>NW_023604295.1:97469991-98069991 GCF_014898055.3 Talpa occidentalis
CCCAGCACAGGCTACTGAAGGAGCTAGTGGCCAGCTGGGGAGTTAGCCCACACCGGGCCCCTTCTGAACAAGTAGTCTGAGCCCACAGGGAGAGCGAGCACCCACAGCCGGGGCAGACCAGGCGCGCAGAATAGTGTGCCTGAGACCAGAAGCGCAGGGAGTGTGTCCCACATCACCATTTTAGAACAGGGACATTTCTTCAGTAAAGACTACCTGCAGAAGGCTTCCTCAGGAGCCAGAGGTGAGCGGGGGAAGTTCGCCCACGCCAGACCCCTCTGGCCTGCAGTCCAAGCCCAGAGGGGAGCAGGAACCCACCGCCGGGGCAGACCAGGCGCACAGGGGAGTGTGTCCCCACATCGGCATTTTAGAACAGGGACCTTTCTCCAGTAAAGGCTGCTTGAAACTGACAGATGACTCCTGGAAGAACCAGAGGGAACAGAGAAGCCCACCCAAGATGCCGGCAAGTCCCAACAACACAGTGTCCCAACGCATACGGCAAATTAGAAACAGACAGTAGGGAGGAGAAGAACCACACGCAACCTAGCAACTCTCCAGAGAAAAAGCACACCACAAAAAGAGCCAGCCCCAGATTGCAACGACAATAACTTGGAAGAATTTCTGAGCCTTCCAGAAAGAGAATTTAAAATTGCCGTGATTAAAAAACTGACAGAAGTCATAAAGGAAACAATGATAAGGGAAAATAATCAACGATCAGAAGAATGCAATTGAGTCCCTAGAGAGGGAAAACAATGGTCAGAAGAAAGAAATTGAGTCCCTAAAGAGGGAAGTAAAAGAAATGCAGGAGATCAAAGAATTAATGGAAGAACTAAAGAATTCTGGGAAAAGCAATGAAAGCAGAATAGATGAAATGGAAGAACGAATAAGTAATCTTGAAGACACAGAAATAAAAAGAACCAAAACAGAGAAGGAAGAGAAGTACGAAGGAAAAAGAACGAAGAAAGACTTCGGGAACTATCGGACTCCATGAGGAAAGGAAATATAAGAGTTATAGGAATACCAGAAGGAGAGGAGAGAGATGTAGGAACAGAGAAAATATTCAAAGAGAAATTGAAGAGAACTTCCCAAATGTGAAAAGGAGCTGAAAATTGATATACAAGAAGCAAGAAGAACACCAAACTTCCACGACGAAAGGAAAAATACAGCAAGACACATAATAGTAAAGCTCCCAAGAATCCAGGACAAGGAAAAAATAATGAAGCTGGCAAGAGGGAAGAAACAGATAACATTCAAAGGAAACCAATCAGGCTGACATCAGACTTCTCCGAAGAAACACTACGGGCAAGGAGAGAGTGGAGGGACATAGTCAACAGACTCCAAGAAAACAGATGCCAACCAAGAATACTCTATCCCGCAAAGCTCTCCTTCCTCTTTGAAGAAAGAATATGGACCTTCCCAGACAAACAGAAACTCCGGAATTTCATTGCAACTAAACCCCCCACTCCAAAAAATACTACAAGGAGTCCTAAAGCCAGAACCTCAGAGCGACGAATAACAATGAAAGAAGGCCAAAAAAAAAAAAAAAGTTATTAAAAGAATAAATAAATAAATCAAAGGAAAGAAACACAATGGCAAATACAGATGTTAACATATAATATAACTCTAAATGTAAATGGACTAAACTCTTCAATAAAAAGACACAGAGTTGCAGCCTGGATTAAGAAACAAAACCCAACCTTTTGCTGTCTCCAGGAAACACATTTAGCTACAAAAGATAAAAATAGGCTCAAAGTTAAAGGATGGAAAACAATCCTACAAGCAAATGGACCAAAAAAGAAAGCAGGAACAGCTATACTTATATCAGATAAAACAGATTTCAAACTCAAAAAGATAAAAAGAGACCCAATGGTCACTACATTATGATCAAGGGGACAATACTTCAAGAAGAAATAACACTCATTAACATATACTCACCAAACGAAGGAGCACCAAAATATATCAGACAACTGTTGTCCTCTCTGAAAACAGACATCAGAGAAAACACATACGTAGTGGGAGACTTCAACACACCACTATCAACAATGGATAGATCAACAAGACAAAATAAGTAAAGAAACCAAAGCTCTAAATAAAGACCTAGAGCAATTGGGCTTAACAGACATCTATAGAACACTAAACCCAAAAAAACGGAGTACACATTTTTCTCAAGCGCACACGGATCATTCTCCAGGATCGATCACATACTGGGGCACAAGACAAACATCAACAGATACACCAAGATTGAAATCATATCAACCATCTTTTCTGACCATGAAGGCATCAAACTAGAAATAAACCATAAAAAGAAGGCAAGGAACTTTCCTACCTCATGGAGATTAAAAACCACACTACTGGAAGACCATTGGACTAATGAGGAGATCAAAGAAGAAATTAAAAAATTTTTTGAATTGAACGACAAGGAGGACACCAATATCCTAAATGTATGGGATGCAGCAAAAGCAGTAATAAGAGGAAAAATATAGCAATAGAAGCTCACATCAAGAAACAAGAAAGAACGCAAAGAAACAACCTAATCTCGAAGCTCAAAGATCTAGAAAAAGAACAACAAGAAAACCCAAAACCAGTAGAAGAAAAGAAATAATAAAAACCAAAGCAGAAATAAATGAAATTGAAACTAAAAAAACAATCCAAAAGATCAATGAAACCAAGAGCTGGTTCTTTGAAAAAATCAATAAAATAGACAGCCCCTAGCCAGGCTCACAAAGGAAAAAAGGGAGAAAGCACAAATAAACAGGATCATCAATGAAAGAGGAGAAATCACAACGGACACAGCAGAAATCAAAAGAATAATCAGTAACTACTATGAACAGTTATATGGAAACAAGTTTAACAATCTATAGGAGATGGACAAATTCCTACAACTCTACAATCACCCAAAGCTAGATAAAGAAGAAATAGAACACCTAAACAGACCAATTACAATTAGCGAAATTGAAATGGTAATCAAAAACCTCCCCAAAAACAAAGCCCAGGACCTGATGGATTTACAAATGAATTCTACCAAACATTCAGAGACGAATTAGTGCCTATCTTCACAAACTCTTCCAAAAAATTGAGAAGGAAGGGACAATACCAAACACGTTCTATGAAGCCAACATTACACTAATACCAAAACCGAACAAGGACAACACAAAAAGGAAACTACAGGCCAATCTCCCTAATGAACACTGATGCAAAAATCCTCAATAAAATTTTAGCTATCAGAATCCAACAATGTATCCATAAGATAATTCACCACGACCAAGTTGGATTCATTCCAGGGACACAAGGATGGTTTAACATCCGAAAATCAATCAACGTTATCCAACACATCAACAAAAAGAAACATAAAAACCATATGATAATATCAATAGATGCTGAGAAAGCTTTCGACAAAGTGCAACACCCATTCATGATAAAAGCCCTTGAAGTTCTTGGGATACAAGGAACATACCTCAACATCATAAAGGCCATCTATGACAAGCCAACAGCCAGTATCATTCTCAATGGTGAAAGCTGAAAGCATTCCATTAAGATCTGGAACAGACAAGGATGTCCACTCTCACCATTGCTTTTCAATATAATACTGGAAGTCCTAGCCAGGGCAATAAGACAAGAGAAAGACATCCAAGGAATCCAAATAGGAAAGAAGAAGTCAAACTATCACTATTTGCAGACGATATGATATTATACATAGAGAACCCCAAAAACTCCACAGAAAAGCTAATTCAACTCATCAATCAGTTCAGTAAAGTGGCAGGATACAAAATCAACACGCAAAAGTCAGTAGCCTCCTATACACAAACAATAAATCTGAAGAAGAAGAAATCGAAAAGACCATCCCTTTTGTTATTGAAACAAAAAAAATCAAATATTTGGGAATAAATCTAACAAAAGAGGTAAAGGACCTATACAAAGAAAACTATAAAACACTGTTAAAAGAAATAGAAGAAGACACAAAGAAATGGAGAGACATCCCCTGCTCATGGATTGGAAGAATAAACATTATTAAAATGGCCATCCTTCCAAAAGCAATATACAGATTCAATGCTATTCCAATCAAAATTTCAATGTCATTCTTCAAAGAAATAGAAAAATTATTGATGAAATTCATATGGAATCACAAAAAACCCGAATAGCCAAAGCTCTCCTGAAAAAAAAAGAAGGGAATGGAGGCATCAGACTCCCAGACTTCAAACTATACTACAAAGCCATAATCATCAAAACTGCATGGTATTGGAACAAGAACAGACATACAGACCAATGGAATCGAATAGAAAATCCAGAAATAAACCCACAGATTTATGGTCAACTAATCTTTGACAAAGGAGCAAAGACTATGCATTGGAGCAAAGAAAGTTTGTTCAATAAATGGTGCTGGAAAACTGGGTCGCTACATGCAAAAGAATGAAGCTTGACCACCACCTCACACCATACACAAAAAATCAACTCAAAATGGATTAAAGAACTAGACATAAGACCTGAAACCATAAAATATATAGAAGGAAATATAGGCGAAACACTACGTGATTTGCACATCAAAGACATCTTTACAGACACATCACCCAAAGCAGTGATAGTGAAGGCAAAGATAAACAGCTGGGACTATATCAAATTAAAGAGCTTTTGCACAGCAAAAGAGACAATAACAAAAACAAAGAGAAACCCCACCAACTGGGAGAACATTTTGCACCCAACACTAATGATAAAGGACTGATCACAAAAATCTGCAAAGAGCTGATGAGACTCAACAACAACAAAGAAAATAATCCAGTCAAAAAATGGGCAGAAGAGCTTAAAAGAAACTTCTCTGAAGAGGAAATGCAAATGGCCAACAGGCATATGAAAAATGTTCAACATCACTTGTCATCAGGGAAATGCAAATCAAACTACCATGAGATACCATCTTACACCAGTGAGAATGGCACATATTAAAAAACTAGCAACAACAAATGTTGGCGAGGTGTGGAGAAAAAGGAACTCTTCTGCACTGTTGGTGGAGTGCAAACTGGTCCAACCACTGTGGAAAGCTGTGTGGAGATTTCTGGACCTACTAAACATAGAGCTTCCATATGACCCAGCAATTCCACTCCTAGGTATTTACCCAAAGGACACAGAAACATCAATTCCAAAGAACACCTGCACCCCTATGTTTATAGCAGCACTGTTTACAATAGCTAAGCTTTGGAAACAACCCAAATGCCCAAAAATAGATGACTGGATCAAGAAGATGTGGTACATATATACCATGGAATATTACTCAGCATTCAAAAAGATAAACACATGCAATTTGCTGCAACATGGATGGCGCTGGAAGGGATCATGCTCAGCGAAATAAGCCAAAAAGAAAAAGAAAAATACGGATGGTCTCACTCATAGCAGGAATCTAGAAAACTAAATAATGGACCAGGAAAATGAAAAACTATAAGAAAGTGAAAATCAAAATCCACAAAAACTATGAACCAGAGACACTTTTAGGGGGGCGGGGGCGGGAGGGAGGGATGGGGTCAGAATGGGGGCGGCAATTGTATGGGGAATATAACAATAAAATTTATAAAAAAAAAAAAAAAAGAAGTGGAAAAATACAACCATGTGAATATATATAAAAGAAAGACACAATGTATAATTACAAGTGCTGATAAACACCACGAGGCTAAGGGATGGGATACAGTGGATCCTCAAATAACACTGTTTCATTCAACATTATTTCACAATACGGAGGAGGGAAAAAAAATAATAGATTCCAAGGAGGCCACCTTTTGGATAAAGTCTGTCTGTGTGGATTTCTTCAGGTCCCCTGGCTTCCCCCCACATCTTAAGATATGCCCATGAAGGTCATTGGTGTGTCTCAGTCATACCGGTCCAACTGAGTATTTGTGTGTTTGTGTGTATGTGTGTGTGTGTGTGTGTGTGTGTGTGAGTGTGTTCTGCCATGGAAGGGTATCCTTTCTAGGGCGGGTTCTCATCTTGTTCCCTGAGTTGCCAGGATAATCTCCAGCCAGCTATGACCTGAAGTGGTTGGAAATGTCTAAATACAAATGATTGTTTACTATTACAAGTGTTTTTGGTCTTTATTTAAAAATTTGGCAATATTTTTGTGACCAGAAATGTGCTGTAGAATCTTAACTATTGTTTCTATCAATTATCCTGTGATAAAATTGGTTTTGTTCTTTGGTTCTTTCCAGGAATGCGTCAATGATGTTCAGTGAGGACTTACTGTAGTCATGTAAGCACACGAGGAGTACTTGGCCCTGTCCTGGTGCTCTTCCAGCTAAGATGTGACATATAAGCTGCATGTGTCACCCTGCAACTGGGAGGTCAGGGGGATGGAAATTTAACAGGCAGAAAAACAGCTGTCCTTAGGTGGTATTCTCCAGGAACAAAAAGAAAATATATATGACGGGACCCCAGGCAAGGAATTCAGGATGAGAACAGGGAGACAGACAGAAGGCAGATCTTGGAGGGACTTAAAAGTCATTGTAAAACTTTAGCCCTAAGTCTGAGGTATTTTTGGCACATGGCTGCAAAATAATATTAATTTACAATATCACTGAGCAAGCCCTTGAGTCAGGTACCCTCCTGGAGTTTACAAGGATTCTCTCACTTAATCCAGATAGTAGCCCTATGAGGCAGGTTAGATTATAGGAGATGGAGCAATGGAAACAGAGGGAAGTTAAATAACAGACACCAGTCCCCAAAGCTACTGAGCTTAAGAGCTGGACCTCAAACCCAACATTCAAACCTGACTCCAAAATGCACCCTCTGGCCAACTGCTCTATTGCGTTTCTCTGCTCACACAGGCCCGGGTGCTTGGAATGGACAGCAGGAATCGGTGGGAAGGAAGATCATCTGGGAAGCAATGGCAGCCAGCCATCTCCTATTGCTTTATATACTTCATGAGCAAACTTACAGCACAATGAAGGAAGGCGTTCAATTCAGGGGTCCTTGCCACACACTTAGCAAGTGCCTTGATACAGTGCCACTGGGACCTCCAAACCTTCTCCCAATCATGGAATTGGGGAGAATGCCTAAGGATGCAGAGATTCAGTAAAATCTCCTCAGCTAGCATAGGTTATGGTATGGCAACCTGGCTGGCCATAACTGAAATTTCACAAGGAAATGTTTATTTCAAAAAAGTTCAGAAAGTGTATGATTAAATAGAAATCCATGTCCCAATAATGGCAATGATCTGAGTCAGATAAAGTTAGGTGCCTGGAAATTCCTACTTAAGCCACCAGGGGCATTAGGGGTTTAGGAATGGGACCCCAAAGCCCAGGGAGGAATTGTGTGTGAGGATGGGCAGATTGCCTCTTGCCAAGATTGGGATCAGAATTCAGCCTTATTTCCATTCTGCACCCTGGGTTTTACATCAGTAATAGGCATGACAATCTCCCTGTGAGGCAGACACCTCAATCCCCACCTTATGGATGAGAATGTGCACTTGGATCCAGGCCTTAGTTGATGTGGAGTTTCTCCTTTAGATTACTGTAGGAGTAGGTTGGAATAGTTGACTGATACCAATGGATGTCAAACTTCAAAAAACTTGTCCAGTCCTCCCTCGTGCATCTCACTCTCTTAGACTCCAGAGGCTGGGCTTCCAGCTGAAGGTGATGCTCTGACAAAAGGGAGAAAGGAAGGGCAGGCCCCCTACATCTGCAGGTCTACTAGGGCCAGGCCCAGCAACAGCAGGCATGTTGCCCATGGGGAATGCCTTTGATGTGACAAGGGTGCTGGCTCTTTCTTGGGGGGTGGGGGGAGGGCGAAGTCCCATTCCAGGTTTTCACTCAAATTAGTATTCAAGATTCATGTGACCTCTGGGATCTTTATTCCCACTTCCTCTGATAGATAATGACATCCTGGTTCTAGGTTAATGACTGAACTATGGAATTCCCATTAGATGCTTCCCATAGGGCCCCTCTGCCAGCTGCTATACACACCCTCTATGAAAGCCATTTACTCCTTTCCCTGCTGCCTAGACTTGGATTTAAGCTTTCATTCAGTTGCCTCAGGCTGTCACCAAGAAAATTACTTATTAATTTCCATGCACTGCAGAGCTATCTCTAAAACAAATAGAGTGTTGACTCGGGAATTGTCAGTGTTAACCCCCATGCCTGGCTTTGTGCTTTCTGTCACCGCTTGGAAATGTTTCTAATGTAGAGTGGATCACATTTGATCACATTTACAAAATGCAAATTTACTCAACATTAATTGAAAACGTTCATGGGCAAAGTCTTGAAAGTTTGCACCCTTTCATGCAGTTAAAAGGCTAATGAGAGACATTTTCTTCCATATATTACAGTGCAACTAATTATTTCAACCTCCTCCTGTCTAAAGAATAATGACTCAGTAGATTAGTGGGCTGTAACCTTTTGATCTTTAGACCTTTAAAAATATGAACAAAATGACAGACCCTCTCTCCAGTAAAGTCTCATAATCACACAGAAAAATTTAATTTTGCACAGACATAAAGCACAAATTTAGACATTTCCCCCACCCACCTGAGAACCCAGAAATCCTGAAGAAAATTCTGCCTCTCTTCTTTTTGCAGTCTACTAATTTGTTTATTAAAGTGATGGCTGCTGTTTTATTAGTGATTTTAGTAATGAGTGAAGGAGGCTTTACAAAATGATAAGTAGTATTTGTGTTTATTTCTCTGCTCTCAAGCTAAATTAGCAGGTGTTTTGATGCACTCTGAAAATGTGCTAATGACCTCTGGAGGGAACAGTTAGATAAATGCACCATTGGGATTGGGAATAAATGTCATGCGAGCATCCTAGGAAAGGCATGGAGGAAGAGGAAGGCTCTTCTCCAGCATCTGGCACAAGACAGATGTTCAAAATAAAAAAAAAAATCTTGGTTATCATTGTGTATCTGTTGTCTTAGAGGCACAAAAGCTATTTCCTGTCTGGTCCCTGATTGAGTTAGATTGACCCTGCCACCAAGCCATGTCCCTTCAGCCTGTGCAGTATCAGTATTCTCTTAAGCTGTGTCTTAGAGCATATTATACTTTTTATATACTACTTCATGTGCCAAGCATCCTATTCCTTTTTTAATATTGAAACAACTCTCCAACTTTACAAATTGAAAACTGAGGCTCAGAGAGTGACCTACCTCACTGGTGCAGCCACATTCAGCATGACCTGTCTGACTCCACTGTCCTGGCTCCCAAGGGCCAGGCCGCTCCTCCCATATCTACAGCACTTTCCATTTTGCTCCCACACTGACTCACTTCTCAATCCACAGGATGATTTTGTTACTCTCAATTGTCATTTACTCAATGGGGAATTGGAGGAGCCGTGAGACCAAGTGACTAGCCCAAGGTCATGCAAATGTCAACCTATGGGTGCAGGACTGGAAGCCAGGTTTCCAGCTTCTGGGCCACTGCAGACCCTGCACCACGCTTGATATTCCTGGAAGGGAGCAGGCAGGCATGCACATGCCCCTGCAACCCTGCATCAGCTTCGGACCACCCGGCAAGGGCACCTAATGGCTAGGGAATAAAGGTTTGGTGAGAGAAAAGACAGAGCAGGAGAAGAGAATAAATTTTAGTCAGACACAAAAAAAAGGCTACATGAGAGCTATATCTTTAACAAATTAATTTTTCCCTGTGAGTAAATTTATGAGCCTGTCTCCCACCTACACTGTTCATTTTGCAAAGAACATAATTTTCACAACAAGCTCTATGCAATGTGTCCAGGGGCAGCACCCTGCTTTTGACTGGAGGCTTAAGGGTCCCTCCCACCACTATTTGTGCTCACTTGGGGTGCAAAATGGCATGTCACTGTATCCCCAGTGCTACAGAGTACTAGGATTGGTGAGAGGATGGAAATCCTGCATTCTAACTTTCCCATTTTTCAGAAGTATCCTGAGGTCCAGAGGGAGGAAGGTCTTGCCCACGGTCCTCAGTCAATCATGCAGTGGCTGAGGGCAAAGACACTAAAGCCAGCCTGACTTGAATCCCAGTCTTTCCTATTACTAACCCTGTGATTTTGGACAGATTAATTCAGACTTAGTGCACAGCTACTTGAAGACACAGGAATATCCTGCACAGTGCAAATCATGCAAGTTGCCAGTAACTCAGTTTCCTCCCAAGGCCAGTTTTGGACAGCACCACCTCATTTAGTTGCAGCAATAGGGACCCAACTGAAACTGTTGCTAAGTCTGTCTCCACTTCATTACTCCAAATTCCAACTCACCTATGCTATCCTAGTTGTCAAGAAATGCCTAGAATAGGGAAACTACAAATATATTTTAACCTATACAGTTGAATGAGACAACATGGATGTTTCTCCCAAATATAAAAAGATACTGACTTATCTGTATCTATGTCATTCCTGAATATTGGATAGCAAGTCAGTAAGAGTTTCAATAGCAAAGGATACTCAACATATCTCCAAACATATATCCAAATAATCGAGCTTGTAAAGTTGGACAAAAGTTCAAGCAGTGAGGAATGTCGGCCTGGGACCCTTCCAAGTGGCCGTTACATGGCCAGTCAATTCCTCAATCACCCCAGGGACTTGGTGGCTGCCTTCCCTAGCCCCTGAGAACTGTATGTTGCTCCTTCTTAACTGAGAACCAAAAAATGAGGTCTAAGAAGGCCTTCTTCCCATGTGCCATCAGTGAGATCTAGTTTGATTTATAGCATAACTAAACAGAAGCAAAACATGATCCTCTACTGACTTCCTAAGAATGCCAGTCTTTTAACTGAATTCAGTTGAGGCCCTTACAAATATTAGATGTGTTTATTGAGGTCTTTGGTAGAATAATGTCCTACTGCCTTTTGACACAATTCTATCCAGATTTTCCAAGAGGTGGGCCTCCTGGTGGTGCAGCGGGTTGAGCGCCAGGCTTTGAGGCTATCCGCAGCCTCTGCAGCACGGGTTTGATTCCCAGCCGGCCAGGGAGAAACCCATATGGCGCCGCAGACCTTTCCTGCCTCGCCCACTGCTCACCTCAGCAGTGTCTTTGGTCCATCTGCCTGTTCTGCTCCCCGCTCTGTCTCTGGTGAATTCTCTAACCCTCCCGTGCATCTGATTGTACCCCAGTTCTTGTATAAATAAATAAATCTTAAAAAAAAAAAAGATTTTCCAAGAGGAATAAAAGCAAGATATGGCAACTTCAAAGTCAATGCATCCACAAGAGATGAGTTGACTCGAACATGGGGCAAGTTGACTTGATTTGTGGCATCAATCCCCTGGACCTCTCCTTCTGTCAGCCTGACAGATGTGGCAGAGACAGAGGCAGTTGGTCTGACTTGAACAGTGTGCCCTCAGCCCTCAGGAAATTCACGGCAGAAGATGCAATCTACCTGCCATGTTGGGTACTTAGTGAAAATGGTGGGCATGCATTTTTAAATGAACAATTCCAAGTGAGTATCAAGGAGTTTTTATGTCATTAAGTTGTTGAAAGTGAGGAGACGGGACCACTTTTCTTATTGAATGACTGAGGGGGTGTGGAAGGGCATTGAACATAAAGTACCTGCCTGGTCCTATGTCCTGCACACACTAAGGCTATTTTCTTAATGGGAGAGTGTAGGGAACAAGTGCTTCAGCCCCTCTGACCTGCTTTCCTCTGAGTCTTCTACCATCCAGTGAGGGTAGGCTTCCTGGACTCATCAGAAGACAGTAACAATGGAGGCGAGCTGGAAGGATCAGCAGATGGCGATCCTAGAACATTTGAAGAATAATGATCCCAATACAAAAGATGGACATATGCCCAACTCTAAAGCTTTGGAAGAAAATTAATTTTAAAATTTACAGTATTTGGACATCTGCAATAGAGCCTTTCTCATCTGTGTTTCCTATCTGTGTCTTTGTTACATACAGATATTCCCCAAGCCCACATTCCCTGCAAAGTTCTTCACTGATAGAGTCAGAGAATTTGGGAAGATTGCTCCAAATGTTTGGCAATGCTTTTATGAGAAAAACTTCAAATTTCGATGAAGTTAAAAATCAACAGGCTGCGCACAGTGCCTACATGCATGGAATAGATATTCTCATCAGTTTATTTTTAATATTATTATTTTTTATTTTTTATATCATTGTTCATTTTTAAACAATATTTGCTTCCCCACCCCCTCAAGTGTAGTCCCCATAGAATTTCCTTCACCAATGTACCATCACCTCAGTCCCCTGTGCTCCTCCCTCCCTCCCTCTAATCCCTCTCCCTCCTCCTCCCCTGAAGTATGTCTCTGATTTATAATTGTCCATTTTTGCTTTGTTGTACTGCTATTATTTTTTTTACACTGATGTCTTATTGGGTTTCCCTATATTCCTACTATAAGTGAAACCATCTTTTTTGGTCTTTCCCCAGTGATCTTTATAGCTCTAAATTCAACTGTGAATTGAATAACACATACATATGACATGCATACTGGACTATTAGTCACAAAACTCATTTTTTTCATCCTTATAATGTAACAGTGTGGGGGAAAAAAAAAAAAAACTAACAAAGGAGAGAATCTGTCTTCAAAAATCAATGCTACCTTTCTCTATTTGTTCCAGGTCAGCTCCACTTGACTCCAGACTGACTAAAAACAAACAAAAAACAAAAACAAACAAACAAACAAAAACCTCTAAAAAGTTTGAGGGAATATACTGGATTCTCAGAATGAGGATATTATAGGTCTTATGAGAGTTTGGGAGAAAGCAAAGAGGAGAAGAAATGGAGACAATTTTATGCTGCAGGAGGTCTTGTTGCCCCAGCCAGATAGGATACTGACAAGCAGCTAAGAGAAAGGGCCTCACACCGTGGGGCTGAAGATATGGCATCCCTTTGCTTTTTGTTCATGGACATAGAGAGAGAAAAATTTATCAGAAAGTATATTAGGCAATAAATTATATGTATCATCATACTGTAAATAAATAGCACGGAAAATTGTTTGTTTAGAAATTAGTTATTGGGCTGTTTGGCTCACTTGACAATGGGAGACAAGTTATTGAACATGCCTGACAAGCATTACAATACAACTATTATTGTAAGTTCTTTTTTGCCTTCCCTTGCAGTTTCTTGGGAAAGTTTTTAAATGAAGCTATTTGAGTTAAGAAGTTTCTAGGTAGAGAAAGTTCTGATAGCTGAGTAGCAGCCGGCCCCTGGTGTGAAGGCCATGAGAATAAGAAAAGTTCTTTCTTTGCTTAAGCTTTAGCTGATGGGAATGTTCTGGTGACTATCAATTGTGTTAGGTTATTGTTTAGCTGAAACAATGAATTTTAGTGTAAGACTTAGTTTTTTATTGCCTTCTTGCTGAGAGCACAAAAAGGAGATGCGCTAATTGTTTCTGCTTTGTTTCTATGAACTTGATAATGTAATCTCAATGCTTGCAAAAAACGTATAAGTAAAGAATCTGCTGAGCCTTTCGGGCAGAGGATACTAACACCTCACCAAGTGTCTGTGTCTTCTCATTCCCTTCCCCTCAGTCCCTAAGTTTCAGATCATTCGTATTCACCGACGCCGTCTCATCCTTTCAGGAACCCTGACACGACATTTTGCCGGAGGCTGGTCCCCGGCAATTTTAAGATAAAATATCAGCATGGGTATGCAGTTGACCTGCTGAAGCAATTGTGCAATTCCAGGAGGAAGACCTCCACCAGCAGCCCCATTCACCCCAAAGTAGCCAGTGGTGTTTTTGCAATGTAACCTGGAAGCCCCACCACCCACTCTGCAGGAGCCATGCTCTTTTAAATCATAGCTTTGTGATAGTTAATCTTAGTTGTCAACTTGACCAGGCCACAGGGGCCTGGTGCTGGCAAAACATTGTTTCTGGGCGTACCTAGATGAGAATGTTTCCAGATGTTTCCAGTAAAGCAGTTTGTCTTCCCCATCTGTTGAAGGCCTGAAAAGAACAAAAAAGCAGAAAGGAGAAATTTGTCCCTTCCTGCCTAGCTGCTTGTTCTGGGACAAATATCTTCTACTCTTGTAGTTCCTTTTCTCAGGTTTTGGGTTTGCACTGATTTGTACCAGTTTGCAAACAGAAGATTGTGAGACTTCTCAGTCTCCATAATTATGTGATCCAAGTCCTCATAACAAACCTTTACACACAGATAGGCGATAGATAGATGATAGATAGGTAGGTAGGTGATGATAGATGACAGATAGGTAGGTGATGATAGATGATAGGTAGGTAGGTGATGACAGATGATAGACAGGTAAGTAGGTGATGACAGATGATAGATAGGTAAATGGATAGACAGACAGACAGATGATAGATATCGCATCACTGATCATGATGGAATTCCTAGCTCCTGAAAGTGTGTATGCCTATACCTATGTATGTATAATCTCCTATTGGAACTACTGTTGGAGAATGCTGACTAACATAGTGTCTAAGACAGAAAACTCAATTTTGAAAAGTTTCATTTTCTCAAACTCTACGCCTTGCAGACCCAGGGCCCAGCCCTCTCACCTGTTTAGATTCCTAGGCTGTGGAAGCAAATCACCACACACCAGGTAACTTAAAACAACAGAAACATATATTTTTACAATTTTTGAGACCAGAAGTCCAAAACCAAGGTGTCATCAGGGCCAAGCTCCCTCTGAGGTAATGGAAAATGACATCTTCTTGCCTGTCCCTGTGTCTGGGGGCTTCTGGCATTCCTTGATGTGGGGCTCCCTCTGCCCTCACATGGCCTTCTCCCCTGTGTCTCTCTGCCCCCTCCTCTTCTTTATTTTAAAAGATTTATTTATTTATATATACAAAAACTGGGGTTTGGCCAGATGTGTGAGGGGTGAGAGGATTCACCAGAGACAGAGTGGGGAGCAGAACAGGTGGGCCTACTAAAATATACTGTTGAGGGGAACAGAGGGCAAGACAGGAGAGGTCTGCTGCTGCCATGTGAGTCAGTGCCCTGGTCAGGGATGGATTGAACTCTTGTTGCAGTGGCTGGCAACAGCTTGACCATGCTGTGTTCTTAATCCCTGCACCACCAGGGAAGCCCAAACTTCTCCTCTTCTTATAGAGACATCAGTCATTGGGTTTCAGATCCACCTTAATTCAGTATGCACTCAACTTAACTAGTTGTATCTGCAAAGACCCTGTTTCCACACAAGGCCATATTTTGAGATTCTGGGTAGATGTGGATTTGAGAGGGACACTGTTCAGCCAGACTTCCAAGCAAAGCAGTTGCCTTTTTTTTTTTTTTTTTTAAGATTTATTTATTTATTTATACAAGCACTGGGTACAGTCAGGAGCGCAGGAGGGTGAGAGAATTCACCAGAGCCGGAGCGGGGAACAGAACAGGCAGACGGACGATGTACACTGCTGAGGGGAGCAGCGGGCGGCAGGAGAGGTCTGCACTCCATGTGAGACCCTCGCCCGGCAGCCGGGGATCGAACTGGTGCTGCAGAGGGTGCAGCCAGCTTTGCAACCCAGTGCTCAACCACTGAGCCACCAGGGAGGCCCCCAAGCAAAGCAGTTTCTCCTACCCCCCTGCCTGGCCTGCTGGGTCAGTGTGGCTCAGAAGAAACCTCTGGGCTGACAACTGCAGAAGGGCTCACCATCACTTGTTTTCTAAGTTCTACAAAATATTCAGCTAAGGGGAACTCCCACTTGCAGCCTCAGTCGCGTCTGTGACCCCTTAGGTGCTAACCCTTGCAGTTCCATTCAATGGGGAAAGGCTGCCATCACTTGCTGTGCTGGTGACTGTGTGACCAGTGCTTTCACACCTATGGCTCAGAACATGGACTCTCAGCCAGGAGGAAAGGTAGCTGCCCTGAAACAGGTAGTGTCTGTCCACTGGGGAGGCCTCGGACATGGGGGGTCTCCCCTCCCCTCTATGGTCCCTGGCAACCATCTGTAAAACAAAGAACCAGCCCTCGGATCTCAGACAGTCTGACCCGGATCTCCAGGACGGAGTCTCAGACTGAGACCATCCAGCCCCTGCAGTTGGAGAGGCAAGGGTCCCTGAGGGGCGGGACTCCTGAACAGATTCTAGTCACTCCCTCCTGTCCCTGTCACCAATGCAACAAGATACAGGGGCAATTCTGTCCCTCAAAGCCCACAGTGTTCAGTGACAGAGCAGGAAGCAAAGAAAAGATGGCCCTTCATGGGGAGGCAAATTTTTTTGTCCATTTATTTTTTTCCTACTTTCCGAGCCTTGGGACACATTTAGCGCATACACACCCCACACAGTACATAAAGGGCATGGTGATGTATTTGCAAACACTTCCATATACTATTTATTTTACCTTCTGAAATATCATTTCTGTCTGGGAAAGATATTGGGTATGGTCGGCTTTTATGCTCTCGGCACTTTCCCCCCTAACAAAACCCTTCCCTATAAATCTGCAATCCACAGTTTGACTTCAGAAAACACTTTAATAGTTCCCAACTCCAATATTTTCCTTGGCAATAAATTTTCATGTCAAGAACACTGAAGTGCTGAGGCTTGATTTCATCCAAGAGAACTCATCAATACCATGCCAGTGGGTTGGGACTTCATCTCCTCCCACTCCACTGGGGAGATGCAGGGGAATGGGAGACACGTTGCAAGAAGAGAGACCCACAAGTGCCTCCCATCACTGCCACCCCTAGAACAAAGCAGAACCTGCCACCTGGAAAGAGGAGCTACATACTTGATGTGGACTTAAGTCCTTCATTCTACCAGAGAAGCTACATACTTGATGTGGACTTAAGTGAAAACACACTTAAGTCCCTGTCCATGATACTTATTCTATGCCCAAGAGTGCCCAGCCTTGGACCACATGTCATGTTCATGCATGACCCCATAAGTCGCTTCCATGCCCAATTCAAGTCCTTCTTAAAGCAGTACTCAATCCCATCCTTACACTGATAAAGCAACTCTAACCTGGCAGAGTACACCAGCAAGATGGATATTTGAAAATTTCAAAGAGGAGTACATCATACATTACATGGAAAACATCTTTTAAATCTTTCTTCGACATCTCTTAGACCATAAGTTTTCCTCATTTCTCTCATCTCCCCCTACTTTTCTTACCAAGAACAATCGCACAGCTTTCTCATCTCCTCTCAACCCCATCAACAAGAAAAGGTATTGGGAAGGAGTGGAGGTTAGAAATAACCATCCATGTAGTAACATAACAAAACACTGTACGGTTGTGCTGTTTTCCCATTTGCTTGCTTGTGTCCATCTTGATGGGTAAACTGAGGCTCAGCCTGAATGAAGTCGTGCAGCTGGAAATGTGGCAGGGGCAGAATCTGAGCCCACAGCCTGCAGGCCTACAAGGCTTACAAGGCCAACAAGGTGTTGACCTGGAAAAACACTCATCACCTTTCTCACTATACATCATTTTTGATGGTGGATTTTAGGTTTACCACTAGATTATACATCTGTAGTTTGGGTCAGGACACCCAGGAATAAAATTCTGCTGAACAAATTTCTAATGTAAACAAGATAGTAAACAAAAACAAAATGACCCAGGGAACACAACTGTGGTCACTTTCAAAGTTCCCCCCGCCACCTGAGTAGGGGGGTAGTACAAGGCCTAGGGCAGGACCAGGCCCCCAAATCTGGTGCCAGATGGAGACCACGCCTGCGCTCAGTTTCCACTCTGAGCTATTTGTCCATGAGGCAAGACTCCTGCCAGGAAGCAGCAGTGCCTGGGAGGAGGGGGCAGAGGATGTGACAGGAGACACAGAGCACCGAGGGAGAGCCGCCTGGTAAACAAGGCATCTGCTTGCAGCTCCCTGGGCACCCAGGCCGCCTCAGTGGCGCCAGTGACCAGCGTGAGCTCCTCCTGGGGCAGCCGGTTCAGCTCCTGTCACTGACAGCTGTCCCAGCTGCTCCTTCTCTACCCCAGGAAGAGGGCAGAGGACTCTAGGTGCAGCCACCATGCCCCCAGGGGGGACCTGTGCAGAGGACCTGGGTGCAGGTTCTGACCCTTCTGAGAGAGGGACATTAAGGGCTCTCCCAAAGTGGGAGGCAGATGCCTCAGATTCATGCACAAAAAACAGCCCCACTCTTCAAGGAGGATCCATTCTGTTCTATTTCCCTATTTTACAAATAGGGAAACAGGCTTAGAAAAATCAAGGGCCAGTCTAGGGTCAAACACCCACTTTTCTTTAACACCTGCTCTCTGCAATGCATTTGCATTTCAAGAAGGAATCTCAAGCAATAAGGTCAACCCCATCCTTACAGCAGTGGGGAGCAAGCTCTCTCCAGACTTGCTCAGGTTCCTTCTCTCAATTGTTGGGTTCTCCCAGTCTCCCCACAGCCTTTCAACTGCCTCTTTATCATAATAGAGGAAGAAGCATAGGTTTGTACAAATAACAAGATCCTTACTTCTCCATCATGGTGTGTATAGGTTATAAATCACATTCATGGGGTTTATTTGCCCCTCATCTCTCCCTACAGACAGGCCAGATGGGCCGTGACAGTCACGGGTGTGCCCTGAGTGCATTGTGGAGCAGGCATACAGTAGGCATCCAATACATGAGCTTTTTAATAAAAGAAACATTTTCACAACCAAAAATTAATCTTAGTCCTAGTGGTTCTTCAAGGGAGAGCTTCTGAGGTGGTGCTAAGTCCAGAGTTCCTCTTGGGGAATACCCTCCCCCATCCATGCCACCTGCACCACACACTAGGAATGCGGCACCCCAACCCCAGGCCTCCTGACCTGAAGGTAACATCCACCTGCAAGGCAATCTCTCCTCTTACTTCCCTGGGTCTGCTCCCCTTCCGCTGGGGGTAGGGGGACTGAGAACTGTGAAACTCATGTATCTGGTCACCAATCCATTGACCCGGTGCAAGGGGTGGAGCCCGGGAGCCACGAGGGGATGATCAGCAGGCCAGGAAGGAGGAGTTTCCCAGGGCACAGTTTCCAGTGCAGGGCAGAGGGCACCCTGGAAGGCTGAAGCCATTTCTCCCAATTCTGTTATCACTCTTCTCACTTTTCAACTTTTTACCTACATTGGGGGTATCATGGGATCTTGAGAACACCACCCAGGAAAGTCTCAAGCAAGGAGAATGGGGCTTTTTCTTGTATATGTCTGACTCAGAGGGTCTCCCTGTAGGCCTGGCTGGAGAGGTTCATGGCCCAGCTCCCACAGGGCTGGCCATGCATCACACTAATAATAAAATCATTAAATATTCTACATGTCACACCAGCATTTGCCTTATTTTACAAAGGAGGTCTGGCATTGTCATTATACATGCCTGTCACCACCACATCACACCCATTCTCTACAGAGCAACACCAGGTATCATAATGCAAGGTGCCACTCCCCAGCCTAAAACCCCAGTACCCCAGGCTGCATTTCAAGTCGAGCCTTTTCCAAACCATCCTTGCCTAATTCATTGTCAGTCTCACTTCCTGATACCCAGTCTCACCTCCTGACTCTTCTTGGACACTTGTGCTGTCCAGGTTTCTGCACATGCAGTCCCCCTTCCCCTGTTTCTCTGCTCAGTTGGGGAGCTGCCTCCATCTCTAGGGAGGGGCTCAGCATCTTTTTCTGCATGTTCCTTCCAGGCAACTTCCGTCCAGAAGAGTCTTGCTACCTGGCTGGGCAGATTTCACCCCGACTCTGGTCATTGTACTTTGTCCCCCAAAAGTGAGAGTGTGGACTGGTATTACCTCGCGGTTACTGCTCAGTGATTCCACACTTGAGTCAGAACTGATCATATTACCATGGAGAGTGGCTTGTGGGATAGTGTTCCCTGGACTTTAGTGGGAACATGAATTTAAAATCAGCCCAACATGCAGAGACACACTAGGGTACCACAGTCCCCCAGACCCTGATGCCAGACTTTCCAGTGCAAGCGTATGACTCTACCCCTGGCAGTTAGACTCTTTCAGGGATTTGCTAACAAAACGGAGTTGTTCGCCTGGCTCTATCAAAGCCACAGGTGCATGTCATTAAGTCACCATGTTGACCTGGCCGACCGGACCTGTCCTCAACCCGTAGTGGACACACTCCGGCCATTAGAATCCACTCTCTCCCTGAGCCCTTGTAAGCCCTTCTGGAGGCTTCCCAGCCCTCAGCCCACAGGAGTATTAATATGCACAGGGGCAGTAACTCAGAGTACTTAAGGGTATGTGATAACATCAGGGCCCTTAAGGGGCTGGGGATCTTCTGCCAAGCTGATGAGGATGCCTCCCTGTGGACAGAGGCTGAGGGAAAGCATGGCTCCTGGCATTCAGGTCTCAGAGGGGAGAAGCAGAGCCCACGTCATAAAAGTTATTATCTCACAGGAGAGTAGTTTTTTCTCCGATTTGTATCTAAATACGAGGTGAAATGAGTGCTGGGTGGAGAAGGGAGCACACAAGCATTTAAGTCATTTATAGTTTACATTTTTACGGCACAGTAGAGATCGGCATCCGTTTTCCATCTGCAATTAGAAGACGGAGCAGTCTGCCAAGCCTCCGTGTAAATTGTGCCTATTAAAAGAGTCTACACAGCACAGTGATTGATCAACACCAAGGATTTATTCACTGTGCTAACAGCGGTTTTTACTTTTGCCATTACCCAGGGTGATACATAACAATTTAGATAATGCACCCGGACAGATGCATTTATAACCCTGGAGTCACAGTCCTGCCTCTCGAGACCGGTCAGCCTGGGGGAGGGAGGCCACTCCCTGCCACACCAGAGCCGGGAGTCAGTCTGGCTTGGGGTCGGCCTGCCTGGGAGAGGCCCACCAGCCCCCACAGGCCATTTCCTCCCTCCCACCAAATCTTCAGGCAGGTGGCCCTCGCCCCCTCACACGTCAGGAGGGACAATATGACTGTGATGGGGCACAGGGGGTGAGCTGTGAAGCTAAGATATTTGGTCCTAGATTTACAGAGATTCCGTTATTCATAAATGAACATGTGTGCACATGCATGAGGGCTCTACCAGAGTGTGTTCATGCACACATACCACACACACCACACACACTGCACAGACACAACATACACACCAAACATATAACACATACAAATACCACAAACCCCAAACACACACCAAACACTGTATACCCCCCAAAAAACCATATGTACATACAGTATATACACACCATACATACCAAATACACAACACACACAAGCACCACACTGTATAGCAATACCACACATATACTATACATACACCGTAAACACCAAACGCCCTCTCAACACACTCCAAATACACACACAAACACCCGCACACACACAGTACACACACATCATACACATTCTACACACTACACACGCACATTCCACACACACCATAAACACACACCACACACACACACCACACACGCCAAGTATACACACAACATTCACACACTTGGTAAAGCCCCTCTGTCCTTTCCTCTCTAGCACAGGGAAACACCAGTATATGTCTTCCCTTTAGTGTATGGTGTGCTAGTCCTTTTTATTTTATTTTCTTGGCTGCCAACAGATGGTGTTTAACCCCAATACTGAGTTCTGGTGACAGGGACTGGCTGTTCCTGCTCCATATCATCAATCTGCTCCCTGTGTCTTGAGCTCCTGGGTGTAGCCTAGGCTGGGCACCTGCCAGGCAAGACACTTGAAGGCTGTCCCACAGGATGATGCTCTGGAGGAAACCTGGACAGCTTCACAGGGTTGACACTCCTGACTCCCAAGTTGTGACAGCTCCTAAATCTGTGTCCCCTGGGCATCTTCCTCAGGATGTCCCAGAGGTGGCTCCAATTTGTCATGCCCTATAGGGAACTCAACACTTCCCCCACCTGCTCCTTCTTCTGTACCCTCAGGCACCAGCATACCTAGAGATCCATACCACAAACTCAATTCTCCCTGACCCTCTCCATCCCTCGTGCAGTGGATCCTAATCCTGTTAGGGTCCCCTGCCAAACATCTCCCCTGATCCGCCTCTCCATCCCACTTTTGCCACCAAATTCACCATTTTCCACCTGGATAAATACACCAATACCTCTCTTCCTCCCAGCCTCCCCAGCCACCATCTAATACTCCCCAGCATGTTTCTAAAATACATACCCAATCATGTCCTTCTGCCTTAAACTCTGCAGTGACTCCCACCAAAATCCAGATGAGATTCAAACTGCTTTGCATGGGAATGTCTAATAAACATTTCATCGAAAGACACAAATATGCTATCTGTATAGGCAGAGTTCCCTGAGAAATAGACCGATAGGATGTGCTGATACACAGTTCACCCTTGACCATTGCAGGGGTTAGGAGTGTCAAGTCCCTACCCCCTACAGTAAAAAATAAGCATATTTTTCCTAATATCCTAAATTAGTAGATATTAACTACTGATATCTTACTGTGGATTGAACATCTTACTGCTAGCATATCAACAAATACTATATTTTTACAATCAAGTAAGCTAGAAAAATGAAAATGTCATCAAGAAATGATAAGGAAGGGAAGAGACATTTATAGTACCGAACTGTATTTATTGAAAACATGAGTTTATGTCATCTGTTTACAAGTAAACTTGTGTATAAGTGGGGGCCTGCATAATGAAATCCTGTGTTTTTCAAGAGTCAACTGTATACCTATAGTGATATCCATACACACACATACACAAACACACACACACACAAATTGACTCCTGCATTTATGGAGGCTGGGATTTGGGGAGCAAGGGAAAATGATGTGAGCAAAAGGCTCCACCAGCTGTGCTGCCTCCTGTGCTGTGAGTAATAAAATCCTTTCTCTCTTACCAGAAGTCTGTGCCAGCATCTCCGAAGCTGTGGCAGATGAACTTTTGGCATGAAAGCAGGCCCTTCAGGATTCCTGACACCTGGCAGCCAAAGTGCTCATCCAGTATCTAAAGGAGGTTGTATTGCTCCTCCATTCAAACTCCTGCAACAGCTCTCATCTCATAAAGAGAAAAACTGAGGTCCCCACAATGATCATAAGTCCCTACATGAGTCAGGGCAACCATCACCCCTCAGACCTCACCTATTCCCCCATTCTTCACTCTCTTCCCTCAGACTTGCCAGCGCATCCCCACTCTGGGTCTTTGCACTGGCTGTTACACCCACTGGGTGCTCTTCCCTCACATCCACAGGGCTTACTCCCTCACCCCCTTTAGGTTCTAGGTCACCTTCTCACCAAGACCATCTTGAAGCCCCTATTTAAAATCACATCCTCCCTGCCAGACAGCCCCCAACATTATCTCCTACCCCTGAATCCCCACAGGGCCACCAGCTCCTCATCAGTGCAGGTCCTTTCTTTGGTCAGTTTACCAAGACTTACAACTAACCCCATCCCAGGCAAACTATCCTGGTGCCAGTCCCATTCTCTGACACAAGTATGGATCCAAAGGAGCCCCTGAGGTTCTCCCAGCTGTGGAATGGAAAATATCACCAGGCCACTCAATAGCAAAGAGAAGGGAGCAGTTTTCTATTCAGCAAAAGGGCAGAGCACCAGCTTGGTCCTTTTTTTGTGTGTGTAGAAGAACGGGGTGTAGGCCAGAGCTGCAGGGGGTGAGAGGATTCACCAGAGACAGAGTGGAGAGCAGAATAGGCGGATCTACTGAAATACACTGCTGAGGGGAGCAGTGGGCAAGACAGGGGCGGTCTGCTGCACCATATGTGGGTTAGCTCCCTGGCTAGGGATAGAACTCAGACCATAGAGGTGATGGTGCTGAGACTTAACCTTTAGGCCACCTAATCCTTGAGGCTGGTAGATCGAACAACAGGTGGTTGGCAGGTGTTAGGTAAAAGTCAGCATGCCAGGGGAGATGCAGAGACACCTGGCAAGGGAGATGTGGCACAAGGCTGTGCTGGAGCCAGGCAGTTGGAAGGAGGCTCTGATTGCAGCGATTTCAGATCCTGGGCACATGTGGACCCTGCCTCCACCTCTAGCACAGGTTGGTGGCATGGGGAAGTCAGCCCATTTTTTTAACTGGTGCATTTTCTCTGGCATCTTACACACTTTTCAGTTATGATTTTGAGTTTGTTGATAATGACAGGGTTGCTCCACTATTTATGTTTCTGATTATTTTTAGTATTTTGCAATTAAGTTTCTTAAATTAAAACGTTAGACTTAAGCATCAGATTGACTGTAACATACCATGGTGTGTTTAAATATGCAATTTATATATTTGGGTTGAAAACCTCTGGGAGGAGAAAGATATTTCAATAAATTGGCACCCGGAGGCCTGGTAACCATATCACCCATACTTTTCCACATTCTCCTTTTATTCTTTCCAGATCGCCAAAACAAAGATCAGGGAGAAGTAACCAAATCGTTTTTCCACTTCTGAGTCTGCCTTCCCCTCTGCTGTAGCACTGCGCTGGGCCCGGGCAGGGAGCCCACAGACTGCCCCGTGCCCCAGACTTCTGGTGCTCCATACACTTCTCCTGCCTTCCCTCATGCAGAATTAGGTTCTCAGTTCTGAACAAAGTTCTTTCTAAACCACTTCTGCCTGCACTGGCTTTCGTATGGGCACCACTGCCCCATATTCTCCCACCTCTACATCCATGTCACTCTCTCCTGCCCGCTCTAGGATGCATTTCCCTGCAGCTCTGTTTCTGCTTAGATGACTTGGGGATCCCAGACATATCACCTTCCCTCTAAAGCCTTTCTGCCTCCTAAGCTCCCTCAGTGGCCTCGACTGAAGCCCACAGGATGAAGGTAACCAGAGGCCACTCTCCCCATGCCCTTCCTGAGCCCTGCTAACTCTCCTGTACCCTGCAAATGACTCACTGGGAGACGTCATAAGACATGGTTCCAGTGAGTCAGAGGCAGAAGTCTGCTGGGGTGTCCCAGAAAGTTTTTGTTTTCCTGGAAACAAGGGTTTGTGAAGCCAGTTACCCTTCCTCCTTTCTGTTCCTTCTTCCTCCTGAGGTCCCCACAAGGATGAGGCCCTGGGGAACAGCAAATACACAGCCTCACAGTTGAAAGAGGAGGCAAATGTGGGGATTTGGTGGCATTGCTGAGATGCCACTGAGGCTGTGGCCAGCCGACCTCTGGACAGCCTGGCATGGGAGAAAATGGATGTCTGCATTGGGTTTTCCGTTGCTTGTAGTGGAAATATCCTTGTCGATACACCTGGTTCATTCTTTATTTCTTCTCCCTCCACTCCCTTCCTGGCTCCCGGCAATCCTCTAGCCTCTCGCCTATCTCCCTCCCACCACTCCTCACTGTTTTAGCCAGCACTTGCCTTGGGGACCCTCACTGTGGACTGGCTCTGCACTGCTTGCCAGAGAGCAGCAGAACTGACAGGCAAGTGCCAGGCGAGCCAGTGCAGAGCCATAGCAAGTCCCCTGTTGGGGTTCCCTTGGCCTCCTCCTCGGGTTTCCTGCGTACCTCCAGCAAAACTAGAATCTCAGGGGTTCTCAATGAGTAACTGCCATGACCTCAGCCCTCCCTGAGGTTTCTCTGCCCTCACTCTTCTGTGAGCACCACTCTGTATCCCAGAGTAGGGGTCCTCTCCATCACAGCACCCACGCTCAGTCACTCCCACTGCCTGGTCCTCAAGCCCTAGGCTCAGCACTTACATCCACTCCCCCAGACACACGCCCTCGTGCAGGGACTCAGTGAAATGCTTCTACAAGGGTGGCAGCAGCCTGGAAAAGGAGCTCCAACGACCCAGAGGTCTAGGAAGGCTCTGGGTTCTCTTCCCGCCACCATTCAGAGCCAGCGGCCCGGTGGGGAGCCATCAGAAGGACCAGCCAGGGAGACAGTGAGCCCTGGGTAAGCATACACTATGTACTAAGCCCTGGGCCAGAAGGCTTCGTTAATGATCTCATTTTCAAGAGCATAATTGGAATAGTTTTAGGGGAATGGATTCCAAGGTTCAGAGAGATTCCCCGGAGGCTCTGCAGTCACACAGCAATAACAGGTACAACAGAGACAGAGGTCTTAGGAAGAGAAAGGGAGCTGGAGGAGCTGGTGGTCTGCAGGTCAAGGTTGCAGGAGAGCCTGGAGCAGGGAGAGCTCTCACTCCCCTATCCTCAGCTCTGCGAAGGCCCTTTCCTAAAGCAGGCTGCCCATCAAAATGTCAACAGAAGAGATGTAACTGACCTGACTCTAACACGGTTGTGCCACGAACCAGAGAGTACAGATCCCCAGGAATGCTGCACCCCAATAAGTTGCAGTGGCTCCAACCGAGAGGTTCTGGGGCCCAGAGCTTCTGGGTCTGCCCAAAAGGGGTCAGCTCACACAGTAACTGTGGGACATGTCCCTCTCGGCCACCCAGCTGCACCTGGGAGGTAAGGGCAAAGGAAATTCCAGATCTAGATTATGAAGAAATCTTCTTTTTTCAAATTATTTTGTAATTGCCAGAGTACCCTCACATCCATTATTTCGTATGATCACAATAATAAAGACAACAGCATATTCCTAATTTTCTACCTAGCCAGCATCAACAAGAAAAAAGCAAGGATATAGCATACTGAGACCTCACAACTATTTTAGAGTGCACTGTATGGTGGTAACAAGAAATGTTTTCTTCCTTGCTTTCCTTCTGGTTCATTGTGGGGTCTTGGGACCCAGAAGACCCTGTCCCTAGGGCACAACAGAAGGTTCACGAAAGAGTCTATGACCCTAGGCAGGGCACTCAGAACCCTCCCTGGGATGGTTGGTGAAATTTTCAGGAAAGAGCAAGATGTAAATCTGAAGCAACTAAGGGCCATCCCCTTGTCAGAATGCTTGCCAGAGAATGAGGTCAGCTTGCAGAAAGCCAACCATATAAATGTAGAGATGAATTTCTCACATCATTGAGTGCACAAATCCAGCCATGCGTGAATCCAGTCCTACCTCTGGAATTTTCATGTAAGTGAATCAGTATTTTCTAATATTCGTTACGACTCAGTGTCTACATCAACATAAAGTGTAAAATCAAGGCCTCCTATTAGATGGCAGGGCACAGAAGTCTCCTAAAAGAGAAAAGCAAAACCAAAGAAAGCAGGAGATGACAGCAATTAATTTTACTCATTCAACAAACATTTATGGGTCAGGAAGTGCGTCAATTTGTTGGAATTGGTGATGAGTCCAGTAGATAGGATCCCTGTCTTAGGTAATCTTAACAAGGACAGACAATATGCAACAGTATGCATGGGCTGGGGGTGACAGCAATAATAACAGAAGTAGAGTCTGATGGGGAGCCAGGCCTTCTCAGAATGTCACGTTTAAATTGAAACTGAAAGACAATCAAACACAAACCTCAGGGAGCAAAGTCTAGGGTGCTCCACAGCATAGGGGAAGGCCCATCACCAAGACAGCAATTACATCATCAGTAACTAGTGAATATTTGTGTATTGAGGGGTGTAGGGTAAATGGTTTTCAGGCTTTTCTGCCCTCCTGCCTTTAGGGTTGCCCTGCTTGATAGGGCACCTGCATTTTGTTACGTTGTTATAGTTGTGTTGTTTAATTCTGTGGGCCATGGCAGCAGTATTGAGATATTTGCTAGGACAAGCAGGCAGGAGAGAGGCAGGAGAGAAAAGAGAGAGAGAAGCCCAGAGTGAAGATTTGCCCAGGGCTTGGAGGCCGCCTGGGGCTTGGAGGCCTTCCAGCCTCCTGGCGCCCCCGCACCCCGGCACCCCTGCCTGCCATGTACCTGGTTGCTGCAGTACATGTAAAAGCTCAATAAAAGCCTGAGAAAAGCCATCGACTGCTCCAGGATTCTCCTTTACCCTGCTCTGCTCGGATCATAGATATCCTGCTCTGTAGCCTTCCTGCCACTACAAGGCGGAATGAGTGAATCCTATATCTTTATAATTTGGATGTATATACACATGAAAATCTTCCCAAGCTAATTAGAAATATTTCCAAGGACCTTTGTTGTACCAATGCTTACAAGAGAAACCTATAATAATTAAAACTTAAAAATAATAACAAAATGTCAAATACCCTTACAGCTGAAAAATTCTTAGAGACCATGTAAACACACATTTATTGACTGGGACGGATTTACCGGTCTAGGGAAAATAAGCAGATGGCACAGAATATGTATAGCACGAGTCCATGTATTGAGTACAAAATAGAAATTCATTAAATATTTATGGAATTACTGACAAATAAATATACCTGAACAGATAAACACCAAACAAATACTCAGTCCGTATTTCTGGGTTATGGAATTGGTGATTTTGTTTTCTACATTTGCTTATCTGAACTATTTTTTTGCACAATGTACATGAACTACTTGCACAATAAAAAAGAATAAATGAGAAAAGTTTCCAAAGCACGTAATGACTCACCAAGGCCCAGTTTTAAAGATTAAGATTTATAATTAGGACACAGGATCTTAAGAAAGATCAGACAATAACATGGCCAGTTAAGTATACAGGATAAGAAAAAGTTCCTCCTGTAAACATTGGAGACAAATAAACCTTTCTTCGATGTCACAGCCAAAATTTGCTTAGCACAAGCCCCATTTTTCTTTTTCACTTTTATTCGGCTATCCGTAACATGGCACATTAGTTAACTATTATTAAAGGAAAGCAATTCCATTGATGCAAAAATGAAGTCAACAAGGCTGATGTTCTTATGATGCCAAAAGAAATAACAGTAAAAAAAGGTCCACGTATGCCAGACATCTAAATATTTGGAAAAATCTACAAAACAAATGCCATTTGGATCAATTTCTGGGGTGACTGATTGCATCGTCCATGTTTCTCCCAGATGTTTGGCATGGTTGAAAATGTGGCCTCAGACAACCGAGCAAGTGGCTGGGCAGAATGGCAACAGGCTATGCCATCAACACTGCTAACAGCACGTGCTGGGCAAATAACACTATTGACTCTCTGATGTCCTATTGCAGCCAAATTGCAATTCTCTGATTGTTCATATCATTAGGAAAATACTGTTAACTTGGAAACTTTGGAAGCCTTAGTGGAGGCAAAACATTGGCTCTGATCCTGGCACATTTAAAGAAATCAGACAGCAGGTGCTATAAAGAGCTGGCCAAATGGTGGGCTCTGGGGACCTCCAGAAATTGCAAGCACAGCTGCCTGTACCCCACATGGCCTCCCAGGCTCCCATCTTCTTGGACTTGCCTCACCCATGAGGCCAGACAGAACACAGCTGCTCCCTTGAAGCAGCATGGGACACTTAGAGGGCAAACTCAAAGAAAGAAAAGGAGCTGTCATCCCGCAGGACCGTGTCTCGAAAGCCACTCACCCTGTGCTGGAATCAGCATATGTGATTATTTTCTACTGAAACACAAGTAAGACCATGTCCTGCAAGGTGTGGCACCCATGCAGCTGGCAAAATATCTTATCAAAAGTCCTTAGTAATTATTGGCAATTAGATGAGTGTGCAGATAAAAGCCTAAAGTAACAAAATTGCTTATCACATAAAGGCTAGGTTGTAAGTGAGCATACCCTTTGAAAATCATGTATGGTCTGAGTTACCTCCAGGAATCCCTTAAATTGCCCAGGAGGTACATGCAGCCCAGCCAGCATCTTTCCTGTGCTATTGGACAAGGTCACCTATTCTGTTGAAACATTGGCTCACATAGGGTGACCATAGAGCACAGTCTCACATCTGCCCACCCAGTTACATAAAAACAAGGGCAGACTCAGCATTGCTGCGGGTACCTGGGAATCCAGGCCAGGTCAGGGCTCCCACGGGCCCCTGCATGCTCACACTGGGCCCAGTAGCTGGAGGTAGAATCCCCAGCACTATTTTCTTTGTTCTCTTTCTCTCCTTTTCACAGTTGCTGGCAGCACAAATAAGTGAAGGAGTTAAATTCATATATAATGAGACTCAACTGCACTCTTCTAACTGAATCACCATAAAGTCCAAAAGAAACAGGGGTGGAAAGGGCATGCCTTGTCCCACTGGAACGCACTCTGACCAGCAGGCACCACTGGCACAACACTTGCTCTGTCAGCCACACCCACTACCCACACACCTGCCTCTGCACACCCCTGTGTCCAAGGCTCTCTGACCAGGCCCTGGCCTGGGCTTCACTCCTAATTCTTCAGTCTCAACTTAGCCTGCATACTCATGACACACCCCTGGCTTTGTGAATGTTATTTCTCCAGCAATCCCAACAGCTTGGTGAAACCATGCTTACAAGATGAGCAATTCCCCACCCTACTGTACCCCACTTTCAGATCCCACATTGGCGACAGAGGAAGAGGAAGTTCTTGGTGGACTAAACAAGAATAAAGGGGCACATATGGGCACCGAGTGCAGTTAGCCAACTTTGCAACATCATGTCAGGTCATGCTAGAGCCAAAGGCTCCAATCAGTGATGCTGATTTTACGTTGATTTAAAATCTTGACTTTTTCGTTCATATGGATTTTTGCATTACTTTCTATTTTCTAAAAATTGCATTAAAATATTATTTATCTTTATAACTAGGTTGGTTTTTCTTTTGTTGGTTTTTTTGTTTGTTTTTTGGTGCTTCCTTAACATTTACAGCTGAGATGAGAGCCACACTTATTTCACCCTGCTCACTGTGGATAGAACTGCTATTGATTGAATGCCAATAACAAACCAGACTCTGCAGTTGGATCGAATTCTCACAATACTCTTATCAGTAGTTAGGAATGTCCCCCACTTGACAAATGGGGAGAAGAGACATGAAAAGTAATCTGCATAGAAGTGTTGCAGCTGGTGAGAGGTGGTGGGCATCAAATTCAGAAGGCAGAGAATGAACCCTGTCTGTTAGAAAGCACCAACAGAGAACGTGTCTTCTGTGGGGGAGAAGCGGCATGGTAAAGCATGGACAAGCACTCTCCAGCCAACCAGAGAGAGGGACAGTGGACCCTATGGTACTGGCAGAGGTGGTAGGGACTGGGAAGGGGATGTGGATACAACATTTCCAGAACATTTGCTTAAGGACCAAGGAAAGTCTTCCCTGCTAGAGGATTCGCATGCTGAAGAAAGCTTGGTAGGTATTTAAAAATCACCCTTGAATTTTTCATAAGATCATTTTAGAGTTGTGGGAGGAAGATTATTATGAAATCTGTGGACAAAAGTATTTTTCTTGCAATTTAAATTTTTCAAAAAAAACAAAATATCCCACAGGAAAAACGTCTAATTTGATTTAAAGTCACCGGTCAGCCTTCTCCATCGGTTCATGAATACCACATTCTTATTAACAGCCAGGCAGCCATGGAAACCCCGCTGAGAAACCATGAAAACTCAAAGTGGATTTAACTAGGAGCTGTTTTTTCAAGAATGTTACGTTATATTGAATATCAATATATCAACTCTGGCTCTGGAACCACAATGTTGCTAATATTAGCAGCAGCATGAATGAACTCAGATATTGTTAACACTTAGACTAGATCAAATATACAATATTGTTCAGACTAAGCTGTCGACTGAGTTATCACCATCAGATATGTGTGGGTTGGCACCTTCACAACTGTTTATCATTCCATTGCTTTTGTTGTTGCTGCTTGCCAGACACCTTACTAGTTTGTGATGAGATTGGTCCAAATCCAGATTCGGGTGGGAACACACAGCCCAGGTCAATATCTACTTTTTTGGCGACTTCAAACTACTATAACTCTTGTCTCATCAGATTTTTTTCTAGTATTTCCTAGCACCACACCAGTAAGTACATCATAATTAAATAAGTTGACAACTGAACAACTTGGGAGTAAGGGGTACCACCTGCCCATGCAGTTGAAAATCTAAGTAAAACATGTAATTTCCTAAAAGCTTAACTAAAGTCATCCCTTTGTATCAGTGGCACTTGGAGGATTTATTTCAGAATACCTGTCCCATGCAGATATCAAAATCCCTAAATCAGGGGATGCTCAAGTCCCTTATCATCAGTCCTCTGATCTGCAGATTCCATAGTCATAGATTCAACCATCCAACATTTGAGCTGATCTGATGACATCTCCATGGGTGGGAGGAAATCTGCATGTAAGTGAGTCCACATAGTTGAAATCACATTGTTCAATCATGTACATATTCCCAGCTGTTTGAGAACTGAGAAGCTTGTGCATCCATAGGCAGAATGGAGGTGCTCAAAGGCAGGGATTTTATTTCACTAATACTTTTAGCACTCAGCTCAAGGATGCATATATATTAGGCTATCAGTTAAAAGATTTACTGGAACCAAGAGGAGACACAAAGAAAAGCAGGTATGTCTCTGTGTGCAAGCTTTGGTGGGCAGAGGGTGAGGGAGGACAACCTGGAAGCACTATTTGGGACAGGCTGAGGAAATGTAGTCAGAAGCAACACTGACAGAAAAGACAGGGAGGGAGCCCACAGGGTGACCATAGAGTGAGAACAGCTGAAGACAGACTGAGAAGTGACCCAACCATCACAGCACAGGCTGGAAGGATCTTGAGTGTGGACAGGGAAAGAAGAAACCCTTGCTGTGGTTTAGGAGCTAGACCATGCCTTATGGCCAAGGAATCATGGAACATGTCCTCTTCAGAGGTGCCTGGCCAAGAATTTCCCCATCCCCAGAACAATGTCAGTAGAGCTTCCGGAGCCCAGCTTAAAACTCTACTATTCACAACTGTGCTGAAATCCAAAGCTACTCCCTGGTCACAGACCTCCCTTCCCTAACCTTCTCCAAAGCCACATGAATGACTGCTAACCAACATAATGGCACTTGTTTATGAATCATAAACCTTGGCCCCAATGGGCCAATAGAAGGGGTATCTTGCATGGACAATAATTCCTGCTCCAGAATAGAAAACAGTGTTTTTCAGATTTTTATACCTTGCTCAGCACCCCGTGAAAACCATGGAGCCCCAGCAAATCAAACCAGTGAATCTTTCGTGAATTGGCTGAAGGTCACAACCAAAATGGTACAAGAAGTCTTCCACAATTAATTTTACATGTATTAGTTAAAAAGGTCTAAAAATCAGATCTTGGGCCCCCCTGGTGGCGCAAGCAGTTGAGACGCAACCTATGAATCTATCCACAGCCACTGCAGCACGAGTTCGATCCCTGGCCAGGGAGCTACCCATATGGCGCAGCAGACCTCTCCTGACTTGCCTGCTGCTCCCCTCAGCAGTGTATTTCAGTAGATCTGCCTGTTTTGTTCCCCACTCTGTCTCTGGTGAATCCTCTCACCCCCCACACCGTTGGCCTGTACCCCAGCTCTTGTATGCATAAATAAATAAATCTTTAAAAATATAAAAATCAGATCTTCCCAATTAGAAGTTATTTCTTTTTCTAACTCAGACTTCTTCCCCAAGTCTCCACTTGCAGATGATGAACTGGAGCGATTGATACTTCAATAAACTAGCCACTTCCAGGGGCTAGTTTTGGATTTCAGCACAGTTCATTAAGCTAGGAGGATTATTGGAAAGCCACAAAGACAGGGAACTAGATCCCCGAGAGAGCCCCAGCATCAGAGAAGGCCTTTAAAGAAATACTCCCTAAATATTTCTGCTTCCTCCTAGGAGGTTCCTGCTGATTGCTATATGCAGTTTCCCTGTTGAGATCCAGGTGGTCAGAGGTGGATTTACACTAACATTTCCCATATCCCACTGCAGCAATGTCTACACCTCCCCTGGGGGCTCTCCATATGGCACCTGTCATAAATGGAATCCAGGGTCAGATCAGTCATCTGCTTACATTAAGAAAGCCACCTTCCAAATGATTGACTGTCTTTCTCTGGCTGTAATTCTATTATTAGGCAAAGGGACTTGCATGTCAATGAAAGGACCATTTAGCTAATTGGGTAAGAGAACCTGCAGCTTCATCCATGTGAAGAGGCGAACTACCAAACTCTGAAAACTTCAAAGAGACACTGAACACTGACAGCTGTATGATATATGAGTGTGTGTTTTATTGGATTGAGGTCATTATTTTCTTTCTATCTACCTAACAGAAGAAAAAGGAGATCCCTCACTGATAGACTATAACAACAGAATCTCTACAGGTTTTTGTATACAAGCACAAGCATGCAATGAAAAATTACTGAACATAAGAAGAGGCAAGAAAATCTGATCAATAATCAAGGGAAGAAAGATCACAGAAATAGACACAGATAAATGAGAAATGCATGAAAAGATGGAGAATTGAAATAAATTTGTGGACCATATAAGGATAGTTAAAAATCACTGTAGAACTACAATATGCAATGTATCAAGTCAAGAATTTATCTGGGAGCCTCCTGGTGGAGCAAAGGATTAAGCACAGCACTGTGAAGCTATCTGCCGCCTCTGCAGCACGACTTCGATCCCTGGCCAGTCAGGGAGATACCCAATTGGTGCAGCAGACCTCTCCTGGCTCTCCTGCTGCTCCCCTCAGCAGTGTATTTCAGGCAGTCTGCCTGTTCTGTTCCCCACTCTGTCTCTGGTGAATCCTCTCACGCCCCACACCTCTGGCCTTTACTCCGGTTCTTGTATGCATAAATGAGTGAATCTTACAAAAAAAAAAAAAAAGAATTTATCTGGCATCTGGACAGCAAACTGAACACAGCAGAAGATAAGATTAATAGATAACCACACTAATATTCAGAGAAAAAAATGATGGGGTATGGGGGAAGAGAAAAGAGCACAAAAGCAATGTGGCAAACAACCAAAGGGACTAACATAGTTGCAATTTAAGTTGTACTGTTTTGAGTTCAGACAGATCTGGGTGAAGCTCACCCTCTTCTAAGGTTACAGGCCCATTCACTGGGATGAGTGAATGATAAGCTTGGTAGGTGTGCAAATCTCTGTGCTTCAGTGTCTACATATATAAAATGGGAACAAAATGATAGTGTACACTCTAAGTGAGGCAAGGTTTTTTGAAGCATCAGTGGTGCATCTCCCAACCTTCGCTGTCCAAGAATCAAAACACATGGCAATGCCTGTACATGACCCTGAGATTGGACAGCTAAATTCACCATCCCTGAGTCAGTATGGAAGATGGAAAGACAGGAATGCAGATTCATGGGGTGACATTTCTTATCTCTCAGGCAAGATGAGAGATGAGACTAGAGAAAGGAGAGAGAGGACATAGACCAGAGAAGAGCAAGAAGGAAAATCCAGGCTGCTTGCCCCTGGGACCAGAGCAAGCCCCATCCCTGCCCAGTGCTCAGTCAACACATAGAAATAGCTTAGCTCTCAGAGACGTATTGCATCAGTATTATCCAGCAACAATCCCTGAGCATGGACAATTGACAGACTGTACAAGGAACAGAGCTCATGTGGGCTCTAAAATTCTACTGATCTCCTAGTGGACCCTCTGCATAGACAATCCCTATTTTACAGATCAAGAGTTGGATAAAACAGATTAATAATGCCAATTTTCAGTAAGGTTATTCACAACTATATTAATTATTGACTATTATAACTTATAAATGATTTCATTCCTAGCTAGCATTTAATGAGCACTTACTATGTGCCTGGCACTGGCCGTATCAGTTTATATGTTTATTAACTCATTTATCACAATAACCTTCTAAGATAAGTACTAGGTAAATATCTTCCTAAGGACACTCAGCTAACGAAGTTCTTTGTCAATCTAACGTACCAGCTGTATGATAACTGCTGAGTGCCACTGTAAGTTAGGAACCTTTTATACATGGACTGATTGAATCCAAACAGCCATGTCTGGGGCTCAATTCCCCCACCTACGATGCAGCTATGTTGTTAACCATCATAGCCCCGCAGCGCTGCAGTGAGACTTAAAGGAGGTGATTATATAAGCGTCCATCACCGTGATCAGTACGCTGTCAACACTCATTACACAGGCTGTCTTTTACTTTTCATTTGTGTGACAACAGAGATCTTAGAAAAAAAGGAAGATGTAGAATTTAAAATGTTCCATACACATAATTCTCAAGAGAACAGAACAAAAGAACATCTACTTTTCTTGTGCTTTCATACGTATTTAACAGAAGTTAATAAATAAAAAGTCTCCATCTCTGATTTGGTTTAGGGTTGTAAGGGAAAGCACCAGTCCAGTGTCAGGGGCCTGAACATCTGGGATGTATCAGAAACAGAAGCAGGTCCCACTCCTCAGGCATTTCTGAGGTGGATTTCCAACTCCCCAGAACAGCTGCCTTTCTCCGACCAAGCAGATAACCACCAGGCCCCAATGGGGTTAGAGTACTCCTTTAAGAGCTGCATAGGTGAAGGAACAGCCCCAGAAAAGCAGGTATGGGAAACAGGGTTCATCCCCAGTCCTCAGGATCCCGGGTAGTCAGGATCAGAAGACCTTAGGGCACCTCGAGCCATTACCAGAGAGACTATCCCAAGTGGTGCCTGGAGACTGCCCTATGAAAGGCAAGCCCGGCAAGGTGTCTGCCCCAGGCTGGGCAGGCCATGAGGGGACCAAATATAGTGGATCTGTGGGGATTCAAAACAAAATCTCAAGGTCCAAGCAGAAAAGGAAAGCTGAGGCTAAAGCTACTGCTCTTCCCATCAGAGGTAATCTCATTTTAAATGTGGCCTCCAGGTTTCCAGAAACCTATTTAGATCTCGAGAGGCCTCTGTCTGTGACTAGAATATAAGACTCAGCTGAGGAAATACGGGGCCGTCAGCTTTGGGTCCTCCCTGGACCGGGCCAGCTCTGGCGCGGGACCCTGACGGGAAGGCCCTGTGGTCCTGAAGCAGAAAGTCAATGGTCAGTGCCCCGCCAGCCCCAATTCAGGGAAGGGAAAAAACACTCTTGACTGTGCTCCCACCTGCACCAAGCACAAAACACTGAACTGCATACTTTATAAACCTCCCCAGAGGCCCAGATCTGAGAATACCTCACTGCAATGTTAGTTAAGGGAACTTAGGTGAGACACTCTGAGGTGTCTACCCCATTTGTTTGGGGTCCTTATGCACCATGTATTTGGGGGCCCTATGCCCCATTTGTTTCAATCATGGAGGTATCACCCTGGACTAGACATACACTGAAACCACCACAGACATGGCTCCATGTTAATTTTTGCAGTCCCCTGGGGAAAGGAAAGAACACTTTGAGTGGTCCAGATGCCCAGTTACAATTTTTTTTTCTAATATAAGACTGAAAAACGTCTACATGGCAAGAAGACAGAAGGGCACCCAAGCTTCTAAATATGTGCCCTCTAATCCCAAGGTCCAAGGTTTATAGGATACCATAAATTTCCAGTCTCTCTTCAGGGAGACAAACATCACTTTCATAGGAAAGAAGTTTTACTAATTAGAGAGACCTTAGTGTTCTCCAAATTAGCTCATAAATTCAATGCAACTCCATTCAAAACAATGAGCTTTTCCAAGGAATGAAACAAATTGATGCTAAATGTATATGGACGCACAGCCACACCAATTCTGAAGAAGGATGAAATAGAGGAACTTACTTCATCACATACGAAGACTAAATATAGAGGTATAATGGTTATGACAAAAGGGGGTTGGTATCGGTCGAGAAAAAATGAATACCAAACCAGAACTGAGAGCTCAGGAAGAGATCCTCCTGTACAAGGAACTTGGAGGAGAGCTAGGAAAGAGGAGCATGCTCATCCCAGGGGCAAAAAGGGATAATTCAATCCACAGAGCTGGAAAATATGTTTCTTCATGTGTAAACAATTGAAATTGGACTCTAACTTATCATTCACAAAAATCAACTCTGTGTATGTGTGTGTATGTGTGTGTCTCTCTTTCTTACCTTAAAATAGGAAGATGTCTTAAAACAGATTCAGAAATTTCTAACTGTAAAAAATCGATATATTTGATTTTGTCAAAATTAAAAACTTTTATTCATCAAAAGATGTCTCAAAGAAAGAGACAAACTACAACGAGGAAATATTTGTAGAAGAACATCAGGAGTCTATAAAAAGCACCTACAAAAAAAATTAGAAAAAATGCAAGCAACCCAGGAGAAAAATCACCAACAAATAACTAAGCACTTTCACAGAAGAGAAAATACAGCTAATAACATATGAAGACAAGCTGAGCCTTTGCAGGAATCAGGAGATTGGAGATTCAAAATCATGGTATCTCATTGTACATTCATACAATTGGGAAAATAAGTCTGACTATACTCAGTGTTCAAGAGAATGTTTAACATGGATATTTTATGTATCTCCTTTTGGAGTATAAAAAGATAGAAACATTTTGAAAAGAAATTTGTAATTGTATACAATTTGGAAGGCACCTACCCAAAGGCCCATCAACAGCAAAATGGACAAAGAAAGTATGTATATGTTATACACTAGAAAATAATACTGCTACATGCAGTAACATCTTAAAGATTATTGGGGGAAAAATTTCCAGAAGATAGTATCGGGGAATATACTTTTTTTTCAATTTTTTCAATTTTTAATTTATTTTCCTACATCATTGCTAATCTTTGGACATTAATTGATTTCTCCCCTCAGGTGTAGTCCCTGTAGTTCTTCCACCACCATAGCACCCGTGATCCATCACCACAGTCCCTTGTGCTCTTCCCTCTCCTATTTTGGCCCCTCCCGCAAGCCCCCCACTCTGTTATATGCCTCAATTCTATGGTCAGCTTGCAAGTTTTGCCTTTTCAGGAAGATACTTTTTTACAAAGTTCAATATAAATAACCTAAGAGGTGTCGGTATCACACATGATTTTTTAAAAAACCTTACAGATATAAATAAGAGAGTAATAGTCTCAACCTTCTGAACCACAGTCACCTCTGTGGGGTGAGGAAGGTTGATACCAGGGATGGGAAAAGAGCACATAGGCAATTGTAACTTATTAGTAAGATGCCATTCTTGGTTGGGTTTTGGATACACAAGTAATTATTAAATATTTTAAAAAATGAAAGTGACAATAGTGTTTCATAAAAAGAACTGTGATTATCCCAATTCTGTGTACCTGAAGTCTGATTTTAATAATTTGAGATACCAGTGCAATTGAATATTGGTGACTGTTAAACATTGCCATCTATCTAAAGTACCCTGTACCCTACACGCTGCAGATTGGAAACCTGTAGCCAGAAGTTCCTGTAGCCCCACTTTACAGCTGAGCACAGACAGTAGGCAGATGCACAGACCTCTTACCCAGGTGGCCACTTCTCCTAGTCATGATCTGGGCAGACATCAATAATGTACCTGCCAAGGCTTCAGAGTCCTTCTCCACCACGCAATCCCTATAGTCTGTTGGGAAGAAGCCTGTGGGATAAGTGGTGAGTTCTATACACAGAAGTCCAATCAGGATGTCCAGATCTACAGACAATTTCAGGAAAAAGAATCAACTATTTGCAGGCAAGAATGAGGGAAAAATCATATGATGGAGTAGCATACAAAGTTCCTACACCTGCCATATAAGTGGTCTGTTGACAATGACTTTAGTACAAGTCTCTGCCTGCTTGATTCCTGAGAGGAAGAGAAAATCAGGATAGACAACAACATATTTAACTTGACATGTGGGAAATATGCAACGCTGTGAGGTGTGGAGACGGAAAATGGAAACCAATTTCCCAAAGAAAAATTTCTGTTCATGGGTGACTGGGTCATTTGGGGTCCCTGAGCGAAGCAGGATGTGCAGAACACAGGAAGGATGATTTCTCTAATACCTCCGTGGGTACTCGCCACAGCAGAACTTTAGCCTGAACAGAGGACACCAAGGAAGAACCAAGGGCACAGCTGCTATCACCAGCCTTCAACCCTCCAAATGCCCTCTACCCATGCTCTTCAAAGTCAGAGTCACAATTCAGAATAGGCACCCAACAAATGTCAGAGAGATGAAGGCTAAGCCATGCATAGCTTCTTCTGGGTCCAAGTCAGGTTTGAGACCTGAGTCATTTAGGAAGACCATTTGAATTCTAAGAAAAAGGATGGGACCATCTCTCCTCCGAAGACTCTCTAGTGTCAGAGAAACATCTTATAATTCTTCACAGAACCTTTAGTATCTAACAATGTTTGGGGTATAGTATAGTATCAATAAATGCTGTTGATTTCCTAATCAATTTCTCAGCCAAGAAACTCAGGTAATCAATATAAGGTTTACACCAGTGAGAATGGCACATACTTAAAAAAAAAAAAAAACTAGCTACAACAAATATTGGCAAGGATGTGGAGAAAAAGGAACTCTCCTGCACTGCTGGTGGGAGTGCAAACTGGTCCAACCACTATGGAAAGCTCTGTGGAGATTCCTCAACCTACTAAAGATAGAGATTCCATATGATCCAGCAATTCCACTCCTAGGTATTTACCCAAAAGACACAGAATCATTAATTCAAAAGGGCACCTGCACCCCTATGTTTATAGCAGCACTATTTACAATAGCTAAGCTTTGGAAACAACCCAAATGCCCAAAAATAGATGACTGGATCAAGAAGATGTGGTACATATACACTATGGAATATTACTCAGCAATCAAAAAAGATAAACTCATGCAATTTGCAGCAACATGGATGGAGCTGGAAGGGATCATGCTCAGCGAAATAAGCCAGAAAGAAAAAGAAAAATACCAGATGGTCTCACTCATAGCAGGAATCTAGAAAACCTAAATAAGGGACCAGGAAAAAGATTAATTATAATAAAGTAAAAATAAAAATCAACAAACAACTATAAACCAGAGACACACTATGGGGGGTGAGGGGTGGGGAGGGGAAGGGAGGAGGGATTAGGGTCAAAATAAGGGGGGTGGGAATTGTATCGGGAATATAACCAAGATGAAAATGCACACACTGTACACAAATGAAAACTGATGTAAAAATATATATAAAATAAAATAAAATAAAAGATGCACCCAGTGTTAGTATCATGCAAGCACTGAATAGAAGCAGAAGCTGGGAGAGAGATGTTTAGCGAGATTGGGGGCAGCAGATAAGGGACAGCAATGCTCTGATTCAATTAATGATTCTAGCACACAGTAGGTGCTCAATGAGTACTTGTTGATGAATAGCTGAGCCTCTCTATTTTGTTTACAGGACAACCATGTAAAAGGTTGGCACTGCTACAGGAGAGCCTCGCCTCAGGTCAGCCCTTTCTGTCTTTTATACAGGCAGGCTCTGGACCTCCAAATTCCTTCCCTACTCACAGCATCTCTCAGACTAAGAGTCTGTCATATAGTAGGCTACATGCTTTAAATTACCAGAAGATTCTGATATAACTACAACTCACCTTTTTCCATCTTTGAAAATTATTGAGTCAGCAATCTCTCATTCTTAGTTTCCCAAGTGTCCCGTCCCCATTCATATCTCCATGCTTTTATGCATTCAGATTTTCTTCCCAAAATGCTCTCTTCATGCTTGCCCATCAGTTACAAGTGTTGCTCAAATGCAGCTCCTCCCCGACTAACTTAAGAACATAACTTTTGTTGGCGCAGCAGTTGAGCACTGGGCTGAGAAGCTTCCCCGGCCTCCGGCAAGGGTCCCACATGGCATGGCAGACCTCTCCTGCTGCGCTCACTGCTCCTCTCAGCAGTGTATTTCATCAGTCTGCCTGTTCTGTTCCCCGCTCTGTCTCTGGTGAATTCTCTCACCCTCCCGCGCTTTTGACTGTACCCAGTGCTTTTATAAATAAATAAATAAATCTTTAAAAAAAAAAAAAAAGTACATAACATTTGTGATCCGTTCCAGTTCTTTTGATTGCCAGTAACAAAAGAAATTAATCTCTATCCTTGGTCCATACAGGTGAACCCATTCTCAGTCCAGGAAGCAACAAGCAAGTAGGCTTGGCTAATGGTTTCAGTTCTGCAGCTGATGTCAAAGCTATTGTAAAGTAAAGCTCTTTTTTACTAGATGTGAAGACAGGTGGGTATTGGCCTCAAGTTGATAAGGGAAACCACACAGAGAGAACTTGGGACAGTAAAGATTAAAGCAAAATAGAGAGATGGAGGAAGCTATGTTCTGATCACACTGATTAAGCCCCTGGATTCAGGCATGCCTGAAGTCCACACCTATAACTCTTCATTGTCTGAACCTAAAACTTCTTTGGATGTTTGTTTATTTGAACCAGTTTGAGTCAGGTTTTCTATCATTTTCTCCTGAAACAATTCTATTTCATTTAATAAACATCATCACCTCTCCAGGCACTATCAGAGCATGGCATTTAGTATAGAGGAAATGCCAAATTAAATTCAACAACTTGCAGCAACCTATTTGAACCCTGACCGTCAAAAATACAATTTAAAACCACCCAGTGCCTTCTTGGGAAAAAAAGAATCCCCCTATTCTAGTTTGACTTCTGATTTCAATGTGATATAACTTTAGTTCCTCAAGAACTGGTATGGGGAGGGGGAGAAGCTTATTGTCTTCTAACTTTTGGAAGAGCACTTCTAATTAAAGCAATATTAAACAGTAATAACTGTCTTATAGTTTTATGGCAATGCCCATGATCACATAAATAAGCATTTTATATCCAATTAGCATTTTATATTTATTCAATCCTAAAACAATCTAGCATTTTTATTAATCAAATAAAACAGCATTTAATAGATATGGTTGTTTTAGTTTCTGAAATTAGTTGCATATAAAATAGCACTACATCCAATTATGCAATATATTGCCCCAAAGAACAATACGTGTTTGCCAGGATTTCCATCAACATGACGCCCACATTTACGTAAATAAGCTAAAAGCAACATTTCCAAAATTCCATTATTTGCATCATACTTTCATGATTTCTGTTCTAACCATGTGCCACCTGTGGTGTTATTTACTTAATATGCTTCTTTAAATAGACCTATTTTGTTCATTTAAATTTTATTTTAAAAAGAAAGCCTTAGATCATGCATTTGAGATGCTAGCTATGCTTAAGACAATATTAAAATGAAGGTCTGGCTATTAACATGAAAATGGTTTATCTCTTAAAGCCATTCTGCATACCAACAACATAGTCAGAGCACAGTTGGGGGAAACCTGCAAGTTCAAAATAGCAACACATCCCAGTGAGAACTCTGAGGATGTCCTAAGCCTACCTGCACCCCCCCCCCCACACACACACACTCCCCATCTACCTGGGAAGCTCTCACAGGCCCAGGTAGGGCCTCCACCTTGGACCTCCTAGTAGTGAGTCTTCTCATCTTTATTAAATATTTACTTAGTTACTGATAGACCAGGAATTTGGCAGTAAAAAGTTAGGATCATCTTTTATGTAGTGTATGACTTATTTGATGTTGCAGGACAATTGCATTTTAACCAAAGGATATACTTCAGACAACTGAAACAGGTTGGGACATATGACGTAAGGAGGGGTGAACGTAACAAGCACATAAATTGCCAAGCACTCCAACATATTTGATTTTAAAGCTTTTTTTTTTTTTATTTTCTCACCAAGGGTCCTAATGTTCCCAGAGCATTCACATAACGCACAGGTGAAAGCGGTGGTCTAGCCTCCTTCGCATCTACCTTCTGGGCCAAACTACTGACATTTAGGCACAAATGTCAGGACTCACAATGCTTCTTAATAGCAGGTGAATGCAAGAATAGCCCTATAGGGTATTAATAAAAAGAATCCAATAATAATAGCAGTGAACATTAAAATAGCAACACAATAGTTACCAAAATAACTCACAGCCTGCCTACCAGTGCATGCAAGCAACAAAAGGATTCCCAGAATGTGGACAATGTTGGCATTCTGTTTATCAGTTCAAGGGTGAGTGTGGTTTATATATAGATCAGCCATCTGGCTTTGAAAGCATGTAATTTGTACAGAAAAAAAAATGGAAGGATCATATTATTCCTAATTTTGTACATAAAGCAACACTTTCAAAACCTTTATATCACACTTCTCAAATTTATTCATTCCCTCAGCTGCACATGGATTACACGGTTGCTGCCAAGGATCTTTTAGAAGGGAGGGAACTGGGGTGTGCCATGGACTGGCAAGGTGGGTGGGGGAAGTCTTGCAGTAAAACTTGTAGGGAGGTTTGTAGAGGGGGGAATGTGAAAAGGAGCTTGTCATTGCTTGGCACCCCAGATGCAGTAAGGCTCAGTGCAGAACTGTCAAGTGCCTCATCCAACTGATTCTCACATCCCCTTTTAAAAGGCAAGAAATCTGGAAAGTCAGGGAGGTCCCTGGTGGTGCTCACCTGCACAGGTGCAGAGAGTCCCCGCCCCACGACAAGATGCCTGAACGTCAGGCCTGGGCAAAGGAGGGCCAACAGGGTGAAGGGAGACAGGGGACAGAGAGTTAGAGAGCCTGTGAGAGGCCACGTGGGACAGAGGGCACGGCCGTGTGCAAAGGAAAGTAGCTCTCTGCAAGTGGGAGCAAAACAAGGCAGAAGTGAAACACTCAGAAAGACAAGGGGAGGGTAAAGCTGCAGACTGACAGTTTGGTAGAAAGGAGAGCAGAAGAGGACACATGGGTCTAGGATGAGTACAGGAAAGGGGCATCTAGCTCAACAGAAGTGGGTGTCCCCAGTGGCTGTGGGGGTCCACACCACACCCAAAGTGAAGATGGGCCAAAAGGACTGACTGTATAATAGGGGTTGCCTCATCAGAGCCAAAACTCAAGGAGGTCTTGGGCATCACCTGACCATTCACCCATGTGACCTGGACTAGCTATAGGTTCTGACTTTAAAAGTCATCACCAAGATGGACTCAATAATGCAAGCCCAATGCTCTGCAAATCGTGAAGCAGAGAAGGGACTGTCCGAGGGTAGAAGGCTCTCTCCGAGCCTGCTGAAGACATACCATAGCTGGATTCTTCTCCATATTACACACACAAGATGACACATCGATCACATTCTGTCCTTGTACTAAGTAGCTCAAGGGGTGAGCTACTTACTAAGGAGTGACTAAGTAATTACCACAAATCCATCTGTGTTACAAGCCCCACAGCCCTGATAGAATTTATTCATACAATAATCTCCAAAGCCAGGCAGCAGCCCCCTAGGAGCCAGTAGGGAATTTTATTTGCACAGGGACAATTCCTAGCTCCCCAACACTCAAGCCTCACCATGCTGCCCGATGATGACTCCTGCAACTATCTGTGCCTGGACAACCTCCCCACCTCTGACTTCCTGCTAGAAAATCTATCACCTTGCCTCTCCAGGATACCTGCCTAATCCCATAGCCCAGGCCAGGTGCCCGCCCCATTGCTTCCATAGTTTCCAGACTTCTATTTACTTCTTAATATCCCCAGGAAGATTGAAATCCCTTGGGCAAAGACTACCTCAATACTTAAAAATCTGGTAAATGGGACTTGAGTATGACTGATACCCCACAAATACTGTGAGACCAAGGAGTAGTCACATTATTTGGAGGGTGTTTCATTATGTTGGGACCTTGCTTTCAATACTGTGCTATAAAATTCCACCCAGCAGAAGGTTTCCTGTCTTTGTGAGGGTAGCATGATTTGTTTTTCTTTTTTCTTTTCCTTATTCCTTTATTATTTATTTTAATGCATTTAATTTAAAAGGAGAGGCTAACTGACCTCAACAAGATGAAGGAAACGTTTGCCACCCCAACTGTCGGCTCTAGGTCAGTGATTCCCTGGGAAGGAAAACTCAGGGCCTTGTGGGCAGGAGCACCCTCAGCTCCATCCCTGCTCAGCAAATGTCCCTAGGTCCCTAACGCAGCATCCCCATTAGGATTTCTTTAGAAAAGTGCCAACTGTACAAAACTAATAAAACTAGAAAAGTTGGAAGACATCTAGCGCCAGCCTTCCACGCTAAAATGGACTTGGGCCCATCCTCTGTTTCTGAGAATTCAGAATTCAGAATTCAGAATTCAGACTGACCCTCCCGATTCCCTGTGAAAACTGTTTTCCCCTTCATCACTCTTTGCTAGAGTTCAGGGTAATACTGCCACTGTTTATTAGCACAAGTTTCCAAGAACAAAATCAAAGGCAACCTGTTTAATTCATCCCAGTTCCTGCAGGTCTGAGGCCGAACTCGCCAGGGGTTTGGTGACTCACCTACAGCACCCCCAGGTGTGCAGTTTGATTTTTCATGTGCCTGGCACCTCAACAAGAGGATCAGGGGCACCAGAGGCAGGAGACCTTGAAACTGTACCCATTGAGGTAGAGAAATCCCACTAGCAACAACACCACTGTACTGTTTTCTAGTTTTCAGAAAAATACTTTTAAGCAAGCAAAACACTTTTCCTTTTCTATTTAAGAAGAAGTATGCACTCCAAACAATGACATCTCGGCATGCAGGCAGAGACCCTGAGTGATGAGGAAGCAGGGCTCCTTGAGAGTGGAGGCTATAAAATGGACTAAAGAGTTCAGGCAGATACTTTGTCGTCTGTTGTTAAGGGTTCCCTTTGGCACTCAGGATTTCCTGTTTGAGATAACACTACAAGTAACGTTCAAATTCAAGTTTTGCCATTTCTCATGTTCTTTCATTAGGGTAAATTTCTGTTACTTTAACTATTGAATCTAGGGGTATAAACATTTTAAGATAGTTGATCCAGACTGCCAAAGCACCTGTGATTTCTAAGGGCCCAGCCCTGGGCATGGCTATTGCCTGATATCTTTTCAAAGGGTATAAAGAGAAAGAAAACACAGACATATTTTCAATTTGCATTAATTGGATTATTAAAAAGAGTTGACTCTCTGAAAACTAAAGGAACTAAAATCACTAAAGGTGCCTCTCTTTGGGAATTTATAAGCCAAGGGAATTTTTGAGAAAGCATCAAGCTATAGCACAGGCATGTGTGATACAGTCTTCAATCAAGGAGGGCACAGAAGTACAGTTACGAGGATCATCAGATGCATCGCTCCTTGTAAACAGCCAGTCCTCATGCCATCCCTGTTTCTTGGGCTTCTCGGTCATCTTCAATACATGGTCCAGTAACTCCAGCCCTCAGTCAGCTCCCGAGTGTGCAATGGATGCTGCTGTGAGAACTGCTTTCCCTGTCCTCACTTTTTGCTGGAGTTCAGAGTAACAACTGTTGCTGTTTATTGGCACAAGTTTCTAAGAACAAAATCAAAAGCAACCTGTTTAATTCATCCCAGTTCCTGCAGGTCAGAGGCCAGACTCGCCAGGGGTTTGGTGACTCACCTACAGCAAAAGAAACCCTGCTGACAAGCCCAGTTCACTGGTGCTCTGGGTTCTGGTGCCAGAGTTGCATCCATCCTGAAAGCCAGAATTTCCTTACAGTCAGGCAAGAGTGCATCAACCTTGACCTGCTATGAGTGGCAGAGCCAAGCATCATCAAGCCAGTGGGAATGCACAACTGCATAAAGCAAAGTAAGACTGTGAGCCTCCCACCCTGAGCAACAGATAACATTTAATTCAGGCTCTGAACAGTATGGGCTAAAGGGGAGGAGGCTGCCTCCGGAGTCAGACAACTGGAAGCGAGATGTCCAGCATTGCTACCTGCCCTGGGCAAGATCCAGAGCCCCCTGGATCCCAACACACTCCCTCAAAGGATTGGGGTGAGAACTAAGGAGGTGCCAGAGCTTAATCCTAGTAGTCAGGAAAGTGGAAAGCATGCAGTGAAGACATGCAGTAAAGTGTGGCTATTATTATTATTATTATTATTATTATTAATATTAATGTGGTAATGATTTTTTTTAAACAATAAATTTTATTTTTATATTCCCCATACAATTGCAACCCCCCCCCATTCTGACCCCAATCCCTCCCCTCCCGCCCCCCCACCCCCAAAAAGTGTCTCTGGTTCATAGTTTTTTGTTGATTTTGATTTTCACTTTCTTATAGTTATTCATTTTCCTGGTCCCTTATTTAAGTTTTCTAGATTCCTGCTATGAGTGAGACCATCCGGTATTTTTCTTTTTCTTTCTGGCTTATTTCGCTGAGCATGATCCCTTCCAGTGCCATCCATGTTGCTGCAAATTGCATGTGTTTATCTTTTTTGAATGCTGAGTAATATTCCATGGTGTATATGTACCACATCTTCTTGATCCAGTCATCTATTTTTGGGCATTTGGGCTGTTTCCAAAGCTTAGCTATTGTAAATAGTGCTGCTATAAACATAGGGGTGCAGGTGTTCTTTGGAATTGATGTTTCTGTGTCCTTTGGGTAAATTTATTATCACATGTAATTTATTTCAAAAATTGCAATACATTCTGAAATTTGCTCTATAAAAATTCAGTTCTATTCCAAGAAACCAAGATAAATCTTGTCAATAAGACTGTGTTTCCTCAGTAATATCACAGAAGAAAACATGTCCAGTCTGCCTGCTAGGTCTATGGTGACAAGAGAGGAGAAATGTCCAGGAGCTGGGGAAGCTCTGACATGCTGACCAACATCAGGAATAATTAATCAATGTCTAGCTACACTTGTACAGGGCATTTATTCACACTATCCACAACAACAGCCAGTAGTGACATGTAGCTACTTCCATTTAAATTAATTAAAATTACATAAAGTTTAAAAATTTAGTTCTTGAATCCCACTCACTATATTTCAAGTGTATATGTTGCTAGTAGCTACCAGCCTGAAAGGCGCATTCCCCATCATGGGAGGATGTCCTACTGGGCATTGCTGTGGTCTGGATAACACAAACCAGAATTTGTGGCAACTATAACCTAAACTCAGACCCGAAAGGATCTCAGAGCAACCAAGATTGTATTACCTCTCTTTGTTCTGCCAGGCTCTGTCCACTCCCTCTGCCTCGCAAGCCTACCGTATCATGATTGATTTAATTTTAGGCTGAGTAGAGTGAGCAGTCACTGGAGTGTTTTGACCAGGAATGTGATATGTTCCCATTGTCTTTTAAAAAATCTAGTGCTTGAAGAATGAATTGTTGAGATGGTGTGAAAAGCAGAAGCAGGAGACCAGGTAACAGGAGACATAGGTGAGTGAAGGTGATAGACAATGGACATGGCCATGGTGGTGGACATGGAGAGAAATGAGCATATTGGGTCACAGTTTGGAAGTGAAGCTGATGGCATTGTTGCTGGTTTGGATGTAATGAGTAAAGAAAAATGTTTTGGCTGGAATGACTCTGTGGTGCATACCCAAAAAGGAAGAGATTTGCCAGAGATTGAGAATGGGAAATAGAGAAACGAGAGTTCTGTTTGGACCTCTGAGCTACTTAACTGAGACCCAAGTGGAAATACCAAGCAGAGAACTGAAAATAAAGACTAGAGTTAGAGATGTAGCGGTTGGAAATTTTTGTTATGATGGTATTAGGGACACCTCATCACGGGACTGGATGGGAACACAAGGAGGTGACACAGATATAGCTGAGAAGAGCATCTTGGACACAGCCCAAGCAAAGTCCAACATCAAATGATCAGAGCACCTGAAAATGGAAAAGCGTTCAGGATGGAGTGGCATGGGAGAGAAGAGAACAGTCACACATCCCTTAACTACAGAGAATATTCTGGGAAATGCATCATCAGGCCATTATGTCATTGTGTGAATGTCATAGACTGTAATTACACAGCCCTAGCTGGTATAGCTGACTACACACATAGGCTGTGTATAGGAGCCACTGTCACATATCAAGTCTGTCATGGAAGAAAATGTCATTTTGCTGGGCATGATGGTACAGTCTGGGGAAGAGAGAGGATGGTTTCAGGAAAGAAGAGGTGATCACCTATGTTGCTGAGGGGCCCAGACAGAAAAATGGAGAAGGGTCCACTGGAGTACACAGAGCAGATGGCAGTCTCAATGGTGTGACTACAGAAACCAAATTGTAGTGGGAGGAAGGGAGAATGGGAGCAGAGCAGAGAGTCCAGAAGGAGCTCTTTCTGTCTCTTTTTGGCAGATGATACTTAACTCTCTTGGAACAGACACTACATATTTGTGAGAGATACTGAAGACCCCCAGCCTCAGGATCATGGGCTGCCTTGAAGAACAGTTCCTGGAGTGAAAACCTGGACTCTTGGCTAAGACAAGAATTTATTGTCACCTGAGGTACCACGCAATAGGTGCCTGCAACCCGGGATTTCTGTTGTTCTTCAAACGTATTTCCCACCAAGCTCCCTCTTGCTCCCACTAAACTCCCAGGACTTACTTTCAACCATGCCATTGTTGTAAGGAACCATGAATCTGCTCAGTAAGGAAATGGATCAAATTATGGACTTATGCCAATAATTTTACTTTTGATTCCACAAGAACTGGGATAGAAAGAGAAAATAAAAGATTGTAATAAAGAGAGAACATTGTGGAAGGTTGAATCAAATTGCAAACAATTAAGAAATAATACTTCTTTATATATTCATTTTTTAGGGCCATTAGACAACTGGATTTTAATTTCATGTTATTACAAATATGCAAAGCTAATACTATGCTATTGATTTATATAATCTCCCATTTAAAATGTGAAGCACTTTACACAGAAAAAAAAAAAAGGTATACAGTGTTCTAAATAACCTAAGAGTTAATTTTTAGAGTACATTGAATATCATATATTAAGTTGTTATATTGTATAACTATAAATGTAGTGAAAGAAAAGTGGCATTTTGATTCTCCAAGAAATTTAAAACACATGGGTATTTAAAGATTCAATAAAAATGGGCTCATCACATAAAATTCTATACTTTTAGAAATCCAATGGATAATAGTCTTAGTGATATGCAATAATGTCTTCTATCCCCAGAGTTCATAATATAATAGCATGTGAATTCTTGAGGCTGTAAGGCTAAAATGGGATTATGTCAAGGCCTTGGAAAGAATACGTGAATCAAGTTATGATAGTGATTAAAGCAAAAGCTCATTTCTCTCTTAGGAGTGCTTTTCAGCATATTTCTCCAGATGAGGCCCATAGCTTAAAACCTCTTTTCTAATTAAGATTTTAATGTGCTTAGATTATATTAAATCAGATAAAAACTACTCTTCCTTTTTTTTTCCAGTACACTCTTTCTATAAACAGGTTTCCACAACAGTGTTTGTTTATTAAAGGTAAGTAACACAGACATAATTAAGTTTCATTGATCATAACATGCAAGATCAACCCTAAATCTTTCCAGTAACATTAGGGGAGAAATACCAGATTAGAGGCTGACATTACATAGGAATGAGCTAATCTCTGAGGTTCTTATTTGTTCCTTTTGTTTTTAGAGCACTGGTGACTGCTTTGGGTGCTTATTCATTATGGAATTCTGGTGAACATCCATTGAGATAAGCATTTTCTTTGACAAGCTGGAATCTTCTCAGTAACATTAGTCAATTTATATCGATATTATCGAGTTATGTCTAGTTTCTATTAATTTTCACCCAGTCTTTAATGATGTTATTTTTCTTTTCTACCCTTCTTGGATGCACATTTCATCTTTAAAGAATGCAGCAAAAGCTTGTTTGGGGCTTGACCATGATATAAATACATAACAGGATTTTTAATAGCAAAACAGTGAGACACACATGGCCCTACTCACATACAGGTCAGGTTCTGACTCCTGTCATCCAGAAGTGGAGCAGAAGTGGCAATCCTTGACCCAGTACATGGCTTTCTCAGATCTACGAAATTTGTAAGTTGCAGATGCCAAATAAAGTAGCCTCTCATAGTATCGTTTAAAAAATATTTTATAGGGCCTCCCCTGGTGGCGCAGCAGTTGAGCACTGGGCTGCGAAGCTGCACGCAGCCTCTGCAGCACCGGATTGATCCCTGGCCACAGGTGAGGGTCCCACATGGTGCGACAGACCTCTCCTGCCACGCCCGCTGCTCCCCTCAGCAGTGTATTTCGTCAGTCTGCCTGTTCTGCTCCCCACTCTGGCTCTGGTGAATTCTCTCACCCTACTGTGCTTCTGACTGTACCCAGTGCTTGTATAAATAAACAAATCTTTTAAAAAATATTTTATAATTTCTTGCTATAAACAAACGTCATTCAGCAGAAATTAAGCTGCCACAGAAGCACTTTCATAGCAAAGGTATCACATTTCATTTAGGAATGAATTAGAATTTTGTAACTAAAAATAGTTTAGGATATCTTAATATTAATAATACATAAGTATAAAAATATTAAAAATTAATACGAAAAGACTTCATTTAAGTGTGACTGGAGCTTGTGACAAGTTCATTTGGCCACCTGTGATCTAAAAGTAGATTAATAACAATAACTGAAGATGCAAAAACTCAACCTGAAACAAAATATACAAAGCAATAAGAACTTAGTAGATCTATTTTAACAGACTGGGGAAAGCTGTCCATGGTGTATTTCACTTCTCCTGAATAGCAAATAAATGATTAATTTCTGAATTAGCAAGCTCCTGAAACCCCGGGTCTAGTCCTTCTTGTTCTGCCAACAGAGGGGAAGGAATCCAGAAAGTCATGGCAACTATGTCATGTTTGAAAACAGACACTGACCAGTCAAAGAGGGAATGTCTGGGGGGTGGGGGGTTTTGACCTTGGAGATAAACTGAATTACCTTCTCCACCTACGTTCCCAGCCTGAATCCCACCTCTTCACTTGCTTATCTTGCAGTCTGAGTCCAGGAAAGACAGAGTCTCTCAGGGCCATAAGGTGGTCCCAAGTCAATGTAAATGAGTGGGAAGAGCAAAGATTCTCTCATAGATGGCAACCATCTTGCATAAGAAAGCAGCCAAACAGTTTTATACAACTAATTGAAATTGATTTAGCAAATGCAGAAACGCAGTTTGGAAGTCTGAACTGTCTCTGTTCTTTTGATTTAGTCTGCCTAACCTCTTTCACCATTTAATTCTAATTAGATAGAGCCAGAAAATTGAGCTGGCAGGAATAGTCATTGACATTTAATTAATGTCTGGTATTCCATTTGTCAAAAAAGAAAGCTCAAGTAATGGAAGCTTGGCAGAGACATCTGAAGCGCAGGCAGTGATCAAAGTTACACGGGGGTCCTATAGTTTCAAAGGGCATGAATACCCACATAGACCTTGCTCTTTTCCATGGGCCATTCTTGCCCCCATGAAAAGCCTTAATCTCTAGGACTAATAATCTATCTGTGTCTCTATTTCCTAGAACAGAGCTAAGAATACAGCAGATGCTCAAAAATATGTGTTAAATATCACATTTTCACAAAGAGGGCAATCTGGGAGTAGGGCGCATCACTCGCCATGTACCTAGCCAAATCTTAAAATGTCCATTGAGTGAATGACATTTTCAGAAAAGAGAGGATGCCACTATGATATATCAGTGAAACTCAAATTTGTGCAGGTGACCATGGACAGAAATGGTTCTGATTTCCTCATGTATAAGATAGGGAGGAAGAGAAACAAGAGTCAAAGATGACTACATTTGGGTCTGAACAAGTGAGTGAATGGAAATGCCATTTCTGAAACAGGGGGGCCCTGAAGAGGAGGAGTTTTGAAAGGAAAGCTAAGAGTTCAACGTTTTGAAAATAAATACTGGTCAATGATGGTGATGATGATGATGACGATGACAGTAATGATGATGATAGTGGGAAGCAGAATGAAGAGCTTATCTCAATTTTCAGAAATTAAAAATTGGCCTTTACAGAACCAATCAAGAAATCCCATCTGGAGTTCTCTACAGGGGCCAGGTCTTCAGATACATACACAATGAAAAAGAAATGGACCAATTATTTTGAGTCCCATGAAGAAGGAAGTGTAAATAACAATAGAATTGCCCTCATTCACCCAGACACCCTCAGAGACTAGGTGATAAATCTCAAGGCACACTGACACTCTGTGCTAAGCAGTGGTCATTACTAATGAGAAGAGGCAGACTAGTCTAGAACGCTTGTTGGGGATCAGAGACCATTGTTATGTAGGACTCATAAGTCTGAGGGTCAAGTGCTCACAGTTCTCTATTGTGCCACCTCCAAGGAGGGTGCATATATATATAAATATGTATATATTATTAATATTATATATATATATACACACATACACACTGGGCAGAGGGATCCACTAATAATGATGTAACCATTTTTTAATATTCTGATCTTTTTAAAAGCTACAATTACTGCTTATTAAAGTTAAAACACAGTTAAAAGAGTCAAACAATTCTAAAGGGCTCATAATGATCAGACAGCAGGTATCTAGAATCTTCCCTCTACACCATTTCCTACTTCCCAGAGGCTCTTAAGTATTTTAGCTGGTTCCTTCATTATTTATTTCCATATTTCTAAATAAACATGTTCATATTGCAATGTCATTTTTCACTTCTAGGCATAATTTATTGCCTTTCCACTCACAAGTTGAGGATTTAGCTTCTGTTAGCTGTCCCCCTCATAGGTTTAAATGCTCATACAGTGAGGAACACATGCACACAGGTACATACATATACATAAACATGCACAAGCATATTCACAAACACAAATATAAACATGCACACATATACACAAACACACACACACTTTACCCTCCATTTTCCCAGTAGAGTTAGTCATGTTACACTCTGGTTAGCCCAATATTCAGTGTTCACATGACTGTGATTATGTAAGTGTCATTTACAGTTACAGATATAGCTGCTTCTGGTTACTTTTCCTTTTCTGTATTTTCCATACACAGTTTGTGTTTCCAAACCTTAGTAACTATCTTGATTTCTATCTTTCTTATTTTCTGTCCCCTTTCCTGTGCAGAAACAATAGAAGTGACTAAGCAGAATCTAAATCTGTAGACTTTTTTCTGTGCTTACTCTCTCTTCTTTTCTCTGCCTCCTGTCCTCAATATCAGGGAGTGTTTCCTGCAAGAAGAGATATTATCCCCAGAGCAACATTTCAAACACTAACACATAAGCATCCCATGAGAAAAGAGCTTTCTGGTTTAGAAAGCTGAGAGAGGCCTAGCATAACACCTAGCAACCACGGGGGCTGGGTTTTGTTGGACTAGTGTTTTGAACTATTGAGCAGAGGAGCTCAGAAGCTCCCTTGCTGTCCTCTGCTCCTAGTTCTTTTAAGACAAAACATCCCTTTTGGTCCTCCCAAAACCTTGCACAAACTCTTTCTCTGGCATTTGAACTTGACTCTGGGCTACCAGAAACAGAACTATCAGAGCCTTTCCATGTCCCTAGGTGTCACGGAAACAGGCCAACAAGGTGAATGTTAAGAACACGCTGACTGGAGAGCACAAGAAAGTAACCTCAATTCCAAAGCTATATTTTTCTCAGCAGGTGAAGTATAGAAAATAATGTGATTAACCTCTGCCCTGGTCGTGGACAGAAGCAACGGCGGCTGGACTGCTCTGTGCCTGGCAGGGTCTTCCTGCACTTTCCAGGCTCCCTGGTCGGAGGTATTGTCCCCAGCCTGCAGACCAGACAGAACAGGTAAAAAAAAAAAGTCAGCACAAGGAAAGGAGGGTCTCTGAAATGCTGCAAAACAAGCGAATTAGAATGATGCCAGCAGAGACCAGGTAATCCCAATGCCAGAATAATCTGGCAGGTTCCTTGGAGATTCATGGGTGAGGGGAAAAAGGCACAGGTGCAAAAATGCTCATTAGTTGACACTTACGGGTAACACTGTCCTCTAACTCATGACCAATCTATGATTCTGGAAGGAACCAAAGAAGAGCAGGCTGAATGATGAGACTCAGGAGGTCTTGGGGAGGCGAGGCTCAAGGTTGTCAGGCAAGAGCATCCCTGCTCCTGGGTTCTCCCACTGTAAATTGTTGTTCTCACATGCCCCTCCCTCCTCATTCCCTCTCCTATCATAACCTCGAGTGGGCTTGCCTGGACTCTTAAACATCACCGGTTCTTTGGTGAAAGAGATGTTATGGGGATGAGAGATCAGACAAGGACCCAAGAAGACATGAGAAAACTGCAGGCATAATACCCACCAACTCCCATTCTCACCTATAATTCGACCATTAGCACTGCCAGGCGGGACATGGAGGGCTGAAAGTTTTGTTTTTTCTCTCCCACTGATTCCTATTTGCAAGAGGCTGCTGGTCCTTCCCAAGCCAAGGTCAGCTTGCCACCTGAAGAGGAGGTGAGGAGGCAGATGGAGAGGTGGGCGCTGCACTATTGGAGGTCTGCAAAGGAACAGAGTGCCACCCAGGAAGTGTGACTGTCCGGGAAGATTACAGGTCTCTAACTTGCCAATGCATACACACTCACATACACCAATATAAACATGGCAGTAAGCCAACACCTGCAGAGTCATCGACCTGAGCATGTTGGAAGAAGAGGCTTGGAGAGGTGAGATGAGTTGTCTATTGGGTTCTTTTAGGACCCAGACCTTTGCCCTTTCTTCTGACCCAGACATCCCTGAGGGTAAATCCACAGGACTGCTGACTGGCACTCTGGGAAATGCAGGAAAGGCAGGTACTGGGTCTCAGGCAGACTCCATGTGAATCCTGGCTCAATCATAATAGGCCGAGTGGTGCCGGACACACTGCGGGAGGTCCCTGAGCTCCAGTTCCCCATGTGTACACTGAGGAGAGCACAGATGAGCCTACTCCCTGCATGCCTGGAGGATTCTGTGAGATTCCACAAGAGCAGCACTGGCCCTGAGCCTCTAGCACAGCAGCTGCTCCCTAAAGTGGCAAATTAGTCATTCTGGCCTTAATTTTCACATTTGTGCAAATTTGGATGACTCTGCCCATCCCGGCTGAGCCTTAACCCCTGGGTGGTCCCAGGGGAGGGGGTCAGGGGATGCCAGTCTGGAGTAAAGGGCACCATCCCCAGGGGAGCGGAATGAGCTCCTCCCACAGCTTCCAGGCTGATCTGCTGGCTCTGACCGTCCTCAGATATTTGGATGGATTCTGAAACATGGGTCCTGGCAATGGGGTTAGCTGTATTCTTCAGTGTTTTAACTTGAAATTACTCCCTGAAAAAGTAAGCTTACTGCAACCCCCAAGTCTCCATCTCTGTACCCTAGGGTCTGCCTCCAAGCTGTCACAAGAATTCTGGGAAGGAAGGCTGATATGCTGTAAGAACCCGGTGGAGGGCTGGCGGCCTGGCTGCTTGCTGTTTGAATAACTGGTCAGAGGCAGCCGGCTCCCGAAAGGTGGGGAAAAGGGGCTGCACATGGTGTTGGGTGATTCTGATACATCCATCCGTTCACTGGACAAGCACGCAGGGAGCACCATGACCTATCAGTCTGGCCTGGATGCTGGGCCACTAGTAGTGAAATGATGTTCAAGAAACCTGAGGTTTGTTACCTTTATCTCTACATGTGTCAACAGGTCTTTCCTGAGAACTAAGATGTCCTGAGTTGTATTTTGTAACGTCTCCATCAGCCCCATAGTCCTGATTGAATTGAATGGTCTCTACCCTTGCTGCTATTTCATGTTTGCAATTTATAACAGGAATAATGTTGTCATTCACAGGTGCATTAACACTTAACAGACACCTCCTCTGCTCTGGGGGGCCAGTGGATGCCATTACCAATGACCCTGCCTTGAGGGAGAGCACAAGAGTCAGCTCAAGCTCTGCAGCATCCCCATCTCAGCATCTGTGGGTGTTTATCTGGATGTTTTTGGGTCTCTCCTACCCACAGCCTAGCCCCAATTTCTGAGGTTGTGCTCCCCTCTAGGCCTGCATTAGCTCTCAGGGATCAGTCCAGAGCCGAGGCTGCAAGTCCCACATCTCAACCAGCTGACAGGCACTGCAGGAGATACTTCCTCACTTAGTCCCACACCCTCCTCTGCAGAGTCACAGATTACCTCCATTAAATGAGATAGAGCAGGAGCCCTGGCCCGGCTGTGCTCAGGGTGGGTGCTCCCCTTTCTTCCTTCAAGTCCAGCACTCAGGTCCTCCCAGGCAAGCAGCACACCCTCCTCAACTCATTTCTCTGAAGCCAACAATCAAGACCTCAGCATGGGGCCAGAGGTCTGCGAGCATACCAAAACCCCTCATGTCTGGTCTCCCAGAATAAATTACAGTGCAAGGCACTAGACTTTTTAGCAGGGAACCAGCAATTGATTTTATATATAATTTGGAAGCAGAAGAATATTATTGTACTTTGTTTTCCTATGGCTATTATCCCCATGAGAGCTCATTTCTACTTCTTAACAGGGATTTACTTGGACTGATGAATTGGTTAAAAACCTTCCTGCCCAATTTCAATTTACTCAGTGCAACATTTGCTGTAAAACATTTAGCAAGAATGCAAATTCGACCAGTGCAGCTCCTGGAAAGATGTTGCTATTCTTCCACAGACACCCCTTCTCCCCTGCACAGGACTTCAGGAAGATTACCCCATGACCTCTGGGGAAGCAGAGCACAAATTGGGCCTGGAGTACCACCTCCCCTCCAACATCTCATACCATCCCCAAACGAGACAACTAATAACAATTTGGGACCATATCTAGAAGTGGGGAGGGGTGCAGAGGGACAGCCTCATTACTGACCTGTTCTCACCCAAGAGTGTCATCCTGAAGCTCCAAAACTGCAGCTTTCCATTGCAAAGTTGCCCCATAATGTTTATATCAAATTTCTTTCTCTTAGGCCTACAAGCACCTTGGGCCTGGGCAGATCTGCAAAATTGGCCACTTGGGACAGAAATAACAAAGACTGGGTTATCATGGATAATTCAGCAGCTTCCATCTCAATCCCCAGCACCTGACTTCATAAATTCCAACCTGAATTCTTCCTCCCACCATAACCTGAGGTCCCATGCTTTCCCAGAAACCTGCCAGAGTGGGCAACATCAGCTGCTGGAAAATGCTAACCTGCCCCAGTCAGGCAGGGTCAGCACCTGGAGTCCTTGGTCTCCCTCTGTCCCACACCAATTTCAGCTGCTGCAGGCCAGCTGAGCCCTTTGTTCCTGAGGGCAGGCTTTAGCCCTCATTGTCTCAACATATGCCACTGGGTCAATCAGCCCCCCTCTTGAAGCCATCCTCTGAGACGAGTCATCCACCCCCATCTGAGTGTCTAATGGTGGTATCAGCTTCTCTGGAGGCTGTGGCTGGGATGCCATGTGGGTGGCCAGTCTCCTGCTTGCTTCCCTGCCAGACATGCCTCCCAAAGCCAGTCACAGAAGAGAAAGTATCTCCTCAGCAATAAAGAAAACCTGGCCCAAGCGTGGGCATAGCTTCAGCAGACCTCACCCTGTCACGGACCTCTCAGGGCTGCAGCCCCTGAGCACTCAGTTCATAATGGGTGGATTCCTTCCCCACCAGCCTGACCAGGACCCTAGTCCCCAACACCCTACTCATGTGTAAAAATCCACAGGAATCCCTGCTATTCTTCAAGGCAGACTACAGAAGCAATTAATTTCTAACAATAAAGATAGGTGTGCAGACAAAATTCCTAGCAAAAAATACCAGAGGACTATTTTTGTTATTCATTCATTCATTCATTTGCTCATTCATTCATCCATCTAGTTAGTCATCCAATAAACACTACTGAGAACTAACTATAAGGCAAAGAAGGAGAAAGCAAGGCTTCTGTAATCCTCACAACCCTCATCCTGAACTCTGGGGTGCACCTCTGACTTTGTCCCCCATCCTCCTTATCATGCAGCCCTTTCACTGCAGGAACAGTTAGCATCTGTTGACTGAGTACTGGCCAGAGCCTGTGCTTTCTGCTAACGCTTTCATCGATGATCTCATGGAATCCTCATAAGCCTTTGAGTAACTGGAATTACCTTCATTTTGCTGGGGAAGAGGCAAGACTCTGAGAAAGAACTAGGTGGTACCATCAGCAAGTGACAGGGCTTAATATGCAGCCCACCTTCAGGGCCCACAACCCATGTCCTCTCCTCTCCCCTAAACTTAGATCTTACAGAGAATTCAAATCCTCAGAGAGATGCTCATAATAACATCATCGTACGCTTCTTCACACAGACCCTGCCTACAGTTCGCAGGAAGGACAGAGGCCTATTGGAAGAAAAGAGGACCTCCCAAACTGTGAACTCTACAACCCCAGGGTCCTATCAAACCCTCTCCTCCCCAGGAAGTCTCTGCAGATGCAGATTCTCCCTGACCCTCCCCAGCACCTGCAATCAGAGATTCAGATACTAACAGAGGCTGCATTTGGCAGGTGATGACCCTGGAGTCCAGTGGGCCTTGATGTCTGATGTCACACACAGGATGAGGCAGAGCAGGCTCCTAGACCTGTGGTTCCTGTCCCCCTGACCCTACTGCCTGCTGACCAAGAAAGCTCAAGTCCTTCCCAGCCCTGCCACTGTGGTGAGCCCGGCTCATGAGGATGCACTCCCCTTATCCTGTTCAACAGCTCCTCCCGTCCAGATAACCCCTACTTCCTGCCTGCCTACCTCAGGCCACTATCTCCAAGAAGTCTGCATAGCTCTCCATCCTACACCTCTTCCCAGGAGACACTGATCTCCCCATGGGCAGTGTCCGTGTGGCATCCGTCTGTGCCTCTCACCCCCCAGCCCAGGGCCTGGCACAGGAGAGTTCTCAATAAGTGTCTCAATAAGTTCTCAATAAGTGAATACGTTTTGTTGAATATTCCAAAAATGATACAACAGCCTCAGGTTCAAATAGATATTTCATTACCTGATGAGAAATTAAAAGATGCCAAGTCATCTTTAAAATAATTGACTGCTCTTTTATGAGGCCTCTCATCTCATTTCTCTCCAGTTCTGTGGAGCACTGGAGCCTTTCAATACCCCACATAATCAGAGGTACTATTTATTCTATAAGCATTTTAGTTAACTGCACTAAGATCCCAAATCTTCAGCGGTCATTTCTTTTTCTTTCTGCCATCCGGAAGGACTACTAATAGCTATGCAGTCTTGAAAAGAGCAAATGAATGCCAAGAAGAAAGCCTGAGAGTTCAAAACCATAATCTTCTCTTGTGATTAATATCCTCAAGGCAACAATTCACCACTCAAGGCAGAGCGGCCTCTCCAAGTTTTTGCAAAGACCATCAGTCCCACATAACACAGGGTGACACATTGGCAGGGGTAAAGGGCAGGTGTACGATGGGTCTTGCCATCATTCCTCTGTCATTCCAGAAGTCGAATCCCATTATCACATTTAAAAGTTATTTGTAAACACGTAGCCCCACCCAGACCCTGAACCATCACAACTGGGTGAAGCCAGAGGTAGCAATTCCCCCGGAAACAACAGCGCCACCCCCTGCCTAATGCCTTCTGTGGCTCATAGAGGCAGTCTCAGGCAGAATTCCCACTCATACCTCCAGGGGTGGAGGGCCCACCAGCCATTGGCTGCTGTATTCAGGATGAGCCACATAAAGCAGTTTACTGGCCACCTTGCAGCAAGTGCAGTCACCAAAACAGTCACCAGAGGTTGACATCACACATCTGTCAAAGGCCCATGCTTTCTTTATCTGTCACATTTTAGAATTCAACTTCAAACACCTAGTCTGTCAGGAACACTGTCTCAGGAGCTCTGGAGGCAATAGTGTGGAATCAGGTATAGTGGCCCTCACTTGTTGGCAGTAGATGGAGAGCATACTCTACCAGATGGCTGTATTCATGCCATCTCCTGCCATGCCAGGAACTCTGGGCGAGATATGTTTTCTCTGAGGGTGAGTTCTAACCTACCCACTCAGACAGGTTCAATCAATGGCTCCAATTTTATTGCTCATCAGAATCATCTGACGAGTTTTTGAAAATCTCAATGCACAGGCCAAGCCCCAGTCCAAATCACAGCAAATCTCTCAGAGTGGGATGTGGGTAGAATCTTTTCTTAAAGCCCCAATCAATTCTAGCAAAGGCCTTAGATGGCTGAAGTTCCCCTGGTTGTTGGAAGGGGACTATGGTGCCTTGAATGCAGATGGGCCTGGCTCCAGAAGTGGTGACCATCCTTTATCTCACTCTCTCTGTAGATTTATGCATTCAAGTGTTCACAGACTCTGATAAGGGAACAAGGCCAACTACAATATCACAGAGGAGTCAATCAACGTCATGATGTAGGTTCAAAGGGCTACTGAGTTCAAGGAAAGAGAGAGCCCCGAATTTGGGGTAAGCAGATGATGGTTTCTTTCAGAAAGTCTCATTTCAATGGGGTCCAGAGCCATAGATGCCCAGAGCATGGTGGGGGCACAGGAGGCACCAAGCAGGGAGGCAGGAGAGCTGGCAGGATCCAAGGGAAAGCAACCACTCATTTAGGCTGGAGCTTAGAAGACTAGTAGAGAGTAGGCAAAGGTAGGTTAGAAAGACAGGTGGGTGTGGGAAGAAGGGATGATTTAGGGATGTGCCCCTGAAGATTTTCCACCTGGCGATGGCATGACTGTGGATATGCTCTTGGAAGAGTCATCTGACCATGGCACAGTAGAGATCCTTGAGATGTGCTATACAGCAAGAAAATGACCGAGTGGTGGGATAGATTAGGATGAAAGCTCAACTAGGTGGGGGATGCAACTTGCCCACAATTAATAACTGATCCAGGATAGGGTAGGGAGGCTGGAAGGAGTAAGAAGCTCCAGATGACAAAAGGGACAAGACTTGGCTGTGACTAACAATGTGAAGTCCTTACTTCTATCACCAGCCCAGTCACTATGTAGGTAACCTTGGGCAAGTCACTTCACTCTCCATAGTTTAGTATCCAGCATTGAAGGATGGAGACAATGAAAACCTCCCTGCCCATCTTAGCAAAGTCCTAGTCTCAATGAGAGAATGCGTGTAAATGTCTTCCGAAGTGTGAAAAAGCATGACATACAAAAGCCTTACATAATTTCCAGATTTTATTAATACTCTGCATGTTTTCTTTACATTTTCGAGGTCTTAAACTTGAAGCCTATGCTGCCATATGAGAAAAGCTATTAATAATGATGTCTTTTATAGCTCAAAGTTATGAACAAATAAAAAGAGTTTATGTCTTTTACTGCTGCTAGAGAACAGACTTACCAACATTAATTTGAATTAAAATGTCAATATTTTTTCATTCGAGTTTCTTAAAACATACTCAGTTTCCTTTTTACATTTTCCCCTTATTTTATACAGCAATATATTCTGTGCATTGAGTTTCTGGAATACTTCAAGAGCCAAGCTAAACAGAACACAAACTCATAAAAAAGTTAGCTTCTGTGTAAAAAGTTTCCTCTTTAAAAAAAAAAAAAGAAAAGAAGTTAGTTATTGGAGCTAGTGGATGATGGCAGTCATGAGTATTATAATGTTTATACCAAGAGTCCTCAATCAATTCTTTTTCTTGAAACTTGGGTAACACAGGGAAAACAATACAAAAAGATCTAATCCTCAACTGTTCCCAGAATTCCACCAACTGGTATTCCACAGATCTGAGGGGCCCACTCCTTGCAACTGCAGAATTTGAGCTAATTCTGTTCTCCAGTTTACTCTGTGGCTTCTACTTAATTCTTTAGTCCCTATAGCCAACAATGTGAGTGCTAAATTCTTAAAGTGACACACGATCAAGGGGGTGTATAAGCCTTCCACATGGAGACTCCCATTTGGGCTTCCCAACTATTCTAGACAGAGTGGGGAGCAGAACAGGTAGAGCTACTGAAATACACTGCTGAGGGGAGCAGTGGGAGAGACAGGAGAGGTCTGCTGGGCCATGTGGGTTAGCTCTCTGGCTGGGGATCGAACTCAGGCCACAGTGGCTGGTAAGAGCTTGATAGCACAGAGACTTTAACCCCTGCACCACCAGGGAGGCCCATTATTAAAGATTTTTATTATGTCATATATTTCATTGTGTCTGTAGTATGCAGACAGATATAGTATAGATGAATGTATAGATATAAAGATACATACATACCTACATATGTACATACATAGAGATACAGATATATACATAGATAGGTAAATATGTTTATGGGTATATGTGTGTATATATATATGTGTGTACTATACATATCCACCTCCTTTTTTATCTTCACAACAAACTAGAATTTGTAGAAGAGGAGGCTGTATAATTTGGAAAGGATCACATAATACGATTCCATGTTATAAATTAATTCAGCAAACCCAACATCCTGCATTCATGCTCTCAATTTCAGAAAAGCTGAATGAGAGACCCTGGGGCCTAACAGGTGTGAATCATCTCACATGGCTCTCATCCCCCCACCAGAACCAGCAGGGCCACTTGGCAAGAGTAGTTTGTCCTCATGTGTAAGTGTTAGCAGAGATGTGTGAAAACATGGAGCCATTTCATCATTTGTAAATAACTATTTGCTGTGACTATAAATCATTCAAAAACCATTTGGAATATTTTATTCCTGGGAGACCAGGAGTTCCCATTTTTCAGACAAAGAGTAAATCGTCATCCACTTTTAATAACAAAACAGCCTTTCCAAAAACGGGAATAAAGATAGAGAGGCACATCATACCCACATCATGCAAAAAAGTGCAGTTAAGCTCCCAGGAAAAGGGTGGAACTTTTCCTACACTGCCTCAAGTTCCACATGCTAAATTCCCTTGGCTAGCTCCCCAGGACAAATAGGACTGTCCTCTGCTGGTCCTTCCGCTGAAGCGTGGGTGTTACTGGGTGCAGCTGGACGATGACAGTGACCACCACTGATGACTTCTTAGCTAATGTCCATGTTGGCTCAGGCAGCACTATTGCCCAAGGACCAGTCAGTGCCAGTCCCTCACCTGCAGATCCACCTCCTGCAGCCAGACTTGGCAAATGACAGAACCTTTCATTTATTCTTTCAAACAGTCTTTGAACAGAATTATAAAAAAGCATTTTCTTTACCAAATCACACCATGTTAACTTTCTGGAGCCCAAGGGGGGTGGGCACTCAATCTCAAAAGTCCATTAAATGAAATCACTGAGGAAAACTTGCAAAGTAGAAAATATCAACAGTGTGGTGTTGTTCACACATCCCCAGGAGGTCAGATGGAGACATAACCAACTGAATTAATCAGATCCCAGGTGGCACAACTTTAAAAGTGAGGTTACCTTGCAGGTTGCTACAACACCAGTCATGAAAGAAGGCAGAAGAATGGAGGAGGCTTCACCCTCACAAGATCTCTCCAAAGTAGCCTTTATTCCACTGCTCCCCAAATTCAACCCATTCACCCATCACTGCTGTGGTTTCCAAGTCAGTGTCTGACTCTGTCACAATCAGGGCATGTTTCAGGAGTTTTGGTATGGGAACCAGCCAGGCCCTACCCCAGAGATTTATCTGCCGGACCCATCATAAGCGGCAGTCTTCTTCCACCCCAACATTCTTCCCCACATCTACTCCCTACACAGCCTCCTTTTCTGATTTACCCTCTGCATTCCCCGTGGGGACAACTTTAGGAGCCAGACTGCCTGGTAGGGGCTGCCCTCTATCTTACTTTTACTTGTGACCCTCCTCAATCCTCTGACCTGATGTGGTACCTGCCACTTCATGCAAACAGACCCCAAAATGACTCAGCCACAGACGCTGGGCACCCTCCTTTCACTCATTCAGTCCAACAAGCACATATGTATCGATAAAGAATGTAAGTAACCATTGACTTCAACTGTCTCATGCTCTCCTGGAAGAGAGAAGTTAATAAAGAAATAAGCCATGAGAGTGCAACACCGTTCATGCTCCAAGGGACGGCATCTCAACCAGCAACAACCTGGAGGGCTTTCAGGAGGGGGTGGAGCCTGAGGCTGAAAAGATGAATCTGAATTAGCAAGCAGTTTGGGTAGGAGGCAGCAGGAACAAATCACCATCAGGTAGTGGAAGCAGCAGCAGCAAGAACAGGAGAAAATACATTTCCACACATCGAGGTGCATGCATGGAAAGTACAAACAACCACAGGGCCGAGTGTGAAGCAGGGGCTGGAATATAAAGGACCGGTGAAGGAGCCTGGACTCTATCCTTCACATGATTGAGTGTCTGAGGGATTTTAACAAGAGAGTGGCTCAGTGAGGTCTGGATTTGAGGACAATGCCGGTGTTTGCAGACAGGGTGATGCACTGCAGATTTCAGGGAGAGAGCAGATGCCATGGGCTGAGTAGGAAGCTGCTACAGTCACCCCAGGCCAGGGCTGAGACTGGAATCAGTGTCATCCTCCACAGGCCCCTCCCAACGCTAAGATCACCTTGGGTAGTAATACTGGTCCCATGGGGCCCAGGCTTTCCCTGTTGTTTTGTCAGCTTCAGGAGGATACAGCAGTGCTAGAGAAAGCAAGGTTTCTCGGGGATTCCTGCACCCTGCAAGAAAGAAGAACACACCCCAGAAGGGAAGAAAGCTAGGCTCTGGTGCCTCACCAGATTCTCAAGAGGGCTGGTTGACCTGAGGTTGGCATGCAAAGAAAGAAAGGTGATCACCTCCCTTTCTCTTGATACCATGTAACAGGGCTAGCTGCCTGCTTTAGTGATGGAGCTTTACATTTACCCTCCCACCAAAGCAGAGGCCCCAAGACTGAAAGCCCAGGATCCAGGGGTAGAGGCTGCCGTTCCCATCCCACACCTGGGAAGAATGCCAGAGCCCAGACAGACAAGCTACGCAGGCCCTGAGGCTGACTCAAAGAGCCCAACACCCCCTTGCTGCACCCTGGCCCTCTCTGGGCCTTTGCAAAGGTGGTGAGAGATGCCACTGGATGTAAAAAGGCAGGGAGGTCGGCTTGGGCAGTGCTGTTGTCAAAGGACCAGCCCCTCATCTGCAGAACCAACTACCACCTGTAACCAGACTTGGGCAAATGACAGAGCCTTTCATTCATTCTTTTAAATGGCCTTTGAACAGAATTATGGAAAAGCATTCTCTTTACTAAAATGACACTGTGTAAACTTTCTGGGGATCAAGGAGGGGGCACTCAATCAAAAGCCCATTAAATGAAATCATGGAAGAAAACTTGCAAAGTAGAAAATATGAACCACGTGGTGTTGTCTGAAGCCTGCCATCAAGATGAATGGGGTGCCGGCAGCAACAGCACAGGGCATTGGTCAACTCGCTCTTCTGAAGGACAAAGCAGGTCATTCCCCGATCGATGAGAGAGAAGCCAGGCCTCTGCAAGGGCCAGCGCCACGTGGCTGGGAGGTGAAATTAAAGCCGCTGGAAACAGAAGCTTATAGCTGTGGGAAAATGCATCTCTCTTTTGTTTAAGTGAAAAATGAGGAAGGAGAGAAGAAAAATCCCCACAGGCTAGGTTTGCAGTCGGGCGGCCACAGGGAGAGGCCAGGAGACGGCTCTCTGTGCATGGACATGTCTTCCTGGCTCTGCAGAGGGCATCAGCCCCGGAAATGCAGACCTTCCTCCCACTGTGCAGTCTCCAGAGCTCCCCCAGCGTGGCTTGATGCCACACTGGGTGCGGAGGTCCAGTGGCACTGCCATCTCTGAATGCTTCTCCCTTCCCCGCTCCAGCTCAGGGTCACCTCCATCCCACAGCTTCCTCTGAGTCTCCAGGTTGGATAAGGTCATGTGCTTAACCCATACCCTGTGCCTGCCCGATCTCACATGCACTCTCTTAGATGAAACCAGCTCTTCATACCCGTGCCTAACACCTGCACCAACTCCAGCACAGCCCAGACTGGCTTACAGTGTCATGGCTCAGGCATCCCCCTCACCGACTAGAACAGGGGCCCCTTCAAACACTTTCTGCAGGGCTCCAATCCCCGAGACAGAACAAAAATGAGGTAAGCTGACCCAAGTGACACTAGGACCATGGTTCCCAAACTTTGCATTGAAGCAGCCAAGGGACCCAGAATAAACTCATAGCCACATGACTGGGTATTTTCAACATTGAGGAAAATATAATACAGTGGCATCTATCAGACACCACGCACATGACAAGCTCAAGGCAGCTTTCAGCGTTAGATTGTTGTGTTCCTTCCGTGATGCCACGTCTGTGTGCATCTGGGTTTCCAGGATTGCTGTGACCAAGAGGGAGCGCATTGTATAAAGATCAGGTAGAACAGACCTGAGGGTGGCAGTGCCCCTGTGGTTCCATGGTCTGGGATGTACAGCGCCCTAGAGGCACGTTAAGTTGTTAGAACGTAACTATTGACTACATTGGGGGATGAATTTAATAAGCAGAACACTTGGGCATACCTTTTAACCTAAGGACACCCCAAAAATAAGTACAAAGTATGCTTTGAGCTGAGGAAGTTGGGGATCTTCTGCCCTAAGGTAAAGTGAGTGTAGGGAGTGGGAGTAACAGCTCCCAGACCTGCTCTGATGATGCCATCTATGCCCCCCACCTGTAAGGCTCCAGTATCTGCTGAGCTCCACCTGGGTGTCAAGCACTAGGCTTAGCCCTGGGAAGCAGAGGACTTCTCAAGGGCAAGGCCCTATTCCAGCACCTGGCCTGATGCCATGCAAGATGCTGGCCTAGGAAGAGCTCAGTCCAGACAAGCTATACTGAGACATAAAACCACAGCCATCATCCTTCCCACAGCCAAAAAGTGAAGCCAAGAATGTGAGGGCGTCCTGGATATCACTGCAGTTCCCAAACAAAGAAACAAACAAAACTGGTAGTACGCAAACCCCCAAAATGCATTACCAGATAAATCCAAAACTTGTCTCTTTAAGATCAATGAGGTAGGTGATTCCAAGCTAAAGACAAAGAAAAGAATGAGGAAAGACTTGCACAGAAAACATGCCAATATCAGTGTATCTGCCTAACTCGTATGTTACCACAGATGCAGGGACACAGGCCTCCAGGCTGAGCGCTGGCAGCTGGGCATCCTTGATGGGCAGAGGAACATGGCCCCAGTCCAGACCTTGCCAGAAAACGTGCTCTCAGGATTAATAGCAGAAGAGGGGTTGGTCCTGTCAGTTACAGGAAGTTGCTTTTCAGAGCTCAGGACCCATGGTTGCAAGACAATGAAATAACAGTAGTGTCTCACACCACACAGAGGACAAAAAAGGATCACTTTTCCCGCTATCACTTTTTTTTTTTTTTTTGCCATTTCAAGGCCTTTCCAGGTTCTCCAAAGAGGGTGTGTATTTTGTCAACTCACTCCATATTAGCAAAGGGTTTTTGGACAGGTTTCTCAAATTCTCTGAATCTGTTACCTCATAAGAAAAATGGAGATAATAATTCTGGCCCACATACTTGTCAAGAGCTTTTGATGTCATGAAGTATGTCCCCTTCCGCTGCTACTGCTCTCTGGACCACAATCTAACTGTTTATATTTTATCTTGTATTACTTTCTCACAAGTGTGCTATAGGTTTCAAGATACTGTCTCTGCCCAAGGGAGGTAGTTATGGCCCCTTCCTCCTCTGAAGGCTAACGATGCTTAGTTAATCCCTTGTGTAAAGTCATACATTCATTTGTTCAACAATTACTTACTGAAGGACAACAAACAAGAAAGGCCAATGTGCCTTCATGAAGTTCGCAGGCCACTGCCACCTCCTCCCTCTCTTAGCACTAGGAAGCCTATTGGTTTAGAAGGGGAAAAGGAGGTGATATGACTGGAAGAGGACAAGTTCACTGCATCACAAAATCTTGTAAAGAGAATGAAAGCTAAATAAAATCAGGACATTCCAATTAAAGAGCAGAAGGACCTGTGTCAGTTGTTCTGCGGATAATGGAGAGGCATCTGAAGGTATAATATGAATAGAGCCAGGGTGACGGATGCCTGTATAGGGAGCAGGGGCTGAAGAAGTGACCCCCTGGGTTATTTTCTGGTGAACATCTAAAAGAATGACAGGAAGGAGGTCTCTATGCCCCCTCCTCATTTCCACTCCTTCTGGTTCTCAAGTTTGATAAGAGAATCAGTGCAGTATTCAGTGAGTCAATTAAAATAATAAAATAATGACTGTACTAATGATCAATGTTTTATACTAAGAGGTAATTACTACTAACAAAAGATGCTAGTTACTTAAACATATGACTCATCCATTTTGCATCTTACCCAAGAGGAATTAAAACTTATATTCACTAAAAATTTATGCACAAATGTTCATCAAAGCTTTATGTGGAAACAACCCAGAGTCTATCCACTGAATGGATAAACTAATTGTAGTTCATCTGTACAGTGGAATACTATTCGGTAATAAAAAGGACTGAACTATAAATACATACTACAACAGCTAAATCGAAAAACAATTATGCCAAGTAAAAGAAGCCAGACCAAAAGAATATATTGTATAATTCCATTTATACAAATTCTGGAACATGCCAACTAAACTACAGTAACAGAAAACAGAACAGGAGTTACCTGTGGTGTGGGAGTCAGGTGGGGAGGGGCAGCAGAGAAGAAAGAGATAGGAGCATGAGGAAAAATCTGGAAATTGTTATCTTGGTAATGATGATGGATTCGTGGATGTCTGTCAAAACTATCAAATTGTAAACCTTAAATATGTGCAGTTGACTATATATTATTTATACTTGCTAAGAAAAATGATAATAGAATATATATTAATAGGAATATAGAGCAATGGATCCCTTTTGGAAAGCAGTTTGGCAAATGTATCAAGAATCTTAAAATGTCCTTATCCTTTGATACCACTTCTAGAGCTATATCCTAAGGACATAAAAGGAGATACAAAATTTTCACAGCAAGATTATTTATAATGAAAAAAATGGAAGCCACTAATATATCTGACAAGATGACTGTGCAAATAAATTATGGTACCTTCATATATTGAAATATTATGTAGTCATTAAAGGCAATGCTTATGTGGGGTTTTTAATAACCTGGAAAAAAGCTCACATGATAATTTTAAGTGAAAAAAAGCCAAGATATATGCTGCATATCCAGTACAAACTAAATTATGTAAAAATATGCATAGAACAATTCTGAAATACCTTTAGGATTATCTCTGAGTGATGGGGACATGTGGCAATTTTTAATCCTTTAATGCAAAGTTTTAAATGTTATTATTTTTCATGTATTTCCTACATTTTCCACATGGACAATGTATTTTTTAATTACAAAATAAATAAAACAAACCACACTCAAGGAAACCCTCAAGTCGTTCTTAAAAATGCAAATCCTACTAGAAACGTAAGAACCAGATTGTGTTTCTCTAATCCTGGCATCTATGAAAATGTAGATATATCTTCACAGCAAACGGTCGCTCTACAACTTAAATGCACATTCCTCTCTCCACTTTTAGACCATCTAGAAGACCAACCAATGAATATCAAATGTGGTCATTTAATCTTGTTCTATATTTGCTAAAACTGTTTCTACTTCCATCCATATTTTGAGTGTAAGCCCCTTAAAGGCATGGGGGAGGGGAGTCTTTTCCTTCTTTGATACTTCCTATCGCTCCCACTCTACCTTGCCAGGACATACAGGTAAGAGGGCACAGGGACACACACAGAGTGAATGACAATACCAGATCCTGTTCCTAAACACAGTCTTTCAGAGTCATTTCTCATTTAAAACCCCAACAAAACAAAGGACCCTGGGAGGTGGGCAGCAGAGTCTGTGGGTCTCTGGTTCCATTTTATAAAGAGGAAGGTGAGACTACAGCACTAACTTTGCCTGAGACTAATTCTGGGTTTTTCTCCCTGGCTTTCCTCTATGAACAACAGACAGATGTGCTGAGACTCCATTGTCCCTCACTAGCCTATGAACTTCAGCCAAATCCTCCACATCTTTGCATCTCCAGTGTCCTAGTCAGGCAGGCATTTGGTAAATTTTAGTTATTTCTAGAAGAAAGAGTTAGCAATGAGGCGAAGAGATGACTATGTACTTGAATCCATTTCTCTAATATAACATATATCCAAGAGGATGTGTGTTTTTCAAAACCTATTTAATAATTCTCCGATGTCACCCTCTAAACTAAAGCTTATTTCACAAGAGCCTTTGCAGCAGATGTGATTGACATGCTGAAGAGATCTGCCCCCTTCTTTCAAAGGGCCCTCCAGTCCCTTTCCCAGATTCCAGATGCAAAGCTAAATCACTACCTGCATTCTTTCATGTCACCCTCCATATATAGCTCACCAAGCAAATTTCTAAAGTGGTCAAATACCTAACCCAAGTCAAGAGATTGAAGGTACAGAAGGAAAAGTAAAACAACATGTGGAGAGGCCTCTCCTTGGTGGTACCGAGCTAAAAGCCACTGCCTTGCCAACCTTACAGAGTCAAGCAATGAAAGGGTAAGAACAAATCTGATAGCAAACAGGCAAATGCATGACACAGATAATTCTCCCATCATGTCACACCTAGAATGTCATCATTATAAGACCACTCCTGATTTCAGAGATGTCAACATTTGAAAAAACAGTAGTCAACCTGGAGTTGATGAACTACAGTAAGGCTATAAAGACAGCACAGAGCACCTGTTAGGTTCTTCATTTAAGACTGTGGTCTAGTCATGACTTTACAGAACACCCACGAACCCCTAGGAAGGAGCACGGACAGACTTGTGCTGTCTGCAGATTCCAAGTTTATCTCTGTCCCATCCACTGGCCCAGTCACCTTTCAAGTTCATCATGACTCCTTGGACAGAGATCAGATGTATCATTTCATCCATGCATGATCTACCACATCCCAAGATGAATTCAGCTTTTTGAACAAAAATGCATAAGCTGCCAAAGGAGAAAAGAAATTACTGAGACAGGAACCTCCCTGGTGACCTAGGGATTAAGTCTCACTGCTGCAGCATGAATTTTATCCCGGTCAGGGAGCTATCCCACATTTGGTGCAGCAGACCTCTCCTGTCTCACCCCGATGCTCCCCTCAGCAGCGTATTTCAGTAAATCTGTCTGTGCTCCCTACTCTGTCTCTGGTGACTCCTCTCATCCCCCCGCAGCTCTGGACTACACTCCAGTTCTTCTACTAAATAAATAATTTTTTTTCTAGAAAAAAGTAGTTACTGAGGCGGAGGAAGACCTATTGGGCAGCACAAAGATAAAGCAAGGAGCAAATGGGCATGTGGGATTCACCCCATCCTTCCTGAACAATTACTGGTGGTGGGACACATATATCATGTGGCAAATAAACTCCCCCAAGAATTGACCAGAATATTCTTTGTCTTCAAGGACAGCCCCACATCCCCAGACATCAAGGAGACATGACTATGAGACTAGGGCTCTAGTGACTGTACCTGTCCAGGTGCAATGAATCCAGACTGCAAATCAAGAAAAGCAGGCATTTGCTCTGCCAGCCTGCAGAGTGAGCACTGGCCCCAGGGTCTCCTTGTTGAAGGGGCTCGAGCAGCCTGGATGTCCTGGCCGAGCCCTGCATCTGCACAGCCTGGCTGCATCTCAGTGTGGATCAATACCAAACACCAGGGCCTTTACTGATGGGTTGGCAGCAACTTTCTCGCAGGCAGTAACTCAGCAGGAAAAAAGAATCAGAAAAACAAGCACAAGTGTTTGCCTTTCATGAATTTGACACGTGGGCTCAGTGGTGTTTCAGAGACTGGGTTTTTTCCGTGCTAGCCCAGTCCTCCAGTTCGGGGTCCTAGGGCCCAACATTACAAAGAGGGGCTGGGTTCTCCCAGAGCATAGAAGTCCACGGCAAGCAGGCTGGTCTCAGCTTGTGGTCAACGTGGTAAACGCTCTCTGCTGACTTTGGGCCCTTAGCTGACCTCATTTCCAACCTCTCCAGAACCTTCAGAGTCCCACAGATCCCAAGGCCACATCATTGAATCAATTCATTCCTTTGTTCACTTACCCAGTCAACAGTTAGTTACAAGGTGCTGGAAACGAGGGTGAATTAAGACATAAGGCCTGCTCCCTTACAGACCTCACTATCTGGTAAGCAAACCCAGTTTTTTTAATTAAAAAAAAAGTAAGTTTGCATGAATTCTATTTCAGGTATGTACAGGTTAGAATTGGGACACAAATGTGTGTGGAGAAAGGCAATCACAGTAAAGTCCCAGATGAGGTAAGTGTTGAAGAGACTTGGTCTTTTTCTGCCTGTGGAGTTCTGGGGTGGAGACTGAGGGTCCAGAGTTGGTGAGAGCAACTCAGGTCCTTCATTCAGGCAGAGGAAGTGGTACTGCCTGGAGGGTGAAAGAGCGGGTTCCTTCCCAGACCTATAAGCATCAGGTGTGGCCTAGAAGAGACTGAAGAGCTGGGTGGCCCAGGGCATGCAGGGCCCTGTTCATCGCCTCACCAGCCCTGACTCTTCATGCTCATTGAGTGCCTGTGACACTCTCCTGGCTTGAATCACCACTTAATATCTTAATCTATCAGCCTGTTAGCTTCCCCATAGAAACTCAGGTCTTCCTGAGGGCAGAGAATGGTCTTTCCAGGAGGAAGCCAGGCCAACGTTGGTCAAGGTATATTTAAAGAAAGCAATAATCAATTGCTTTTACACTACAATTTGCTGTTTACACTTAACAGCAAAAGTAAATTATGTGTTTTTTTTTTAATTAAGATTTTTAGATTTTCAGGGAATCCTATTACTAGTGAATGATAATCAGCATTGTACTCAGGTTTTTATCATGCAAATTCTGCATTTATCCAGCAGTTTTAACCTGTCAGAGCCCTTTACAATATTCTTCGGAGGGTTTTCTTTCTGTTAGCTTGGTGGTTATTGCTTTTAACCTGAAAAAAGAGAAGCCATTCAAATGGGACATCCCTTTAGTAGACCTTCTTTGTTTCAATTTCAAAACCAATACTTTTACAACAAACCTGAACAAAATATCCTTTGGAGATGGAATATAAGCAACAGTGCCTTTCTTGCTCTCAATCCCCCTGAACCCAACTGGTGCTGTGAACAAGACAATCATGATGTGGATACCCAAAAAGGACATGGGCCCTTCTGCCAAGCCCCATGTGTACAGGAGGAGGGAGAATAGAAGACACACTCCTACTCTCAGTGAATACAGAATGGAGTCAGGTAAATGGCTGCACAACAAGCAATATGTCACCAAGTGGAAGGCTGCATACTGCAGCGACATTAAGAGATCTGGCTTCCTATCTCTACTAAAGTAACATTTCTGGACTTGCTAAAGCTCTGAGACTCAGTTTCTTCAACTATAAAATGGTGAGTGTAGTGGCAGGAATGACACAGGGCAGGATCTCTATGATTCGAGCAGACGGGGTAAAGAAGGAGTCCTAGAGAGTCCCGGAGCCCTCAGTGGCTTTTGCAGGCTTTTATTGGGATTTACCAGGTACATGGCTGGCAGGAGTGCCAGGGGGCCGGGAGGCTGGCAGGCCTCCCAGCCCCCAGCAAGTCTTCACTCTTTCTGGGCTCTCTGGCGTTCTCTGGTGGTCTCTGCTTCTCTTTCGCTCGGCTGGTAGTTCTGCTCTATGCTTCTCTGCTGCCACTGGCATCCCCGTGACGCCGCCCTTATAAGCCCAGCCTCTCAGCACAGGTGTATCCACTTACGCGTGACCACACCCTACTCCAGGTGCCCACCATCAGGCATGCATTCAGGACAGCAAGAATCCATCATCAATCCTAATGGCGGGCGGGCAGAAAAGCCTGATACTTCTTTATCTTACCCTACAGGGAGTTAGAAGATCCATTTCCTAGACCCCCATAGCTGATGCCTATGAAGTATCTAGAACAGACATAACTGTCATCAGCATCCTACCATGCCATGCAATCACCCTACCTCCCTCCAGTCACCCCTCCACCATCCTACAGTGGTCTCTCCTCCAGAGTGCCCATCAGGCATGCTGGCTCCCTCAGAGAGTGCTAGAGCATCTGCTGCCCAAGACATGAGTGGGCTCTGTCCTTTCTCTCTTGGGGCATGGGAGAGTAGAGACCACTTTAGCGAAGGCCAAAGTCAGAGACAAATAAACTCATGGAGAAAGTGCAAGTTTTCACGAGAGAAACACCTTGGAGAGGGATCCAGCTTCTAGGAGGGAGATCCGGCTGAATCCACCAGAGGCTACACAGCTGCCATGTTGTGTGCAGGAGCCCAGAGCCACCAGGCAAAAGGTCTGCCCATGCTGATGTCACATGCAGTGAGGAAGCCACTGGCAGGCTCTGGCCAGGAGCCCCATCTGAGCCCAATGCTGGAACTATCTTAGCTCAGCCGCCAGAACTGTGAGTGAAGAGCCCTTGTGATGATCCCAGCAAACCCACAGTCAGTCAAGGTCATAGATGCAATGGAGCAGAGATAAACTAACTTTCCTTCCCCATTATATTCCTGATCTATGAACATGATGAAATAGTGGCTTTACATCACTAAGTTGTGAGGTAGTTTGTTAAATAGCAACAGAAAACCAGAATACTGGCTGGCCTCTATCAAGACTTTCATACCCTTGAGCCTTAACAATAGCATCTGGAGTTAGGATTTAATACACCCATCCTAAAGAGGAGAACTGACTCTCAGAGAATTTATGCAAGTTTTCCAAGATCCCACAGCTTCTCAGTGGCACAATCTGGAGCCATAATTTGTATACCATACCCAGATGATGCCATCAGTCAGCCACCCAGAATTAAGAGAACTTTTGAAATAAATCACATGTTATATGCAGTACCTGAAATGGCCTATTTACATGTGTTTTATATGCTGATGCCACTCACCTCTGAAATAAAGTCATTTGGCTGTCAAAAAAAAAAAAAAAAAAAAAACAAACTAAATCCCATGCACTTGAGCTGGGCCATGTGACTAAAGCTAAGCTGATGGACTAATTCACACCCAACTGCTCAGCTGACAATGGCTCAGTGCATTAAGTCTCTTAGAGAAAGGGTAGAATTTGTATCAATCAGAGCTTTCCATGCCCTACCTCACATAACTCAATGACCACAGTAATTCAGACCTGCGGGCATGCTGGGGTGGGTGTGTAGAGAAGAGATATTTTTCTGTTGGCTGTTGCACACCAACTACGGAAGCGCTGCAGTCAGAAAGGTAAGTGCTTTGCCAATTCTCTTATAGGTGCTCTGGGAAAATGCTGAAAGTAGATGCTCGAGAATCTGGCTATGATCAGAGGTGCCAGATGTTCCCCCAGACACATGGCTCATGTATGCTGCAAGCACTCAGCCTAATTCAACTCATTTCACCATGGGAGGGTAGCCCAGATCCTGGAGAAGGTGCAGAGGCATTGCCCTCAGGAAACTTCAAGAGTCCTGGGCTCAGAGTACGCAAGTCTTCACTACTACCAAGCTCAGTGCCCCAGCCCCAGAGCACTGTTAGTGAAGCAAGGCCTCCCAATGCCAAGTGGGTGCAGGAGCCGCACAGGAGTGCTCAGAGATCAGTGAAGGGAGACACCAGTCAGGGCAAGCAGAGTCTTTCCAGTGTCCCGCAAGACCTCAGAGCTGTCAAGCAATCCTAACTGAATGGGCCAAGGAATCCTGGTGCTCAGATCCTGAAATATCAGATGTACTTTGGGCAAGGCTGCAGAAGAGTTGTGAGTACTCTCTATCAAATACTTTCTCTTGCTCAACCCTCTCTTTGTTTGGATTCCCTCAGGAGCAGGCCCTGAAGGAGACAGGATTTGAGTTCAGGTAGTTTACTTGGGAGGTGACCTTAAGTAGGGGAATAGGGGAGTGGAGAGGTGACTCAGGAACAAAGAACAGAAGCAAGTTTCCACTATGAGCAAGTGGAACCCAGACCTCCTGGGGACCTCAGGGGGACTCTTTGTAGAGCCACAGAAGTTCTCCCACCTAAGGAAGTAGGGGTATTGACCTGATCTATCAACCCCTGCCAGTCATTGGTTATTAATTCCCTGGGATTCTGACTTGTCAGGTAGAGAAAGGTCTAGTGGTCAGACGAAACCCACAGTCAAAAGTTCACTAGTGCTGAAAGTTGGAGCTGAATGCAAGAAAATGGCAAGAGTGGGTGAACTGTGGGCAGCATATTGATGGCATCTAGTACGATCGCCCCCTATGGCCACATAGATGTCCTCCCTGCACACACTCTGTCTGGTCTCTCTCCAACCTGCATCTGATTGAGTCTGAGAACAGTGCACGCTAGAGAGGATGAGACCTGCCATAAGTCCCCAACAGAAGATAACAATCTTTCTGAGGAGGAGGCCCCTAATGCTAAGCCAAGTTCCACTGGACAGCTATTCCATTCTTGCAGTATAGTCGAATGGGGTACGAGCGGTTATGGGTAGATTAGAGAACCACTGCAGGCCTGGTTTTTGACCACCCTCTGGTTCAGAAAGGTCTGCCCTGAGCCTCCTGGGGTAAAAACCAAATGGTATTCTACAAGGTCATTTCACCCTAAGATTGTCTAAGTGCAACCCTTGACTTTAATTGCTGCCTAAGAATACCCTATCGGGAACTTGATACAATCCATTCTGGGAATTTTTAACTTGGGAAAGGAGATGACGTTGACATGGGAAGTGGAGAGTGGGAGCAGGTTAAGAAGATCTGAAATGTACCCTGTAATGCCAAAGAGATAATAGAACACCATATCCTAGACAGCTGTTTTATTCCCCCATATATCTGTTAGAAATAGTTTTGTTCTGGCTGCCAGAGGTATTTCACACAATCTAGGCTTTTTCTGCCAACATTTTACCTTTCCCAGGTGCAACCATTTCAGGATGTAAATTCCCCAAATTTTGAAAAAATTCCACTTTCAAAAACTCCCCAAGGAACCAATGTGCAAAGAAAAGAACCAAAGCAGGCTGGGAAAAGAAGGCATTTTAATAAGTTAAGTTGGAGGAGTGGGTGTGAGAATTGTCCCTCACATCCAGGCTCTTCTCTTTATTCCATTCAAGCTGGGGCTGCACAGGAGCTGCAGGGAAGCTGCTTTTAAATTCACAGCCCGTTGTCCATTATAATTGAAAATATGGGGACGCATAAGAGATGATGTTGATTTTAGAATCAGAATGTCAACCAGGTCTTCTCATTTCAGAAATACATACATCCCCGGTGCCCCGAAGTTACTGTTGGGCTGAAATTTTTATAAACTCAACTCCAAGTCAAATATTACAGAACTACCCAATGTCGCTGAACTACTTATTACGGGGATACACCATTCCCCATTAAATCAAAATATTAAAATGCATTTTCATCTCAAAGTTACTGAAACTCTCTTAGGCAATCCAGACTTTGTCTCATGTGACACATGGAGTTTGTGTGAAGGAAGGGGGAAAAGTAGACAGACATCTAGGAAATAAAAACAATAGAAAATAAAACCCTCATCCCTCTAAATGATCAATGAAAACACTAAGGAAGGATTGGCTTCTCCATCCAACAGAACAATGGTTATTTCTGAAACGTCAGTATTGACCATAATACATACTCTAAGCAGTTGGTTATAGACATCAAATGATGCCTTGTTTGCTCCCGCCCCCACCATGTTTAGTCCAGGGGCCCTTTCCCGATCGGTGACAAGTGCCTCAGGTACTCCAGTCCAATTCCACAGCTCCACATCACCTTTTGGTTAAACTCCATGCATTCATTTTTAAATTCCCATCCCCTATGTTGATTGCTGAATAGTATTCCATTGTGTACAGATAACACATTGTTTCTTGATCCAGTCATCTATTTTGGGGCAAAAGACAAACTCATGCCATTCGCAGCAACATGGATGGAGCTAGAAGAAATTATGCTCAGTGAAATAAGTCAGAGGATAAAGAAAACTATCGGATGGTTCAACAAAACAAAACAAAACCAGACAATTATAAACCAGAGACCAACTGCAGGCAGGAGGAGGAGGGATCAGAGGGAGGGAGGGAGGAGCACAGGGGACTGAGGTGATGGTGCACGGGTGCACTGGAAACTCTATGGGGACTACACCTGAGGGGGTGGGGGGAAGCAAACATTGTTTGAAAATGAACAGTGATGTAAAAAATATATAAATAAAAGAAATAATAAAATAATTCCCATTCCCTATCTGAACAAAGAATTCTACTTTCTCCCTCCCTGCAGTACCAAGGCATTACATGATGGAGGGGTCAAGTGTGATCTGCTTCTCCCACCCCCACACTCTTCTCTTTGTGGGGCAGAGAAGCAGGGGAGGGGCAGGACCAAGAGGGGTCTCCACACTTAATGAGGATAAGTAGTGGCCCTCTCTCTTCCATGAGTCTAAAGGATTGCTGTAAACTGCGGACTTTGGGGGGGTCTTCCAACATTCCCCACCGGAAAGCCTTATTCTTCAGATCTTTGTGTAAGATATGGCAACTTTTTTTTAGTTGCTCATCAGCAGATGGTATTTCCCACTTCTCCCCAAAAGCTCCTCAGAAATGTATGTTCCACAAGTTGTCTACTCTTTAAGGCCAGTTCAGCTTGCAGGAACCATCTCTGGCGCCTCTTAAAGCCAGGAACTTAAGAGTCAGTGAGCTAGTGGATGCCCCCAGCACTCCATCCAGAGTTCCAAAGTTCTCTCCCGCATAATGACATAGGAGTGGGTCAGCTAGATAGTCTTTGTTAGCTTTAAATCCTCAACTTTTCAGGAATATAACCATCCTAAGAATTGAAGCCGGAATGTACTCTGTCTTGTCAAAACTTCACCGGGAGAATCTCACCATTCCTAAAAGTCACATCCCCCCAGTACTGCCCAAGATATTTGAATTGTCACTACAACACAGTTCAGATCCAGTTGCATTTTCAGCTGTGGAATTCGCAGTGTCTCATTCACTGTGTTCTTGTACTTGGGCCCAAGCACTGCATTTTATTTTATTACACATTATTTTCCTTTTTGTTCCTTTACATTCCAGTTAAGATATTACATTGATTTGTTAAATTATGTATATAAGCAGATAATAGTATCAGTAAATTTCATTTCAGGATAACAATGGAGGCACCATAAATATTTGTTGTAAAAAGGAATCATTGGTTCTGATAGGGTTGAAAACCAGTGATCAAGATGGATGATCTTTTCTGTTTATTTCCCTGTTATGCACCCTGAGACTTTAGTAAAACCCTGTTGGGACCAAGTTCCAGTCTTGCTATCTAAAGGGAAATGTTTCCACTTAAGCCAGATTTCTAGGAAGTGGGTCCTGTCCGGGCCACTGCCCCAGCCCAAGAAGGAGTGGCAGCATGGAGACCCCGTGGTTCCCCAGGCAAAGGAGGAGTCCAGGGTCAGCGTCAGGGCTGTTAGCCACTTTCACCACACCCCTCTCTATAGCCCACAGCTCCAGGAATGTTTCTAGAAGACTCCCCAACATCAGCTTCAGAAACTCTGGACTTGCATTTGATGGGGAAAGTGGTGCTTCTGTGTGCCTAGTGTCAAAGCTATAATGCTCCTGACAGAACCAGTATATCCTTAGATCCAGAAGTAAATGTTTTGGCTTTGGAAACGATCCCACTGGCTCAATTTCTGTGGACTAAGTACAGAGCCTGGAAATCTCGGTACATTCAGAAATCAGCACCTCTTCTCATTCATCTGCTTCCCTAGCTATGGTGGCGGAAATCCATCGGCCTCATCACCTCACTCCACAGGCCCCATCCCACCTCTACAGAGCACAGTCATTTACTATTAAAAATCTCATCCTTGTCCTCTGCGCATGTACATCTGACGCCATAAATTTCAAATTGCTTTTAATGACCTGTTTGGAAAGCAAAGCATGCTTTATATGTGCAGGACTTCTGCAATCTGGGATTTAAGAGAATGCTGACCGAAGCAAGGAGGATCTATGGAGTGACATGGGACAGTATTGGGGACAGTGTTAGACCTACACCAATCAACGGTTATGGTGAAATTCTCACCAATGCAGTGACTAATGTTCTGCCAAAAGTGGGATACAAGGCTACAGACAAATGTCAGGTGGGGTGTGGGGGGAACAGAGCTCATGCTAAGGTATTTCACTGATAGGAAAGTTCATTTACATTACCTATCCCACAGGATATATGCTCTGGAAATGGCCCTCAGAGTCATCAGCCTTGGAGGTTCAAGTCCTGAGCCATCCAGCCTCCTATGCCCTAACCTGTCTCACACCCAGCAGGCCACCTACTTCCAACCTGGCTCCACTTCCCCATCCCTGAATGCACGAGGTTGTGCCAATAATGGCTAGAGCCCAGCCTGGGATACTGACCTTTACTAACCAAATCCTTCACTCTATTAGCCCTACCCTGTGTGCTTGTGCTGGGAGGATGGGCACTGGGGATCCAAGATGATAAAGGAAAAAGATGAATCAAAGAAAATTCCATCCCAGGCACCATCTCCCACTCATGGCAAAGAGCAGGGCTCTGGGGAATGCAGGTCATCACTCATCCATTGACTCTGTGCTCAATCCTAAGCTTCTGGGGATCCAGTAGTGAAGACATTATAGAACCTGACAAAGTTTAGTGAGGGCAGGAAGCTGGGCAACAAGAAGGGATCTGATCAGTGCCCCATGGAGACCTGCATGGGAACTGTGCTGGGTGCTGGGCTCTGCCCCAGAGCTCACCTGCTAGCCCAGGAACAGGCAGCACAAGCTAAGGGCCTTTTGAGAGAAGCCAAGGAATGTAATGAAGTGACATGGAGAAATTTTGAGCAAGGATTGTGTTTGGAAAATCCATCAAAAGTTTAGTACAACTGGATTAAAGATGGATTGGTCCGCCACTAGTGGGAGATATGCAATGGAGACAAGGAGAATCCAAATTACCAAACTATCTCTGAGTCACAAGACCCCTGCCATCCCCACCTGCCATCCCCTCTTCTGAGCAGTCTGAAGTAGAAGCACAAGAGTCAGGGGTATAATGCCTGCCGTTTGAAGCAAAGGCAAGAGAGAGAAAAGTGCCACTGAAAGACAATACAGAAGAACAGATGGAGAAGGCTCAGCCTTCAGACAGCTGAGGCAGGGATGAAGGTCCAGACCCTGCTCAGGAGAAGCCCACTCCTGCATTTAAGCAGACATAGTCAAGACAGAGAAGCAGGTGAAGCTTCCTGTTTAAACGAGGGGGGTGCTGGCTGGATGCCTGCCTCCAGGTGGCGCTCCTGTGACTGGGTCTGAGCGCCACCAGGCTGCACACCTGAGGATCCTGTACCACAGCGAACAGCGATGTCCTCCTTTATCTCTGGGGCTGCCTCCGGTGCTCTGGTGGGTTGTTTAGGGATTGGCACCCAAAAGAGAGGTTGCCTTGGTCCTGGAGAGAGAAGACATCAAAGCACACATCTTCACCACACAAAGCTGCTACCCCAAACACCAGGTTGTCTCATGCCAGGACCAAGGCTGAAGAGACACTCAGGCTCCACTGTGGCCATCAGCATGGGCAGAAGCCCAGTCTCCTGAGGATCTGTAGCCAGCCACTGCCAGCTTTTAGGTGACAAAAGCTGTGCCTCCTAGACTCATCCACACAAGTTGGGCACAGGAACTAATATCATTCTAATATGGTCTGAGCTCTATGACAGAGACCCAGCTGCCTTCATGCCCCCCATGCACTCCAGACAGGCTGTCATGCTGTCTAAAATGTCGCCCTTGTGCGACCACTTAACCTCCTTCTCTTCTTAATGCAAACGTTGCCAAATGAGTTCACGCCTCATGTCCCATCACTTTAGGAAAGTCAGAAATGGCTCCTCTCTGACACGTTGACATACTAGAGCATTTAGTCACCAGTGTCTTAGAGATTGGGGACCAAGGTGGTGGAACCTCTAAGTGGCCCAGACAGGAGCTCATTTGTTTGGAAGTATGCACCGGGTGAATCATTTTGAAGCCAAGGTGTCTTCAATGAGAGTGGGTGGTTGGTCCTTAGCAATAGAAGTAATCAAGGTTTCCAAAGACAGTTTTTCTCACATTTCCCAGTGGATTGAGAAAGTATGTATTATGAGACTAGGATGATGATGATTCTCATTATTGGTAGTATTTTAAGGGGAGGTTTGTAGGGAGCAGCCAAACTCCTCTTCCCAAAGGAGTTCTTGAAACCACCAAGGATATCAAGAGAGAAAAACTGATGAGGAGGGGGCAGGAAGAGATAGCTCAGGATGGGCGGATATTGGTATGAGAGGGGTGCTGAAGGCTGACACAATTCTGTGGGTCCTCTCCACCCTTCACCCCTACCCATGGTCTCTGGGACAAAGCAGTGGGATATGTCTGGAAGCAAAACTCCAGGAAGCTGCAGCTTCAAGCAGAGGTTCTGAGCTGGTCTGTGACTTGAGTTCCTCTACATAGATTAGCTGCAATTTAACTCCTAGTAGGTTAGGGTGGAGGGGAGGCAGGGAGCTGTTCAAAAGGGAAAACGATGCAAATGCAATAAAAATGCTTTATTCATGAAAGCTAATTAAAAGAAGAAGAAATCACTAAAATGTCTTAAATATAATTTTAAAATTAATAATCCAGCAAGATACAACCATCTTGTTATTTCTGATGATGGTGTAATAAAGCTGAAATAATTAGTTTTCCTTTGGGGAAAAATACCAATAAAAAAGAAAGCTAGGTCTTGAATGCAAAATTCTTTTTAACTCCAATTATAACAGATTTCAGCTTCCTTCCCTGTTCCAAATGACCACTGCTCCTCCCAAAAACAAACAAAAACACCACCAAAATAGAAGCAAGAAGGGAGAGAGGGAGGGAGGATGGGAGGAGGGAAGGAGAGAGGCAGGGAAGCATCCCTTACAATCCCATGGACTGCAAAGTCAATACTTTCTCTCATTCCCCCGCATTTCTGCGAGTTTCCTGAATGATGGCTGGTCTTTCAATTCTTGGCTGTAAGTCCTGATTCTTAATCTCTCCAAAACAAGGTCTGGAGGGGAGAAGCAGGGGCAATTTGCAGCACAGAGAGTGTGCCAAGAAGTGTTGGCAGAGCATGATAAACTGAGATTCTAGGACTGTGTGGGCTTCAAGTGTCTTTGCACGTTGGCTTGGAGTACCAGAGTCAGTGATTTTCTAACTCCAGAGGCAAGAAGAAATCTGCAAAGTTGTTCTCCCACGCTGCTTTCATGGGTAACCATTAATGATTCATTCCTTTGGATTAGCACTCCCCATGGTAGCTTCAGAACCACTAGCTACAGGGCAGGCTGGAATTCGAGGCACACTCCTTTTCAAAGGGACCTGGTTTGTGAGATACAGTGAAAAGCTGCCCTAGGAGAGTATTTGTGGGTTTGAGAACTTGAAGGAAAAGAGTGAGAAAAAAAAATATTTGGAACCTTAAACCACCAAACACACATCCAATCAATTGCTTACAGTCTCCTTCTCTGAGTCTGAGTAAGTTTTTATAGTGCAAGTCCCCCACCCCTTTCCTCTCACTCTGTGCCTCTCCCTGGGAGAACTGGAGCAATGACTGTGAGTTCTACATATAGACATGGCCCCCAAAGGAGATGGGGCACTCATCTGTTTGGTGACAAACTACTGCAGAAGACCCAGATCCTCACCCAGGAAATGGTCCTTGAGAAACACTGCTAGACAGAAAGTGAATCTTTCCTCTCCTGGGTCTTCACTCTCCACCCCCGCAGGTAATGGAACAGAGGCAGTGCTCCTTACCCACACAGCCCTGAAGACAGACCCCATTCCCACCTCCCTGTTGCTTCTTGTTCCTTCCCCTAAAAGCATCCCAAGGCCTGTTCACCAGCCAGTCCTGCGTCTACAAAGTCAAGGGCAGAGGGACAAATGGGAGCAGTAACTGACTCAAGGGATGATGACCCTCTGGGACACAAGGTCTAGTTACCCACACCCATTTGGGGTTGCCGCAGTTTGAACCCAGAGTTTCTGGGTGCCTTTGATGAAATAACACAGAAGTTTTTTCAGAGCATTTGGCCTCAGCATCAGGCAGAAGCATCTCTGGCCTCAAATATGGAGTGACATGCTAAGTGTTTCCTGGTAGCAGGAGAGAGCAAACCCGGATACCTACCCATGTGCTCACGCTACGTAAGTCCAGGATAAACTGTACCGCAGCCGACGAAATCATAAATAATGCATCCTAAAATCAGAATTTCAATATTTTTTGAAGGGTTTTCATTTCTCCTCCCTTCCAACTTTGATATATGTACTTACTTAACAAGGGTCTGGGGAGGGTTAATTGAATTAATATATGTAAAGTGCTTTGAGTTTGAAAAGAATACGCAATATAAATGGAAGTGTCACTAAAAAGGTTAATCTAATTTACATCTAACACTTTCAGTTCATGGTGTTAATGAACTATATCCTTTTAGAGAGTGATTAATTTATAGAAATGTGATTATTTTTCCTAATCCTATCTATGGGTCAGTTTCTCCTGTTACTATATCTAACTTTATAGGAGAATTCAGCATTTTATAAATTAAAATAATAAATCAAATACCTCTGTAATGGTTATATTTCATTAATTATAAGGAGGCATGCATTAGATTAACATTTATCTGTTTTAATTAATTTGCTGCAATGCAGTTATCCATGCAAATTGGAAAACGACACATCAACTTGACATAATATCAACAGTTTTGACTGGTTCTTCCTGGAAAATTTATGGGCCAGCAACTGCTGCATTGGTGTGTAACCATGGTGACCACGAGCTGTGACATATGCAGACTGTACATCAAAGAATCGGGAAGGCACTTACTGTGAAACTCAAACTTCTCCTGAACATATAATTAACGAAATTGGTAACAGTATGGGGAGAGAAAGATGGACAGTTTTGTTTGGGGGGTTTGAATCCAAAAATGACAAAATAAATGTCCAAAATCTCATCACCTTTTTTAGGCACTTTAACCTTTCCAAGGGTGCTCAGAGCCACATCCATGTGGACACCCGGAACTTCCTCCAGGCAGACGGGAGAGGCCTTGTGTCCTGTACACGAAGCAGACCCCGAAGGGACTGAGTGGCCTGCCCTGAGCTTCACACCAGTCAGCATAACCAGGTCACGTGACTTGGAAGTTATGATCTTTCCTTTCATATCAGGCTTGTTTGTAGACTGCAGATTTGTCTGACTGCATAATAGTCAGACCTCATGGAAACGCAAAGTAGCTGAAGTCACAAAAATGACATTTTTTTGTTTAAATGGCAATTTTCACATGACAATTTGATACGGGGGATTCCCTAGGAATAAGTCCATTTCAGCCTGTTAAACATTTGTAAAGGCAATGAAAACGGCATCTGCAGCCTTTTGGAATATGCTATTTGAAATATGCAAAGTGAGAATGTGCAACGGCAGCTACTGGACCCAACTTTCTCAACATCGTGGCGGGATTTTCATTCTGCTGACTTTTCTGCAGAACTGTTTGCAACCTTTACACAGTGCATGCTGTCATTGGTTCGGATGTATAGTCATTTGGCAGGGAGAGGCCTGAGGAGCATTCCCACCAGTGAGGCAGGCAGAAAGCGGCACCGCCCCGCACTCTGGGAGTCCCTGGCTTTGGTCACACAACATTGACCAGAAAGAGTCACCCTTCAAAGGCTCAAAGCCTGCCAGGGAAGACAGGAAGGCCAGCAGCAGTTTGACAGCTTATTGTGGTGGTAAAATACACAGGAACAATGCCCTTACCTGGAGCAACCTTGCAACTCACACAGAGAGCAAGGAACATGCCTTGGGGAGCTGTCAGTCCAGTGGAGCCCTTCTCACCCTAGGCTGTTCATCAGACATACTAGAGCTTTAAATGAAATCCCAGCCTGGAGCATTTTAAATGAAATACCGAGTCTCTGGGTCCGGGAATTAGAATTATTTTAAAACTTTCTCAAGTGATTCCAGGGTTTCTCAAGCAGGCAGGCTTGATAGCACCAGGACAATGAAGAAGAGTAAACTCTGAAACTAGAATTTATGGAATCAAATCCCAGCTCTGCTTTACTGAGTGAACTGGATGAGTAGCTAAACCTTCCAGGTGTCCATTTTCTGACCTGTAAAATAGGGATAATAAGATAACACACCTGGTTGAGTGGCTGGAGGGCTGAGTGACCATTAATATCTATAAAGCACTCAGAACAGTGCCTGGGACAAAACAAGCACTTGACAGAAGACAGTGTTCCCTGCTGGAAATTGCTGTAAGTTCACTGAGAAGAGAGGAGGCCAGATAAGAAATAAGAATAAAAACCTCAAAAGACATTTATGAGAGACTGCAGAGTTTGGGTCTAGTTTGAGAGGCCTGGGGATTGTCAGGTGCAGGGGGATAGAGCTCCTTGTTCTGAGCTGACCCTGGGAAGCATCTTAGCTTCAGAGGAGAGGGAGGTTGCCAATGTGCAGGCAGAAGTTCTCCATAGACACCTCCTGCCCTCATCTGTGCTCTGTAAATGCCTGAGCTTCTGAAGGGGTCGTAGTCAGGTCACACACATCCTAAAACTGAGAGGCATTTGTTTCATGAGCATGGACCTGAGTGACCGACCCACTACCTCTCCTGTCCCAACTAATACCCCCCGGGCAGTGGCTATGGAACGTGACCTGAGAGCTGGACTCCAAGCCTGGGGCCCCTGGTGGTGGCAAAGATGCTGGTGCCTGTGCAAGTAGAGAGGGTGGGACATCAAGAGGCCATGCGATTTGGACAGTGGGTTTCACAAGTGGTAAGTTGTGAAAGACCAGAAGAAAGTTAAGGTATTTCCAAAAAGTTAAGCTATTCTCAAAAGCCGGGGACCCTAACAGACCCTAGGCTGGATGGAAGTCGTGAGACCATGATGGAATTTCACATAGGCCTGGAGGGGCCGGGCTTCAGGCTCCATCCAGACAGCAGTATGATGGATGCAGTGAGAGGAGGTCAGAATTATGCTGCATAAGGCAGTAAAAATGGGCATGGAGATAGTTCTAGATCTTTTGGAGTATATACCTGATGAAGGATGGAGTAAAGGAAAGAGAAGCATGCTGGAGGAGTTCTGGGACTCTGACTTGGGTAAATTGTAGGTGGTGTGACTTTTCCCCAAACAGGTAACACAGAGGAAGTAACAGATTCTTGGAGGGAAGATGAGAGGTTGGGTTGGTATACATGGGGCTGGCAGTACCCCAGGACATCCCAGAGAGGGCAGACATTGAGTGAGCCTCTAAAAGAGAGCCCAAGTGAACCAGGAGAAGAAACAGATGGTCCTGGGAAGACTGATACAGGCAGAGAGCTCTGGACTAGAGACAAACAAGGTCTAGGAAGGCACTGCAGACTAGTGCTTGTCCTAAGGATTAGAAATCTGTGAGAATTGGGAGAACTGAGCTTCAGGTTAGTGTCCCCGTCATCACTGTGCTTCCTGGTGCTGAATTATAGCCAACTGGCAACGTCATACCCCTTGGTCTAACTCCTGGCTCTGCTGCTGCGTACCTGTTGGTATTCATTTACCAACCTGTAAATGGGTATTTGTGAAACACCAACTGCCATATATAAAATCCTTCTAGGACATTGGAAGAAAGAGCAGCCCTGGGAGCAGTCAAGGACCTCCTAGTCCGTCCAGACCATCTCCTCCACCCTTGCCACAGCTGCCTTCCAGCACACTCTCCTCATTTCCTCAGTGTCCAGCCTTCAAGTAAACCTACCTCAGTTGAAAGTATCTGTGGTAAACTTTATGAACCCTGCCTGCTCAAAGAAGGAGTCAGAAGGGCATAATATTTAACTCAAGTGAACAACAGCTGTCTTTATGGTGCAAGAGACTCCTCCACACACATCTTTGGAACCACACAATGCAGACACTGCCCTCCCTCTGGAGTCATGCAGGACAGGAGGTGAGAAAGGCTTTGGGCTGCATGGATAAGAAGAGAGAGGCCAGGCTCACTTGTGATGGAGACCTGAGGCAGAGAGTGAGACTTCCAGAGAAACTGACTCAGCAATTTTGTAGTGAAGCCAGATGTCCTCACCTCATGAGGATGTGGCTTTCTGCTTGGCAGAGCTCCTCTGGCCTCCCTCAGACTCTTCCTAAAGCCAGCATCACCTCGCTCTGCTGGTGGGCCAATGTGATGTGGGATTCCATGTCTCCCAGTGTTATGGGTTCAAACCTCACTTTCACCATCCCCAAGCTGTGAGAACTTAGACGTCTAAGTCACATCACTTCTCTAGACCTTGATTTCTTCCTCTTCATAGATGGGGTAGGCACTCTACCTGCCTCATAGATTGGGGTCAGGATGAAACCAATGGACACATATGTAAACAGTGCTGGCACTTAGTATGCACTCAATTTTATTAGGTCTATAATCACTCTTTTATTGGGTCTACAATCTGTACCCCAAAAATATTTGGTGGACATTGACTTTCCTCCTCCTGCCTGTATACCAATCACAGGCATTCTCACCACCTGCCCACCCTTTCTATCTGCTTACCCAAAACCTCACTCATCAAGGACTTCTTGTTTTCTCCATGAGTCTTTCCTGAGTTTTCCTAACCTGGCCAACTTCTTCCTTTCCTACAAGATCGTGTGTGGTCTGTAATGCACAGTCTATTTGTTTCTATAGCTACCAAGTTCCCCAATAATGCACGCCATGTATGATGTTTGCCCTAGAGAGAGCACAAGGTCTTTGCTATATGCAACGTTATCCTTTTTTTTTTTTTTCCCATTGCCCTTACAAAAAAAAAAAAGGAGGGAAAGCCATCAGCTAAGAAGATGAGGAACAGGGCATATCTGGATTGGTCTAAATCTGCCCCAGACATCCTCCTCTGAACATGACCCCCTGCCTGTACCCTGTTTCTCCCTCAAAGCTTACAATGTGAGTGTTACACACTCAGTGTTATTTGCATTCCCCAAAAATTCACATGTGGAAACCTTATCCCCAGTAAGGAACCTTGAGACGAGATGGGGAATAGGTGAGGTCATGAGGGAGGAGCCCTGGTGGATAGGAGTAAAGGCTCAGAGGAGTGAGGAGGGAGCCTGCTTCTGCCCTCTGCTCCCTGGCTGTGAGGCTGCACAGAGGCGGCTGCAGTCTGCAACCGGAAGTTGCCCTTACAAGAACCTGACCCTGATCTCAGGTCCAGCCTCCAGAACTGTGAGAAATAAATGCGTGTGGTTTACGGGCCACCCACTCTACAGAGCTCTGTTACAGCAGCCCCAGCTGACCATTTGCAGCAATCAGAGCCAGTGTCTTTGGCTCAGCACCCATAGTCAATCCTGTCAGCATTGTCCTGGAGCCCACTTCTCATGGAGCCTTCCCACAGGGTGCAGGCAGTGATGGGCCCGATTACAGATAATACTCTGTCTCGAGCTGTCATTAGTGACCATGCTTCAGCTGTCCCTTCCCTGTAAACATGCCCAATCACAGAGGTTGCCAATGTCTAAAGCAAAACGATGCTCTCTGCTTCCTGGGGGAGCAGGACTGGGAGGGAAGCACAACTGGGCAGGGACCCCTCCGTACAGCCAACTTCACACCACAGAAGCTCCTCCTCCGCACACGAGAACCCCACACATCTGTTGTCAACAGTAGGAGACAGGACATAGCACACATAGCACACCAAGAGGCCTTGCTCTGGCCTGGCCCTGCATTAAGTGCAGGGCTTTGGAGGTGAACAAGATGGGTCCTGACTTCGAAGACATTCAGATATTCTCACAATTTAAGCCGAATGTGAGAGTGTGTGCATGTGCAGCTGTATTTACACATTTTCACAAATACACACATATACAAAAAGACTGAGACAAAAAGAGACACACAGAGAGGGCAGTTTGAGCTGAAAGAAGATATGAATAATGCCATCAATTGCCAAGCAATCAAAAAGAAAATTTCACCATATCTCAGACACTCAAACCTAGTGTTTCGGTGATCAGTAATTAGTCACTGTATATTTGTGCTGCTTACCTGTTATCACCTAGGCTAAGTTCTTTCTAAGCTCTGCCCTGGCAAAAACAAACAAACAAACAAACAAACAAAACACCTGCAAGGTAGACTTTGGATCCCCATTTTATAGGTATGGAAACTGAGGCTCAAAATGCTTAACTGCTTCATCCAAGATTAGGGAGCTAAGAAGCAGTAAGGTCAGGATGAGAACCCAGGTTTCTCTGACTGCCAAGTTCCAATGTTACTTCATGGAAGAAAAAACACCCAGAACTGCACCAAAATTGCAAACAGGTAGATTCACTAAGCTAGTCACTACTGACAACTCAATTCACAGCCAGAGGGAGGCAGAGGGTGGTGCTGGAAATGCAAGAAGAGTAAGGTGCAGTGGCTTCCATATGCCTCCAGAGCCTTGCTGGAACACCCCATAGGAGCAGAGGCACAGAGGGAGGGCCATAGTCTTCTGGGGGCACCAGCTGAGGGGTGGGGGGGCAGTTAGGGAAGGTTCTAGAGGAGGCCATATGGAAGCCAGGCTGTGTCTTGAACAGCAATAGGAGTTGGGCTAAGGGAGGTGACATTCTAACCGCTAGTCCAGAGGGCCCAGGGCGGGAATGAGCACATCCTGCTCCAGGAGCCACAGGTGACCTGGGATGCCAGTTGGCCAGGCTATACCCTTTAATTAGGATATTTTAGGATATTTCACCATAAATAATCTATATCATCTTTGTCCCTGCAGGGAGTTCTGCAATATACAATCTGGAATACGCAAGGATGGTTTTTGAATCTGCAGGAAGGAGGACCAGGCCGCTGCTTTAAGTGAGAATACTGGTTTCCTCAAATGAAAGAAAGCAAGGCCCATTTCCTGCACCTCAGCAAAAGGGCCCCTTTACAATAACACCTTGGACTTTCTTACCACTGTGAGCAGGACCAAGGGCCTGCGGATCTCAGAGATACAAACTGCCCTGCTTCCCAAGGGTCACTAGGTATGCTTTTCATACCAAAGGGAACAGTCTCGGGACCCTAGGCTGGGGCACCCTTGTCATTCTCACCCCTGTACCACATGCTCTAGTTGGTGGTCTTGGCAAGTCATCTACCCTCTCTCAGACTTAGATTGTTAGTCCTTGAAATGGGCTAACACCTACTGCGTGGGCTGCAAAATATAAAGACAGCACAGGGAAAGAGAATAGCACAGAACACACTATCTACTAAGAAGGGGCTCTATAAACTGCAAAGACTAAAAGTCTACTATTACTCTTCTAATTCTGCTCACTTTTCACCCCTCCTTTTACCAAATGTTGCTTTGGCAAGTCCACTTTCTACCACCATCTCCCTTGCCTATGTCCCCATCACATATTACTGTACTAGGGACAAATTCTCTCTGCTGTCATTTGCTTAAAATTTCTACATAAAAATCGTGTCTCTCCAATTACATCAAAGCTCTCAGAGAAAGGTAGGGGTGAGGTGGGAATGAGGGGTAGTCTATCTGCTCAGAATCCTCCAGAGCACTAAGCCAGACTCAAGCACATGGTAGGCCCTATGGTAACTAAGGGTTTAGACTCAAGAATATGCCAGGATTCTATATGAACTATGCTTGGATGTTGAGAACGGTAAAGGGACTGTGTTCCAGGTCCTGACACAGCTTTAAATTTAGCATAAACCTTAGTGTGTTTGTCCAGACTGCATCGTCTTCTTCACCCTGGACAAGTTGTGTCATTGCTCTGTCCCTGGGGCGCCCTGGGTCCCCAATGTCTCCTAAGCTTTGCTGGTAAAACACAGGCAGAGATCTGCTATTTGTCTCCTCTGACAAATAGCCAAGCTGTAGGAGGGCAGAGGAAGTGGTGGTAATAATTGCCTGACTACTATATTATTTCCAAAATCAGGACTATGTTTGCACTGATAGTACAGTGATTCTGTGAAAACTCCTAACAGTTGTCAGGGATTAGCTGCTCGATTCCCTACAGCAAGAAGCAAGGAGCGCAAAGGCAGGACAAGCTGTGCACCACAGACATGACATCTTACACAGCCCCGAAGCTGAGAGGGCATGCTTCCAGACAGATGTCCAGAGGGTACATTCAGCTCTGCCAGGCAGCTTGATGCCACACTCCCACTCTCCTATGCACGAATACAGAATTGTATGGGATAAGAAAGCTATTTTCTTTTCAATCTCCTTCACATGTCTGACTTTTCTCTTTTTTAGTGGTAGGAAAAATCCTATGAACCTTTCAGAATGGCAACATCAGTGGCAGGGTGCATTAAACATGAAGCATCGCTTTATTATCTCAAATGTTCTTCAGAGACTATATGAAATTTTGAAATGTAAAATGCAAGTGCATTGTAATAAGGAAAGCCAGACCTGTAAATACCAACCAAAGTGTCATAATAAATGTCTCTGTTTTGATCAAATATTACACATTTGTCTTTTTTAACGCAGCTAACAGCGCCCTCTGCAGCCCCCTAGTGGTTGGAAAGAGAAAGGAAAAAAAGGGGCATGGAGACAGAATGGCTAATCAACTTTTTACACTGCAAAAACAAATTGGCTTGTTTTCACCATGAAATGAATATGTTCTAAGTGGGGAAGATGAAAAGTGTTGGTCTAAATGTGCATAATTACTCACAGGAGCGAGCTTCACTGAAATTCTATATTCCCCCCTATCCTTTTCATCTTTCTGACCTCCGCAAATCTTCCCATGTGGACTGAGAACTTAGCAATACTACAAAAATACTCCAGGCCCTCGTCTCAAACAAGTTTTTCCCCTTTCCTTACTTGCTGTGAGCTATTCTGTTTGTAGACACCTGCTTATAAACATACCATTTGCACTGCTACAGAGATGGAAATTTCCAAAGCTGCGTAATTTCTTGTTTTAACAAAGAAATTGAGGAAGGAGGGCAAAAGATTTGGAATATCATTATTTTTTATTCTTATTTGCACAAAAAAAAAAAACCCAAAAAGCAAAACAGTGTCTTGGAATGATCCCTTTATATCAGTGAATTTTTATCATACTATGTTTGAGATAGTTTCTTAAAGATTTTTATCTAGCCCCCCCCCCAAAAAAAAAATAAAAAACCTGCCTCTCAAGAATGCACCAGGAGAAAAAAACATTGCTGAAATAGGACGTCTGCTTATAAAATAGTTTCAAAGTCATGTCGCTAAAAAATTCAAAGATTACAGAGTAAGCAGAAACTCCTATTCTCGAATTTATCTCTCAAGTTCCGGGAGAGACATTCCCACAGTGACGGCAAACTGGGGGTCCCTCAGTCTCCCCACCCTCACGCTCCAAAAGTAATTAAACCTGATGGACACTCCCCTTCCTGAGAAACTGGTGCGCTATAGTATAAACTCAGCTGGCAAATTAGCTACCCTCCGAAACCTAAAGGGAGAAGAAGAGCCTCTCTGCCTGCAGGGTCAAGCCCCTCCGCCCTCTGACGACTGCGAGTCAGACAAGGTTCCAGGAACCAACTTGCCCCTCCAGGTTACCCGGCGGATTAGACTACAGCCCCCAACCAAGCGCACGCCCTTGTCAACAGCGCAGAGAATCAACAAGTTATCACCGAACTGGGCGCTCCAGCCCAGACCTGCCACCGTCTTCCCAGAGCCCACCGCCACCCCCACGCTACCCCCAGCTCTGCTCCACGCCTGCCTCTCCCCCTCGTCCAGCGGGCCCGCGACCTTCCATTTCAGGCCCGCCCTCCGGCGCCCCCTCCCCAGCTCTCCTCCCGGCGCTCGCAGACAGCTCCCAAAGTAAGCGACTCGCCAGCGCAGTTCCCCCCCGACTGCGCCAGGCGTTCGCTCGGAGGCAGCTTCCTTCCGGGCGGTAGGAGTGGAGAGGTCACGACCTCCAACCCAAGGAACGGGCCGGGGGGCGGGGGGGGGGGCGGGGTACCAGGTTGGGCACCTCTGCCCGCCGGCGCGGAGTCGGAGAGGCCAGGGCGAGCGTCACATCCCGCACCTCTCCTGGACTCAGCGGCCCACCGAGAGGACGCGCGTTCCCAGGAGAGCTGGAGTCACCCTGGGGAGCCTGAGGCGAGCCAGGGGGCCTTCCCTGGAGCCTGCAAGTTTGCACCCCCTCCCTGGCTGGAAGAGAGCTCCGCACCCTCCTTTGCAGGCACTACCGCCGATCCCTCCCCCTGGCAGAAGCAGACAACTGCCTCTGCTCCCGCGCCAGCGCCCTGCTCTGGCCATAGCCGGGCCAGAACCAGCGAATCACCCACTACACCCCCACCCCAGCAGAGACAACCCCTAAAGTTGTCCCGACTCCCCAGGGTCCTCGAGCCCTGCTCCACACACAGGAACTGGGCTACGTCTGCGGGTGGAAGCTCGCTGGTCTAAGGCGCAGGGCGCTTACTTCGGGGATCCGGGCGCACAGATGCCGGAGAAGCTGCGGCAAGGGAGGGCGTGCAAACCGCGCGTGAGCCGCGTTCCCACCAACTGCACCCTCCAGCCTGCCCGGCCTCCCTTCTCGGAAAAGAGGAAACTTCCCCAGCACCCACCTTTTGCCGCGAGGAGGCGGCGCCGCCGGCTGCCCCCGCCGTCGCCGCTCCCCACGCCCAGCGCCAGCAGGAGCGGCACCCAGCACAGCCTCCGAGGCAGCATCCTCGCCGCCGCCGCCGCCAGCGAGCTGCCACAGCCGCCCGCGGTCCGCACCGGCTCTGCCTCCCGGTTCCTGCCGCGCCACGGGCCGCCTCGCCTCGCCCGCCGGGTGCGCTCCCTGCGCCGCCGCGCCCGACCTCCGGCACCCGCCGCCGCGCCGCTCGCTCGCTCGCCGGCAGCAGCAGCGCTCACTGGCGCGGACCCGGAGCGGCTCCGGCGCTCACCCCGGGACGGCCCGTGACGTCACGGAGGGAGGGAGGTGGCTCCTGCATATTCATGAGACGCGGACACCGGCACCGGATTCGGAGCTCCCGGCTGCGCGGCTCCGACCCCCAACTTTCCTCCGTGGTCCCCACGCTCCCGGGCACTCCTGCTCCCGTCAGGACTCGGTTCCCACAGGACCCTGGAGGGCGGCTGCGGGGAACCCTCCGCCCGGCGCCCCAGCTCCGGCTCTCCAGATAACTGCCTCTGGAGAAGATGGACTGTCCCAAAAAGTGGTCACCTGAGGCGTTGAGAGTGGTCTACGGGAGAGCAGGGGCCTTGCGCTGCCACGCCCTGAAGCAGACCCCCGCGGGGAGGGTGCTGGCGGGCTTTGCTGCGGCTCCAGCCCTTGGTCGGGTCTCTAGGAGCTTTGAGCCGCCTGGTCTGGGGAGGGCGCCAGCCACACGCTAGAGCTCCAAAGCGCAAGTGCTGCTCTGGAGTTGTCTGGCAGGGTAGACCACCCAGGACCCCTGGGCAGTGGCTGGACAACGCACTACCCTGGGAAGCAAGGGCAGTCACGCTTCTCAGAGACTGGTGGGCAAGATTAGAAAAGGTAAATCTGGGGTGCTGGTCTTATGACAGTTAAACTTCCCTGCAGTATGGTGCTCGGGCAGGAAGTCACCCCATTTATCTTGTCACTCCACATGTCTAAGACCAGGCTACCTGACATCATGCCTTGTAACACACTTGCCTGAGTACTTATTTGTCAGTTTCCCCAAGTGCAGGAGTTTTGCGTGCTTTAATGATCCCCCACCCCAGCCAGGCCAGGAAGGTTCACAAAAGCACTCAAAAAACATTAACTGCTTACTCAGAATAAGTCCTTGACCATATTTGCATATATGCATTCCCAGTGTCACACGCAATTCACGGTTCATAGAGATTACATAAGGAAATATGATTAAAAAGTACAGAAAAGAACAAAAGCTATTTATTCACTGATTCAACACATTTCCTGACCACCTAGACAGATTGTAAGACCTTGCCTTTTGGGCACTTGGGTAGGTGGTGGTAGAGGTCCAAAGACCAAGGAGTGTCTGTGCTCCTTGCCTCAAAGCCTTTACTCCCCATTTGAGAAGTGAGAGAGGGCAGTAAAAGGCAATTACAATCTTTTGTAAGCGTTATGATCCTGCACATTCTTTATGTTGCTAGATATGAGCCTATACAAATCAATTACCAAAATGTATATATCACAACACTGTCTAAACAGCATCCTATAATTAATAACTAGGTTGGGGTACTCAACAAAGCCATAAAACCCATTAACAGTCCTCATGCTGCTCAGCCTGTCTGCGCTGCCCTGGCAGCTCACCCAGAGTTGCTGCCTTTGGGGAGGCCACCTCTACTGAATTTCCAGGCATCAAGAGGTGTTTTGAGGAGCAGCAGTGAATCACGGCAGTTACAAGGAGGCTCACACTAGACAGAGCACTTGACCTGCAGCTCTCTTTTAACCTCCACAACCAACATCTGTGTATCATTCTCACATTCTCACTGTGTATCATGCACCGAGGCAATGGAGGCTCGGGGAAGTTAATTTCCTTGCCCAAGGTCAAAGAGCTAAAATACACTCAGGCCAACACCAGGATCTTGTCCTTTTCAAACATAAAATCAGGATCCAGAAAAAATGACACGAGAAGGGGCAGATGACCCAGGCAAAATCAAGGAAAGGAGCAAATAGAGGAGAAATATTATCTCATTTTCTTCCATCTATATGTCCATCCAATTATATATCTGATTTCTCTTCATTTTCTCTGATAAGTAGTCCTACCTTACTCACTTGCCTGCACCATCCCAGTTGGTTAGTCCAAAAATTTTACATGAAATTTCCAGTGCAGAACATATAAATGAGAAAGAGGGAGGAATCCAGCTAGTTGAAAGCATCCCCACTCCAGGTGGTAGATCATCAGGCAGGAGGCACCAGGGGCAGGTCAGGACCAAGAAGGATGGTATTGCTAGCCACTACCTTCTCCTCTGCTGAAAGTGGCAATAACTGCCTATTGAGGAAGGTCAAATTCACTAATGCCTCCCCCTTAATTTTTGCCTCCTTGAATCCATTCCATTTGTTGTTTTACCAACCCAACTCAGAGCTTAATTGTGTGGCTTGTTTTGACCAGTAGGACTGGAGAGTCATGTTTCCTCTTCCTTTCCTGCCACCACCATGAGCACAAGCCCAAGGTGACCTGGAAGAGGCAGAGACTACTCCAAGTAGAGTGAGTCGAGGCCATCCGAGGCTGCTCAGCACCACCTGACCCACCTGCTGGACAGACACATGAGTAAACCCATATCAGAGCTGCCCTTCTGACTCATGAGAAATAATGATGGTCGCTACATTCACTCACAATGTTTGGGGTGGTTGATTAAGAGACATTACCCCTACTTTATAAGGTCATTACAAGAAGTACGTAAAAAACATGTTTGGGAAACACTCAATAAGTTAATGGTACATAGTCAGTGTACAATAACTACAAAAATATCTCGTTCCTACCTCTACCCCCCAGATCTCTGAAATGCCTGTCATAACCATGATTTGCTTTGTTGGGGAGAAAGACACCAACAAACTGGTTTAAAAGGACAAACATGAGTAAGTTCAGTCTTGGAAACACTCAGGCCACAAGAGTTTCAAGACCCCACCTTCTGCATGGAGCACTGCTGTGCCCTCTGTTTCTGTAAGGCATTGCAGATACCAAAAAAAAAAAAAAAAAAAAAAACGGGCAAAGCCACCCAACAATAGATGCATCCCCGTTCACTAGGTGCCAGGCTTTGCCATGGGGATTTTACATTCCCTCTTATTTTTTTTTTAAACAGTGTTTTAATTTTTTTTAAACTGTTTTAATTTTTTTTTAAGATTTATTTATTTATACAAGAACCAGGGTACAGACCAGATGCACTGGAGGGTGAGAGGATTCACCACAGACGGTGCAGGGAACAGAACACACAGACTGAAATATACTGCTGAGGGTGAGACAGCAGTGGGTGAGACAGGAGAGTGGGAGCCTCGCCAGCTGGCCCGGATAGAACCGGCGCTGCAGAGGCTGCCCACAGATTCACAACGCTGCGCTCAACCTCCCGCACCACCAAGGGAGGCCCACATTCCCTCTTATTTACCTTCCAACAGCCAGTATTAGTTTCCCTATCTTATTGTAACCAGATTACTGGCTCAAAAAGTTGGAGCGACTTATCTATAGTTGAATAATTGTGAAGAATTTATGTCTGCCTGTATTCAAGGTCCATATTTCTTGAAAACATTATGATTTTGGGAGATGCACAGAGGATACATAAGCAACAAAAATAGTTTCAAATCAGAAAAGATAGCTTTGTAGATTTGAGAGTTTTTTTGTTGTTGTTATATTTACCCATCATTGCTTCTGAATAATGACCATTTAAATAGCCAATTATCATGATACAACTATAATTCAAGTCCCTGAATTTAGTGACACCACATATTTTGGTTTTGGCTCACAATTGGAGTATGTTCTTTTAAAAAACCTGATAAAAAATGATGATCAAGATGATGCAAGGCCTTGGTCATTTCAAGCCTGTGCCCAGGGCCCCACCTGGCAAGGCAATAATGAATCTCAGGCAATTTATTTGGGTCAATAGTTTTTAATAAATACATAACTCCTCTGTTCCAGAAAATAGAATCTAACAGGAACAGGCCTGACATAAACACAGCCATTCCCTCTCACTTTCACCAGGATCATTAATACCTCGCCCAATTAAGCATCAAAACACAACCCCTGAATAATTTAACTGGATAAATGAAGAAAATAAATAAATTATATCAGCTTATGGAAACTTATTTTAAAAAAGAAAATTAAACAAAGGATTTCCACATGACCTAAATTTAATCCAAGTGAAGCACCTAACTTTAAAAGGAAGGTTAGAAACTTGATCGTTAAAGCCCTGGAGTCATTTGTTGTTCCCTCCCCCATCTTGGCAGGCAAAACTGGGTCTCCATGACCCACAAGAAACTGGACAGTTTACAGAATATTCAGCACTGCTCTCAGAGATTTTGGTGCTACTGCAGACACTGCTGCTGCCAAAGGAGCTTCCTTAAGTTTAGGCATTTCTCTTTGGAAAAAAAGCAAGGCAACTTGTTTGTGACCAAACCAGTTGATGTTCCACATTGTTTGGACATGAATGTTTTATGCTTGCAAGGCAGTATGCCTGGCTAGAAACAAAGCTCTCATTGATTATAGCAAGGAATTATTTCTGTCTACTTTCCTACACTTCCTTGGGCCTTCATACCCCATGGTGTTGTTTTGTTTGTTTGTTTGTTTTAAAACAGCTATAAAATTCAATGACACTTCTCATACTGAGGTCTGGAATCTCTGACCCCTTTCCTTGAACTGGGCAGTCATATGGTTGTTTTGACCAGTAGAATTTGATTGCAGGAGTGATGCTACAGGAGTTCCCAGACTAGATCATAAAGGCAGTGCTTCACTGTCTCTCCTTGAGAACCTCTTGTTTATGCAGACCAGCTACCTGGAGGCTTCCACATTGTACGGATCCTGGGTCAGGTGAGAAGTTTACATATGAGTGCATCAACAGTCCCATTTTATCCAACATTTGGGTTATCCTAGAACCACCAGATAATTCCCTTTCCTGGCTTCTGAGTCATCTCTAGCTGATTGAATCTTCCCTCCTGAGGCCTCAAGCATCATGGTACAGTCAAGTCATTCCACTGTGTCTTCCTGACCCAGAATTCATGAATGTAATAAAATGATTATTTATGCTACTAGGTTCTGAGGGTGGCTTATAATGCATCAAGGATAAGTAGAACATATTTTTTCTCACTTTTTCCCTACAACAAATCCTGGGAAAAGCAAAGTATGTTGAAGTAAGTCATATGTAATTTTGCATTTTGGAGCTGAAATGTTGAGAGTTGTAGTGGCCAAAAAAAGAAGCCAGTAGAGCTTAATAGAAAGAGACTGACTTCTAGAATCAAACTTGTGTTCCAAACTCAGCTCTACTAACTTCTAACCATTTAGGACTTAGGAAAGCTACTTGCTGTCTTTGGACCTAAATGCCTAATCTGCAAATTAAAATTAATGTAACAAGGTTTTTAGGATTAAATGAAATGTAAATAGCAGAATCTTTTCCCACCAGATTATAGAGATGCAGTAAACAGAGCCATCGTTATGCTTGTGGAATGTGCCTAGGGAAGAAGTCTCTTCCAAGTAGTAGTAGTAACTTGGACAGCAGAGAGACAGGACTCAATCCTGGGAAGCTGTGACAGCAGGAAGAAAAGCAGAGGTCACTGGGCAACATTTGTGTTGGGATTACAGCTAGGGTGACTGAAGGCAGCTGGCTGGTTTCTCTCTAGACCATGCACCTACAGCCACCACAGAGGGTGACATATTGTCTCATTTGGCTAGAAAAACATGACTTCAGAGACAGTCAGATCTCAGATCAAATCCCAGCTCCTTCATGTACAGCGTGTGTGATGGTTAGTATTCTATGTCAACTTGACGAAGCCACGGAGTGCTCAGACATTTGATCAAACTTTATTCTGGGTGTTCCTGTGAGGGCATTTCTGGATAAGATTAACATTTGAATCAGTAGAGTGAATAAAGCACATTGTTCTCCCTAATCACTAAAGGCCTAAATAGAACAAAAAGACCACGAATTCCTGCTGTCTGACAGCCTTTGAACTGGGACATTGGCTTTTTCCTGTCTTGAAACTCTAATTGAAATATCAGCTCTTCTTGAGTCTCAAGGCTGTCATCATTGTGTCAGTTCACCCTGGTTCTTAGACCTTTTGATTCAAACTGGACTATACCATTGGTTCTCCTGGGAGATTTGTAAGCCTCCGTAATTGTATGATCAAATCCCTTATGTCTGTATCTGTGTCTATATCTCTACCTAATCTAGAGATCTGCTTAGATACATTTATAAGTATGTCTGTCTATCTGTCTATCCATCCATCCATCCATCCCATCTGAGTCCTAATCCACTGCACATCTTCTACTAACTCCTCAGCACTTGATTATCTTTAAATCTAAGAGGTTGTTCTTCACACTCAAAATGAAAGAAAAACATTTCAGTCTAACATCTAAAGCCCTATTTGACCTGCTCCTGCTTCCTTCTCAAACCACTCCCCCACCACCCGCCAGTTTCTGATTCGTTTAACATACCAAACTCTTATCCATCTTAGGGTTCAATCACTTCCTGGGATTATGCTTCCCTCTGACTTTCACATGACATTTTGGTCTCATCTTAAATGTCACCTCTACAGAGAGGAGACCCAGTTATTCTCTATAACACTGTTCTTTCAATTCTCTGCAAATATTCCTTGCTGAAATATTTTTGTGTGTGAATTTACATGCTGATTTTTTTGCTTGCCTCTTCTCATCTTCTCAATAGAAAATAGACTTCAGGAGAGGAGAAACTAATGTGCCTGGGACATGGATGCTAGATAGTTATTGAATGAATGGTTTTCCTTCTCTAAACAGCATTTTTCACTTACTCTTTTTTAATGAAAGCATATTTTTAAAGATTTATTTATTTATACAAGAACCAGATATGCAGGAGGGTGAGAGGATTCACCAGAGACAGAGTGGGGAGCAGAACAGGCAGACTGACTGAAACACACTGCTGAGGGGAGCAGTGGGTGAGACAAGAGAGGTCTGCCTCGTCATGTGGGTGTCTCCGTGGCTGGCGGGGATCGAACTGGCATTACTGAGGCTGCGAATAGCTTCATAGCACTGTGCTCAACTGCCTGTGCCACCAGGGAGGTCCAACTTACTCTTTTTTGACTATTCCACCAAAAATCATATTGCAAAACCACTTATATGTGCACTCTTCTTAGAAAAATCTAGAATGTATATTTTCATGTATCTTGAGCATCATGCTGGAAAATTATAAAAATTCTTACTGCAAGAAGGGGTTGGTGATACAGAGTAAGCAAGTATCTTGAAGGATCGGTGATGCAGTTATTGTTTCCATTTTATACATAAGGAAATGGAAGCAAAGAAGTTATATCACTGTCTTTTGGTTGCACAACCTGGGCTAGATTCTCTATACCATGTCCAGTTACATAATGAGGGTTAATAAGTATACAAATACCAATGTATAAAATGCGTGACTGAATGAGCTGACTGAACTCAGAGTCAGGAAATGCCTTCCTCAAAAAAAGCCCAGTGGAGAGCTTCTTGCAAGAGAGACATGAAGGGATAAATGACCCCTTGCTTCCTCAGTTCAAGGAAAGAAGTTAGCCAGCCGAGCCTGCTTTTCCCACTTTCATTGCCTTCTGCACTGACGGTGACACACTGGCTTGCTAGACAGCTCCAAGAAAATCATTTCACCTAAGTAATTTTAAAGTTTTATGTCTTTCAATTTCTCAGTATTTAAGAAATTTTTTCCAGGTTGGCAATAGTTATGTGTAGTGAATCATGTGTCCAAAGGGGACAGAATATATTATATCACCTTCAGACGATGTTCTACATCTGGGAATGTCAAAAAGCGGTGTCAAGTGGATGGCACATGATAAACGGCATGTATTTGCCAGTGGAAGAATTGAAGGACATTAAAAACCTGATGCCTGGTCTAAATGGCAAAGTGTGGCTCCATTTCTGCTTTAGTCCATGAGCAACTGAATATCAGAAACTGACTTCATTGTGGAAAATATAAGGCTATTTTTTGGATTTAGGGTTTGGGCTTGATCATTCTTAAACGAGACTACTAAAATCTAAACTCAATATATTTCCCTAAAATTGGTCTAAGGTTGATTTAATGTTGCAGCTACCTAGGAGAGGGGAAGGGAAGGAGAAAGAGGGATGATAGTGTTACAGGGCAGGGAGAGGGGTACCTTAGAACCCCCAAACCTGCCTGCTCTAAATAGGTTCTGCCACCCACCGCATCAACACAAAACATATAAGACTTTAATGGGAAGGAACTTTAATACAATTAGTAAACAATACAGGAAAGACAAAGAATATAGTTTCTAAATCAAGCACCCAAAGTCACCCATTCCCTTGTGGGTAAAAGTCCACCCAAATGGGATTGGTCCAGAGCAAGGCCCAAAAGCCTGACATAAGCCTAAAGGAACAGAAAAAAAAAAACAGACAAGTCTGGAGGAAAAGAGCGAAATCAAAATCAAGGTAAAAGCTGCCATTGTTAATTGCCCCATGGGTCTCTCATCCACATCTGTTTCAACCAGTCGAGGACCAAAGGCAAGTGCAGCTTCTTCACATGTCTCTCTGCTCCATGTGCCTCCTCCAGGTCTCATTTTGGCTCTTCATCCTGCTTCCTTCCTTCCTCAGGCTCTTCTCTAGCTTTTTCTCTTTCCTCTTGAGCTCCATCCTCCCTCCCTTGGGTGGGGCAAGGAACCTGGAACTTCCCTTTTCCTGGGCGTCACCCTGTTGCAGTAGGACAGGAGAAAGTAGAGGAGAGACAGTGGGAGAGAGGAAAGAGGAGAGAGATTTTCAAAGAGCAACTATGCAAGCAGTGTTTAAGGATTTTGAGGATTTATATAATACAATTCATACAATGCATATAAAACTTTGAACTATACAAACAAAGATTATAGCTTCTTATAAACTCGTCGTAGAAACTGATCAGATGCCTGTATCTTCAAAGTGTTTAAAACATGTTTATAATAAATAAATTCTTTAAATAGCTGAACTGTTATTTAGGAGTGAATGTGAAGTAAAGAAACTTTTGAGCACCCAATACTAATTTACTAACAGGACTAATTTACTCACAAAAGGAAACTCTAAAATGAAAGGATAGTGAACATTGAAACAGTTGAAACCATTAAAAAAATAACAACAGATTAAATATTTAAACAGTTAAAAAAAAAGGGACTATGGTGATAGTGCATGGGTGAATTGGTGGTGGGAATTTTACGAGAGCTACACTTGAGAGGAGAAAGCACACATTGTACAAAAAAGGAAGAATGATGTAAAATATATATAAATAACATTTTTAAAAATTAGTTAAATAAATGAGTTATTTGCGTGGCACATAAACCAAATAGCAACAAAATCCTGGGCAAAAGCAATTTGGTAATTTAGAATGGAGAGATAAGATTGGAAATATTCTAGCTTCATGTACTGTTCAAAAGAAGAATAGAGAAGTGGATTACTTCTAGATTTTGCTCAAATGTTACTGCCACATTTTTAAAGACAAATAGTTAAAGATTAGATATAGAAAAGATAACTTTCAAATAATTAAGGAAAAAGGAGAACACAAGAAAACCTGATCAACCCAGTAAATGAGAAAAAAGGAATAAATATAAGCATAAAAAGGGATTTTTTCGGAACGAATTAACTGATATGATAAATTCAAAGGAAATGTTGCTAAATATGAAAGGATTAAACTTATCTAATAATAGTAGACTCCAATTAGATATTTTTCAAATACTGCACAAAGCTGTTACAGGTGACACACCTAAAACATAAGTACGCAGAAAAACTTGAAAAGTATAGTGTATGTGTGTATTTATATCTGTTTATTAAAAATGTATAACTAAAAATAATGAGGGTCATTACATAAAGATAAAATGTTCAGTTTGCCAGGAAGATAAAATAATTCTAATCTGCCATGCACTTGGTAACATTATCTCAGACTATATAAAGGAAAAAGTTTTAGAATTAAAAGGGAATTCATAATATCACAACCATAATAAAAGATGTATTTCACTTAGTAACTTATAAGTCAAACCATTAACATTTAGTAAGAATAGAGAAAATTTGAACAACACAATTAGCAATTCTGCTTTAAAGAACAAATTTAAACCCAGAAATCAACAATTAAATAATATAACTTAGGGTTGGGTTAAGTCTCAGCCCAATCACCACTATGGCCTGAATTCGATCCCCGGCCTGGGAGCTCCCCACATGGCACAGCAGACCTCTCCTGACTCGCCCGCTGCTCCCCTCAGCAGTGTATTTCAGTCAATCTGCTTGTTCTGCTTCCCACTCTGTCTCTGGTGAGTCCTCTTACCCTCGACCCACTCCCAGTATCTCTAGCCCACAGCCCAGTTCTTCTACAAAAAAATAAAGAAAGAATACAACTTAATTTTCAAGCATAAATTGGATTTTTACCATAAGTATCAACTGGCACTAAGGAAACTGTATTCATAGACAATATTTTTATCATTATTATACTAAAATATAATTACTAACCAAAAATGTTTTTAAATTCTCTCATATTTGGAAGTGGAGGGGAAAACTTCTAAATGGTTAATGGATCAGCAAGAAAATAAAATTAGAAACCCTTTATAACAAGGGAAATATTACACATCAATCCACAGAATGAAGCTAACATAGTATTTAGAAGGAATAGTCTTTTTTTTTTTTAAGTTTTTTTTTTTTTTAACGATTTATCTATTTATTTATACAAGCACTGGGTACAATCAGAAGCGCGGGAGAGTGAGAGAATTCACCAGAGCCAGAGCAGGGAGCAGAGCAGGCAGAAGGACCGAAGTACACTGCTGAGGGGAGCAGCGGGCGGCAGGAGAGGTCTGCGCGCCATACGGGACCCTCCTCAGGTGGCCGGGGAGCAGCCAGGGATCGAGCCAGCACTGCAAAGGCTGCGGGCAGCTTCGCAACCCAGCGCTCAACCGCTGCACCACCGGGGAGGCCCAGAAGGAATAGTCTTAATGTTCATCTTGGGAAGAAGACAGTTCAGGATTTTTCAGATGAACAGCCAACAACAATAGCACTTAGGATTTTGTGAAATTGCTGAAGCAGGAGAAAAATAGAAAAATAAAATAGCATAGAAAAACCAGACATGGGTCAACACATATGCTAACTATGAGTGAGACCATCTGGTATTTTTCTTTATCTTTCTGGCTTATTTCGCTGAGCATGATCCCTTCCAGCTCCATCCATGTTGCTGCAAATTGCATGAGTTTATCTTTTTTGAATGCTGAATAATATTCCATGGTGTATATGTACCACATCTTCTTGATCCAGTCATCTATTTTTGGGCATTTGGTTGTTTCCATAGCTTAGCTATTGTAAATAGTGCTGCTACAAACATAGACTAATTGTAATAAAGTAAAAATTAAAATCAACAAGCAACTATAAACCAGAGATCCACTGTGGGAGGTAGGGGGAGGGGAGGAGGGATTAGGGTCAAAATAAGGGGGGTGGTATTGTATGGGGAATATAAACAAAATGAAAATGCATACATTGTGCAAGAATGAAAAATGATGTAAGAATTATATAAAATAAAATAAAATGAAAAAAACACATATGCTTAGAAATCAGTGGGGGAAGGATGGACTATCAACCAGTGACAATAAAAGAGTTCTATATGGAACAAAGGCTCCACCTGAAATATGCAAAATTATATTTTTTTAAGATTTATTTATTCCTACATACAAGAGCTATGGTACAGGCCAGAGATGTGGGGGGTGAGAGGATTCACCAGAGTCAGAGTGGGGAACAGAACAGGCAGACTGAGTGAAATACACTGCTGAGGGGAGCAGCGGGCGAGACAGGGGAGGTCTGCTGCGCCATGTGGGTTGCTCCCTGGCCGGCCGGGGATTGAACTCGTGCTGCAGAGGCTTCGGACTGCTTCATAATGCAGTGCTTAACCCATTGTGCCACCAGTGAGGCCCAAAACTATAAATTTTAAAAGAAATTTTAGGAGACTGTTTTTTAAGTTAATAGGAAGGAATTGATTAAACACAAAACAAAAGGTACAAATGGTGAACAAAAGTTATGTATTTGGTATATTGAAATTAAGAACTTTGTTTATTAAAAGACACCACAAATAAAGTGAAATATAAAAAAGTGAAAACTGAAATTTTCAAGTCTTATTACCAGGAAGATTGGTATCAATATATATTAATAATTCCTACAAATAAACTAAGCAATTGATAAACTATGGGAATTTTTTAAGCTGGCAAGTCAGGGAAAAATAAATCTGAAAAGCAAATAAACACATAAAAAGATGCTTAACATCACAAGTCATTGGGGAATAGACATTCAAATGATAAAAGTTACCATGATCTGCTGTAATCTGAATGTGTCCCCCTAAATTTACCTGGTGAAATTTAAACCGTAAGGTGATGCTATTGGGACATGGGATTTTGAAAGGCTCTTCCCTCATGACTGGAATTAGTGCTCTTATAGGAGGCCCCTCAGAGACACCTCCCCCTCCTGCATACGGTGAGGCTTGGCAATTGAGGAATCACCCAGGCGATGCCAATGTAGAAGAGGCCCCCCACCTGCCCACGCTGTTACCCTAATCTTGGACATCTGACTGCCAGAACTGTGAGAAATGAACTTCTGTTGTGTATAAGCTATCCACACTGTGGGGGTTTGCTCTGGTAGTCTAAACGGACTAAAACAGATACCATTCCACATTTACCAAATTAGAAAAGTTTTGTTAGTCGGCTGAGAGCATATGTTGGTGAGAATGAACAACGGGGATATCCTTACACCGATAGCAGGACATAATTGGTACAAGCACTTTAGAAAGCATTAGGTAGAATCTACTAAAACTGAATATGTACATATCCTATACAACCCAAAAGCGTTTGTTTCATGAACTACTGTATTGAAATACCACAAACTGGCTGACTAGAAGCAACACAAATGTATTCTCTCACAATTCTAGAAGTCAGAGTTCCAAAACTAAGGTATCAGCTCTGCCTTTCTCTCTCTGAAGCCCCTAGGGGAAGAGCCTTCTTGCCTCTTCCAGTTTGGGGGAACCCTGAGAGTTCCTGATTGTGGTAGTAAACACTCTTCACGCGGCTTTCTCCCTGTGTCTCTGTTTTCACATGGCCATCTGCTTGTAAAGACACCAGTTGGATTAGGAGCCCCTGAATGCCAGTATGACCTCAGGTCAACTGAGCTACTTATATCTTCAAGGACTCTATTTCCAAATAAGGTGACATCCAGGATACGAAGAGTTAGGGGATCTTTTGGAGGAAATATAGTTCTACCTACCTATAACACCTATATGTAACTATTACAGATTTTTGAAAACATTTTTAAAAGACATGTTTATTAGGAAAAGGAGAAAAAGAGAGAGACCTGCATAGTCACAGACAGGCAGAGGGCTACTAGTCATATATTTTTTAAACGATACACAGACAGGGCCCCCCTTGGTGGCGCAGGTGGTTGAGCGCAGCGCTGTGAAGCTGCCCGCAGCCTCTGCAGCGCTGGTTTGATTCCGGCCGGCCTGCAAGGGTCCCACATGACCGGTCGGACCTCTCCTGTCATACCCGCTGCTCCCCTCAGCAGTGTATTTCGTCAGTCTGCCTGTTCTGTTCCCTGCCCTGTCTCTGGTGAATCCTCTCACCCTCCTGCACATCGGGTCTGTACCCCTGTTCTTGTATAAAGTGAATAAATAAATCTTTTAAAAAAAAGATACACATACATATGAGAATGAGTATGTAAACATTCACTGCAACAGCATTGTTCATACTTGTGAAAATAGAGAAATGTAAATATCTTTCAAAAGAAAATATATTCAGGGCCTCCCCGGTGGTGCAGCGGTAGAGCCCTGGGTTGCGAAGCTGCCCGCGGCCTCTGCGGCGCTAGTTCGATCCCCGGCTGCTCCCCGGCCACCGGAGAAGGGTCCCGCATGGCGCGCAGACCTCTCCTGCCGCCCGCTGCTCCCCTCAGCAGTGTACTTCGGTCCTTCTGCCTGCTCTGCTCCCTGCTCTGGCTCTGGTGAATTCTCTCACCCTCCTGCGCTTCTGACTGTACCCAGTGCATGTATAAACAAAACAAACAAACAAATAAATAAATAAATAAATAAAAAACATGCCTCTATTTAAAAAAAAAAAGAAAATATATTCATCCATGTGATATATTTATGTGATGGACTATTGTATAGTAGTTGTATTAAGTAAAACTCATATCCAAAAGGGAAACCAAAATGCTTGATAACTAGCATAAAATACAAATCAGAAGATTCCATTTTCAACAATATGATAGATTAGATATTAAAATAATGGGCAGGGCCTCCCCGGTGGCGCAGCGGTTGAGCGCTGGGTTGCGAAGCTGCCCGCGGCCTCTGCGGCGCCGGTTCGATCCCCGGCTGCTCCCCGGCCACCAGAGGAGGGTCCCACATGGCGCGCAGACCTCTCCTGCCGCCCGCTGCTCCCCTCAGCAGTGTACTTCGGTCCTTCTGCCTGCTCTGCTTCCTGATCTGGCTCTGGTGAATTCTCTCACCCTCCCGTGCTTCTGACTGTACCCAGTGCATGTATAAACAAAACAAACAAACAAATAAAGAAAGAAAGAAATAAAACATGCCTCTATTAAAAAAAAAAAATCTTTAAAAAAAAAAAATAAAAAAAAATAAAATAATGGGCAAAACAGAAAAGTTCTGAATACGTGGCTGAGCTGATATAAAACTGAGGATTCTGCAAAATAGAAAATGAAGTGAAACCTGAAAACCTGGGTAGTGTGTGAGCACCAAAGCTGCCTTGTCCTGTATGATCTTGCCATCCCTGTAAACGTGGAGTTTCACCTTTAATGTTTGCCTGGCATGTGATGATCAGAGCCTAAAGTCTGTGTTACACTTAAAGAGGTTATACCTTTACTAGGAGAAGAAAATGGGAAATGAAACTAGCCATAAAAAGGGACAACAAGAATATTTGTCTGTCTAAATCCTAGTCCTGGGTAAATTAAAAACAAAAAAATTCCCTGAGCTTTCATACTCACAAACCAGCTCTTTCCCAGGTTTGTGATTTAAAAAAAAAAAAAAAAGGTCACATACACTAATGCTGTTCATGAATTCCAACAAAATTTCAAAGAGAAAATTATAAAAAAAAAATGCCCCAAGATGGTAGCACCTATAGGTGGCAGAAACAAATGTATACACTGAGGAGGAAAACTTCACATTGATCTCACAGAATTACCCCGAGAAAATTTGGAGTCCAACAAACAGCACAAATTCAAAAACAACATATATAAATATGGTTACAAAACTGGAGAAACAGACCAAAAAATGTAGTATATTGGTATTTAGAATATGTTTGTTTAGTATATCTAAAGAATTAAAATAATAGCTTGAAAATATCAACAGAATGGAAGAAACAATTAATGAATAACCATGTACATTTTGAAAAGAACAAAATTCAAATTTAGAAACAAAAATATGAAATTATTGAAATAAAAAACAAATGAACCAATTAATCAACAAAGTCTATGTATCTGAAGAGAGAAATTTGGAATTGCAAGATAGACCCAAATGATGACTCAACATTTAGGCCACAGAGATTATGCAATTAAAAATTGTCAAAGAAAGGTCAAAAGACAAAAAAGCTAAAGAGAGAATTTAATATAGTTTGGATTCTGGAAGAAAACAACAAAGAAAAGATGATAAAATAGATAATTTCTAAGAATATCTTATAATTATTGAGTCACCAATTCTTAAGTACAGAAATTCTAATAAATTCATAAAAGACTAAAAGATTATTTTAAAAAGCCACAGCAAAATAATCAAAGTGAAACCTGAGAATTCTAAGGACAGAGAAAATCTTAAAAGCACCTACAGAGAGATCACCTACAAAGAACAATTTGCTACTGACTTTTCTGTAGCAACATTGGAAACCAGAACACAAAATGCTGGAAGAAAAGAACTGTCAAGCTGTAGTTCTATCCCTAGCAAAATGGTCTTTAAAAACATAAACGAGGGGCCTCCCTAGTGGCACAGGTGGTTGAGCACTGCATTGTGAGGCTGTCCGCAGCCTCTGCAGCACTGATTTGATCCTGTCTGGCCAGCAAGAATCCCACATTGTGTGGCAGACCTCCCCTGTCTCGCCTGCTGCTCCCCTCAGCAGTGTATTTCATCAGTCTGCCTGTCTGTTCCCAGCTCTGTTTCTGGTGAATCCTCTCACCCTCTCGCACATCTGGCCTGTACCCTTGTTCTTGTATAAATGAATGAAACTTTTTTTTTCTTTATATATATATATATATATATATATATATGTCTTACACCATTTTTCATTCTTGCATAATGTATGCATTTTCATCTTGGTTATATTCCCCATATAATTGCACCCCCCTTTTTTTCACCCCAAGCCCTCCTCTCCTCACATCCCCCAAGTGAGTCTCTGATTTATAGTTGCTTGTTGATTTTGATTTTTTCTTTATCATAATTATTCTTTTTCCTGGTCCCTTATTTAGGTTTTCTAAACTCCTGCTATGAATGAGACCATCCAGTATTTTTCTTTTTCTTTCTGGCTTATTTTGCTGAGTGTGACCCCTTCCAGCTCCATCCATGTTGCTGCAAATTGCATGAGTTTTTACCCAAATGACACAGAAACATTAATTCAAAAGGGCACCTGCACCCCTATGTTTATAGCAGCATTATTTACAATAGCTAAGCTTTGGAAACAACCCAAATGCCCAAAAATAGATGACTGGATCAAGATGATGTGATACATATACACAATGGAATATTACTCAGCAATCAAAAAAAATGAATGAATCTTTAAAAAAAAAAAAGAAAAGAAAAAACATAAATGAAATAAAGCCACTTTCAGACCAAAGAAAAAGAGCTCATCATGAAAATTACTCCCATTTACAGAAATTATAAAGGAATGGGGAAATAACCCCAGATAGAAATTCTGAGTTGCAAGAGGAAATAGTATATGGTAGGAATAATAATTCCTCCAAAGATGTCCGCATCCTATTCCTTGTGACTATGTTATCTTACATGGCAAAGAAGAATTAATGTAAAAGATGAAGTTAAAGTTGCCTACCAGATGATCTTAAAAATAGAGAGACTGGGCCTCCCCTGGTGGTGCAGCGGTTGAGTGCTGGGCTGTGAAGCTGGCCGCAGCCTCTGCAGCACCAGTTCCATCCCTGCCCGCTGGTGAGGGTCCCACATGGTGCGACAGATCTCTCCTGCCTTGCTGGCTGCTGCCTACAGCAGTGTATTTTGTCAGTCTGCCTGTTCTGTTCTCCGCTCTGGCTCTAGTGAATTCTCTCACCCTCCCTTGCTTCTGACTGTACCCAGTGCTTGTATAAATAAATAAATAAATAAATAAATCTTTTAAAAAAATAGGGAGACTGTTCTGGATTATCTAGGTGGGTCCCATGTAATTACAATGCCCTTAAATTTAAGAGAAGGAGTCAGAAAGATGGCACCATGAGAGACTTGGTCCAGTATCCTGTCCTTAAAGATGAAGGAAGAAAATCATAGTCAAGGGGTATGGGTACTTTTCAAAAGCAGAAAAAGGTAAGGAAACAGAATTTTCCCAGAGCTTTCAGAAGAGTATAGTTCTGCCAACACCTTGAATAGGGCCCCAGTGAGACCTATTTTGGATTTCTAGACTGCAAATCTTTAAGGTCATACATTTGTGCTGTTTCAAATCACTGAGTTAGTGGCAATTTACTATATCAGCAATAGGAAAAAAATAAAACAGGAGCAAAGAGATTGATAAATATGTTTAAATATAAACAAATACTCACAATGTAAAATAACAACAGCAATGTTCATTTTGAAGGCAATAAGCTAGAATTGAAATCTTGGACAATAGTAGCTTATGTGTTGTAAAGAGTATACTCATCGGGGTCCTATCAGGCAATAGAAAAACAGGGAGACTGTTCTGGATTATCTAGCACAGACTGTTTAATATAAAGGATTCTTAATAGGTAATTGGAGAAATGAAAGAGAATTATAAAGAATACAAGAGCAGCAGATATAGGAAATGACCACAAGACCTTGGGTAGGTCAGCCCACCTAGGCAGAGTGCACACCTCCCCAAGGACTGAAGTTCAGATTTCACTGTTGTTAAAAGCAAAACAGTCAAGGGACAGCAGAGAAGTTACTGAGGTGTAGCACCTGGGGGACTGCTGGAATCTGCCCTCTGGGGTGCCACTAGACTCCACAATCAGGTAGACACCAAGTCTCAGAATTTGGGAGGTGCTGGAGGAAGGCTCTGGGTGCTGCTGAAACCCAGAAGTGGAATGCACTTCCACATGCAGGCTGAGTCGGCATGGTTGCAAGCCAGTGTGTAGGACAAAGGTCAGGCAGAGGGGTCACTAGAAATAGTCATAATTTAAGCGTGTATGCCAAAATAGCAGAGCAACACTGAAAGAGTAAACATAGCAGACACAACCGCCAAACAAGTATACAGAAATAAAATGTGAAGATAAACAACATTAGCAGCCACCACTAACTCAATCCCAAGATGACATGGAAAGAGTAGAGGAGAACAGAAACAAAATAGTGGGACAAATAGAAAGTACATAATTAGCAGGTGAAGGTAAATACAAACTTTTAAAAGTGTGAATGGAATAACTTCAGTTAAAAGACAAAATTGTCTGATCTTTGTCAGAGAAAAATCCCCTACTGTATGTTGATTTCAAAAGTGTACTATGTAAAACATAAGTAAGATGAAATTCTAAGAATGTGTAAAGAAACTTGAATCTGGCTTACACCCCAAGCTCTTGTATACAGAAATAAATAAATCTTTTTAAAAAAAGATAATAAGGGAATGTCATAAATAATTTATGCTGACAATTTTCAAAACTCTGATGAAATAAATAAATTCCTAAAAAACAGCTACGTTTATATGCTCCAAAACAGACTTAAAGGAAAAAAGGTTCAAAACATTAATATCAAATGTTCAATTCATAAGGAATAAAATAATTCTAAACCTCCAGTTTCTTAATAACAGCCTTGAAATACATAAAGCAAAATGTTGAAAGAACTAAAGGAAAAGTAAAAATAGTCATATTCATAGTAAGGAACTTTAACAGACTTTTAAAAAATAACTGTCAGAGAAGAAATAAGGAAAGATATAAATAACTTAATTATTACTATGAATAAAAAGGAAATGATAGCACACGCACCCAACAATTAGAGAATATGTATGCTTTTCAAATACACAGGAATTATTTATATTAGTGAAAATAGTCAGTCTTTATTCAGTTTCATCATATTCTTTGTTCACAACGCAATTAAGTTAGAATACAAAAACAAAAATATGAGAAGACAAATGGGTTTAAATTTTCATGTTTATTAACCTAAAGAAAAACATCAAAGCATTCACAATAAATCAAAGAAGAAAAGTGCACTAGAATTACAAAACTGAACAAAAGAATGAACTATCAATGCTTTCACATAGTGAAATCAGTGCTCAGAGGGAAATTGTAACTTACTGCTTGCATTAGGAAAAAAAATTCACATTTAATGAGCTAAGCATTTGATATAAGTTAATAAAAGGACATTAAATAATCTCAAAACAAGTGAAATTAAAATAAATACAAAAGGAGAAAATAATGAAATAGAAAACAAATGATAAAAAATAATAAAACGAAATTTGGTGCCTTGGAAATATTATTCAGATAGGCAAAACTCTGGCATGATTAATGCAAGAAAAAAAACAGAAAATACACTTAATATTAAAGATGAAAATGATGACAAATGTACATGTGCTACAGATGTTATAAAGATAAAAAGAGGGGCCTCCCTGGTGGCCCAGAGGTTAAAGACAGCCCTATCAAGCTATCACCAACCACTGCAACATGAGTTCCATCCCCAGCCAGTCAGGAGCAACACACATGGCACAGCAGACCTCTCCTGCCCAGCCTGATGCTCCCATCAGCAGTGTATTTCAGTAGATCTGCCTGTTCTGCTTCCCACTTTCTCTGGTGAATCCTCTCATGCCATCTCACCCCCAGGACCTCTGGCTTACACCCCAAGCTCTTGTATACATAAATAAATCTTTTTTTTTAAAGATAATAAGAGAATGTCATAAATAATTTATGCTGATAATTTTCAAAACTCTGAGTGAAATAAATAAATTCCTAAAAAACAAAAATCGTCTTCAAAATGTGAATGCTATAGAAGATATTTTTAATGGGCCTGGAAATTATTCCAATGTAAAGAAAGCAAAGGAGAATGGAAAGTACAACATGTGATACTTTTTGGAGTTTAGGTCAATAATTTTTTAAACTTACAAACAAATGATAATATTGGAGCATTAGTGGAAAAATGACTATTGATTGAAAATCAGATACTAGCTGTTTATCTTTACCTTTGCTATTACTGCTTTTGGTGATGAATCTTTAAAGATGTTGCTGAAGTGTATGTCATGTAGTGTTTCACCTATATTTCCTTCAATGTATTTTATGGTTTCAGGTCTTATGTGTAGTTCTTTAATCCATTTTGAGTTGATTTTTGTGATGGCGTGAGGTAGTAGTCAAGCTTTATTCTTTTGCATGTAGTGACCCAGTTTTCCCAGCACAATTTATTGACCAAACTTTCTTTGCTCCATTGTATATTATTTGCTCCTTTGTCAAAGATTAGTTGACTGTAAATCTGTGGGTTTATTTCTGGATTTTCTATTTGGTTCCATTGGTCTGTGTGTCTGTAGTTGTCCAATACCATGCAGTTTTGATTATTATGGTTTTGTAGTATAGTTTGAAATCTGGGAGTGGGATGCCTCCATTCCCTTCTTTTTTTTTTTAGGAGTGCTTTGGCTATTCGGGGTTTTTGGTGGTTCCATATGAATTTCATCAATATTTGTTCTAAAGCTGTGTGGATATTCCTCAGCCTGCTAAATATGGAGCTTCCATATCATCCAGCAATTCCACTCCTAGGTATTTACCCAAAGGACACAGAATCATTAATTCAAAAGGGCACCTGCCTCCCTCTGTTTATAGGAGCACTATTTATAATAGCCAAGCTATGGAAACAACCCAACTGCCCAAAAATAGATGACTGGATCAAGAAGATGTGGTACATATACACAATGGAATATTACTCAGCAATCAAAAAAAGATAAATTCATGCAATTTGCAGCAACATGGATGGAGCTGGAGGAGATGATGCTCAGCGAAATAAGCCAGAAAGAAAAAGAAAAATACTGGATGGTCTCACTCATAGCAGGAATTTAGAAGACCTAAATAAGGGACCAGGAAAAAGACTAATTATAATAAAGTAAAAATAAAAATCAACAAGCAACTGTAAACCAGAGACACACTACGGGGGGTGGGGAGTGTGGGAGGGGGCGGCGCAGGAGGGGAGGAGGGATTAGGATCAAAACAAGGAGGGTGGGAATTGTATGGGGACTATAACCAAGATGAAAATGCATGCATTGTGCAAAAATGAAGAATGATACAAAAATATATAAAATAAAATAAATCAGATAATAGAATAATATCAATGTCAAATTATTTGAGACTGAAAGTAGGAAAATAATAATACGTCATGAAATGTTTAGAGTATTCTATCTCCAGTTAACTCTCTCTCTAAATTTATTTTGTTTAATTAACATTGCATTAAAACATTATACAAGTTTCAGGTGTGTATCATTGATGCTCATATCAACATGTTACAACTACATTAAGTTCACCCTTAAAATTCTAGTTCTACCTTCATTAAACAATTGTCCCCTTTTACCCAAATTCATGTCCTCATTCTCCTCTCCCTTCTGGTCACCATTAATTGGTTAGATAGTCTAAAAATTTATATTTGTTTTATTTAGTTCAAATCACAGGGTGTTTGTCTTTCTGCAGCTGACTTACTTCACTAAGCATACTACTTTCTAGGCCCATCCATATTGTTACAAATGGCAGGATTTCATCATTTTTTATAGTACAGCTAAGTTTTATGTTTAAAAAAAAGTGAGTGTATATGCATATAGTGCATATATGTGTTTGTGTGAGAGTGGGAAAGACATGATGAAGAGAGAGGGTTTAAGGAAGCAGGGAAGCATAAATATGACAAAATATTAACAATTAGTGAATCTATATGAAGGGTATATAAATTTTCATTGAATTTATTCCTGAAACTTTCAGAAGGTTTGCAAAGTCTCAAAATAATTTAAATACAATTGACAATATAAATATTGACATAATACCAAAGGAACACAAAAATACAGTTAACAATATTGACTCAAACAGTATATGAGGTGATTCAGTTATGTAAATCTTCTCACAAAAAATACTAAGCTAATATTTTGATAAGGTTTTAAGGAACTGATAATTCCAAACTTACAGAAAATTTCCTAAATCATAGAAAGAGAAAGAATGGTTCTTTGTGAGTTGATGTAATCTTGATGGCCAAATCTGATGAGGACAGTATAGAGAAAAGAAAACAGCAAGACAAACTCATTTGTGAACTTATATATGATATTTCCCTTCCCAGAAAAAAAATACTATCTAGCTTAACTAAGACAGTTTTAATAACTGGGGCTTATTTCAGATATGCAAGTTTCATTTAATTTTAGAATATAGAGTAATGAATGTAATTCATCACATTAACATATTTAAATAAATAAATGAAATGCTAATTTTAAAATGCAGAAAGGTATTTTTAAAATTCAATATATATTCATGATTCTTAAAAACACTCAGAAAACTATGAGCACATGGAAATTTCCTTACCCTTTTAAAGTGAATATATGTATATAATCTATATGCATATCTGTATATGTTTTATATATAAATCTATTTTATATGTTACATATTAACATACATATTACTCTATGTTAAATGTCATACCTAATGACATTTTATGAAACCTTGAAAACTTTCCTCTCTGTCACTGAGACTATGGCAAGAATCATACTCCCATCTATTTTGTGAAGTTTTACACTGGAGGTATATTGGAGGAAAGGAAACAAACAACTATTGTTTGCAGATTTTCGGACTGAATGTGCAAAGTAAAAAATCTATAGAAAATTCACTAGAATCAATAAGACCCTTTAGCAAAATTATTGAATACAAAAATAATATGCAAAAATCATTTGCCTTTTTATATTCCAGTTACAAATAATTAAATAATCATCAAGAGACAGTAAACAAATGATATAAATGACTAGCAATACCATGCTATGACATTGAAAATAGTTTTTATTTTAAAACTGCCATTTCCAAAAATGTCATATCAATTCAATGCAAGGTGTTTTTTTTAAAGTTTGTTTGTTTTTTATGGAATTTTATAAACCCATCTAAAATATATTCATAACTCTAAAGTGTCAATAATAACCAAGACACTCTTGCAGAACTAGGTGGTAAATTTGCCTCCACCTGTTATTAAGACCTGTATAATATTATAGTAATTAAAAGGTTGTATTTTCTCAGAGAGTGTTATTTGCTCACACCAAGTGAACTAGAATAGAGTATAAAGAAACATACCAAGGCATATATGGATTAAAAAATGTTGGATGAAATGAGGGTATCATGACTTTTCAATAAATTGCGTTGGGACAATTTTGATACACTTTAGGAAAAAGCAGTGAAATTTGACCCCTACCTCATTTTAATTCCAAAAGTCTAAAAAAAAACCTCCATGAAATGCAAAACCATTATAGAATATCTTCTGACCTTAGGGTAGAGGAGTCCTTTTTAACAACATATAATAAATAAATACTAAGTATGAAGGAAAGACTAACAACTGTGGTTATATTCCATTAAAAATATGTATCCAGTAACATAAAGAAAGCAAAATAGGAGCTAGAAGTGGGAAAAGTTATTTTTGATAGATACAGCCAACTGACTAAGGGACTAAGGCCTAGTATCCCAAGTATAGGTAGATTCATTAATTTATAATGAGAATTAAAACCACCAGATTGTTCCAAATAAAATATCTTCTTCTAGCAAATATTAGAGACAACACAGAGCAACAGAAAACATATGATCTTATTGATGGGGGTGGAAAATGCTATGATCCTTTGACAAACTGTTAGGCAGTAATATTTAAAATGTACATCCAGTGATCCCGGAATACCTGCCCTAGATAATGACCCTTGCACTCCTTGTACCAGAGTGTGTATTGCTGCTCAGCTTGTGATAGTTCCCAACTGGAAATAGCCCAAATGTCATTCACAGTAGAAGGGGTAAATCAATTTGACATCATTCAGTGAAATACCAGAAAACAATGAAAATGAACAAACTTCTGCTACACACTCAAAAAACATGACTAAATTCTGCAAATATAATGTCAAGCAAGAGAAGTCAAACACAATATGGTGGTGTCATTCCATTCATACAAAATTTCAAGTCCATGCAAAAGGAAATCACATTTCTTATGGTGAAACTATAGAACAAAGCACAGAAATGACGATGGCAAGTCAATTCCACAGGGCTTAACTTTGGAGCTATAAACTGCTTGAGGGAAGGGGCCAGAGTCTTTGCACCTTAATTCCCAAGCAGGTAGCACAGACCAGATACACAGCTGACATTCAAATCATTTCTATTTTAATTAGTTTATGGTATCTTCAATATAGGTTATTAGAGTTTAATTGTTAAGCACCCTGTGGTCTAACTTTGTGTTCACTCCAGGTCAAGGTCCCAGGAAAAACAATTGGAAACCAGCCCCTGTTGTTCACAACTCACTACTCCCTCCTGCCATGTTTGCTGGGAGCTCTTGGAGGCCACAGTGTATTTTAAACAATGGACATTAGGAAAAAAAAAAAAAAAAAAAGAGACCCATGCATCTCTCCCATGATGAAGCAGAGTCAGATGAGGAAAGACAATGACAAGCCTGTAGATCATCAATGCATTGCTAATGACTAAATATGTTACATCTCCTGAAAATGAGCTGTTTTTAACTGGCATGTTCCATCCTTCAACCGGGTGCTCTCCAAAGGAGGTTGATGTGTGAACACTTGGCCTGTGAGGAGAGTTGGAAGGAGACAGTTGCTAGTACCCCAAATCTTACCACTTGTACTTACTTCTACTGCTAACTGCTTACTTCTTGCAGGAGGAAACATATTGACTTCACACACCCTTCACCCTTGAGTTGGATTTTGGTAATGAATGTTGGGGTCAGGAAACCCAAGCAGAGGAGTTAGGGCATCATCCATGGCAGTGAGGGTCATCTGACCAGGTAATATGTCTCAGAAGGAGGATTTGGGACTGCAGAGGGGTGGCATCCATGGAAAAGCTGGGAATTGAATGATTTGGGTATGCTGGTGGAGAGGCCCTCTGGCTAAGGGAGGTGGTCCAGGAGGCTTCCCATAAGGGCTCAGGATTGATTGAGCTGCCAGATACCATGCGCACTTATTTCCCTAGTGTTATCCTGGAGCTTATAGTAGAGTCTTGGTTAAATATTACTGCCTCTTGCCAGCGACTGCCTACAGGGAAATAAGTGAAGAGCTGGGAGTCATTAGGATTTAGAGAGAAGTGGCACTGCCTGAGGCTGCTGTGGTGATGGCAGCAGTGACTTGCCAGGACTCTCTTAGAAGCAGCCAAACATTAACCAAAGGAAGCAGGACTCCTAAGTTTAGCCTCCTTCACCCCCTCATTGCCACACGACAGGCCCCATTAGGCTTTATTAAGGAGCCAACAGGTTCTGCTTTGCCTGAGCAGCTGACTTTGAGCCAGTGCAGGGTGGCACAGGGACTTTGTGACCTCGCTAGGATATGGCATTTCCCTAGGATGTGGGAGGATGGATGTTTGAGTAAGTTGCACAGTGGGTAATCGCAAAGCAAGACAGATGGGGCTTGTAGAAATCTCTTTTCCAAATATATCTGCAAATGTATCTCAAAGGGTATTTGAGACAACTGTCAGTGCCTCCACAGGAGACATGGGGTGAGAACTATCTGAAAAGCCAGTCTCCATCCCAGGCCCAATTTGTCATTCTCAGGCCAGGGAGCAAGTGTGGGCATGATCCTGATTTAGGCTCTGCATTGTCACTTTTAGAGAGAGAGATTGCCCAGGTCCATCAGGGCCTGCTGCTATGTTTACACAGCTGTATGCAACACTGCTTCACCAGTTGGAGAGAAACTTCCAGCATAGATGGAACTCCCCAAAGAACAGAGAGCCAGCTGAGTCCCCACATGAGGTCTAAGAGGCAACAACAAACAACTCAGAGAGAGAAACTGGAGCAAGGACCATTTGTAGCTAAGGCTTACTCTGAAGAAGAGCACTTCACTTCCAGACTCCAAGATTCCAAACTCTGGGGGTTAATGGCCTGGAATCAGGCTCAACATGTAATCAAGGCTATGAAAAAAGATATCATCTTTGCCTGCCAGTTTTAATTAAATTGAGAGGAAATAATGATTAACTATCATCCAAGACAGACAGCTTCTTAAAATACCAAGGAGAAAAACCATATACCATTTGAAGATACGTTGCTGCCATCACGGCAGAAACAAAGGCATATCAGATGTGGCTCCTTGTCTATAGATCCTAGACCTCCTCCTGCCAGCTGTGTTTTCCATCCAAATAATAACAGGGCATTGAGATTCCAGTCCTAGATTATTCCTGCAAGCACTGCCTCTCCAACTATATTTCATCCAACTACAAAATGGGGTTTTGGGAAAATGAATGGTGTTATAAATCTGGAAATATCCAAAGTGGCACATTGTGTTGGGACATGTCACTGTTCTGTTTAAATTCTGTATTTATTTCCACCTGCGATATTTGCACAGGCAAGATTGGATTGGTGGTGGCAGGTAGAGCCCCTCCTAACAGCGCCGCGGAGATGAGAGCAGAATAGAGAGGAGTAGGTGCTGAGAAAGCCCATGAGCCCATGACGCAATTCATGGCAAGAATCCTCCCTCCGATCTCATCTACCCCTGGGAGAGCAGAGATGGCCCCAGCTGGTGAGAAAACTCCAAATCCTACACCTTTCCAAAGACTAAAGGGAAAACCTGCTGCCATGGATGAGAAATGTACTTAGGATAGTCACAGAATTTTCACTTCTAATAAAAAGAAAATTGGATTGCAATGAGGGAAATGAAAATGTGCCCCTGAAAAAAGATGAATTTGGTACATGGGACATGGGACATGTACCAAATGGAACATGGTCCAATAACTCTCACAGAACAGGGTTTATCTATTCTATAAAAACTGATAGCCACCCCCACTCCCTGCTGGAAAAATCAGCAAAACAAAACATGGAACTGTGGGCAGGCTATGCTCCCCTGGCTAGAGATCTCCAAATTAAATTGGTTAGATGCTGGCCTGGTTTGAGGAAGTGTCTGATTTGGCCATTTCTACCCAAGTGGTGGGTGGTAGGCAGCTTGGAATCCACTCTGTGGCTCTGTCTTCAGACCGTGATGTGCTTTACAGGCCAAGTGCCTCCCAGCCTGTCTGGCTGAGGACTTTGCCTCCCAGTCTGGTCACGTCCAGGAGAAATCCCTTTGCCAAGCTGTAGGCTTTCTTGCCCTCTCAACCGTGGGGCCTTGCTTGGCCTTGAGGCCAGTGAGCTACCATGTCATTTGACAGCTTGGAAACAAGTGGTAGTGCTCAAATGGGTGATGTGGGTAGGATACCTCTTCCTCTAGCACACTCTCCCTCCTCGACCCAAGGAGTATGGCAAGTGCAGGTCACTCCAAGGAAAGCTAGAGATGGCCTCCGGAGGAGATCTTTCCTCTTAGTGAAAGAAAAATAAGGAGACTGAATAACAATCATCTGGTACAGGAAGGAGTCACTGTTGATGAGATGTCGATGAGATAGTGAAGAGAGAATCACATCTCTGATATTGCAGTCTTAGACTTATATACATAAAACCCCCAAAGAATTTTGAGTTCTCAGAGAAGTTAATCACTTTTGCCTTAAAATATTCACCATAAACACAAAAGTGCATGCATGTGCGTGCGCGCGCGCGCGCACACACACACACACACACACACACACACACTTCTTTCCAGGATACACAAACCTTATAAAAACTGAGATTTGATTCACTGATGTGGAAATAAGCACGACTCAACCCTGCTTCTTAACAGAGGACCATATGTGAAATGGTTTCAATAGTAATAATAAAGGTATTATAATGATTTGTTCTTTCAGGTTAATCTTCTGGGTGTCATGGGGCGTTTGCCCAACCCAGACTCTGGCAGGCAGAGCCGTTAGACATCTCTCACAAAACCCCCCTCCTGGGATGGCAGGAACATCCCCAGCAGGTTAGGCAGCAAATCACAGGTCTCCGCTTGCAAGATAGTTTTCAATTGAATTCAGCAAGTGTTTATCGAACTCCTTGCTGTGCCCTAGGTGTGAGCCGGGCTAAACCGTGGACTTGATAAAAGACTGAGGAGAGCTGCCACCACCCCCTCTCTGGGGCAGAGTGGAATGATGGCTTCAGCTAGAGAGGAGGATGAGCCGGACTCCAGGGTGGGGCTTAGGACATGTCAGCCTTCACAGGGTGGATCTGATCCCCGTTTCCACCCAGAGGTCAGGGCAATTTACATCAAAGGCATTTCAAGGGAAACAATGTGGAAGGAACAGACAATTTAAAACCTCCTGTCCAGAGGCAGAGGGAAGAGGAAAGGTGAACGTTGGCCTGACACAGTCTGAGGAAGAGTCAGATTTGTGGCCTGGGAAGAAAGTGGTGGAGCTAAAAAGAAGCCAAGCAAGGAAAGCCCCAGAACCCATCCATTCACCCATGTTCCATTTCCCAAGGACAACTGCTCCCCAGTGACAATGACCCCAGGTGCCCTGTTCTCTTCAATGTCAGTGATTAAGAGCTCACATCTGGAGTGCTCTGACACTGAACCTTCCCCGCCTGCCTTTCCTCACCTATAAAGGGTGCAACAGTCAATACCTCCCTGAATGGGAGCATGTGCACACGAATGCCAACACTTAAATCAAGTAAGCACAGGTCCTGGCACACAGGAGCATTCAGAACATGCGGCCTAGTGTTCCTCTCATTTCTTCAGCAGATATATAGTAAGTGTCTACTAAGACTGTGTCAAGTCTCATGCTCTGGGTCCCATAGAAACAAGCCCAACAGAATCACTGTCCCCTGGGAACCCCTAAAGAGATGAGTGAAGAGAAGACGGTTATAGCACAGGTGGCGAGTGCTCTGAGAATGGAAGCCAAGAGACTGGAACAGGAAACAAGGTCCCTTGGCCCAGCCTGGGACCAGTCAAGGCTTTTGGAGGGTTTAACTTCTGATTTGCCTTACAAGAGAAACAGACACCAAACAGATGAAAGGAAGGTGGGGACCAGCACATCTCAGAAAGGGGATGCAGAGTGAGCAAGAGTAGGAAGGTTGTAAGCATGCAAGTCAGTGTTTGGAGAGAAAAGACAGTTTGCTCTGGTTGCGGGAGCGGTAACTGTGGAGCAGGAGAGTGGAGCTGGCGAGGGCTGGAGCTTTCCAGAAGATATGCCTGATGTCCTGGGGGTACGAGGAGTCAGGAGAGGGGTCTGCACTCTAGATAGTCCCTCTGGCCTTGGTGAGAAGCCTCCACCAGAGAGAGAGGCCTAATGGAAACCGACTAACGAGGTATCCTTGGCAGTAATCCAGGTCAGGCTGAGGGGGTCAGACAGAGGGCAGTGGCATCCACACATATTTGGGAAGTAAAATTGGCGAACTCAGAAGGCTGTTGGATGTAGATTGGAGGGAGAAATCCAGGCCAGGCTTCTAGCTTGGGAAGATGAATAGAAGATGGTGCCAGTCTCCAAAACAGAACAAGCAGGAGGAGGGCCTCTTTGGGTCAGGAAGGAAAGGAACTTAGGTCTGGGCAAGCTGAGCTGACTAGGGTAGGGCTACTGGGCGGTCAGGAGGAAGGTGAAGTGATCATGGTGATGGGGGCTGAAGCGGGTGGCAGGACAGGCAGAATACCTGAGCAGGAAGGGTTGAAGTTTGCTTCTACCAGGAGTTTTGACGCTTACCTCACCCCCCACCACCAGCATGGGCCCCTTCCAGGCTGACGGCATCCATTTGAAGGTGTCATGGCTTTTCTTCTCCTTGTACATTGTCATGGTGCCAACAACTTCATTGGTCCTCTCATCTCCCACTCCTGTACTCAAATGCATGCCCTTCCTCTCTGCTCTGCAGACATACCTTTCTTACAGACAACATAAATCGGGTTACTTCCTTGCTTAATAATAATCTCCAATGGCTTCTCATTGCCTTAGCAATTCCAGAAAATTTTCTCTGTATGGTGGTTTAAAAACTTTCTGCTCACATAGTGTCTACATTGTCTTCAAATAACTACATAGAAAAGGAACAAGTGTAGTCAGCAGCTACCTGGATATTTAGAACAGGTAGAGCTGATCTCAGGCGCCATCTTCCATCCCTCCATTCTACTGGGCAATATCTCAATCCCAAATATTGCCAAGTACCAGAGTGCCCTAGAATTTCAGAAATGGGAAGAATCTTAGACACCAGAGAATATTCTTTTTTTTTTACATGACACCAGAGAATATTCTACCTGTCACAAGGTATTTAAGTTGTCACCCCAGCCACCACTCTTTCTAACCTCCCAGCGTTTCATACCCACTGTTACTTCCTGAGCTTTTAGTCCTCATTTCCTTATTTCCTTTGTCCTTAATGTCCTTCCATCCTCTTCTTTTTGTTTTTTTCTTTATTTTATCTTTTTGCCAGACTAATTGCTACCCATAATTTAGAATTCATCTTAAAAACCACCTCTGTCAGAATCTTCCATAAGTATTCTCTGATGCCTGGGATTGGGTTAGTTGTCTCTCCTCTATGCTTCCTTCCCTCTCTCATATCACATTCCACACTGATGTTCTTACTGTCTCCTCCTTGAGAGCGTGATTTCTTTAAGGGCAGCACTGCATCCTGTCCATCTCTGTATCCCTACTTCTTTTCACCAGGACTCAGCAGGAGACACTGCAGACTGATAAAGACTGATAAAGTCATTCCTCTGAAGACCCATGGCCATGTTTGTTTCTCCATCTTAATGTTCATCTGCATGTCAGACAACTTTTCAACATTTACCTCCTCCAAAGATCTACGAGGTCTGAGGTAGTCCTGGTATCTCTGCAAGGCCTGAAGCCATCCTCATTTTTAAGCACGAGGACTCATGAGCACATTAAGGGGGCTGTGACTGTGGGAAGGATTATAAACTGGAGCAAGTGCCCTTTAGGGAGTGGCCCCATTTAATTGTCTTTTTTCGCCATCTCCATTCTTCTTATTCTAAGAAACAGAAATAGAAAATGAATATAAAACAGCTGAGCTATTCCCTAAAGAAAATAGTTAATAACTTCCCTTTTAGATAGTGTCTACAAGGTTTCTACACAACCGGATGGGAATGTTGAAGTCAGCCCCTTGCCCAGCTCTTGTGGACTAAGTTGGGATGGTCTTATAGTCCCTCGACTTCCTCAACTCATACTTGGGTGGCTGGCATGCTGGCCCAATACACCAGAGACTTTCTTAGAATTTTCAAATGAGAAAAGAATCATAAAGCCCTTATAGTCCCACCACTTCATTTCAAATATCAAAAGAACTAATGTTCCAGGTGCATATATGAATTTATGTGTACTCCACCTAATTAGGTGCACATTTAAATACCAAGAAACAGGAGTGTAGTCCCAGAAGGTCAAAAGACTGAAAATGTATTCTTCTAGGAGTTTTGAGCATGAGCTTCCTCCTTCCAAGAGATCAGTTTTCTCATCAAAAGGGAACAGATCATTTAAATAGGCAATTGCAATGAAGGTAGAGTAATCTGGGTAAGCACTGGCAGGAGAGAGCAGTTAACCCAGAACAGGGAAAATGGCCCCCACCTCTTACATTTGGAAATAATCTAGCCCAAGACCTCAGGTGTGAGTTAGCCAGAAAAGAGGATTGAGTGGATGCCTAATACAGTGTTTTAGGCAAAAGAAATTGCCTATTCAAAAGTCTCGAGGCAAAAGATCACAGCAAATTTTGGAGATGGCAAGTGATTTGGAAAAAAAATAGATCCTTGGATTTCAGGATCATAAGGGAAATGATAGGGGAGGCTAGAAAAGGGAGCCTTGGCCAATTCTGAAGTGTCTTGTGTAGTGCTAGTGATTCACTGAGTGATTTAAACCTGTTTCTGAGCTGGTGGGGAGAAACTGAATGAAAGTCCATGGAATGAAAGTCCATGAGCAGACAAGCATTTTAACGTGATCACTTCACTGTTGCCTACAGGATGGAGAAGGGACTGGAGAACTGGAAGATACTTGCAGGCAAGTGATGTGCTGTGGTCCAGACAGCAGGCATGGGGCAGGGAGGGGGACAGAGGAAGAGTTAAGACATTTAGAAGAGAACCTTCGGAACTCTTACTTACTGATTGATGTGGGAGGTTCAGAAGAAGGAATCAAGTGAGATATCAGATTCTAATTTGGTTGACTAGTTGATGCCATTCACTAAACAGAGACCTAGGAGGAGGCACCAGCTTGGGGTAGGGACTAGGAAGAGCTGCCATTTATAAAGCACTAACTCTATGCCAGGCCTGACGATCAGTGTTACTTATGTCACTACCTCACTTAATCCTCACTACATTATAAATTAGGTTGTACTATTATGCCTAATTTACAAGTAAGATACTGAAGCACAGAGATTGTTAAGTCTTTTTTCTCAATTTCTCACAACTCATAAGTGGCTGAGCCAAGATTCAGACACAGGATTATGTCAAAGTCAACAACACCTCTAGGTTTGGAATGTTGATTAGACAGACAAAGGGAGCCATTGTGCATACAGCCAGAGCCTAGATTTTAGGATAGCCTGGTATCCTGGAGGTCAAGTGAAGAAAGATTTTCAAAAAAGAGAATGATTGACAATGCAAATGCTGCCAAGAGATGAACACAAAGACTGAGACTAATTTATTGGATTTGGCAATGTGGAGGTTATTGATCTCAACAAGAGTGGAAGCAGTAATGAAGACAAAGCTATTTGGGATGGACTTAAAATATAGGAGTGAGAATGCTGACAATGAATGGCCACTCTGTCAAAGAACTTTGCTGTAAAGGGAAATGAAGAAATAAGACAGCAGAGAAAGAGGAGTCAAGGAATATTTTGCTTTTAAGAATGAGTCAAGAGGGCTCAAGAGGGCCTCCCTGGTGGCACAAGAGGTTAAGATGCAACCTATGAAGCTGTCTGCAGCCACTGCAGTGTGAGTTTGATCCCCCCACAAGGGAGCTACCCACATGGCATGGCAGACCTCTCCTGACTCACCCACTGCTCCCTTCAGCAGGGCATTTCAGTCAATCTGCCTGTTCTGTTCCCTGCTCTGTCTCTGGTGAATCCTTTCACCCTCCCCCCCATCCCCTCCCATACCTCTGGCCTGTACCCCAGCTCTTGTATGCATAAATAAATATATCTTAAAAAAAAAGAATGAGTCAAGAGAAGGGAATATTGACATTATAAGAAAGAGAGAGTGGAAAACTATAGAAGGAAGGTTCTTGAGGAAGGCTGTCTACAGGTATAAAGGTTAGTAAGCAGCAGGAGTAGGGACCCATTGTTGAAAGGAGAACAGCAGAGCACTTGGATGCAAATGCAGACTGGCTGGATGTTATGGAAGGTGGAGGCAGTTCTCTTCTTACTTTCTTCCATTTTATCAGAAAAAGTAAAAGCGAGATTACAAGTTAAAAGTGAGGAGATGCTGGAAGTTTGAGAAAAGAGATGTGTGAAAGAGTTGTCTCGAACTGGGGATCCACTTGAGATTTGTGATGATAAATTTAAAATGAGACCTGATGTTTTTCTCCAGCCAGGTTTAGCTTCTTGGATGCAAGCAGACTGGGTGGAAAGTTGTCTTTAACCAATAGGATTCATGTTTCTCTAAGAAAGTACAATGACAGGAAAGAGCAGGGGGAGGGGGGATTCAAGAGCTTAAACAGTGATGAAATACAAGTTTGAAAAGAAGAGAACTAGGGGTCACGAGTAGCAGAAATTTGGCAGGCCTTAGTGTTAAAACTTCAGGGAGTCTAAGATTTACTAGAGTGAAGCACTAAAGGAAATGGATTGGAGAGCTGGCAGCGATGAGAGTAGGCTATGCTTTGAGACTTTGGGATTGCAGTCATCGCAAATGTCCATGGGAGAGAGGGACTGAGGTGGGCGGTAGGGAGACATGACTGGAGACGGAACAGTTAGCAATGAGAAGCAGGAAATTAGATGTGTCACTCCATGAATGCCAAGACACCAAAAATGATGGCAGGAGCAGTAAAGGAGGGAAATACAGTGAGCCTGATGCAAAATCTTTGGTGACTGATACCTGAGAAAGCCTGAGTAAGTGGACAGGATATGACAGCAACAAGGAGGGCTAGTGGATATATACACTATTGATACACAAGTTAAAGGGGAGGGGGGTCTGCCTTGGAAGAGGGAGGAAATGATCATTAGGAAATGGTAATAAGAGGAAAGTAGGCATTTGTCTAAAGTCCAGGCTCTGGAGGACAAAAGGCAGCTTCTACTAGAGAAAGCTGCTGAGGAAGCCATATCCTTGGGGGGAAGTCAGAGGTCATGAAGAACAAGAAACCAGAGGGACCATTCAGAGAAGAAGCCCAGGCTTTCCGAGGGCACAGGAGAAGTGTTGAGGGGGTGATTCATGGGGAGCAAGCTACATGGAGCTGAGAGAGCTGTGTGGGTGAGATAAGAGGCCTAGCGACTGGGATCCCAGTGATGGAAGAACCAGACAACCCAATTGTCCCTTTGGACTGTTGTGTCATAAGTTCTCTTTGGGGTGTGCTGAAAATTGAGGTATCTTTAAGTTATCCAGGACATTGCACCCTGTGTGAAGTGGGAGCTACATGTCTGAGTCGGAAAAGAGAGGACTGAACTGGAGAGACTTGGGAGCTGGTAGCTCACATCTGTGGCAGGTGAATCCATGGGAATGCATGAGACCGTCAAGGGTGGGGGCCCAGTGAGATCAGAAGACCTCACACGGAATTCCCAGCAACACTAACATTCAGAGATGGTAGAGATCAGAAAAGTCACTCAGGAGACCAAAGGAGAATGCAGAGAAGTAGGAAAACTCCAAAGGCCTGGGGCATTGGAGGCTGAGGGAAGACACCAGAAGTAAACGCTGCAGAGAGGTCAGCTGAGGTAAGGACAGAAAACTTTCCATTGGATTTAGCAACATTCACTGGTGTCCTCAGCAAGAGGCAAGAGCTATTGCAGTGGTTCTGTGGAGGAGGAAGCTGGGCTGTGTGCTGGGAGTGTGAGGGGGAAGAGGTGGAAAAATTCCTTTCTAGTGTGCTTTCTGAGCTACTGCACTTGAATAACCTTCCTGACCTCTTTGAACTTCCATTTTCCAAGCTGGGAATAGGGGTAACTAATACTGATCTTACAGGACTGTTATGATTAAGAAAAATTAAGTAAAATATAATAGTGTGTTTTGCACCTAGTATGCAATGAAAGGGAATAACGGTGAGCACAGGAATGATGGCTACTGCTTGACTATAAAAGATTTAAGAAAAAAGACTGAAGCAAGGAAGGAAAGTGGGGTTAATTCATTTTTGTTTTTTTCACATGCAATAGATTCACTGGAGCCTGTTTAGACCTGGGAAATACAAACGTAGAAAGTGAAGAAAACTGTCTCTTGTTGAAATGAACCTACAACCTTGGCTGCATCAATGCTAATGAGAAGGAACAGAGTGACTGGCAATTCTTCCAATGTGTTTGGAAAAACCACTGGGGTTCCCAGAAAGTGTGGCTGTTTGGAAACCTCACAAAATGCCTCCACAGTTTCAATAGGCCTTATCACCTCAGCTATAATATGCTTTCTGGAATGAAATGTTGATTATACAGCCAGGCTATGATTTTCTGATTTGTGCAACAATATCTCTCTGGAAGGAAGATAGATTGTCATGCATTGAATTCCTAATCCAATGCCTAATTTTGTCCAAGGTACTGTAAATCTTGATATGTTACCTGGAGGGAAACCTTTGATTTCTGAGAAGTGAATATTATAGAGTTTTCTATGACCCTAAGAGACTCGCACAGTCAGTGCATCAGGCAGTATGGATCAATGCCAGCAGCAGCAAGATGCTGAACACAGAAAACAGCAAATGCTGATCTGACCAACTGTCACCTGTGTCCACTGGCCCCTCACCTTCAGCAAACTCAATTTCTGAGAGTCTCAATGAGCACCAGAAATGAATGAGATTTTGCTGTTCTTTAGTAAATAAAATGCAGAGGGGGTTATTGTGCATGTAAGTGTCACGGGTATGGTTGGTCTAGCTAAAGGGCCTATGACAGAACCATCCAAACCATAGCTGCCTTTCCAGACCGAAGACAGAGGAAGTGCGGGGTGGGAAGACCGCAAAGGCAACTTCAAAGGGACCATCTGTAAAAAAATTCACCCATAATTTTGAAACTTAACTCAGTATTCCTCCTCTAGGAAATCTTCACTGACATCCTTAGGCTTGGAGGCAGGGGGTTAGGGGTCTTTTCTGCATCCCTATTGTCTCTAGAGCTTAAACTCTCAAAGCTCTTATTTATTGAAGGCTTCAGAACATTTCTACAGGAATGGGTGAGTGGGCTCCAAACCCGGAAGAAGGGCTACTGAATCTATAATTCCAAATCCTGGAAAGAATTGAGAATAGTTGTGTCCATGTTATAATTGTGGGAAAGGGGCCACTGAAAGATTAAGGAAAACAGTAATTGGCACGATGCCTGCATAGTGAAAGTCCTAAGGAAGAATTTGTGGAATTATTTGAGGAACTGTTTCGTTTTTTGGTCTGAACCACCTCTTGCCCCTTGGTTTTCTGAGCTTCTGTCCCCTTGATGTGTTTTCCCTCTCTATCATGGTTTTTCCCATTGCTTGGATAAGTTCTGGGGGAAGAAAACAGGATGAATTGTTATCAGAAAAGTCTTCATAAGAGACATGAAATTCTAAACTGATCTCCAAGAAGTTAACATTTTTTGAGGGTAAAGATGAGGGGAGGACATGCTAAGTAGTATAAAAGGTCTGAGGAGAATGGTGATAAGCAGGACAAAGGAGAGGTCTGATGTGATTCAGAGTGAGGTTGGAAAGAAACTAGGACCAAATTTGGGGAGAGGCATCTTGAATATAGCTCCAGGACTTTAAATATCACTTTGTAGACAATGTAGTCACTGAGAGTTCTGGACCCAAGGGTTTTAACAAAATCTTGGACAACAAGACATGGTTGTCCAAGTTTGCATTAAAATTACAGCTTCATTTCTTGTTTGAATACTAAGCACTTTTAAAAATAATCACTGTTCCTTGAAAAGTGTTATTGATGCATGTGGTTCTCTTCATAGATAATATAAATAAAGTCATCTGGATATATTTTCTAGTATGAAGGTCCATTTATTTGACAAATTTGTAATTGAATTCTTACCCATATAATATACATCACTAGGCACCATGAGAACACAAAGATGTGTGGAATCAGATGCCTGACCTCCAGAAGTTTAACACTCAGGGAAAAGATGTAGTAGCCACAACAACTACACAAGAATTCAATGGAGTCAGATTTGTGTGCTTTTACTAGACCACAATTAGCTAGGGCCAGTAACAGACCTAAAATACAGAGGTGTTAATGAGAAGGTTACAGATGTGATGTAGGAACCTGGAAAAGAGCAGATCAGCTGGGCCTCCAGAAGGGCCAGCACAAGAGGCTCAGCCAGTTTCCCCTGCCCTTCCTTCTAGTACAGTTCTCTCTCAGCCATCACTCTGCAGCACCGTTTACATGTCTTTTATCCAGGTACAAAACAATGCTTCTCAGGCTCAAAGTAGAATTCTCAGGACAATGGCTTGATTGGGGAGGAGATGAGGAGATGGGTCATGTGTTGTAATCAGCTCTGGAGCATTCCCCAAAGGCTGTGGGGTGGCACTCTGTCTCAATAGAAGGCCACTGTGTGATGGATGCACACCCTGAAATGCATGTCCCTTGCCAGCATGATCCCAAGAGTTCTGGGGGTAAGAGTTCTGGGAGTTCAGAAGAGTTCAAGTTGCTTGCAGCTATGAAGAGCTTGGAACCTTTCTGCCATTAAGGATCATGGCTTTGCATGCACATGAGGAGCTCCCATTGGTAAAGACATATTGGTAAGGAGAGAACTAAACCACATCCATTGGGTGTAACTTTATCTCAAAGGATTAAAATGCATCCCGCAAGATGATGGCAGAGTGAAGATGCTGGACTTAGCTCCTCCAGATACAACAAAACAGCTGTAAAGCAAAGCCAAAAAAATTCCTGAAGGAAAGACAGATGACCATTGGAACAGGAACATTGTTTAGGTAGAAAGGGGTAGGGATAATCATAAATGAGCTTTGTTTAGAGTGATATCAGGGCACTATAACCAATAAGAGGGAGGAGTGGCTACTGTGTAGAAATTCTTACAGCTATTGACTCAGTCACAAACCAACATTAGTACTCCTAAGATCCAACACTGCACTGGATAAGGGGGTGCATAAGCAGACACCCATGATAAAGTGTGCATTGCTGGAGAACTGCAGAGATGGGGGCACATAACAGTCTATACCCAGTGTTGCATTTAATGCCTACAAATAGCCTAGAGTGGAAGTATGCATGAGACTGTAAGAGACATTGAGACCGAGTTGCTCCTGGAGGTTAGCCGAGGAGGAGGGGATCACTATGGCACTTTACCACACAACTCTGGCAGCCATAGCACAAAAAGGAAATTCAAATTGCTGAGTCTACTGGAGGTAATCCTTTGGTACCTAATTCCCCTGCCCTCTTCTATACCTACCACCTCTCACCAGAACCAGTTCCCCAATTAATCCAACAGGTGCAAACACAACAATTGAAAATCTATCCCAACTAAAACCCATAAAAATATAAAAATGAGGCATCAGAAGAACACATCACAAATAACAGAGCAAAAAAATTTAAAAACTCGCAAGGAATCAGAGTTGCAGAACATGACAGAAGGGGAATTCAGGGCCACAGTTTCTGGTAATGCTGATAGAACTCAAGAAAACAATAGAGGTATGAAACAACAACAAAATAAAAATAAGGAAAGTACGAGACAGCTACTACTAGAAATAATGGAGCTAAGAAACACTATAGCTGATTTTAAAAGTATAATTGAAAGCCTAAATAACAGACAAGCAGAAACAATGGAGAGAATTAATGAAGTAAAAAATGCACACAAGAACACAAGAATACAACAATGTAAAGAAAAAACAAATTAAAAAAAAAATTAAGAGCCTTCCAGGACAAGTTAAAAAGAAATCCTATCTGTATCATGGGGATCCCAGAAAGGGAAGAGAAAGAAAAAAGCTTAGAAAACTTATTTAAATAAATGATCACTGGTGACCATCTCAATTTGGGAAATGAACCAGAAGCTGTGACCCAAGAGGTCCAAAGCATTCCAAGCAAAATAATACCAGAAAGACATACTCCAAGATACATAATAATAAAGTTGTAGAGAACCAGCCACAAGAATAGAACATTAAAAATATCAAGAGAAAAAAAGGGTAACCTATAAGGGAACACCAATCAGACTGTCAGCAGATTTTTCAGCAGAAACATTATAATCACAAAGGGACTAGAGGGCCTCCCTGGTGGTGTAGAGGCTTAAGTTTCAGCACTATCAAGCTGTCAGCAGCCACTGAGGCATGAGATTAATCCCTACCCAGGAAACTAACCCACTGGAGCAGCAGACCTCTCCTGTCTAGCTCACTGCTCCCCTCAGCAGTGTGTTTCAGTCAATCCTCCTGCTCTGCTCCCCACTCCATCTCTAGTGAATCCTCTCACACTCCCAAAACTCTGGCCTACACACCAGTTCCTAGATGGATAAAAAATAGAAAAAAACAAAGGGACTAGAAAGAGATATTAATAGTATTTAAAGAAAAAGACTTTAAGCCTAGAAGTCTTTATCCTACAAGAGTAATAATAATCCTAATAGATGGAAGAGTAAGGAGCTTCACTGAAAAGCAAAAACCAAAAGAATTTATAAAAAGTTGCACAAGAAAAATACTAAAAGAAGATATTATTACAAAGCAAGAGTGCAATAACAAGGCAACAAAAGCCTAGATCACCTAACATGGACATGGAGAACAGTAACTATGTGGCCCATCAGAAACAGCCAGAGACTAGACTATTCAATGTGTTATACAAATAGCTCATCATGTAATAGAACCCTTGAACACAAAGGTGTAAAATATTTCTCTGAAGTCTGCTAATTTCTGCAAATGATATAAAATTAAAGGAGACTAAAACCAGAAAATGACTTATTTGTAGATGTTCATTATTTATAGATGCTGAGACCAGGCACTTTGCAACTTTTTCTTGGGGGATTGAGGGGATGGATAAATGCCTCTATAGAACACTCAACCCAAGTAAACCTCAAGGCTCCAGGAACTCTGCTAGAGTATATTCCTTGGAGATGACCATGCCTGTGTCTATGGCCTTCGTGGGATGGGAAAGTCAACACTGTCATACTGTTTTCCCCAAGTGCAGGTTAGGTTCCAGCTTGGAGGGGAGGAAGCTGGAGTATTAAATCCTATCTCTACTCTGTAATCCCCAAAAGATAAAGCATGTTCTCACAGACTTCAGACCTCTTAGAAGCTATTGAAGGCTGGATCTAAAAGAGCTCATAGGCTTCTTCCAGTTCAACCCCAGATCCTAAGCCTTGTTCACTCAACTGGCCCTGGAGGCAAGATTTCCAGACTCTCTATCCAGTGTTCCTTTCACTAAGCCCACAGCCTCCATGATCCAGCCTTGCTGGAAATAACCTGTCGTGGGTGTCATCTTGGATCAATGTCCACAGGATGAGATGCTTACCTTGGAAACAGCCATTCAATCCTCATTCACTTTCCCTTTCAGGGAGGGCTCTTTAATTCATTTCTTTTCTCCCTTCTCCCTTCCATCACATTTATTGCATTACTGCTATGTGTCAGGCACTGTGGGAGAACCAGATGGTCAAGATAGATATTCTCTCTCCTCATGGAGTTCTTAGGCAATGCAAGCAACACATGCACACTCAGAGTAAATAGGCCAGTAGAGGTTAAGATACATAGTGCTGTGAAGAAAATCACCCAGGTACAATCCATAGAAAAAAAAAAGCAGATTCTACTTTAGATGGGCTTGTGCTAGTAAGTTGTCCCTCCATTCTTCCTGAGGAGGTGACACTTAAGGTGTGATCCAAATGATAGGATATGAAAAATGTTATTCCTGGCAGAGTCAGTGCATGCAGAGGCCCTGAAGTCAATGTGAGCCTGATGTGTCGAGGTGGAGCCCAGGGACTGAGGGCAGACCTCATGAAGTATAAACAGAGAAGCAGGTATAAGCCATACAAGTCTGGAAAGCCATGTAGGTGCTGGGTTTTGTGCAAAGTGAAGTGGGAAGTGATTGAAGAGTTTTAAACAAAGTGTGTTCTCAAACAATTTAAATTTTAAGAGAAACTTTCTGGCAGCTATATGATAAATGAATGAGGTGGGGGGAACAAAAGCACAAACAGACAGAACAATCAAGATGGGGCTGTAGTGACTCAGGTGAGAGATGATGGTGGCTAGACCTGGATGGAGATCTTGGAGATAGAGAAATGTGGGTGGACTGGAGGAAGAACTAACCAGATGAAGTGAGGATCAGCTATAGGGACTGAGGGAAATGGTGGAATCAAAAGTGGTCCCTAGGGTTTTAGGAATGCAGGAAGGGCTGAGACATTGTGTACTGGAGGGAAAAATCAAGAATTCCAGTTTGGAAGGGTAAGTTTTGTGATGTCTTTGAACTTTCTGGGTACAGTTAGATTTGTGCAAAACTGGAGCACAGAAGAGTGCTCTGAACCGAATCATGCATCTAATATCAAGGGGAAACCCCTCAAGCGAGCTAAAGTAAAGTAGGATTTGTTCTGTGGATTCAGAGGAATCTCAGCAAACCCAGGGGCACACATTACAGGTAGGGATCCCAGAGAGCAGCTGGCAAACCCTGCAATCCCAGGAGCCTCTGTAACTGCCTCTATAACAATGAGGTGCTCTTAAACCTTACCAGGTCCAGGATTCTGATCGGTCTTTCTGTGTCTACTGTGGTTGTCTCTGCATTTTTATCCAAGTCTGTCTATTTTTCGTCTCTATGCATCTGTCTCTTCCTTGCCATGAATGTGTGACTACATGTATTTGTGCCTCTCCCTGTGTCTTGTATCTTCATGATTACTTCTCTCTTTTTTTCTCTTCATATGTATTTGTAAGAATATATTTGTGCTTCTATCTGTCCATCTTTCTGACTCTGTTCTCTTTCTCTGACTGTGCCATCTCTTAAACTTCTTCCTTTGGCATCTCTCTCTCTCTCTCACTCTCTTTCTCTCTCTTCCCTCCGCCCATCTGCAAAATAACTATATATGACTACTCACATATGTCAACATTTTCCACTTCTCCTAACAGAGACTAATCACCAACTCTGAATTACAATTCCAGAGTCCTGGGGAGAGGGTCTGATCTGCCCAGCTTGGGTTGGTGTTACTTTCTGGTCCACTCAGTGGTGACCAGAGGCATGAAGTAGTGGCAGAGAAGTGTTAGGTGTGTGCTATAAAATGATCTTATGCTATGATCAGCAGAGCACTAAGGACCTGAACAATGGAAAAGAGATAAAAGATCTATGACAAAAATTAAGTACTCATTATTTGGAAATATTATAAACAGCTAACTAGAAATATTAGCAGAATTAAATAGTATATGAGAGCTTGCATATTTGCTGTATTTAAAGGCAACCACAAAAATTAGTATCATTTCAATAACCAATTAACAAATATGAATTTTAAAAGGCATAATTTAAAATTCAGTAGCAACAAAATCCATAAAATATATAATAATGAAAATCTCTATAGAGAATAATTTAAAATTCTAATAAAAATACATACAAATATATAGTCTGAATAAATGCAGGCCCATTCCAAAGTCATAAATGGGATATCTTAATGTCAGAATGAAAATTATAAGATACTGGTGAAGTATGTTATACACAAAAAGAAATAGAAAGATAGTTATCACATGTTCTTAGATAACACTAGATAATTTACAATGTTAAAATGGCCATATTGTTAAGTAATTTACAAATACAATGCAATACCTTTGAAAATACCAGTGACATCCTAAATAAAATAAACAATTCTGAGGTTTATATGGTACAACAGAAGACCTCAAAAGTCAAAGGAATCCTGAGAGAAAAGAAGAAAAATGGAGGTATCACACTCCCTGAGCTCAAACTATACTACATGGTGATAGTGACCAAATCTGTGTGGTACTGGAGCAAAAACAGAAGCACAGACCAAATGGAAACAAAAGAGCCAAGAAATAAATCCACACAAATATGAACAATCAATCTTTGACAAAGGAGTTAAGACCATATGTTAGAGATGGAAAATCACTTTGACAAATGGTGTTGGGAAACTTGGACAGCTACATGGAAAGAAAAAAAATAAAACTTAATCTTTACTTAACTACATACACAAAATTTAATTCAAAATGGGTTAAATAAGTTGAAATAAAACCTGAAACCGCAAAATTCATTTAAAACTAGGATACAAAATCAACCCACAAAAATCAGTAGACTTTCTATACACAAACAATAAATCTGAAGAAGAAGAAGAAGAAGAAGAAGAAGAAGAAGAAGAAGAAGAAGAAGAAGAAGAAGAAGAAGAAGAAGAAGAAGAAGAAGAAGAAGAAGAAGAAATCAAGAAAACCATCCCTTTTATTATTGAAATAAAAAAATCAAATACTTGGGAATAAACCTAACAAAACAGGTAAAGGACCTATACAAAGAAAACTATAAAACATTGTTAAAAAGAAATGGAAGAAGACACAAATAAATGGAAAGACATCCCCTGCTCATGTTGGAAGAATTAACATTATTAAAATGGCCATCCTACCAAAAGCAATTTACAGATTCAATGCTATTCCAATAAAAATTTCAATGACATTCTTCAAAGAAATAGAACAATTATTGATGAAATTCATATGGAACCACCAAAAACCCCAAATAGCAAAAGCATGCATGAAAAAAAAGAAGGAAATGGAGTCATCACTCTCCCAGATTTCAAACTATAATATAAAGCCATAATACTCAAAACTGCATGGTATTAGAACAAGAACAGATACATGGACCAATGGATCTGAATAGAAAATCCAGAAATAAACCCACAGATTTACAGTCAACTAATCTTTATCAAAGGAGCAAATAATATGCAATGGAGCAAAGAAAATTTGTTCAATAAATGGTTCTGGGAAAACTGGGTTGCTACATGTAAAAGAATGAAGCTTACTACTACCTCATACCATGCACAAAAACCAACTCAAAATGGATTAAAGACCTAGACATAAGACCTGAAACCATAAAATATATAGAAGGAAATATAGGCGAAACACTACATGACATACACCTCAGCAACATCTTTAAAGACACATCACCCAAAGCAATGATAGTGAAGGCAATGATAAACAGCTGGGACTACATCAAATTAAAGAGTTTCTGTACAGCAAAAGAGACAGTAACCAAAACAAAGAGACACCCCACCAACTGGGAGAAAATTTTTACATACAAAGCTAATGATAAAGGACTGATCACAAAAATCTACAAAGAGCTGATGAGACACAACAAAAACAAAGTAAATAATCCAGTCAAAAAATGGGCAGAAGAGCTAAAAAGGAACTTCTCCAAAGAGGAAATGCAAATGGCCAACAAGCATTTGAAAAATGTTCAGCATCACTTGTAATCAGGGAAATGTAAATCATAACTGCAATGAGATACCATCTCAGACCAGTGAGAATGGCACATATTAAAAAAATAAACTAGCAACAACAAATATTGGTGAGGATGTGAGAAAAAGGAACTCTCCCTCACTGCTGGTAGGAGTGCAAACTGGCCCTACCACTATGGAAAGCTGTGTGGAGATTCCTCAACCTGCTAAAGATAGAGCCTCCATATGATCCAGCAATTCCACTCCTAGGTATTTACCCAGAGGGCACAGAATCATTAATTCAAAGGGGTACCTGCACCGCTATGCTTGTAGCAGCACTATTTACAATAACTGAAATATGGAAACAACCCAAATTCCCAAAAATAGATGACTGGATCAAGAAGATGTGGTATATATACACAATGGAATATTACTCAGCAGTCAAAAAAGAAAAACTCATGCAATTTGCAGCAACATGGATGGGGCTGGAAGGGATCATGCTCAGCGAAATAAGCCAGAAAGAAAAAGAAAAATACTGGGTGGTCTCACTCATAGCAGGAATTTAGAAGACCTAAATAAGGGACCAAGGAAAAGACTAATTATAATAAAATCAAAGTCAAAATCAACACACAACTATAAAAGAGACACACTTTGGGGATAGGGGAGGGGAGGAGGGATTAGGGTTAAAATAAGGGGGTGGGAATTTTATGGGAACTATAACCAAGATGAAAATGCATACATTGTGCAAAAATGAAAAATAATGTAAAAATATATAAAATAAAAAGGTAATATACTATTAGATATTAACCACAAATATATATTTGAGGACATAGCTCTGAAGGCAAGGGAAACAAATGCAAAATTAACAAATGGGACTATATCAAACTAAAAAGCTTTTGTACCTTAAAAGAATCCACCGTAAAAATGCATTGGCAATCTATGGATTGGGAGGAGATATTTGGACATCACACACCTGACAAGCTGATATTTTCCAAAATATATAAAGAACTTACACAATTTCAACAATAAAAATACAAACAACCCAGTCAAAAAATTGGGCAAAATACCTAAATAGACACTTCTACAAAGAAGACATCCAGAGGCCTACAGACACATGAAAAATGTTGAACTTCACTTATTAGAAGGGAAATGAAAACCAAAATCACAATGAGATATCACCTCACCCCTGTGAGAAATGGCCTATATCAAAATGACTGTGAACAACAAATGTGGTAGGGTTGAGGAGAAAAAGGAACACTCATCCATAGTTGATAAGAATATAATTTGGTGCAACCTCTATGAAAGTGGTATGAAAATTCCTCAAAAATAGAAACATGGAAATCCATGTGATCCAGCAACGCTACAGCTAAGTTTTACACAAAAACCATGGAAATTCTACTATGAAAACATTTAATCACTCCTATGTTCACAGCAGCATTATTCACAACAGCTAAGATAGGAACCAATCTAAATGTCCAACAAATGACTGGATAAAAAACATTATTGAATATATATTCAATGGAATACTACTTGGCTACTAAAAAGGATAAAAGAGTGTCTTTTAAGATAAAATGGGGGATCTTTAGGTGATTATGCTAAGTGAAAAGAGTCAAAAACTCATTTTGGAATACAAATAATCAAAGAGAACAAACCAGGCAAACAAGAGTAATTCTTAGCCAATATGAATAATATACTGGTAAGCAGAAGGAATGAGGAAAGAGAAGAAAGAGGATGGAAATAGGGGAGGGAGGGTGACAGAATTGTGGCACTAGAGCTTTGGCATGTTCACAGTGAGCGAGGCATGTTCACTGATGGAAGGGTAAAGTTGTATTTTCAATGTTATGTAGTAAACTAGTGGTAAATGAATGAAACTTAAAAAAATTAAAAATTGAGTGATTATTAAACTAATATAAAAGCAGAACCACAAATTTTCTTGAATAAAATAAAACATAAGAGAATACTTCTGTGAACATAGTTGGTAGAGATCTCTCTATCAGACATCAAAAAGAACTGTGAAGGAAAAAACTTGATAAATTAGGTTTCCACAAATTTAAAATGTTCTGCTGATTAAAAGATACCATTAAGAAAATGAAAAGGCACATTTAAAATAAAAGACTGGAAAATATTCACAATGTATTTATCTGACAAAAGATTCATATCCAACAGACTGAAATAGGGGTGTGTGTGTATGGCAGATGTACTGAGGACTACAAGTCAGCAATTAAAAGAAATAATCAAAGGAGAAAAGTGGGCCAAAACCCCTTAAGAATTATGTCAAGAAAGATTAGCTAATAGCTACATCTAAAGGTGTTTATCACCATTAGTTATGAGAGAAATGCAAATTAAAATCACAGTGAGATACATTTCAAACCCACTAGAATAACTTCTATTTCAAAGACTGACAATACCAAATGTCAGTAAGGATGTGAAGCAACTGGAGCGCTTACTGCTGAGATGTAAAATTTTTACATTGGTGGCAAGTAAAATTCCACAATGATGTTGAGGAATAGTTTAACAGTTGCTTATACAGTTAAATAAGACCCAGAAATTCTCTTAGGTATCTGCCAAAGAGAAAGAAAAAAACATGCCCACAAGCAATAATAATGTTTATAATGACTTTTATATAGCAGCCAAAAAAAAATTGGAAAATCCAAATACCTATTAACAGGCAAATAAGAAATAAATCTACTTGACAATGAAGAGAAATGAAATACTAGTACTTGCAATAACAGGGAGGAATCTTTTAAAAAATTAGCTATAGAAGAATATGGACTGTAATTCCTTTTATATGAAGTTTTAAGTCAGGCAAAGTTAATTAGGTATTAGTAAACAGAAAATAATTATGTTGGGCATAGAATTGAGAGAAGGGCACAGGAAAAATACTGATGAAATCATAAATATTTTGTTAAAAGAATTCTGAAAATTATATATACATTTTGGTGTATGCAAGGGTACCTCAATAATTTCTAGAAGAATAAAAATCTATAGTTAGAATAATACAACCTTACAAATAAAAGTAAAAAGGAGAAACTTGCTCTATCAGATAATAAAATATACTATAAAGTCATAGTAATGCAAAGAGTCTGGTATCAGTCTACAAACAGATTATGAAATAATAAAATAGAAAATAGGCATACCTTGTTTATTACTTCCTGCATTTTGTTGTACTTAGCAGATATGTATTTTACAAATTGAAGGTGTGTGGCAATCCTGCATCGAACAAGTCTAATGACACCATTTTCCAACAGCATGTGCTCACTTTGTGCCTCTGTGTCATATTTGGTAATTATCACAGTATTTCAAACTTTTCCATTAGTAATCTATCCATTATGGTGATCTGTGATCATTGATGCTACTATTGCAACCCTTTTGGGGGCAGCAGGAACCCTGCCTGAAAATGACCATGAATTTAATTGATGAGTGTTGTATGTGTTCTGACAGCTCCACCAACCAGCTATTCCCCTACCGTCTCCCTTTTCTCAGGTTGCCAAATTCCTGAGGCAAAAAAATATTGAAATTAGACTAATTACCATGACTTCCCAATGTGCAAGTGAAAAGAAGAGCCCCATGTCTCTCTCTTTAAATTAAATGCCAGAAATGATGAAGCTAAGTGAGATGGGCATGTTAAAAGCCAAGATAGGCCAAAAGGTAGGCCCTTTGGCTAAACAGCCAAGATGTGAATGTGAAAAGGAATTTTTGAAGGATACTAACAGTGTTATCCCAGTGAATGCACAAATAAGTGAAGCAGTCTCATTACAGATACGGAGAATATTTTAGTGATCTGGAGAGATCAAACCAATTACAACATTCCCTTAATCCAAAGCCTAATCCAGAAAAAGGCCCCAACTGTCCTCAATTCTGTGAAGATTGAAAGAGATGAGAAAGTTGGAGAAGAAAACTTTGAAGCTAGCAGAGATTAGTTCCTGGGGGTTATGTAAATGTAAGATGTAGCAGCAAGTGCTGATGTGGAAGTTGCAGCCAGTTATTTTTGAGATGGAATTGATGAAAGTGGCTACACTACATTAACAGTTTCTCAACATAGAAACAGCCATATATTGGAAGAACACGCCATCTAGGACTTTCATAACTAGAGAGAAGTCAATGCCTAACTTCAAAGCTTCAAAGGACAGGATGACTATTTGTTATGGACTAATTAATGCAGCTGATGACTTTCAGCTGAAGCCAATGCCCACTTACTATTTTGAAAATCCTAGGACCCTTAAAATGATACTACATCTATTTGTAACATGGTTTCCAAATACTTTAAATCCACTGTTGAGACCTACTACTCATAAAAAGATTTCTTTCAAAATCATACTGCTCACTGATCATGTGACTGGTTACCTAAGAGCTCTGCTATAGATGTTCAAGGAGATGAATGTTGTTTTCTTGCCTGCTAACACAACATCCATTCCACAGCCATGTAACAAAGAGTACTTTCAAATCTTATTGAGAGTCTTATTATTGAGCAAATCCATTTTGGAAAGATATAGTAGCCATTGATAGTGATTCATCTGATGATCAAGACAATGTCTACTGAACACCTAGAAGGATTCATCATTCCAGATATCATTAAGAATATTCATGATTCATGGAAGGTCAAAAAAAATCAACATTAAAAAGAGTGGGGAAGAAGTTGATTCCAACTCTCAAGGATGATTTTGAAGGATTCAAGACATCTGTGGAGGAAGTAACTGCAAATGTCGTGGAAATAGCAAGAATTAGAATTGGAAGTGGGGCCTGAAAATGTGACTAAATTCCTATTATCAAATGATAAAATTTGAATGAACGAGGAGTTGGTTCTTATGGATGAGCAAAGAAAATGGTTTATTGAGATGGATTCTACTGGTGTTAAAGATGCTGTGAATATTGTTGACATGACAACAAAGGATTTTGACTATTACATATTACATAAACTTAGTTGATAAAGCAGCAGCACAGTTTGAAAGTATTGACTCCAATTTTGATAATACATTCTACTGTGGATAAAATGCTAACAGAGAGCATTGCACACTCCAGAGAAATTTTTCATGAAAAGAAGAGTCAATCAATGTGACAAACTTTATTGTTATCTTATTTTAAGGAATTTTCAGTCACCCCAACCTTCATAACCCCACCCTGACTGGTCAGCAGCTATTAACATTGAGACAAGACCCACCATCAGCCCAAAGATTACGATTCACTGAGATGATTAGTATTTTCTAGCAATAAAGTATTTTAAATCAAGGTGTGCCATTGTTTTTTAGACACATGTTATTTTCACATTTAATAGACTCTATTATAAGGTAAACATAACTATAAAAAGCAAAACATTCGTGTGACTCACTTTATTGTGATATTCACTTTATTGCAGTTGTCTAGAACCAAATACTCCAAGGTGTGCCTGTAGAGAGCCAGCCAGACACATTGGCATACATTTTATGATAAATGGGCATTATAAATCAAAGAAAATATTGTTTAATAACAGTGTTGAAAAACCTGGAAGACAAGAAAAATACAACTGAGTCACTATCTAATACCCTTTTATTCCAAGTGGATAAATAATTTAAATGTGTAAACATCTGAAATGACCAGAATAAGATGCAGAATATTGTCAAAACATAAAAGTAAGAAAGCACTTTCTAAACAATATTCCAATAGCACAAATCTGATAACAAAATACAGATGGATTTGCTCATGTCAAGTTAGATTATTTTTCTTTTCTTTTAAATTAAGATTTTTATTTATTTTTATCCAACAACTGAGGTAAAGGCCGGAGGTGCAGGAAGGTGAGAGGATTCACCAGAGACAGAGCAGGGAGCAGAACAGGCAGATTGACCAAAACACACTGCTGAAGGGAGCAGCAGGAGAATCAGGAGAGGTCTGCCGCACCATGTGAGTATCTCCCTGGCCGGTAGGGAATCGAACCCGTGCTGCAGAGGCTGCGGACAGCTTTACAGCACCGCGCTCAACACAGTGCGCCACCAGGGAGGCCCACTAGATTATTTTTCAATTAAATGAAAACCATTTGGGGAGCAGTAAATAGATGAAGATGAACATATTTGAAAGAACATATTTGAGGCATTTAATATTAACAAAGGTTATATTATTTAGAACACATAAGAAACTCTTGTAAATCAAAAGGAAAATAGACAGTAGTCCCAAATTAAAAATATTCAAAGGCTATGATTTAGCAATTTAGCATTAAGCAAGCTCAAAAGTCCAATAAGCATATGAAGAGATGCTCAAACTCATTAGCAATCAGGGAAATGCTAATGAAGTAGCAAAAAGCCAGCTCTTTATACTAAGTAGACTGGTTAAATTGGAAAACTGGATAATGCCAAGTGCTGGAGGGAATGTAGGATATGGAAATTTTCATGTGCTGCTGGTGGGAGTATTGTGACATTCTGTAAAGGTCCAGTAAATATTTAGTCAAATTAAATATACAAATTTCTATGACCCCAGCCACATTGCTCCTTGAATATATAGCTCAAGAAAGCTGTACACAGTCCAAGGAGCAGAAATATGAGGATGTTGAGCTGTTTCTGGTCACAGAGGATTGTAAGAACGCTGAGTAAATCATAGTGGATACACATAATGTATGTACTAGTTCCAAAGTTAGCAGCAACAGATTAAATATGCACACCAGCAACCAGGATGGATCTGGAAATCAGAGAGCTCAGTAATATAGGAAAGAAAATTAAATATACAATGTAACACCATTGAGATAAATTTAAAATATTTGCACACAGAACATGAACATGCCCTTTGTGAAAGATACACATTAAATGTTTTAGTATGATTGAGGGTAAAAGGAAAGGAGAGTGAGAGTAGAGAATGAATAATAAAAAAGCAATAAAACAACAGAGGGACCCTGCATGGAGTGTGAGGGTGATGCGCACACACTAATGAAGAGAACTAACTCCAGTCTATGCACCTAAAGCTTGAAAACTGGTTGTGGAAATTCCTTCTCAAGAGGAGGACAATTATCAAGAAAGGAAGGGCACATAGGATGAGGGTAACTGAGGGCCCACAGTGATTGATTGATTCCAAAGGAAATCCTTGATTTTTTTAAAGATTTATTTATTTATTTATTTAGTTATACAAGAACCGGGGTATAGGCCAGATGCACGGGAGGGTGAGAGGATTCACCAGAGACAGAGTGGGGAACAGAACAGGCAGACTGATGAAATACACCGCTGAGGGGAGCAGAGGGAGAGAAAGGAGAGGTCTGCCACCCCATGTGGTACCCTCACCGGCCGGTCAGCCAGATTCAAACCAGCACTGCAGAGGCTGTGGACAGCTTCACAGTGCTGCACTCAACCGCCTGCACCACCAGGGGAGGCCTGGAAATCCTTGATTTTTAGAAGACATTGAGGATCAGAGAAGCTAAAACAGCTTGCCCAAGGTCACTATTTGTAAGAAGCAATGCCAGAATTCAGACTCAATATCAAAATGAGTCATCATTTGACTGCTAGTGTCCTGGCCCAAGTCAATGTGGCCTGTCCCCTGGACAGCTACCAGCACCTTCCCCTTGCCTCCCTCTACCTAACATGCCCCATGGTCTACTCCACACAGCATCCAGAGTAGCCCCACAGAAATGTAAGTCAGACCATGTCACTTCCCAGCTGGAAATCCAAGACTGTCCCAGCCCCACAGCATTCCGAATGAAATCCAAAATGCGTCTGTGTCCTACCAGTCCTTAGCTGGCCCAGCCCTGCCTGGCCTTTCCAGACTCATCTCTGATCACATTCCATTTGACTCTTTCAGCTCAGCCAGATGAAACTCCTTGCTGTTGCTTTGAAACAGTCCCAGGACAGTCCAGTGTCAGGGCTCAGCATTAGCCTTTCCAGCCCTTTTCCCAGGGCATTATTTGACACTTCCAGTCTGCTTAATTTACGTACTAAGAAAGACCTTTCCTAACCACCTGGTCTCTAATGCACCATCATCTACCTATCATTTTAATGCTTTACTCTGCATACTTTCTACCACTTATCCCTACCTGACAGCACATTATCTACATTGTTGGCTGGTTTATTTTTGTCTCCATTATAATGAGGGAAGGACACTGCTCTGAATCAAGTGCTTTGCAGAATCCCTGCCCCCATGAGCCTTTGTCCCATGCATGTGGATGACTCTCTGTATGGCTAAGCCTACAACCATGTTTTATCCCCTGTGGCACCACCCATGACTCTCAAACAGAAGTTGAGGAAGGAAGTGTGGGGCAAATTGGAACAACAGCGAAGGACAGAGGTGGTTCTTTGCTAGGAAGCAGGTATGAGGGTCAGAAAGACAAAATCACAGAATTTAATGTGGCTGAAAAAAGAGGGGGCAGGTAGAGAAAATAACAGGCACTGAGATTTTAGGATTTTTGCTTCTCTGGATCTTTCTTTTTCTGCTTTCATAAAAAATGAAAACCAAATTGACCAACCAGCTCCCCCTCACCCAGATCAGTCAATAATGGTGCTGATTCTCATGAGCCCCAGAGGAGAGAGATTTCACAACTGCCCTGCAAAATCCCCTTCCCACGCCTAACAACCATCACAATAAGATATCCATCCTTATTATAGGTATAAATTTCACTTGCTGCAATTTTGATCCATTTCCTCCAAGGAATGTACTATGTATTTAAAAAATAAATAAGAGGGCAAAGTACTATGGAAATCTACCATCATTTATACAACTCAAGTAAAGTATATTCCCCTGGACTATAATTATGTCTCTCTTGTTAATCCCAGTTAGCTCTCAAAATCCAATTCTTAGGGTTGAGCTGGGCAATTGGCTTCCATAAAAATGCCACTTAGAGTATGTGTTCCCTAAAAGACACTATAACAGGACCATTAAGAGGAGAGTTCCTTGGTGGGAGGATAAAAAAGCCTTTTCTCAATTTATCGTTCTTCTGCTAAAAGCATATTCACTATTCATTTTCACCCCCAATAAGTGATGTTATTAGCAGACCTGGAAGAACTCTGTTCTGGCTACAAAACCTATCTGTCTGGGCTTCCTCCAACATCACTTGAAACACGACCCTCATGCATTCATTCCTTTGCGTTAAGCAGTGCCCTCTTCATATTCTGCATCTAAAATGTCAACAGTTGGAGGATGAGAGATATGTCTGTAATGTCTCAGCATAATGGGCCTTTGTTGCTTTTGCTGCATGAGCTCAGCCATCCCTTTGAAGACTGCACCCTCCTATACACACATGCCAATTTTCTTGCAGTAACCACCATCAGTTGTATCAATTACTTTTTGCTGTAATAATTCCGCATTACAAACAATCACCAAACTTTAGTGTTCACGAAATAAACATGCATTGCTCATCTATTTGGGATCAGCTATGAGTTTATCTTGGCTGGGCTTCTCCACATTCAGAGGCCATCTGAAGTGACTTGACACTGTTCCATGCATCTGTCCTGTGCCTGATATGCTGTCACATTGATGGCAGAAGTGCAAAAACACACACGAACTCTCCAGACCTATGCTCAGATATGATACAATTGAACCAAGTGTTGAATAAATGTAAACAAATACAAGGTACATTTTACACCTATCAGATTAAAAACTTGTTGAAACACAGCGTTGGTCAAATGAAAGTGCATGTTCTCGGCTGGTAAGCCTCAATAAATGGTGATGTGGCAAATGTGCAGTCCCTTTGATCTGGACATAATATTTCAGGAAGTTTATTCTAAGTAAATGGAGAAAGGCATAAAACTGAGTATACAAGTGCATCTAGTGCACTAAGTAAACATGGAGACAAGTTAAATGTCCAATACGAGGAGATGGATGCAATAAGATAAAGTACTTCCGTGCAATGGAATATCATATTCTCCCTGCCATATCATTTCCTCTATACCTGAGTATCACATGTTGTATGATTTTATTTTTGTTAAGAAATCACAAACGTATATATAGATATACATTCATTGAAAAGAAAAGCTTATTTGGAAATATTAAAGTGTTCATAGAAATGAGCTCTCTCTGGGTGGGAAATTATGAGATATTTCATTTCCTTTTTTCTACAAGAGTCTGCATTGTTTATTCAAATTAAACCTTATTAAAACATCTGATCATCCATTTTACTGAAGGTCTCTAGCTCAAAACTCCTTCGGGAAAGTTTGGCCCACATAGTGGACCCCAAACTCCCCATCCGATTGGCTTGGCCCAACTTGGCAAGGCTGCCATCATAACCATAACCTAACCCTCTCCAATTTCATTACTGCAGTGACTTTATAATCATCTGATTCAGGAGTGGGAATTGCAGAATGCCAGCGGCCCCCGGCCCATCACCTGTAGATTACAACATGCCTACCTCAGGCTGTGGCTTCATTCCCAGATGTAAGAAACTAACAGGTTCCTTTGTGCAAGAAGTAAAAATGCATCAGGTTAGCAGTGACTTTCTCTGAAGGATTTTGGTTGGCTCTGTAGCTGCCAGTGGCTACACCATGGGAACGGGAGCCCTGGACAGAATACACTAAGGGGCTCATTACTCAAAGGTCCCCCATGGCAAACCATTTGCAAAGCAAGCAAGCTGTTTGTAGAGTGAGTAATCACTCTAGCATTTGAGTTTCACTCACAAGGAATGTTAACAGCATGTTGTAAACATCATTCATGTTAATAATGGTTTTTTCAATCCTTCATTTTCAGAGTGAAATATTCCTTCATCTTTCCCTTTTCAAGACTTACATATATTTCAAAAAATGTTTCTGATTGGCAAATAATGTTTTATAATTTGCATTCCAATGTCTGGATTGGCTTTGATTTGGTGTTAAAGACTTGGTTGACCTCCTTAGACTGTGTGTGTGACACATTTCTTTCAGAAACACAACTAGAAGGAACCAGGGAAATGACCAAATTCAAGGTTCATAAGCTCTGCGCCAAGGTGTCTCTGGAGGTGACTGGAAATGGGCTCCATTGTCTCCCACCTCTCACCTCTTTCCCTTTCCATCTCTGTATGTCTTAATCTGTTCAAACACCCAAGATGAAAATATAGACTGGGTGGCTCAAGCTATCCACATTTACTACTTAACTATTCTAAAGTCACCAGCAAATTTGGGGGCTGTGAGAACCCACTTCCTGGTTCATACAAGTCACCTCACTGTGTCCTCACATGGACGAAGAGGGGAGGAGCTCTCTGGGGTCTCCTTTATAGTGACACTAATCCCACTCACAGGGGCCCCACCTGTGTGATTAGATCACACAGCGCCCAAAAATACCATGTCCCTGGGGATTGGGTCTCAATATATGAATTTGAGGCTCTGTGGCAAGGGAATGGGGGGACACAGACATTTGATCTATAGCATTGTACCTCTCTGCTTGGAACTTGTGGGTCCTAGAGCCCTAATTTTTGTCTTCTTGATCTAGCCATTTGTGTCAGTTATGTATTAACATCTCTCACAAAGACTGAAGATTGTCCATTTCTCCTTATAATTCTATTTTCAGGCTATGTTATTAGAAGTTCAACGTCATAATGTTCATATCTTGATGAATTACACAATTTGTCATTAAACATCTTCATGCTACTCACCTTAAAATCTACTTGTCTAATGTCTAATATTGAGCATTTGCATGACATGTTTCTACCCTTTACTATTAAACTTTCAATACATATTTTGCAATTCTGACAAGCAGCAAATAAATGGATTTTAAAAATTGGGTTTGATTTTTAGTCAACATATTAGTTTCTATTTTAATAGGCTAATTGAATATGTTTATACTTGGATTACTTTTTTTTTTAATCATTCAGCATGATTTTCCTATTTTTTTCTCTTTTCCAAACACTTTTTCCACGATAAGGTTGCATTTTTAACTTCCCTTCTACTCCACTCCTTTTTTCCTTGTTAGTTTGATAGTTATAACATGATCTGTTGGTTATTTTAGTGGTTGTTAGGAAGTGTCATACCCTGCTTCTTTTCTCTACACCACACATAACCATCTTCATTGCTAGTGCCGTTAAGAATTTCCATTCTACAAAATCAACAAGCAACTATAAACCAGAGACACACTCCGGGGTGGTTGGGGAGGGGAGAGGAAGGACCAGGGTCAAAATAAGTAGGGGGGAGTGCAATTGTATGGGGAATATAACCAAAATGAAAATGCATACATTGTGCAAAGATGAAAAAAGATGTAAGAATTATATAAAATAAAATATTAAAAAAAAAAAATTTCCATTCTACTTTCTGTTGATGAGGTGGGAGATGGGAAAGGAGTGTGGTGAAGGCAGACCCCTCCATACTGGGGATATTAATAATATTCATTCACATTTCTTTTATTTGGTGCAATTAAAATCACTTTACTATATGTATCTTTCATTTTTTTTAGAAAATTATCTTTAATGCAGAACATTTTCAAATAATTCAGAAAAGGGAAAGTAAAAATCATCCAAAGTATTGTCTATCTTGAGAAAACTAGATTTGGGTGACCATTCATTCACGTAACTACATGCAGAGACAGAGACAGATACAGACAAAGACCTAGACAAATCTACACATTTTCATACATACAATTTTCACAAATGGATTTTTATATTGGCTTTTTAAATGAAAGGACTGCTTTTATTGAATTCTTTCTGACTTTTGCTTACCTCTCCCTAATTCTAATACACAAAAGCTATGCATTAATCAATATAATACCTGGAAATCTATCCTAGCATTTTGGATTCATTCTCATTTCATCATAAATAGATAAATACCTCAAAGAGAAAAATAGAAGAGAAAGAGGAAGGAAGGAAGGAAAAAAGGAAGGATGGAATGAAGGAAGGAGTCGAGGGGTAAATAGATAAATACATAATTTCAATCATTGCTCATTTTCTAAAACTAGGATTGGATTATATTTCCTTTCTCTAAAGTTTTCTTTTCCCACCTTACAATACAGTAAATCCTTTGTCATCAACTGCAAGAGACCTAACTCATTCTCTGCAGGTTTTCATTATAGAAATTTTCGTATATGAGAAAAATATAACAAACTCAGGTATCCACCACCCAGACTCAACAATTATCAATAAGTACATTTTATCACTCTTGTTTCATTCACCCTTCCTGTGGTAGGCAGAGTCATGCCTCCTCCACCAAGATGTCCATATTCTGTCCTCCAGGGCTATGTTGCCTTACACTGTAAAAAGGAGTTTGCAGATGTGATTAAATTAAGTCCATCATAATGAGGAGATTATCCTGGATTATCCAGGTGTGCCCAACTAATTATGTGACTCCTTACAACTGGATAACCTTCCTTGACTGTAGTTAGAAAGGAAGATGTAACCACAGAAGAAAGACCAGAGATTCGCATCTGGTTTTGAAGACAGTGGATGAGGATCATAAAACAGGGCCTCTAGAAACAGGAAAGGCAAGGAAATGGACTCTCTGCTACAGGTCTCAGAAACACAGCCCTGTTCACACCTCAAATTTAACCCCAAGAAAACCACATCAGACAGCTAACTTCACAGAACTGTGATGATAAATGCGTGGGTTTTTTTAGGCTTTTAAACTTGTGATAATTTGTTACAGCAACAACAAAAATAAATACACCTCCCTCCCTCCTTCTCCTTCCTTCCTTCCTTCCTCTCCTTTTCTTTCTAGCAAAGGCTAGAGTATTTTACAGCAAATTTCAAATATCATATTTTACCCAAAAATACCTCACCATATATTTTAATGATGAGATTTTTAAAAAGAACAATCACAATGCCTATTCCACCTTACAAAATGAGTGATTGTTTTAATATCTTCCAATAATCTGTGTTCAGATTTTCCTTGTTTGTTGTGTCAAAAAAAAAAAAGTCTCTTTTAATACTTGGCTTGCTCGATCAGGTTCTAAAAACCTTTTAATTCATAATAGTATCTCCTTCTCTCCTTGTAGACAGCTGGCGTTTTTTGTTTGTTTTTGTGGAAAACCTTGGTCATTTGCTCAGTGGAATTTACCACAATCTGAAATAAGCTGGGCATATCGTTAAGTTATCATTGTGTTCCTCTGCCTCTTGTATTTCCCATAACCTGGCAGTTAGGCTAGCAGTTTGATGAAATTTATAACCAATGTTTTGACTTCCTGTTGCTTTAAATCCTGCTGTTCCACTTTAAGGGCCCTACAGAGGGATTAGCTACTCAGGTGTTGCTGGTCATCCATTCCTTATAACATTTCCCTATTAAAACCTTTCACTTACAATATTGGGAATCATTGACTAAATCTGTTGTTCTATTAACAATGTCTGAATATCATTAAAGCGTATTTGCATTGCATTTGATATGTTTGACTCTTATGCATTTTGTTAATTACTCTAGTTTTCCCAACTAGCCAATGGGAGCCCCTGTGATTTCCTCCTGTGTTGTTTTTTTTCAGTTTTTTTAAATTTATTTTTGCATAGAGGAACTGGGGTGTAGGCCCAAGGTGGGGAGGGGTGCGGGGGTATGAGAGGACTCATCAGAGACAGAGGTGGGAGCATTTCTGCTGAAATGCACTCCTGAGGGGAGCAGCAGACTAGACAGGAGAGGTCTGCTGCACCATATGTGGGTTAGCTCCTTGCCTGGGGATTGAACTCAGGCCATAGTGGGGATAGCACTGAGACTTAATCCCTAGGCCCTCCTGTGTTGTTTGACATGCCCTCTTAGCCTTAAATAGCCTACTTTTAGAATGAAAAGCCATTTGAACATGACAACCTCAGTGATGGGGGTAAATTCATACTTTTTAAAATCTGAATGATTATTTCATGAGCTGACTGTCAGGCATAGCAGGTGAGGGCACTCAGCTGCAGTGTTATCCTGTTGGAGTGTGTCTTCTTCTACCATAAAGACATCTCCTGCTCTTCCAGACTTAAGATCCCTCTTTTGACCTCTTTCCTGACAAATAGGCAACTGAGAGAGATTAGGAAGTCAGAAGGGTAGAAGAATTTTGTTTTGACTGTTCCTCTCATCTCAGCTGCTGTCACAGAGGCTGCAGCACTGTAGCTGCATGAGGAATGTCTGCGCACTGTGACCAGCGTCATAGATAGCAGGAGTCAGAGCACAGGGCAGTTATTTTACTGCTTTAGTAGACTCCTACAGGATATCTTGGATCCAGAAATTTGGGTTGTAGTTTCCTGAATATCAGGTTTGATTAATTAGTCATCTTTGGCTGGGTTATACTGTTTATTTTTTAAAAAAATCTTAGAGTCTAATGACAAAGTGGTTTCTCTCCGATGTTGCACATTGTCTGCAGGTTCAATTTGCCTCTACCCCACCCCTGTGTTTTCATTATTCTAGGATCCAGACTGATGGAGTAGCCCTTATCTAGGACATGCCATTGTTGTGACAGATTGAAATGAGAGATGGTGAACCACGCAGAGGCACTTAAAGCTTTTATTTGGAACTGACCCACAAAGCTCCCACTGGCATTTCATTGCCCAAAGCACGTCATGTGGCCAAGCTTTATGTTAATGCAGTGGAAAGTTTAATTTTCTGACAAGAAAGGGAAATGAATAATTGAGAACAATAATATAATCTGCTATTGTTGCCATTTGTGCCAGAGAGCAGCAACCTTGGGGTGCCAGATCTGGGTGGGTGTCCTAAGGGTCATTCCTGGAAATTTATGCAGACCCTGGACCCTGAGCCTCCAGATCTCCCAAGATTGGGTACCTCCCTAGCTCCCTCCATCAACTCACTCTGTCCTCAAATTAACTGTGACTGAATTCGGCTGTCTGTAGCTGCGGTGTGGATGCCTCCCAGTTTAGTCATTGGATCTGACAGGCAATCACATTGGTTTCCAGGTTTTTTCTTTTTAAATTTTTGCTATTAATATAATGTTACAACAAAATAAAGTATATTCTTGAATGCTGTATCTTTATTCCTATGGGACACATTTCTAGGTTTGGGATTACAGAGCCAGAGAATATAGATGTTTTTAATTACAATAGTTATTTCCATGTTTTTAATAAAATAGTTAAAACAATTATTATTCCCACCATTTTCCTATATATTTTCCAGTGACATGTAATTTACCTCTTTAATATTTTTGCCACCTAATAAGCAGCAAATGTCATTTCTTAGGTTCTCTAATTTTCATGTCTCAGACCGCTAGTGAAGTCAGACACTCATTTCTTTTTAAAACAGATTTATTAAGGTATAATTTACATATCATAGATTTCACCTATTGAAATTATGCCATTGAATTATTGTTAGTAAATGTGTAGAGTTGTGCAACTAATCCTATAATACAGCTTAAAATCTTTTCCTCATTCCAGAGTTTCCTATGCCTATTTATGATAAATTCCTGCTCCCATTTCAGCTCCTGATAACCACTAATCTGATGTTGCTTTAGGATTGTCCTTTGAGAACATTTTCTATAAATGGAATCATGTAGTTTTTTGTGACTGGTTTCTTTCACTTAGCACAATGTTCTCTCGGTTTATCCAAGTTGTAGCATCTAAGAGCGGTATTCTCTTTTCATTGTTAAATACTATTCCATTTTATGGATATACCACATTTTGATTATTGATTCACTATTTGATATACACTTGGATAATTTCTATGTTGGACTATTATAAATGATGCTGCTATGAAAATTTGTGTGCAAGTCTTTGAATAGATACCTATTTTTAATTCTCTTGGTAGGATATCTTAGAGGCAATGATAAATTCATATTTAGCTCTTTTTTAAAAAAAGATTTATTTATTTTACTTATACAAGCACTGGGTACAGTCAGAAGCACGGGAGGGTGAGAGAATTCACCAGAGCCAAAGCGGGGAATAGAACAGGCAGACGGACGAAGTACACTGCTGAGGGGAGCAGCGGGTGGCAGGAGAGGTCTGCGCGCCATGTGGGACCGGGGATCGAACCGGCACTGCAGAGGCTGCGGGCAGCCTCGAAACCCAGCGCTCAACCGCTGCGCCACCAGGGGAGGCCCTATTTAGCTCTTTTTTAAAGAATGTCATTTTTCCCAAAGTGACATTACCAATCTATTTTTTCACTATCAGTGTACAAGTGTTTCTGTTGTTCCATGCTTTCACTTGCACTTGACTCTGTCATTTGGATTTGAGCCTTTCTAGTGGGTGTATGATGACATCCCATTGTGGTTTGAAATTGTGTTCCCTGATGATTAGTGACATTGAGCACCTTTTTGTAGCTTCGTAGCCATTGCTATATGTCCTTTGGTGAAATGGCTCATCTTATTGAATTCTACAACTTCTTTCTATGTTTTGAATAGAAATTATTTACATATAGATGATTTACAAATATTTTCTCCCTGTTGTGATTAATCTGCTGGTATTCATGTGCCACTGACCTGGGACATAAGGAATAAGAGCAGTCCTAAGCAAGAATGCCATAGACTCCCTCTGTTTGAACCTGAAGCTCAGGAAATTTTTTTACATAAATAAACACTTGTTAATATGTTGTTTGCCTCTGGTCAATTTCCAGATCTCTGAAATGGTTGTTTCAATGTTTTCCATTTTTTTGTTTGGAGGAGAGGATTCATTGATCCCTTTTCTGTGGCAGAAATTGTTATATATTACTCTTAATGTGTATGCCAATTTGAAGTTGGGCTTCTTTCTCAACAGCCCCTGCCAGTGTCAAAGTTTTGTTTTATCATCTTGGATTGGCATTGGCTCTAGTGCCCATCCCTGAACCACTTACAATGGCCATGGAAATGCAATGGCAATTGACCAAGCCTGAGTGCCATGCCAACTCCCAGAGTCTAAAGGAGAAGACATTCCCACAACACCTATCCTGGTGGTGGATTGGAGTAGTCCTCCAGAAGTGACTTGGGGTAATTTTCCTTGAAAGAGACCATGATGCTAAATGGAAAAAAACAGTCAATCTTCACTGCAGATTTCTTTCAGAGTTGTGATTCCCTGTGTGCAGGCGTGACATCACAGGCCAGTGACCAACACCTGCAATGTCTGCCAGCTTCAGAGAAACCCTGCTTGGCCATGCAGCCTTACTGAGTTCTTAATGATTCTTGGAAGACAGAGCCTCTCACCATCAGACTTCAGATGGTTGCAGATTTCGGTACACTCTGAGATCTCATCCAGTTAAAACTAAGAACTTAGAATTCTAAATGTCTCTCTTATTTTTCATTTCACTTTTTCCAACGTTTCCTTTTAGTGTCTTGTTTCTTCTATTTTAGCAATGTTATATCTTAACATTCCTTTTCCTTCCCATTCTAAAGACATCCCTGTTCTGCTTCTGTCATCCTCTGTTTCTGTCTCTGCTTGCTCTTTCTCCCTTTCTATTATCAGCATCTATTTATTGAACACCCACAACAGTCAGACACTTTGCAAGCTACGTGTTGCAAAAACAAAGATGTATTAGCTACAATTCCTTCCCTCAAGTTTGCAATGCCTTTGCCAGAGAGAACCTATCATTCATGGAGCAGCTTACAGCAGAGGTATAAATGTAAGTTCAATGAGTTATGCTGACAGTGTAGGCTTTGTTTTCTTCCTAGGCTGGCGGTGTGCACAGACAGCTTAGATGATAACTTCTGGAGTCCAAGAAGGCATCCAAGTGCCAGAATACCTTGACCTTCCAGGGCTTGAAATTCACACTTCAAACTCCCCCAAAATTCCCATAAGTGAAGAATCACTAAAACACTGGAAATCAAACTTTTAAAACAGAAAATTAATTCATTCCAAATGTTGCTCACTTCTGAAGAAGCATGGATTCAACCTAAATGCAAGGTGGCAGTTTTGATGTGGTTGGGGAGAGATTCTGGAGCAGGGATCCACGTTGGCGTAGTGGTTTTGGTTGGGGCTTCCCAGAGGGCACCATGTGCCTGTGATGCAGGGAAAAGGTGGGCATAGAGGAAAAAAGAGGACTAATATGGAGAGAGGACCTCCAAGAGCTGATTCCAGACATTTCAGTTTTGTGGCACTCAGAATCCCACCAATCTATTAACCCTTATTTCATTTTCTTCCTCCTTTCTTTTCCCTTCCCACTCAACTGCCAGTTGATGAGCAGTAGTTTATAGGTGACTTAGAGCTCAGTGACCTAAAAGAGGCATTTCACTTCTGTTGAAGTTTCAAAATTGTACAATTCATGTGATCAGTGTTGTTAATGTTACAGGCTGTGAGTAACTGTAAAGAAAAGCAAAATCTTCCACTCCATCATGGGCTCCTCGCCAAAGTAGTGTATTATCACAAGGGCAAACCAAGTGCAGAAACACCCCTTTGGGGAGGGGGAAATGGAAAGGATTATTCATGCTATGGAAATTTTGAGAGCTTGAAAAAATAGACCTTAAAAGAAGGGGAGATAACATAGTGTGGGGGGAAGGAACTACCTCACCTTTGAGTGCGAAATTAGTTTACCTTCGTTAAGGCACCAATCTCGTGAAAACTATAAATATACCATCCTGATTATTTAAGAGAAAAACACTAATTTTCAAGTTTGTGCTATTTCTAGCAATTCCAATCTGCTATGCAGGAAGTGTGAGAGAGCTGATAATTAAGGAACACTATGTTAGGCGATGATAACACTCTGCCTCTGGATCCCAGCTCACGGTACCTTGTAAATGTGACAAAATCAGATTTGATACTGCTAAAATGTCAGAAATACATGTTGGCAATCCTCTTATTTCAATACAACTCAGTGATGCTTAACTTCACACTGCAATCGTTGTGTCAGTGTTCCTTGTCATAGAGTAGATAATGTGAATTCAAGATAATTATTACAAGGAAATATCAAAAAGCCACAAACTGAAATAATTTACCAATCACTTCTCCCCCTGCTTCATGTCACTGACCTGAGTAAATTGCACGATGCACAGTCATGAGAATTAGGGGGGTTGATTGAAAAACTCGTAACCTTCAAGACTAGGAAGCATCAGAAAATAAACTCATGATCGTCTTTACCCCCCCACCCAGACACTTTACCCATACCCCTAGATGCTGTTGAGCACCTAGCAATCACCATCACCCCAACATGCTCTATCTCCAGGTCCTTCCCCTTCATTCACTCTCTCTAAATCCTACCATACCTACTCTCCAAGCCCGGCTTCTGCTTCAGATCTTTCCCACCTTTTGAAGACACCCCTTATCTCTGGCCCTTGCCCTCTGCCTGACTGCCTGAGTGAAGTATTCAAAATGCAAGTCTGGCTGTGCCCCTGTTCTGCTTAAAAACTCTGCAGGGTTTCCCTTTACCTCTAGGTTCAGTTCCATTTCTTAGGCATGATGGCAAGGTCCTTGATGATCTTCCCCTGACCATGCCTCTGGTCGGTTCCCCACACCCCGCTACCCCTACCAGCTGTATCTTGCACTTTGTGCCCAAACTAGGAGCACCAGACCAGGGAGGACTCAGAGCTCACAATGATCTGGCTGCACACTTTTTTTTTTTTTTAGAGATTTACTTATTATGCATACAAGAACTGGGGTATAGGCCAGAGGTACAGGGGGTGAGAGGATTCACCAGAGACAGAGCGGGGAACAGAACAGGTAGGCTGACTGAAATACACTGCTGACTGGAGCAGTGGACGAGCCAGGAGAGGTCTGCCTTGCCATGTGGGTTGCTCCCTGGCCGGCCAGGGATCAAACTGGTGCTGCAAAGGCTGCGGATAGCTTCACAGTGCTGTGCTTAACCCCTTGCACCACCAGGGAGGCCCTCTGGCTGCATATTTGTTCATACCATCTTCACCCGACACCTTCTCTTGAAAGCTACTCCCATCCAGTAAGACTAGGTAGGAGACACCTCCTCCAGAAAGTCTCCTGTGGGTACACAGAGAAGAATAGATATGCTTTCTCTGGACTCTTCCTATCCATCCCTCCATTGTCTCATCATATTGCTGTTTACCTGAAGGCCAGGAAATCCCCTCAAGGCAGGAACGGTATTTCATTCATCCTCTCTGCCCAACACAGAACAGTAATGACAGATACCATAGGCATCTTGCATATTTTCTGGAATTTGAATATGAGGGTGGATATTAAGCTACTAGTGAAGTTGTACAATTCAGATTCTATGTATTTTGGGCTGGGGGTAAGGGAGAGGCAGAGATTCCTTCAATCCCCACAATTGTACTAAAGGAGCAGTGACTGGATTCAAGCATTTACCTAAGTACATCATAAAATTATAAAATCATAGATTATATAATTATTTATAACAGTATACACCGTTCTGTGTTCTAGAACTTACATAAATATGTCATTCTTGATGTTACACTATATATTGTTTTTTCACTCACTAATGCAGTTTTTAGGTTTATCAATGCTGATGCATTTAAAATGTAACTCATTCATTTTCATTGCTGTGATGTATTCCATTCTATGAATATATCATGGCCTATATGTTTATCACATTTTCTTGCTGGGACATTTAATCAATATATAGTGCTCCTTTTATTCCTAATAATATTCTCTCCATTAAATTCAATTTTCTTTTGCATTGGAAATGCTGCACAGTTTTCTTCCTTTTGATTTGTCCTTATAGGTATATATTGCTCATCTCTTTATTTGCAAATAGTTTCCTGACTTTGTAATAGAGATGTCTTTAATGAATGATTAAAAGCTTGATTTTTATTATTTGTAATAAATCAGTTGTCTCTAGTCTGATACATGATTTTAAACTTATGAATGCTGATATAGACTTATTTATTACCAAGTAATTTTTATTAAGTTGTTTCTTTGATTCCTTTCATTTCTTGACTTTCTTGACTTTTGTTGCATTAATAAAATTTTCTTTACTCTTTCCTGGTTTGAAAGCTATAGACTAATTTTTGAGCCCTATTTGTGTTTACTTTTCATTTTTAAATTTTAAAAAAAGATTCATTGTGTTATAATTCATATATAACTCATCTATTCAAAATGTACAATTCAAGACCTCTCTGGTGGCCTAGGGATTAAGTCTCAGCACTATCACTGCTATGGCCTGAGTTTGATTGCCAGGCCAGGGAGCTAACCCACATACGGTGCTGCAGACCTCTCCTGTCTCATCTGTTGCTCCCCTTAGCAGTGTAATTCAGTCAATCTGCCTGTCCTGCTTCACACTCAGTCTCTGGTGAATCCTCTCACTCCTCTGCACCTCTAGCCTACACCCTAGTTCTTCTATGCATAAATAAATAAATGAATCTTTTTTTTAAGCCCAAAATGTACAATTCAATAGCTTACAATAAATATGTGGTGTTATGCACAATTCATTTTAGAATATTATATAATCACCCCAGAAGAAAACCCATACCTATTCATAGTCCCTCCCCATTTCCCCTGTACCCCTCCTTCAAAGCTTTAGGCAACATTAATCTAATTTCTGTCTCTACAGATTTACCTATCTTGGACACTTCTTATAAATGGAATTACACAGTATGTGACTGACATCTTTCATTTAGCGTAATAACTTCATGGTTCATTGAAGCTACAGCTTGCATCAGTTCATCATTTTTTATGTTTAATATATTTTATTTTATATAATTCTTAAATCATTTTTCATTTTTGAACAATGTGTGCATTTTCATTTTGGTTATATTCCCCATAGAATTGCACCCCCCTTTGGAAAAAAGACTAATTATAATAAAGAAAAAAATCAAAATCAACAAGCAACTATAAATCATACATCATTTTTATTATCAAATAATATTCCACCATACGGATATGCTACATTTTATCTTTTGATCAGGTGATGAATATTTTCACTGTTTCCACTGTGGTAACAGTATGAGTGATGCTGCTACAACAATTCAGGTACAAGTTATTGTGTGGGCATATGCTACCATTTCTCTTGGACATTCCCAGGAGTGGAGTTTCTAGATTGCATGGTATGTCTATATTTCACCTGTTGAGGAATTTCTAGACTGCAGTTTTGTAATGTAAAGGTGTTGCACCATTTTTACAGTTCCACTAGCATTGCCTGAGGATTCTAATTTATCTACCTCCTCATATTTGTCATTTGACTTCGGATTACAGCCACACCAGCAGTAATGAAGTGGTATCTAATTGTAGTTTTAATTTGTATTTCTTCAGCAGCTAATGTTGTTGAGCATTTTCAAGTGCATTTGACCATTTTTATATATTCTTTACACAAATGTCTATTCAGGAACTTTGCCCATTTTAAATTAGGTTATTTGTCTTTATATTTTTGAGTTGTAGGAGCTCCTGATATATTCTAGATAAAAATTATTTATACAATATATAATTGGCAAAACTTTCCATGGTTTTTTTTTTTTTTTTTTAATTCTCTTGATGGAGTTCTTTGCAGCACAAAGATTGTTAAGTTTGATTATTTTCGATTCATCTTTTTTTTTCTTTTTTTGCTTATACTTTGTTGCCATATTTAAAAAACTATTGGCTAACTTGAGGTTATGAAGATTTATACCTGTTTTCTTTCTTATTTTTTAAAATGCATACTTAATTGCGCCATCATTTTCTTTATTCTCCTCTTTCTGAGAAATCTATTTAACACACTTCAGAATCTCTCAATGTCTCTAAATTGCTTTTTATTTAATCTTTTTATGATGTTCTAAAACTATTTAAGCCCACCACCTTCCAATTAGTGAATTTCTTCCTCAACTTCCACTCTAAAGTTGATCCCATTAGTATTTGTGTCTTGATATTTTTTTTTTATATATCCAGGATTTCAAATTGCTTTTTTTTAATGTCCACTGGTTCTACTTAATTTTGCTTGTTTTACTATACAAATTTGTATTTTATTCATAGATATTTCTTTATTTCTTTAAGGATCTTAAATATACCTTTTTAAAAGTAATTTTCACATTGTCATTTTTATATCATCGGGATTGGTTCAGCTCACAATTATCAGTCTTTCTTAGCCAACCTCTGATTTGCTGCAGACTTTGGCATTTTCATTTACGGGCTTACCTTGAGTAGGAAAAGTACTTATTAACTTCTGTCCCTGAACTCAACTCTGTTCCAGAACCAATAACTTCTGTCCCTGAACTCAACTCTGTTCCAGAACCAAGATACATGTTTATGGCTCAAAGACCCTTGCCAATGGTGGATTTTAGAGATTTCCAATTTCCAAATTTCCAATTTCCAATTTCCAAACTTTCTAATAAAATGTGAGATTGGAATTTAAACTCAGTCTGTTATAGGGCAGCACCGATATTGAACGGGTTGCCTGGCTGTGGGTCCTCACCCGCGCGCTTAAAAGGGACTTATGAATACTCCACTACAGGCACACACAAAAGGTTAATAAAAGATATATTTACAAGGGAAAAGGAAATAAGGAAAATGTACAACTCAGGGAGAAAATAGGGAAATAAAGTCTTTAATGCGTCCTACCCAATCCGCCGACCTGGAAACCCAAAGGCACTCTCAGAGCTGGCCAGATGCTGCGAGCTGGCGGAGAGCCAAAATGGGGGACCCCTCCAAAGACCATGTGTCTGGCTTTATACCAACCTGGCTTCTTAACCCCACCCTCAGGTTCCAGCCACCTTCCCTTTTGTGGTGATGGGATTTGGAGTTCCCAGTGTCTTTGGCTTTGGCCTGGGGTGGGGGTACAGTCCACAAAGCCTGTATGGAATTAGCTTTAGGACATCCTTTTCCCCCTAACAAGTCCTCTGGCTTCAAAACCCAGACTCTTCCCAGTGTGAGTGACTGTTCTGAAGGGAGGTGGCAGCAAGTGAACTTCATGGGGACACTCCAGTCCAAATTAAAGACTAGATCCACAGTTATAAGAAACAGAGTCCTGCTCCTGCAGAGAGGTTTCAAATAAATGCTCATTTGAATGACTCAAGTGCACACTGGTATTGCTCACTGGGAGCAGCATGACATACCCAGAGGAGGCTTCCTAGCTAGAGTGGCACAAGCTCTGCCACTTACTTTCAGAGTAACTTGGACAGATAATGTCACATATCTGCACCCATGTGCTCAACTATAAAGTGGGGACAGAAATGCTTTTCTTATAGGTGCCAGAAAGGATTCCAAGAGCTAACTCACAGAGTAGGTAGTCAGATTGGTGGCTCCTGTCTCACTTTTTGTGGACATTGTAGATTTTGTACAGGGACCTGGCATCACTGAGAGCACACATTTCCTTTCTCTGTGCTTGGAATCTGAAGGAAGAACATACCAGGACAATCCAGAGCAAAGCACATCAGACCTTAACACCCTCCCCTGCTAGGAGAAGCATCTGCCTGCTGATCAGGTCTATGAGGAGGGGTTGGCAGAGAAAGCTAGAACCAGTGCCCAGGAAGGCCCCCCCATTCTTGTCCTCATGATAGTGATGGAGGACAAGAATAAAAAAAAATACCTGAAAAGGAGGTGCGCCACAAGACTGAAACCTGTTTCACAAGGAGGTGGGGGTAGAAGAGATTAACATAGCCATTGACACAGCTATGGAAACCAGCACCCTTAGGTGCAGATTATATAGTTGAGGAAACTAGTATCCTTCACTGCAGACTGGCATCCTTAGGCTTGGATGCCTGGATTACAAAGTATAACATCCAAACAGGTATCCTAGGGCACATCCAAAGGTAAAGATATGGAGATCGAGTCCATTTTAGAATCTCCAATACCCTTTCAAATTTTACATAGTTATCCAAAATTAGAAACCAACTGATACTCACAAGGAGTGACCCCTCCCAAACAGAAGAAGACTGTATCAGTGCAGTCTCTGCACAGGCTCAGGGCAGCACTCTGTCTGCCCACCTGTGACTACGCAGATGTCCCTTTTCACCAACTCTCCATCTACAGGACAACAACCTTCTTGCCTGCCTGTGACCTGTCAAGGCCACCCGCCTGCAACCATTCAGGCCTCTATCAGCAAACCTGTCCCTTCTAGGGCAACTCTTCCTGCCCGCTTGTGTCTATGCAAGTGTCTTTAACTGTTTTATCCCTTCCCTAATAAACCTGCCCTTTAAATATAACTCCCTATATTTCCTTGTATATATTTCATGGTTTCAGGTCTTATGTCTAGTTCTTTAATCCATTTTGAGTTGGTTTTTGTGCGTGGTGTGAGGTAGTAGTCAAGCTTCATTCTTTTGCATGTCATGACCAGTTTTCCCAGCACCATTTATTGAACAAACTTTCTTTGCTCCATTGCATAGTCTTTGCTCCTTTGTCAAAGATTAGTTGACCATAAATCTGTGGGTTAATTTCTGGATTTTCTATTTGGTTCCATTGGCCTGTGTGTCTGTTCTTGTTCCAATACCATGCAGTTTTGATTATTATGGCTTTGTAGTATAGTTTGAAGTCTGGGAGTGTGATAAACTCATGCAATTTGCAGCAACATGGATGGAGCTAGAAGGGATCATGCTCAGCGAAATAAACCAGAAAGAGAAAGAAAAATATCAGATGGTCTCACTCATAGCAGGAATTTAGAAAACCTAAATGAGGGACCAGGAAAATGATTAATTATAATAAAATCAAAATCAAAATCAAAATCAACTATAAACCAGAGACACACTATGGGGTGAGGGAGAAGGGAGTAGGATCAAAACAAGGGGGGGATGGAAATTGTATGGGGACTATAACCAAGATGAAAATGCATACACTGTGCAAAAATGAAAAATGATGTTAAAAATACATAAAATTTAAATAAATAAATAAATGTCCTGACCTGCCGGGCAAATCAATGCAGTACCCAGGGGAGGAAGCAGGGGCTAGGTAGGGCAGGGGAACACAAGGAGTGGAGACAAAGCCAGGATCGTTGCTAGTCTCTTTTATTCAGGATGTGTACAGTGTTATATAGGTTCAAAAGAGGAGGTCTCTCGTTATCTCGAACAAGGAGAGACCACCAATACAAATGAGCCACAACAAGCAAGCAGAGGGCAGGGTTTAATTGTCATAATGGGAAACTTGAAACTTAGCTCGGGCTAGCATTCAGTATCTGTTTCAGGCAAGAACCCAGATGTTCAGGTCGGGGTCCCTACAAATAAATATAACTACCTTCTCTGTCTTGTGGAGAAACTCGCCAGGAAACTCACCATGTGCTGCTAAAAGGGAAGCTCTGGCGAAACCTTTCCCAGAGTCAACCCAAGGGCCCCGTACTAACTCAAACCAAATCAATAGAATATTTTCCCTTGACAACCTGGAACACAGCAGAGCCTCTGGTAAGCACTAATCCTAGGTGACAGTTCCATAGATTGACACAGACTATGATACAAGTCTCAAGAGAACACAATCGGTTCAAAGAAATCAAAAGTAAATCAGACTTGGGATTTTTCCCTGAAGAATGCCTTTGAATTCCAATTTTAGGCAGACTTAAGCAATAAACCTCCTTAAAATAAGGCTTATGTCTTGAGTTAGGCAAATATTTCTTTTTTTATTTCCTCTATTGAAGTAACATTGGTTTACAACACTGAACTTTATTTAGGGGGATAGGTTCACATATGCTCAGGTGGATGTTACCACCCACCCCAACCATCAGGGTGCCCCTACCCCTTTAGCCTAGGCCATTGGGTGCCCTCCCTCTTTTGTTGTCTCTCTTATCTTCCATCCCCCTCTAGCAGCCTAAATTCTGTAGTCATATTTCTAGGGCTTCTTTTGGTTTAGATTTTCAGCTCCTTTGTGGTTTTCTTCTCTATATCCCACATGAGTGAAATCATTCTGTATTTGTCTTTCTCCTTCTGATTTATTTCACTTAGGATGATATCCTTCAGTTCCATCTATGTTGTTGCAACTAGCAAGAGTTCATCTTTTTTTATACCTGAGCAGCATTCCATCGTGTGTGTGTGTGTGTGTGTATTTGTGTGTCACACCTTTCTGATTCACTACTCTGTCAACAGGCACTTCAGTTGTTTCCATAACTTGGTTATTCTAAATAGTGCTGCAATCAATACAGGAATGTGTCTATCCCTTCAAATTAGTGATTTTGTACTCTTTAAGCAGATACCTAGGAATGAGATTGCTGAATCACATGGCAGAGTTATTTTTTAATATTTTGAGTAACGTCCATCCCATTTTCCACAGAGACTGAACCAGTCTACATTCCCACCAACAGAGTACAAGGGTTCCTTTTTCTCCACACCCTCTAGTTAGACAAATATTTCTTAAATATAACACAAAATCACAGCCTATATAAGAAAAATTTAATGAATTGGATTTCATTGAGATTAAAAACTTCTATAACATTGTTAAGAAATTAAACAAAAAACATTGGGAGAAAATATTTGCAAACCTGATAAAGGCCATGTATCTATAAAGTATAAAGGATTCTAAAAATGCAGTAAGAAGAATACAACACAAACTTAAAAATAGGCACTTCACTAAAGGAGATACACAAATGGCTAAGGGACACATGAAAAGGAACTTAATATCATTTATCATTGAGAAAATGCACATTAAAAATACAGTGAAATAGGGCCTCCCCGGTGGCGCAGCGGTTGAGCGCTGGGTTGCGAAGCTGCCCGCGGCATCTGCGGCGCCCGTTCGATCCCCGGCTGCTCCCTGGCCACCAGAGGAGGGTCCCACATGGCGCGCAGACCTCTCCTGCCGCCCGCTGCTCCCCTCAGCAGTGTACTTCGGTCCTTCTGCCTGCTCTGCTCCCCGCTCTGGCTCTGGTGAATTCTCTCACCCTCCCGCGCTTCTGACTGTACCCAGTGCATGTATAACCAAAACAAACAAACAAACAAATAAATAAATAAATAAAAACATGCCTCTATTAAAAAAAAAAAATACAGTGAAATACCATCCCATACCTATTAAAATGGCAAAAATGAAAAATATTCACCATGGCAAGCATTGGAAAGGGACTACAATTTTCATACACTGCTGGTGGGAATGTAAAATAGAAGAGCCACTTTGGAAAGTAGTTTGGCAAGTTTCTTAAAAAGTCAAACTTGGGCCTCCCCGGTGGCACAGCCATTGAGCACTGGGCTGCGAAGCTGCCCGCAGCCTCTGCAGCGCCCATTCGATCCCCGGCCACTGGCAAGGGTCCCACATGGTCTCCTGCCGCCCGCTGCTCCCCTCAGCAGTGTACTTCATCAGTCTGCCTGTTCTGCTCTGCGCTCTGTCTCTGGTGAATTCTCTCACCCTCCCGTGCTTCTGACTGTACCCAGTGCTTGTATAAGTAAGTAAGTAAATAAATAAATATTTAAAAAAAAGTCAAACTTACTGTATTGCGAAATATTACCCAAGAGTAAAGAAAGTATGTGCTCATACAAACATGTATCTGAATGTTGTAGTAGCTCCATTTGTAATAGCCCCAAGTTAGAAATGATACAGATGCCCATTAACAGGAGAATTGATAACAATGGGCTATAAACATACAATGGAATACTACTCAGCAAAAATATAGAATCAGCTATTGGTACACACCCCATGGAAGAATCTCAAGATAGTTATGTTGAATGAAAGAAGCCAGACAAAAAAGAATACTTTGTTTGAATTCTTTTTTTAAAAAATATTTTATTTTATATAATTCTTACATCTTTTTTCATCTTTGCACAATGTATGTATTTTCATTTTGGTTATATTCCCCATACAATTGCACCCCCCCCCTTATTTTGACTCTAGTCCTTCCTTTCCCTGCCCCTCTCTCCTCCCCCCACCCCCATAGTGTGTCTCTGGTTTATAGTTGCTTGTTGATCCTGATTTTTATTTTGTATTGATTAGTCTTTTTCCTGGTCTCTTATTTAGGTTTTCTAGATTCCTGCTATGAGTGAGACCATCCGGTATTTTTCTTTTTTTTTTCTGACTTATTTCACTGAGCATGATCCCTTCTAGCTCCATCAATGTTGCTGCAAACTGCATGTGTTTATCTTTTTTTATTGCTGAGTAATATTCCATTGTGTATATGGACCACATCTTCTTGATCCAGTCATCTATTTTTGGGCATTTGGGTTGTTTCCAAAGCTTAGCTATTGTAAATAGTGCTGCTATAAACATAGGGGTGCAGGTGCCCTTTGGAATTACTGTTTCTGTGTCATTTGGGTAAATACCTAGGAGTGCAATTGCTGGATCATATGGAAGCTCTATGTTTAGCAGGTCAAAAAATCTCCACACAGCTCTCCATAGTGATTGGACCAGTTTGCACTTCCACCAACAGTGTAGAAGAGTTCCTTTTTCTCCGCAACCTCGCCAACATTTGCTGTTGCTAGTTTTTTTTAATATGTGCCATTCTCACTGGTGTAAGATGGTATCACATTGTAGTTTTGATTTGCATTTCCCTGATTACAAGTGATGTTGAACATTTTTTCATATGCCTGTTGGCCATTTGTATTTCCTCTTTGGAGAAGTTTCTTTTTAGCTCTTCTGCCCATTTTTTGACTGGATTATTTTCTTTGTTTTTGTTGAGTCTCATCAGCTCTTTGTAGATTTTTGTGATCAGTCATTTATGTAAATGTCTAATAAGTGTAAACTACTGGGTAATGACATAGTGTAGACCAGTGGTTAACTGAAGCTCTGTGGGCAGGAGGAAGGGATTATTAAAGAGCATGATGAAACTTGAGACTTTCATGGGTCTGTACATGGTAAATATATACGATTTTGTACATTATTTACAATTTATTGTATTCCACTTATATCTCAATAAAGCCATTAGGAGTAGAAGGAGGAAAAGAGCTGTATTCAGTGATTCTCACCTCCAAGACAAGAGCAAATGATCCAAAACACATAAATATTTGAGAAAATAATTCTCATTGAAAAATACTTCTTATTGGACACTTAAAAATATATAGAATATCTCAGGATGAGGTCCTCCCTGTGACACAAGGGGTTAAGACAACCTATGAAGCTATCCACAGCCACTGCAGTGGAGTTCGATCCCTGACCAGGGGGATGCCCACATGGTACTGCAGACCTCTCCTGACTTGCCTGCTGCTCCCCTCAGCAATGTGTTTCAGTCAGTCTGCTTGTTCTCTTCCCCACTCTGTCTCTGGTGAATCCTCTCACCCCCTGCACCTCTGGCCTGTACCCCAGTTCTTATATGCATAAATAAATAAATCTTTAAAAAAAAAAGAATATCTCAGGATTTTTTAAAATAAATCTAAAGAATTCTTAAAAATTTATGCTTGGAAAGCTCATATTATATGAGGCTGCAACCCCATCCCTTGGAGTTTTGGATGGAACCACATTCAACTCTTCTCTGAATCTTCGTTCAGTTCCAACCATCTTCCTAGCGACCTGGCTGTATTCACAGTGCATGTGCCTTATAAGCTTCATGACAGTTATCATTACAACCTGCTCCCTTCAAGTACTTGGTCCTGAAATGTTGTCTCTCCCTACCACTCCTGTCCCCTTCCGAACCTCTAAGTTGCTGGATGGGCGTGGTTTTAATTCGGACATTAATCAGACACACCTGGTGTTTCTGTATAGGGATTGCGGGTAGAACCAGGAAAAGGCTGATCCTCTTTATCTAGATTGTTTTCTTACATGTCCATAATATCATAGGTTTCTTCAGCTCAAGTGTAGACAACTGGCTTCCAGGAAACTGGCCAACCCCCAGGCCAACCCCCAGGCCGGGTTGGGTGTCCTCCCTCTCTTCTGAGATTCCGTGGTCATTTCATGGTCATTCCCATTATCATTCCACCTCCTTTATTTTTTTTGTATCACCTTGCTTTTCTCCAATTCATATTAATTTCCCAATATGGGCAACTCTAGAAAACGGGAAACGGGTCTTACCCATCTCAGTATTCTCAGCATAGGAGACAGACAGCTGAACAGCTGATTTCATTAGGACAGCATCCTGAGCTGTGTTTACCTTGGCTTTCCTCACGAATATGGTTCCTTGACTTTTGATTTTTATCAGTGTGATTTGGAAAGAAGCCTTGACCCTCTTCTCTGATAAACTTTTAAGACTGCCTGAGCCTTAAAGACATAAACCCTAAAGAAGAATCCATTTATTCTTCCTAGGTGAACTCTAACCTGCTTTCCAAATATATTACATTTCTCAGTTCTATCCAGAAACCAGAAAGCTATGTTAGTTATGTTTCTTGAAAAAAGCGATGTCTCAAGATCTGTACCCCAGATCACTGGCCAATTTACTTCCCACATGTGCCTTCTGGGTCCTCCAAGAAGCATAGCAGGATGAGTACTCCAGAAAAATTCACTTCAGAACAAGGCTGCTTCCAACTACCCTTATGCCTGGAGAGCAGACTAGAGCGTGAGATTATGAGGCCCAACCAATTGTCCTATTCCCACCCCAATCTCTCTGGTTCCTCTTAGGATAACATCCATTGACCAAGAGACTTTTCCAGATCCCTGACTACAGTGGCCCTGAGAGATACAAAACAGACATTGCCCATCTCCCCCCTTCCATTTCTGGCCTTACCCCCTTTATCACACCCCAACCTGCCTGGGGGAGAAGGTGATGGCCCCTTAAGGCTCTTGTTTGTAGGTCCTTGGCCTGGCCTGAGCTCATCAGAGCTGGGAATGGGAAGTGTGTGTGGCCAACAGTGGGAGGAAGTTAGAGTGACACATGGGGCCCGTGGATTTCAAAGCAGGGTCAAGATGAAAATCTGATATGATGCCAGCCTGAATTCTTATTTCTGATGCCCTCTCTCACCAAATTCCCTATAATAGCACAACAAGAAGGCAAAAATGACCTAGAGGAGCAGCCCTGATACCGAATCCTAAAGAGCAGCAGACTCACGGTTGTGGTTTCAGCTTCCAACACCACTGAACAAGTGTGAGCAGTGGTCAGCTTCACTTCTGAGAGGCCTGCTGCTCTTGCCTGGAGATTACAGGACCAGTGTCAAGGGAAAAGGGAGGAGGGGTTCTTTCTTTAAATTCTGAGGTGAGGACATCTGACCAGCCAGCAACACAAGCAGATGGGCACTGGGCTGAGAGCTCCGGAGTCATAGCTGCCACAAATCGCTGCTCACTCTCAGCACCTAGAAAAAAACCACAGTTCTTCATCGCCTCCTTCCCTCCTTCCCTCCAGCCTTCCAACCCACCACTGTCTGAGATCCCCTCAGCCTGACCTGGACATGCGCTACAGCCATGCCCGCTGGCAAGGGCACGGAATGAATGGCCAGAAGTCAGGAGAAAGTAGCATGAGGGGGACCAAGCACAGAGCCAAACCCCTTCTTAATGAGGACGCTTCAGTGAAAGAAGCAGAAGGAAAATTAAATTAAAAGTTCATGGAAACTGCATGAAGCGATGCAATTAGAGAATGGAAGAAAGGAAATTGTGAAGAATTTTTAAATTCTGAATCAAGAAATGAACTTGCAGGACTAAAAAATTAGAATTGAATCAACTGAAAACTGAGTTAATAATCTAAAACATCAAGTGGAAAAACTATTTTATTATACAAGGACACAAAACACAAAGGAAAAAAAAAGTGAAAAGAATGAATTGCAAAGCAGAGATCCAGGAAACCTGAGATGCAATATATAGAGCTTCAGAAGGAGATAAATGAGCATACCTAGAAGAAGCAAAACCATGAAAAGAAGGGGAAACTCCAAGTTGGAAAAGATATAAAAATTTTATTTGAAAAGGTACATATGTATCAGGCAGAAAAATAAAATAGATAGATACATAGATACGTAGATACATAGATAGATGCACCAACCTGATGAAATATCTGAATGAGGTGAGGGTAAAGAGATTTGCTCACAAGCTTCCAAACACAGTGAGAAATTTAGCTTCAAAGGCAAGAGAATCAGAGAAGCAAGAGTTCTCATCTGCAACTTTGGATATAGAAAGGTAGTGAAACAGTATTATATTTAAGGCCTCCCTGGCGGGACAAGGGGTTAAGATGCAGCCCATGAAGCTATCCACAGCCACTGCAGCACGAGTTCGATCCCTGGTCAGGGAGCTGCCCACATGGCGCAGCAGACCTCTCCTGACTCGTCCGCTGCTCCCCTCAGCAGTGTATTTCGGTCAATCTGCCTGTTCTATTCTCCACCCTGTCTCTGGTGAATTCTCTCATCCCCCACACCTCTGGCCTATACCCCAGTTCTTGTATGCATAAATAAATAAATCTTTAAAAAAAAACAATAGTATATATAGTTTTTCAAAAAAAGCACTGTGATCCAAGAACTTTAGACTATCCAATAAAATGCTCATGTGGGAAGAGAGCTTGTTTGTTTGTTTGTTTTTCAGTTCAAGCAGAGTCATAATATATGCCACAAAAACACTTCTAAGTAAATTACTCCTGGGAGCACTCTAATTAAAGAAAAAAAAATCAGAACAAAAAATGTCAAGGTAGGGTGAAATGTTCCAATAATAGGAGTCAAATACGATATTAAGTCCTCATTTTGTCCAGGATAGAGTGGTGGAGATAGCACCGTGTCTTCCAGAAGTTTCCAAGTGTTGTGAGGAGGGAGGAAGTGTGGCAGAGACCACATCAACTCACTGAGATCTGGGTTCTTCTTCTTACCCCAGGGCACAAGGCTATCTCAGCCTCCTTGGAAATTAGATAGTGCCATGAATATTCTAGTCAATACAACGTGAACAGAAATGACGTTCAATTCTGCCCCTTAAACGCCACCCATATACTCTCCTCCCTGCTGTTTTCCTCTTCCAGTTAGTTAGACTGGGAATAACCCCCAGAGTGACTTTGAAAGAGAACCTCAAGCTGAAGATGACAGGGGCTGATGTCTTTGAATAACTGTGTATACAATTACTTTGCCAACCTGTCCACCCACCTCATTGCTGGTATGTGAGCAAGAAACAACCATATTGTTTGAGTCATTGTTGAGTATTGATTAATTTTTTATGGCAATTAGCATACTCTAGCCATCACAGGTAGGAAAGTCTCACTGGATTATAGAACAGAGTTTGCGTTTCTCCCCAAATGTAATGGGAAGGGATGAGAGGGGGCGGTGGGAGTGGAGAGGAAGAATTTAAGTAGGAAGTGACACATTTATTTATATTCTAGGGTCCAGGGACAGGGCTCCTGCTCAATCAAGAAGCCATCTTCATAGTCTCCAACGCTACTGTAAAGAGAGGAGGTGTGGAACTGAGAGAATGTTAGCTGGGTCACCAACATGATGATGAAGCTCCTAGAATGAATAAGCGGGCACAGTGAATCAGGTGCCAGAAGCATCAGTAAGTGAGGACAGGACAAAGGGGTGAAGACAGTATTTAGGAGGACTGAGCAAGTGATAGTCATGGATAAATTAGAATAGGATAAATTAGAGGATTTCCAATCAATATAAGGAATTAAAAGATACAGATATTCTATAAAATTAAAAAAAAAAACCTGTGAGTCAACATTCCAAAGGATTGAATAAAATTCAGGACTTGGCGGGGAAGGGACAGAGGGAATGGAGAGGTACGCGTATACTGACAGCTTCATTTTTGTGTGGACTACGTGGCTAGAGTTGAATTGGATAAAAACGATACCAAAAGGGGCATTCCTGGTGGTGCAGGGGTTAAAGACAGTGCTATCAAGCTATCCCCAGCCATTGTAGCATGAGTTCCATCCCCAGCCAGTCAGGAAAAACACACATGGTGCAGCAGAGTTCGATCCCCGGCTGGCCAGAGAGCTACCCACATGGCACAACCGACCTCTCCTGCCTAGCCTGCTGCTCCCCTCATTAGTGTATTTCAGTGGACCTGCCTGTTCTGGTCCCCACTCTCTATGGTGAATCCTCTCACCCCTTCCCCACACTTCTGGCTTACACCCCAGTACACATAAATAAAAAATATTAAAAAAAAAAAACTATACCAAAAAGTCTCTTCTTCTTGGATAATTGGGAAATTTAGTATGCTCATAGAGAAATACTGACTTGAATATACTCTTCAAAATACATATATCCACTTAAAAAAATAGAAATATCTAGAAAAGTTTCCAAATCAGTAGGGATCAAAATAGAAATTAAATTAAAACTCTATCAATGCTAAAAAATTGACTAAGGCAAACACAGGAACAAACAATACAAAATAGTCCAGAGACGACAATACAAGACAAAATAAGGCCAAATATGTCCTTGATTTCAATTATGGCCAGTGTATATAATGCACTCATTAAAACTAATGATGAAAAAGATCATTAAGCAGTCATAAAAACAATCATTGCTGTGACTATTTTATGAGTGTACAATTGTGAACTTTAAATATGTACACTTCATTATGCATCAATTATTCTTCAACAGAACTGTTTAAAAAGAAACTCCAAAAATGGGTAGAAAAGGAAATTCCAATTTTATGCCCTATGCATATACCTAAAGAGGACAGAGAAGGGAAGAGATGTGGCTAAACAAATAGCAAAGAGAGATAGCAATATTTATATTGTATGAAGTAGATTTTGTGGTGAAAAGAACTACAAAGCAATCTAGATATTCTGTAATGATAAAAGATAAAGTCCACCATGAGGTTCCAACAGCCAAAAAACTAATTCACCAATAGCATAACTTTAAAATAAATAAAATACAACAGATAGGAAAAATGTGAGAACACATTAAGAAATTCTAACACAGTTTAATATACTTCCTCAGAACAACAAAATCCAATAGATAATTTGAAAGAATAGTATAGGGGACTTGAATAAACGTTAACACGGGTCAATATTCACACAGATATGGAAAGTCAAATACAAAATTAAAAAATGTACTTTCTTTTCAAATACCTTAAAACTTTGATTATGTATTAGGACACAGTAATATATATTTCCAAAATATTTATCGAAATAACGTGAAAAAATTAGAAAATGTTTATAAAAATGTAGCCCATAAAAAAGTAAACAAATAAAAAATATCCACTTGGAAGTTCTGATGTGTTTCATAAATCAACTATGAAATAAAAAAGAAATCAAAACTGGAATTTTAGAAAAGAATTGAGATTATAGGGCCTCTCCTGGTGCCGCAGCAGTTAAGCGCTGGGCTGCAAAGCTGCCCGCAGCCTCTGTAGCGCCTGTTAGATCCCTGGCTGCTGGCGAGGGTCCCACATGGTGCGCGGACCTCTCCTGCTGCCCCGCTGCTCCGCTCAGCAGTGTATTTCATCACTCTGCCTGCTCTGTTCCCTGCTCTGACTGGTGAATTCTCTCACCCTCCTGTGCTTCTGACTGTACCCAGTGCTTGAATAAACAAACAAACAAACAAATGAATGAATGAATGAATGAATAAAAAAATTAACAAAAAAAAGAATTGAGATTATATATTAAAACCTATGAGAATTGGTCAAATAGTGATGCTTAGTAGAAAATGTGTGGCCTTATTGCTATGTTCTAGGAAACAAGGAAAATTTTAAATAATGAACTAAACAGCTAAATCAAGAAAATAGAAAGAATAAAGAATGAAACTAGATGAAATAGAAAGAAATAATAAAAATAAAACCAGGCATTATTGAAAGAGAAAACTATACTGTGTTTATAATAATAAATGTGTTCTTAAGAAAATGTTTCCATACAAATAATAAAATTAAAAGCCTTTTCCTCTTTTTTACCTTCACATCCCAACCCCACTCCTCACCCTCTCTTCCCCCACCTCCCACAAGTTCAAATCAGAAGCAAATTCCAGCTAGGTCCAGGCTTGACTTTCCCTTTTGGACAGCAGGTCAGGAATGCCACACCCCATTCAAAGGGAGGAGACCCTACACCTGCCCACTTTTAGGAGTCTTACATTCACAATTTGGGTTTTTTCCCCACTTTCAAATGACTTTACCTCTTTCAGCCTCTCCAGTGTAAAAGAAGGCATTTAAAGAAAACAGTAAACATACATGAGGACCTGTCAAGTCACAGGAGCCATTAGGTTTTTCTTACACTGAAAAAGCTTGTGATGACCAAGCCCTGGTGGTTTTGCCTGCATAGGTTTTCCTTGGGTTAAGTTTTATGTTTTCTGTTCTCTAGTTTATTTATTTATATAGATTTTTAAAGATTTATTTATTTATACAAGCACTGGGGTATAGGCCAGAGGCGCAGGAGGGTGAGAGAATTCACCAGAGACAGAGCAGGGAACAGGACAGGCAGAAGGACTGCAGTATACTGCTGAGGGGAGCAGCGGGTGAGACTGGAGAGGTCTGCCACGCCATATGGGAATCTCCCTGGCCAGCAGGGAATTGAACTAGCACTACAGAGGCTGCGTACAGCTTCATAGCACAGCGCTCAACTTGCTGCGCCACCAGGGAGGCCCTGCTCTCTATTTTAAAGCAGTAACCAAAACAGGTTATCTGGTCTCTGCTCCTGGTTTTCTTAGGGATCTTCTGTCTCTCTTGGTTCTAGGAATTCACTTGGTGGCCAGATCTCAGAAACCGAGACCATTACCAGCTCCCCAAGCTCACACCCCGGCCCCCTATTGTTTGCATTTAAGTCTTTCTGAGCTCCTCATGCAGGCCTTTGTCCTCCCAGGGGCCAAGCCCTGGCTTGCCTCCCCACCCCAAGGCATTTCCATTCTCCATCTGCTTCCCTGGGAACTGCCTCCACTCCCTGGGGTACCCCCAACACTGCTCAGCACCATCAGGCATCTCTTACACTTTACAGTGGATGCCGGACATTAAGACCTCTACACTCTGAATGTGAAAGGAGAGGGTTTGTTTCTGCTTGAAGAAAAGTAACACCGTGGAGTTCTTAGTATGTGCCAGAAACTAGAAGCCCCTTTCCACTTATTTTTCTCATTTAATTCTCTAATAATTTGGTGAAAGAGATGCAGTATCTCCATTTCACAAAAACAAAAACACAGGTTCAGGGAGTTTAGGTGTCTTGCCCTAGCTTTCATGCTGAAATTTAAATTCAGATCTCTTTGACCTTAAGTTCAATATATTTTCCACCACTCCACACCGATTGCCACCTTGGAGAAAATTTGCTTTAACCCTGTGTGTGTGTGTGTGTGTGTGTGTGCGTGTGTTCAGATTTAAAAAATGGCGCCCAGATCTGGGTCGATTCTGCTCTCTCCTGCTCTGGATTGTGGGTTTGTGGCCTTTCCAGTCTGTCTATTCAGTCCCACAGTCAGTCTGGCCCAGAAAGGAGACATGAGCTAAGGAATGGCAAGATTGCCCCTGTTTCTTGCTGCTGCTGTATTACAGACCCCTGAATAAGATCCTAGTCTCCAGACAGGGACTTGCTTGCTCTGAAGCACAGACCTCACTGAGCGGGGAGCAGCCTGGCTGGGATGCACTTGCAGGCCCTGTTCCCTGTGCTGCGCCCTCCACCACCAGGATCAAGTCAGCCCTCTTGCCTGCCTCCTTCCTTTCCTGTTTTCTCTCTCCTTCTCCCCTCCACTGGCTTTCTCTTAGTGCCTAGGATTGCCACAACCAAATACCACAGACTGTGGAGATGAAACAGCAGAAATTTATTTCCTCACAGTTCTGGAAACTGCGAGTCTGTGCTGTTGGCAGGGTTGTTTCTTCCAAAGCCTCTCTCCTTGGCTTGCGGGTGGCCATTCCCTCCCTCCTGTGTCTTCACATCTGTGTGTCTGTGTCTTAATCTCCTCTTCTTATAAGGTCCTTAAGATAGTCCTATTGGGTTAGGGCTCATTTTAACTTAGTCAAAGACCCTAAATACAGTCACATTCTGAGAAGCTAAGGATTAGATCTCAACATGTGAATTGTGAAAGACAAAAATGCAGACTAATTCTCTCTTCATTTCTCTCTCTCTCTCTCTCTCTCTCTCTCTCTCTCTCTCACACACACACACACACACACACACACACACACACCCCTATTGAAAATAGAAGGCAAATTCTAGATTGAGACCAAGACTCACCTGTCTCCTGGGGATTCCTGTTTCCCAGGTTTTCTCAGGAAGAGACACTCAGCTCCACAGCCACCTGCTCCTCATGAGTAAGACAGATGTGTGCCTGATTCTGGCCAAGGGCTGGGATTGGGTTTCCATAAGTGTAAAGGAATTTCAGGGGGTCCTGAGGGTTCAGGGAGGGGTTCCTGGGCTTGGTACATATCTCCCTTGTGAAAAGGTTAAGAACAGGATAGAGGAGCTGGAACACTTGATTGAGCAGCTTCAATGACTAGAATCGCTGTCATATTCAGAGTCTTCAGAGCCCCACTAAGGGAAATTCTTAAAATATTTGCTTTCATTTCAATGATCATATCAGAACATTAACAAAAGCACCCCCTGGGCCTCCCCTGGTGGCACAGGCGGTTGAACGCTGGGCTGCGAAGTTGCCCGCAGCCTCTGCAGTGCCGGTTCGATCCTGCTCCTCTCAGCAGTGGATTTTGTTGGTCTGCCTGTTCTGTTCCCCGCTCTGGCTCTGGTGAATCCTCTCACCCTCCTGCAATTCTGACTGTACCCAGTGCTTGTGTGTATGTATGTATGTATAAATAAATAAATAAATAAATCTTAAAAAAAACAAAAACAAAAAAAAGCACCTCCTGAAACAGCAATATGACCACCAACATACAAAGATGCCATTTCAGTGCCTACATTAGTATTCATCTCTATCATTGTATTGGTGCCAAAAAGCACTATTTTAAGTGCTCAGAGCAAAGAGAAAAGAACATTTTTGAGTATATGCATAAATAAAATGTGTATGCAAAGTGAAGGTCAAATAATGTCACAGCACATGGTATAAATTGGAGTCTGAGTTACATAGTTGTTGGAATAGAGAAAAGAGGAGAATGGAATCTTCATACAACTCAATTAAAAACCTAGGAAATAGTATCTTAGTCCATTGTTCATCATATTAAATTAACAATAATTTCATGTTATTGTTTTTAACCAATTTTTAACTGGTTACATTTGTTAATCAAATGTGTTAAATTGTTTTAAATTTGTTAATTTATTTTTCTTTTTGTTGGCATTAGCCTAAGAAGATAAAAATTTGAATCATCTTATTTTTATGCACATTTTTAAATGTATTAAATTAAGTCCAGATTTGTCCTTTCAGTTTAGACAGAGTAGATTATATCAGACACTGGCCAAAAAGATCAAAAGACCTGGATAACAATCCCAAAACAGCTGTATGATGACATCAGAGAATAACCAAAGCATCCAAGACTTGAAGGACCAAAATCCTTGAAAAAAGGAAATGTTTTTTGGTGAGCTCTGCTTTTAACATAGTTTTATTTTGTTTTGTTTTTTCTCTCCTTGGGCAATTTATCAATTCTTGGCATGGAGCACAGAGGTAAAGAAAAAAAGAAAAACAGTCTCACTGGCTGGATAGACAAAAACTGGAGTTTAGGCTACAAAGAATACATGAGGTGGGGTCCACGCTCTTAAAGAAAAAGGAACCATGGAGAGTTAAAGTTGACATTCAACTTGAATTTGCCTCGAGTGATTGTGTGATTTCCAAGGTACATGTTGGAGCTTGAGAAAGAATACAAGGAAGATATACTTGGTAACCACATGGAAAGAAGCTGTCAAGACAGTAAAACCTAAGCATGGAATGTTCTAGCCTCACAGCACTGGGAAGACAAACATTGGAGCTGGCGGCCTGCTATGAGTAAGGGGTGGTAGGCACCCAGGTTCAGTTGAGGGCCCCTGGAAGACTGTGCCTTAGAAGAAAGGGCAAAGCTTCCAATGAGTCAAGATGGCCTTGCCATATCCCAACTGCTTGCATGAAGACTTACTCCCTGGTGAAACAAGTTGTGGTGACATGATGTTGCTTACCCACAACCTGCTAAACTAGCATATGAGGGTGGGCGCTCACAGCCCCCCCTGACCCCTCTAGATCACTTCATCATTTACTGCATGAACCCCGTGGAGTTTAACCAGAAATTTCCAACTCCTATGATACCCAAGATGAAGTGAACAGCACTTCTGGAGGGTCGAATACCTTGTAAGATGGAGGTGCCCAAAGGGCCAATCCACAGATGAATGAGATGAGGAACTTCCAAAGAAGATGCACCACAGTCTTCAGGAGACAGATGTGTTGGAGAATACCCTGAAATGCCCAGAATCTAGATGTCTCAATGTACTGCTGAGTGATGAAGAAACTGAAACTTAGCCATGCCAGGCACTGGTCATACCACATATATACATTATATATATATATATATATATATATATATGTATATATTGTGTGTGTGTATGTGTACAAAGATACATACATATGTACCCATATATGTTCTGTTTACTGCCTCTATCATGTGTATCCCCATCCTTGACATCAAATATACATTTGTTTGACAACTATGAACATATATATATATGTATTTTAAAATACATAGAAGGAAATATAGGTGAAACACTACGTGATCTGCATATCAAAGACATCTTTACAGACACATCACCCAAAGCAGTGATAGTGAAGGCAAAGATAAACAGCTGGGACTACATCAAATTAAAGAGCTTCTGCACAGCAAAAGAGACAATAACAAAAACAAAGAGAAACCCCACCAACTGGGAGAACATTTTTGCACACAACACTAATGATAAAGGACTGATCACAAAAATCTGCAAAGAGCTGATGAGACTCAACAACAACAAAGAAAATAACCCAGTCAAAAAATGGGCAGAAGAGCTAAAAAGAAACTTCTCTGAAGAGGAAATGCAAATGGCCAACAGACATATGAAAAAATGTTCAACATCACTTGTAATCAGGGAAATGCAAATCAAAACTACCATGAGATACCATCTTACACCAGTGAGAATGGCACATATTAAAAAAACTAGCAACAACAAATGTTGGCGAGGGTGTGGAGAAAAAGGAACTCTCCTGCACTGTTGGTGGGAGTGCAAACTGGTCTAACCACTATGGAGAGCTGTGTGGAGATTTCTGGACCTACTAAACATAGAGCTTCCATATGATCCAGCAATTCCACTCCTAGGTATTTACCCAAAGGACACAGAAACATCCATTCCAAAGAACACCTGCACCCCTATGTTTATAGCAGCACTATTTACAATAGCAAAGCTTTGGAAACAGCCCAAATGCCCAAAAATAGATGACTGGATCAAGAAGATGTGGTACATATATACCATGGAGTATTACTCAGCATTCAAAAAAGATAAACACATGCAATTTGCAGCAACATGGATGGCGCTGGAAGGGATCATGCTCAGCGAAATAAGCCAAAAAGAAAGAAAAATACCAGATGGTCTCACTCACAGCAGGAATCTAGAAAACTTAAATAAGGGATCAGGAAAATGAATAACTATAAGAAAGTGAAAATCAAAATCAACAAAAAACTATGAACCAGAGACACTTTTTGGGTGGTGGGGGCCGGGAGGGGAGGGATTGGGGTCAGAATGGGGCATGTGCAGTTGTATGGGGGAATATAAAAATAAAATTTATTATTTAAAAAAAAAAAAGAAATGAAAAGAATTTATACCTTTCTGGAGGAAGAAAACATCACTTGAAATCTCAAAATCTAGAATGCAATGAAAACTTAGCAGGTATGCCAGAAAACAAGACCAAGTCACTAAAACTCAAGAGAAATATAACCAACATCAATAGATTCATAGGTGATGCATATATAGCATTATCAGACTTGTAATTGAAAATTACTTCATTACAGTCAAGAAAATATATTAAAAGGATATTTTACCTGAGAATTGTTATGTAAAATAAAAAATGAGAACCCTGTATTATCAACCTCTCAGTAGCTTAGTCTAGAATACTAGGTCTTAATTTGTGATTCCTTCATCTCCCTCATCCCATTAATGCACGTCTGTTTCATTATTCATTACTTACTGTCACTTCTCTAAGTAAGAACAACATCGTGTCTCAGCTACATCCATGATCCATACCACAGAAAAAACTTTCTTGTAAATCTGATCCTTCTGTCCCTCTTTGTAAAACCATTCAATGGTTCTCCTATTGTCTTCAGAATAAGCTCCAAGCTCCTTTGTGTTCTACTTAGCCATGCACCCTGCCCCCCGGCTCTTGCTCTCCTCTCCTGTGTGCACCTTGCTACGTCACCACTCCAAACCTGTTGGAGGTTGAAGCACTTGTCCTTCAATGACAGCAAATTAATTTTAGTTACAAAAGTGCACCTTCTTTCTCCAACTCCTGAAATTTGCATACACTATTTCCCTTCATCACAGCTTTACTCTTTCTTCTCTTTATAAATTCCTATCCAACCTTCAGAAACCTTATTTTCTAGGAGGCTCTCTCTGATCCCTTCCAACATCCTGAGATCCCCTCCTAGCATATCATGTCCTCCATCAGAGGATTTATCATACTAAATGGTAATTGCATGTCTACATGCATGTCTCCCCCACACAGAGATTACCAGTTCTTTGATGGCAAGCTTACACAACAGCTAAAATATTATAGATACTTCTGAGGATTGGTGACTGGAGATGAATTTACATCTGAGTGCTGAGCTGAAAACAGAAGCTCAGCACTTTTTAGAGAAGGATTCAGCCCCCTAGTATGCCTACCCAGGATCCAAGTAATGACTCTGGCACTGTACTTTGCGCGCTCTATCCACATGGGTCCCCAGGGTGAAGGCAGTCTCCACGAAGGGCTGGCAATTACAGCCTCGTCCAGAGTCTCTGGAGCCCCATCCCACTTCACACCAACCCAAGGACAGCAAAAACGCCAGAGTTCCATTTCCAAATCCCGTGAAGGTCATGAATATAAGGAGCATGCTTCCCAAGGGCCCTTCTTCAAACTGCAGGCAAAGGGTAAAGCTAACTGTTATCTGGCTGCAACTGCTTTCCAAACGATCTATAAAAGTCAATGCTCTCCCTCAAAGTGATCTTTTCTCTCAATGCCTGTGTGAGTGATCATTTCTGTCCTACCCACAGGACTGGAGTGAGGAATGTGTGTTTTAGAAGAGTTCATTCAGAATGATTATACAAATACAAGGAACAACGAACACTCTCGTGTTGTTGTCACAAGACTAATCCAGGTGGGGCTACTGTCACCAACAGCACATCTCAGATGGTCCTCCTGCCCCTCCTCTCACAGCCCCATCACACACTGAGTCCTAGAAGCACAGACAGCACCAAGGGTCTCCTCAGAGCTTTAGAAACAGCTGAACGGCAATGATACTTGTAAATAACTACCACTGAAATTTTTATATTGGCTTACCTTTTCATCTTTACAAAGACCTTCCAAGGTGAATATTATCATCTCCCTTTGGATGTAAGGAAAATAAAACTGCGAGGCTGAGTAACTTATCTGAAGTCACACGGCCAGGGCAGCCAGGACATAGCTGAGGGATGCACAGAGCTGGTGACTAGTTCCTCCTCTCTGGAAATAGCTTCTTTGTTCCACGCACATGTCACTCCTGTTCCTCATGGTGGTCTGCCCTCCACTTGCAAATATGCAGGGAAGAGACAAAAAACATTTTGAATTCTAAACTTAGCGTGAACGTAGAAATTTGTGACATCAAAATAGTTCAAGGGTCAATGTCATTTTAAGCCCAGAAAATTCTCTAAAGGACAAGTGTTCCTACCTTAGAAAGGTCTTTGTTTTCAAGAGCATTTCAGCAGCCCAGATGACACTTGTGTTGTGCAAACTCCCTTGTGGAAGTACCGGGTCCCTCACGAGACCGGTAAACCAAATGTTTTTGTGCCTGAAATCTCCTTCAGTCCTTCTGGTCTTCTGATTATACTTGATGGTGCAAGGTAAAGTAAAAAAGAAAGCTTCATAATGATGATGCACTGCTTCCTGCCACAGCCCTAAGGAATAAACTCACTCTGGCCTAATTCATGACAAGACAGCCAGCCGTGGTCCAAGTTCATTCCAAGGTAGAGACGCTATTAACTTGTGACCCAGCCTAGGAGCCAGGTAGCTGTGAAATAGTGTTTCAGTTAAGAATGGTTAAAAAAAAAAAATGCTCCAAAACATATTGCTGATAAAATGTTTATACTCAGTTTAACAAATTTTATAGTAATGATGCTTTAAAAATGTGTTTCTCATGAATGGCTTTGTGATACTGAATGCAAATAAAGAAATAATGAGTTTGGAATTGTAAACAGATTACCTCTGCCCCAGAGTCGAGGGTATCAGCACATTACCCACCAGAGTCAAACGCATATGCCTGGATTTGCCACATGACTCCCAGCAGATTCTATAAATTACATTTTGGCCAGCTCATTGAGTTACATGGTTATCTCTGGAAGGTTCAGCCTGGCTGTAGGTGCAACAGACCGGACTGTGTCCTAACCAAAAAGACCCCAAAATATCCTAGGGACTTGGTAGTTGACCATAGAAACACCATGGAAACAAAAGAAACTGAGGAAAGTGATACAACTACAGACCAACATCAGAATGTTGGTAAATTTATTCCAGAATGGAATAAATCTAAAATGAAAGAGCAACACCAAATTTGCACAGAAGAAGCAAAGATGCCATTTTTTTTTTAAAGATTTATTTATTTATACAAGCACTGGGTACAGTCAGAAGCATGGGAGGGTGAAAGAATTCACCAGAGCCAGAGCAGGGAGCAGAACAGGCAGAAGGACTGAAGTACACTGCTGAGGGGAGCAGCGGGCACAGCAGGAGAGGTCTGCGCGCCATGTGGGACACTCCCCAGTGGCCGGGGATCGAACCGGTGCTGCAGAGGCTGCTGGCAGCTTCGCAGCCCAGCACTCAACTGCTGTGCCACCGGGGAGGCCCCCAAAGATGCCATTTTAACACAGGGAAATACAGTAAAACTTGTTAGCATGTGGAAATGGATACTAAAGTGAGGTCCACTGCACACCTCAGTCAGTCTTTCAGGCAGGACCCTGCAGATTATAGGGTACACCTGTGTCTGGGAGGTTTTCTGTCCCCATAGAATATAGACACACCAAAAGGATAAAGCTCAGCTTAATTATCTGTGATAATTCAATGCATACTCAATATTTCTATCACATGCACTGAAGCAGCAGGCTCAGGCCTCAGCTGTGGGCCAATCAGGAAGGAGGGAGGCCAAATCTGATGGTATGAGGGCAAACAGTTTTCTCCTGGGGCGCAGAGAACATGGTCCCTAGAATGAGTGGAGAATCAGGGCAGAAGGTAGGGTGAGCAGTAGTCTCAGCTTGCCTGTAACTTTTTGATTTTAGCACTGGTAGCCCATGTTATAGGATACCCCTTAGTCCCTGGCAAACTTCAGTACTAGGTACTTAGCTCAGAGAGAGATACAGAACATCGCCATCTCAGCAGCCATTCCAGAATCATTCAAAGTTCAGGGAAGGACTCAAAGCCTCTTCAGAGGCCACACTTCATTAAGAATGTTGAGGACTCACAGAGTGAGTCCACACTGAGTGTCTGGAAGGACTTCCCAGGGCAGGCAGCTTGGAAGCACAGGACCACCAGTGGTGCACAGAAGAGGCACTGGTTCTCCAAAGTTCCTGCAGGACTTGGAAATGGTCATCCAAACTCACCCATAGAGCTGACTGCTTATGCATAGAATTATAACAATACGATTTCTCCTCTTTCTATATAAGCCATGTTTGGTCATGTTCCATATATTTCTGTCCACCTCATGATGCCCCTAATTAAAGAATCCTTCTGGATCTTTTGTACATGAATAGTTGGATGGAGCAGCTTTGGTCTGACTATTGGAGCAAGAATCTTCTTAAATTTCTAATCACTCTGCTCCATGCCCATCCCCACATCTCCCTTAGAGAGGTCTGTTCTAAGAGGTTCCTGCAATATGGGGGCTGGGTGTTCCCTATGATACAAATAGGATTTCAGATCCCAATAGTGATAGAGTTCAGGGAGAGGTAAAAGTGATTCCTCTAAGGGATCCAAGTAGGCACTTATACTCCATTCCTGACAGAGACCACAATGTAAAGCATCTTTTCAAAAAGTTTTTTGACACCACAAGACCTCACATTTTATTATATAAGAAATAAATAGTATTCAATATCATTACTGTTAGGGACTAGAGTGCAGCTGAATCCATTCACCCTCGCCTTTCTGCCCTTTTAGCCTCTGGCAGACGGAACATCACGAGATGTGCTAGCTGGGAAAGTACCTGTGGATGTTTTACTCCCTGGTCAGACAGAGGCACTCACTCCCAAGGCACAAGTGCCCCTGGACAAGCTGGAAAAGTGGTCATTTTTCTTCACTGCTCACCTGTGACTCAAGACCACAGGCCTCGAGAAGCTGAACACAGAGTGGTCTGGGCTGGACTCCAGAGGCAGGCCTCACTTAGTGCTCCCTGTGGAGTGGAGACTTTCAAACCTGTGTCCTTGGAGATGGAGGGAAACCAGTGCAAGCACCTGAAAGCATACCTAGCTGCCTTGGCCTGCAGCGTGTGCAGAGAAGCGCCCCCTCAAGGGGGCAAGTAGGACTGCACTCCAGCCCAGCTCCGCTCACCAGGCCTCCTGGAAAACTTCTCAGGAAGAGTACATTTGTCTTTGCACAAGTATGTCACCTGCTGACCAAGCCTTGTTCCTGTCGGGCCCTGCCTACCCAGATGGGGCATCACTTCTAAAACCACACAGAGGCACCTTACGAGTTTGCTTGCTGTCTGTGAGCAGCACCTTGAATACTCCCACTTGTCTGCCTGGTCAGCACGTGGTCTCCTACATGTTGGCAGCCCCACCGTCCTTGGGAGGACTGCCTGAGCAGATGGCTGGCGTGGAAGAAGCCTCTTCTGGGTGTAGACAGGGGGCAGGTGGGGCTAGAGTTCCGGTCTCACTCCACCTTGACTTTGCCCGCTTATCCAAATAGGCTAAACAGACAAGTCTCTCTGTGGCCAGATGGAAGATACTTGTCCTCTTAGGGGTGGAGGCTGGCAGAGGATCCAGGTCTGTGACTTTCGGCCCTGCCACTCATCACTACCTGGGGACTGTGGGATGAGCAGTTCAGCTGTTACCCCAGAGCCGCTAAACTGATCAGAACAGGCTACTAAGTAAAAATCACTCCAAGCCCCCACTGTACCCTAGGCCAAAAATTTGCCCCGATTATATTTCCCATCTCAAATTTCAAGTTACACTGTCCAATATAGCTCAACAGAGAAAACTGTACCACAAGCACCACATACCAACACAAAAATACCCCAAGAAGCACACATCAGTGATTTAAAAATACCCAGAACTTGAGCTCTGTGGAGCCCTGTCATTATTAAGTTCTAGAGGAGAAATCAAAGTTCAAACCTGGAGCTTCCTGTCTTCTCCAAATTAAGATCCTAAGAAATGATAGACCTTCCCTCTTAGCTTTGAAATCCCCCCAGTCTCGCCAGCCGAGGCCCCTCAGCTGGAGTCTGAGCATCTCCTCCAGGAGCAGCTGCGCTCCCAGGCGGCTTCTGGGAAGGGGAGTGTCTCCCAGAGCAGCGAGGGGGCTGGATTCATCCTGTCCCGCCTCCCTCATGTGTCCAGCTTTTCAAAGAGCATGAAAGTCAGCAGGGCATGCCAGAATACCTCAGCCCCAGCCCGGCACCCATCACATTTAGGCAAGTTCTGTGATGTTCTCAGAAGCTGGGTTTCTGTTGCCAGTCATGGAATGGAGCAGATGCTTGGTGACATCTGGGGGAAAGGAGGTGGGGAAAACAAAAGTGAGATCTGGAAGGAAAATATTCTGGATTTCAGACTCACTAGAGCTGCTGATAAGACTGGTATTTGTGGGGGTGCAACCCCTGCTACAGGTTTGCCCTGCCCCTTTGTTCCCGCCTGCACCATCCGCTCTTCTCACATTCCCACCCTCCTCCATGATATCACCTGCAACCCTGTGTATTTCCTGGCCTGCACAGGCCTCCTGTCTAGGAGGGCATTTCCTTTTCTTTAGTTTTTGACTCAGCTACAGGAACACCAGGAACAAAAGCTGCCGTTGATGGTCCTAGAGAAGACTTCTCATGCCATAAAGTCCTTTCCAAACCTTGCCTCCCCTCCTCTTGCACGGTTCTCTTCCCCAGCTGCCTATCTGGCGGCTGCAGGGCAGTCCTCTGGCACTGCATTTCCCTCTGCTAGTCCCGACTCCTTACAGGCTTAGGTTTTACAGTGTATAAGCTGCTGCTCAGGTAGCCCCTTAGCCCCTTCCCTTTTCTACCATGTGGAGGAGGGGTAATGCTTGCTGAGTCCTGGCACTTTCCTGGAATTTTTTATTTCTTTGTTTTCAGGCCCATGTGTTTGTGGGCTTAGCCTCCAGTTGTCTTGGGAGTCCCCCACAGTTAGAGAAAAAGCCAGAGTTAGAGGACAAAGTATTCATTCCCTACCATATGCTGCCTATCTCTCATACCCTCTTTGAGAAGCAGAAGGCCACCAAGATAAACCTTCTCAACAGTCAGTCATCTGGCAAATATCTGCAGAGGACCTGCTATGTGCCAGGCACCGTCCTGGATGCTGGGGCTACAACAGGGAACCAGACAAAGTCCCTTGGCAACTGGGCTCACATCCAGACCAGCCCAACATCTGATGTGACTCTTCTCAGCCACAGCTTTCCTACCAGCCCCCACCCTTCACAGCTCCCCTTCCAAGCCTCACTCCACCTCTTTTCTGACACGTTTCTTCAAAACCTGTGCCAGGTCCACTTTCTCCTCCTAAGTCCTCACCTTGGAATTTGCCTTAATATGCTCAGCTTGGGCCTTCCCGGTGGCACAGCGGTTGAACGCTGGGCTGCGAAGTTGCCCACAGCCTCTGCAGCGCTGGTTCGATTCCTGGCAGCCAGGCGAGGCTCCCACATGGGGCGCAGACCTCTCCTGCCACGCCCGCTGCTCCCCTCAGCAGTGTATTTCGTCGGTCTGCCTGTTCTGTTCCCTGCTCTGACTCTGGTGAATTCTCTCACCCTCCTTAGCTTCTGATTGTACCCAGTGCATGTATAAATAAATAAATAAATCTAAAAAAAGAAAGAAAATATATTATAAAACATATATATATATATGCTCAGCTCACTGTCCTGGGGTTATTCTCTCCTTCCTCTCCCAGCTCTATGCCAACTTTCTTACAACTCCCTCACACAGCCATCCCAGCCTTCAAGCAGGAGTTCCCCCTTCTCTTTTATTACAGACTCTTTCTAGCTAAAGCTTTTTATTCCTTCCTTAAGCACAGGATTTGGAATGCTTTCATCTCATGTTTTGGCACCTCGATCCAGGAAAATGGCACAGTGCCTTATCCACACTTGGATTAAAACCTTCCACTTCTCTGAGGAAAACCCCCATTTCAGACCCCTGAATCCACCAGGATGTGCAAAACTTATACAAAGAATAATCTAAAGCCAGTTTGAGAACATGAGGGAGGAGGAGGCTCCAGGGACCCTTGAACCAGACACATGGATCCAAGGTTGGCACACAAATATCTTTCTAGGTCTTGGATACAGCTTAACACAGACACAGCATAGGACAGGAGAACTCATACCTTCTATAATGCCTAACCCATTGATCCAAAAACCAAAGGCTTAACTCACTCTAATTCTCACTTTCCAGGTAGAACATGGATGTTTCTGGTAAGTTAGAGCCCCATATATCCCATACCATTTTTGACTTGAAATACCAGCTCTGACTTCAGTCTGAGCTGTGTATCTCACATCAGCCTGTATCATGGGGTTGCAGGCAGCCTGCATCAGTCAGATTAAGCTAGGTTACATTGTAATTACAAACAAGCACCAAATCTCAGTAGCCAGACAAGTGTTTCTCCATGCACATCACAGAACATCTGGGGAGAAGGGTTATTTTACTCTACATTTTCTTCATTCAGGGACCTTGATAAATGGAAGGTCCATCTTTGTCCTCCTTTAATCATAAAATTTTTATTTTCATTAAAATCATTATTATTTATTTATACCTATAGAAGAAAAATTACCTGCATTTAGAGTCAGAAGAGTTTGTCTTGGTCTTTACTTACCACTTAGCAACTGTGTAATTTTATACCAGTCACTTGCCCCTCTGTGGGCCTCAGTTTCTTCATCCTTGAAATGAGGGAATGCAGTTACAAATAATCTCTACAATCATTTACATCTCAAAAGTCCATATTCCTCTGCCTTGGAAGGGGCAGGGTAATGAGCATACAGTCTCACAATCACAGTCAGCCTCACTGTACAGTTTGGAAAACTGAAGTTTAGAGAAATTAATACTTGCTTAAGATCACACAGATGGTAAGGCATAGATGTGGGATTTGAACCTATGAACATCATACACCAAAGGTTTTTCTCTTTTTACTGTATTTCATTCATTATGCAATCTAACATTACAAGTGCAGACAGCAAGGATAGAGGGAAAATATGCAATGAGATCAGCAAAGAGCTGTGCCTCGTGGCATATCATTGGTGAGGAAAATGACCCACAGTATTTTTATTTCTTCTTCCAATTCCATTTAACTTAATGACATAATCGCTGGTACTTCTTAGGTTCTGATAGTGAACTAAGTGTGCTATATGTAGAATAATTACATCTGAGAAATTGGGAGCACACATATCATTTAGGAAAATAAATACCACCCTACATAGTCAAAGGGAGGGACCTATTGCAAGAGATTCAAATTCTCTGGGGACTATACCTGAGAAAAGAAAGCAAACATTGTTTAAAAATGAACAATGATGGAAAATATGTATAAATAAATTAATTTAAAAAAGAAATAATCATGGAATCTGAAGCAGGATTTCAGGAATGAAGAAATGGAAGAACTATCAAAATCTGCCATCTGCCCTTGCATCTATCTGCCATTGGCCTCTGGTAGGAGGACGGTTCACACCTTCTTGGTGACAGCATCCTTTCCATCCACGTAGGTACTTCAAACTCATGCAGAGTAAGATTCAGCAGTCCTAGTCTCCCCCGAAGCTGAGACTTGCTCCTTCTCCCAAGGTCTCTCTTCAGTGCCACATAGAAGTAAATAATGACTTTTCTTTTCTCTTGACCTCCAAAACTCATCCACAAGGCTCTCATTTGAAGAATTAATGCTGGAACTCTGTTGGCAGGGCAAACTGGCTTATACAGTTTTGAGACTTCCAGCCCCCATGATACAAGGACAGCTTAGAAATCTGGGGGGGTAGGGGAGGAGGGTTGACTATTGGCAGACAACAGGTCACGTGGCGCTGTGGTTCTAGCAGAAGGGCCAGGGCCAGGAAAGTCTCCTGCAGGGTGACATCAGCTATGTCTGAAGATAAGATATAAATCGGGGAGAGTTCTCAGGAAGGGGCAATGTGAGTAAAACAGAGTAGAGACACCTCCAAAGGAACATAAAGTCACTGAGTCCAGTCAACACACAGAACAACAGGAAATGGCTCGGTTAAGGCCAATGGCTAAGCAAGGACAAGATTCTGAATGCAGTATGTCATATTTGGACTTTTTCCAGTCAATAATAGAAAACCAGTGGAGGTCTTTCAAGGAAGAAAGTGACAGAATCAGATGAGTAGGTTTAAAAGACCCCTTTGTCAGTATTAAAGATTTATTGAGGATATAGGGAGGATGAGGAACTTTGCTCTCATCCAAGTGCCAGCCAATGATTGCTTCACTTTGAGCAGTCGCTGTGGGGATGAGGACAAGGGGCTGGTTTGGGAGGCAGCACAGAAGTGAGGCTGAGTGACTCATGGGCAGTGGGCATGAAAGAGAGAAGTTCTGGCCAGGCCTCTGGCTTGGACCATGGAACATCAAGGGCCCATTCACTGAAGAGGGATCTTGGGAGAAGGAGCAAGTCTGGACTTTGGGGGAGACTGGGGCTGCTAAATCTTACTCTGATGGGTTTGAAATGCCTAGGTGGGTGGAAAGGATGCTGTCACCAATAAGGTGTGAACAGTCCTCTTTCCAGAGCCAGGCCTAAGCCAAGCCCAGTGTTGGCGCACTCAGTGAATGTGGTAAACCTCATCTGGGAGGGGCTCCGAGTTGAACCAGCCCTGCAACATCTGGGATTCCAGAGGTGCTTCACCACCAGAAATCTTTGGGGAATATTAAAATCTCACTTGAAGCAAATGTTTCAAGTTCTACAATATCTCTAAGTAAAATTTCCCCGGAGAATTTCAAAAGTACACAGAAAATAGGTGCTCCCTTCCTTCCTCTGGGCCCCAAATGTGGGCCATTTAAAGCAAAGGAGAGGAGAAAGCTCTACTGCCTTTTGATCTTAATGAAATTCCAATCCTCTCCTAGTCCTAGTTTAACTATCAAACAAAATAGTTTTTGTTTGATTGGGTTTAAGATAAGTAACATTTTTAAATAGGCCCAGGGGGAGGGAAGGCTTAAAATTGGTAAGAAAGATGGGGACCTGAGACAGCCTGTCCACTCTGGAGATGCACCAGTCACACTGGTCATGGAGTGACTATTGTACCGTTCACCTTGGATTTCAAAGGTTTTCGCTCTGACTCTCCCATGTTCTGGAAACTCCTCTGTCCCATACAACAGGGGAGAGCTGGCCAGCCTAGGGGCAAGAATCTACCTCTCCAGCCCTCCCCGTCCAGACCTCCCTGAGGATTGGGGGAGATTCTCAAGCTGTCCAGGCACTCCACCAAGACCTGCCTGCCAAACCCCCATCACCCACCAGACTGAAAAGGCATCTGAACACATCCACCTTCTCCATGAAAACCTGTCTGCCTTATTTAATGTGCAATACCTGCCTCTTCCAACTTCTGGAAATGAATTAAACTCCTGATCTCTCTCCCCTTCTTTATTTTATTTATTTATTCCATGGTATTTTTCTATATCTCATACTAGGTTATATATATTTTATATATATATATAGCATTGTATTTATCATTTATTATATATATATCATTTATAATATATATAGCATTGTATTTATCATTTATTATATATATCATTTATAATATATATGTGTGTGTATGTATGTGTGTGTATGTGTGTGTATATATATATATATATATATATATATATATATAGCGCATTGTGTTTATCATTTATTGTCTGTCTCACCCTACTAGCAGGTAAACTCCTTGAGGGTAAGAATCATTAATTGTGTTTGATTCTTGATGTATCACATTTGCCTGGAACTTAGCAAGGCTTTAATACACATTTTTTGGAATGAATGAGTTAAACATGCTCTCAATCTATAGCATTTTAGACAGAACATGAACCAATCTTGATGTTTTTAATTCAAATGAGATATTTGCATTATTTCATATTCAAAGTCGACTGTTGACACATTTAATCTTGCTAAACTCGCCAAGTGTGGTGGCTTTCTCCTGCCAGTGGGTTACATAATCTTGCAGGCACACATTTGAAGCACCAAGCTAACCTTCGCACATGGCAGCTGCGGTGTGGTAATTGCAAGGGGGTGTCTCCGAAGGGCTGAAGAAGGCACGCCATCTGCCACAGCATCAGGGACAGCCAGGGGTGAGGATGCTGGGTCTCCTGTGTCACCTTACCCACCAATTATCCCTCCCCACACCAGCTGTGTGGGGCCCGGGAACAGAAAGGATGGCGACCCATCAGTCCACCACACTGGGCTGGATGCATGTGGGCGTCTCCTACAGGAACTTGACACCGTGCTCTTTCCTTATTCCCACTTGCCAGGTCTGAGGAAAAGACTGGGTTCATGGGAACAGTTAGTTAGTTCTGCCTAGCTCCCCGGCACGTCACGCTGAGTCTCAACCTTGTGCTTTTGGCACAAGATCTCAACACCTGCACAGCCTTTCTCCCAGTTGATGGCCTGGTAAACAGCTTTTCACTTCAAATATCTGCAAAGATCTCACCTCTACTGTGTGACCTTTCCTGGCCATCTCCTAATAGAATTAGTCACTCCCTCATCAGAGCTGCATTGACAATAATAGTGACAACAACAACAATAACAATAGCAACAACAGCTAAAATGTCAAACACTTACAGTGTATACTGAAATGTGCATTAGCCCCTGGGCTGTAGATCTGCTGTGATGTGCAAGTCATTAGTACCTGCACATACATCCGCTTGCATGTCCCTCGCAGCGGTGCTATTGCAATTATTATTAGCTCTGGTTTATAGGTGAGACCTCATGCTTAGAGAGGTCCCCTCACCTCTCAAGTCCACACAGCTCTGAAGGGGAGAGCTGGAACTTGACCCCCGGGTGGCCCAAGACCAAGTTCAGGGTCACTGAGGCAGTGCCCTCCTGCCTCTCACACCTGCCTTCACTTGGTGGCGTGTCTCCCCATGGATCACACGTCTTTGGGTCTCAGCTCCCAGGAGACAAGGTCTGTGCCTCTCTGATTCTCTTCTGTATCCTTGTCTGAGTGGTGCTTGGCATGGATTAGGTGCTAAATAAAAAATAACACAGGTAAAGAGCTGGCATTGGCGTGGTTGGTTGATCTCAATTGAACTCACTAATTAGGTTAATTAAGAGTATCTAGAGATTGTGATGGGTTTGAATCTGCATCCACCAAATAACTCTGCATATTCTCAACTTCCTGGGATCTTATGACTGTGAACAGTGCAGCCTCCCTAGATGCCCTCGATTGCCAAATCTCCTGGGAGCCCCTGTGCCCTGTGACATGGTGTCTGCACAGGCCTTGTGCAGAGTGGGAGCTGGAGGTCAGAGGCTGCTCCCAGAAGCTGGTTATCAGGAGGGAGGTGTGTGAATCCAGGAGAGAATTTCGCAGAGGAGCCAGACCTGAGTGGAAGCCCAGCTCATGCAGCAGGAAGCCAAGCAGGGAGACAGATGGGTGCATGATTCCACGCCACCACGTGGACTTGTTACACGCCCTGTCCACAGGGCACCCAACTATCCAGCGAAGACTGGAAAGGTGAGAGGAGCCAGGCCCCAGGCATTGACGAGGTGACACCCCGCAGTCAGCCCTGTGAACAAACTGATTCTTCCCCTCAGAAGCATGGAATGCAGGAGAATCCTCCCCCATCTCCTTGCTACAGAAAATAAAGTGCAACCTAACCCAGTGTTGCACCACAAGAGGCCTATAGGCTAGATGCTGGAAGCCCTGGAAGAGGCCTGGCAGGGAGGAGCCAGCTCATCGGTGCTTGGCCAGGGCTCCTTGGTTCTTCTCTCTGGCAGCTAAGGTCTGGTTACCCAGAGAAACCAGAACAGGGGCATTTGGGGGGATGCACTGATCTCCACCTGGGAAACCCCCTGTACCCCCAGTAAGAGGACCAACCTCAGACATGGCTGGAGATAGAAGTCACCACCCTGACAAAGATGGTCGTGACAAATATCATATTCATGCGGCAGCTGCTCTGTCCCACACACTGTCCCAAATCCTTTATGCCAAGTAACTCATTTAAAGCTCACGACAAACCCTGAGGTATGCGTGTATCACTACTCTGGTTTATAGGAGGGGAAACTGAGACACAGAGAGGCTAAATATCCTTGATATCATCTAAGGGGCTTTAGAAAGCAACTCATTAACTCAAAAGCAACTCCTCCACTAATAACTAATTTCACAATTAGTGCATCTCTTTGTAGGTAAGGGCTCCTATGCAGTGAAAATGCCTGGAATTAGCACTTCATGGATAAGAGAAGGGGTCAATACTTTAGGTTCATGAATTTACAACTTCCCCCACCATTTAAAATTGTCAGTTGTGTGACCCTGGGCCTCAATTTCCCCCTATGTCTAATGAGGTAGAAGGGAGCCACCCTGAGGGTTAAATGAGCTAATCCTCCTGAAGCACTTGGACACTGGGAATGTCCAGTAAATATGGGCTGCTGTCATTCCCTTATTGGGCATTTGTTTTTCTGTTCTTTTTCTCAGTATTGGTGGCAGAGAGCAAGGTCTTATCAATGTGGGGGCTGAGGGGATAGTTTAATGAGAGGTGAGCAGGCAGAAACAATTCTGCAATCTGGACTTCTGTCACAAGAGGCATGATAGGAAACGGGATGAGAGAGGGGCCCCTGAGGACATGAGTCCCACAGAAGAGGCGCTAGAGGGACAGGGTTCCACAGAACGTGGTGGTGTAGTCCAGGCAGAGAAGCTGGGCCGGCCTCAGAGGGGTGTCTGGGCTTTCATGGGAAAGGAAGTGTCTTCGGCAGCTCCAGCGCTGCCAGCGTTTTGCTCCAAGACCAGCAGCAGAGGCAGACAGAGCTACAGCACTTGGGCAGCCCCAGGGGCCTGATGCACAGCCCCGGGGCCTGAACTCTTCTTCTCTCCTCCTTCTGGGACTCAGGGGGTGTTTTTCTTTCCTCTGGATGGAGTGTTCTTTCATGAGATGGCTGGGCCACTAGGCCAGAGAGAAGCAGGTTTGACCAGATGGCCCTGTCTCTTCTATTGCCCCAGTTCTTATGTTAGGTCCCTGTGACACATTTCCTCCCAGAATTATGAGCCAGGAACAAGGTGAGTGCCTCCCAGGCTCCCCGCTCACCACAACTGCCTCGTTTTCCAAATAAGAACTTTCCAGCTGGAAGAAGGCAAGGGTTTCTCTAACCTCAACCCCCATGTTAGACCCTTGTCTGTCTCTGAGGTGGCTTTTTCCCTCCAACACGGCACATCTCTTGGCCAGATGTTGACTTCTGCACTATGTGCCTTTCTCAAGCACAGAGAACTAAATAAACAAGTGTCTTTCCCTTTTGTCTAGAGATGCCATGAGTTTTTGGGCTAAATTTAGAGATCAGTACCTCTTAGTCTGTTTTCCTGACGCTATTTCCTTCTTTGAGGTAGTTTCAGCAAGCTCTCTTAAAAATGTTTGTCTTAACTATCCTGAATCATGAGTAAACTGTCTCAGATCCCTTTAGGGAATAAAGAATAAATGATCATCTAAAAATGTTTACATATAAACTTGTTGTCTACACAGTCCGCTGAAACAGCAAGTGTGTGTTAGGGAAGTAAGATGTTCCGATTGATAGAATATTCTGACAGAGATGAGCAGACCCTGCTCACAGTGGGTGGTAAGCTTGCAGCCCACCTGGTGGGAGTCAAGGTGTGTGGAGGAGTTTAATGGGTGTGGGATAACTCTTTCCACCCTCCTGGCTGACGCTTGATATGCCACAGTAAGGGTTACATCCTCTATGTTGCCATTTGCATTAACTATGAAACTTGAAATCCCTCAGGAACTGTGGAAGGTAGTACTGTGGAAAGTGGTACGCGCACTTGCACAGGGTGCACCATGGGGTGCGCCTGTGCATCAGAGCCTTTCCTTGGGGGTGTGGCTTACAGGGGGCGCCCCTCTCCCCTGTGGTTCCATTAGGCCTGTGCCAACACCTGCCAGCACCACACTGTGACACACCTTGCCTCGCTGATGGCCACAGTGTCAGCCCTCACCTTGCTTCTCCCACCAACCCCAGCCGGCTCTCACCCTGCCCCAGCTTCCATCCCCACTGCTCAGGCTGCCGTTCCCTGCCACCAACAGGCTGCTAGGAAAATTAAATAAAGTGAAGGCAGTGCAGGATCTAGTGACACCTGGGCACAGGCAGACCCTCAACAAGTGGTCGCCTTTGCTTTCTCCTCCTACTTCTTTGCAGGATTTGGGGTCTATTGCTTTCAAATCCAGTTTGAAGGTTTGAACTAGAAGGTGCAGTCTGGATAAACTGGAGCAAAGAATCAAATCTGGTTAGTGGGATTACAGGTCTGTAGTTGGTATCTCCCCAAATTCATATCTACCTGTAATCGCAAAATGGAACCTTATTAGGAAGTAGGGTTTTTAGAGGTGTTATTAAGGAATTAAGATGAGATCACACTGGATTAGGATGAGCCCTAAGTGCAAAGAGAGTATCTTTTTAAGAGACAGAAAAGGATACACAGATGCCAAGAAGCTGATGTAAAGACATGGGTGGAGATTGGACTAAAACATCTGTACCCTAAAAGACCCAAAGATTGTTGGCAACCACCAAAGTAAGAGAGACAAAGAAGCTTCTCCCTCAGAGTCTCCAGGGGGAACCAACCCACCAACACCTAGACTTCATGCTTCCGGCCTCCTAAACTGTGAGAGAATAAAATTGTTGTTTTAAATCCCCCAGTGTGTGGCACTTGTCATGGCATACCTGGGAAAGAGGTAGAAGAGTAGAGAGATCCCAGGACATTCGCAAAAGGCAGAGTTCGCTGGCTCTGCCCCGGGAACACCGTGAGTGCGTGAGCCCTGGTGGCATCCAGAATTCCTCTCCTGTTCTGCAGGTGAAACCAAGAGAGGCTCCTTGATTCACCTCAGGGCACACAGTGGTCAGGGTGGGGGTAGGGAGAGGGGCGTGGCTGCTTTACCTTTCAGCTCCCTGTTTTGACTCGTAGGGAGGAGGTGATGATAGATTCTATATCCCTTCAGCAAACTTGCTCCTCTGCCATGAGCTGAGCGAGGCAGGAGAGAGAAGACACCCTGCTCCCGCCAGTGTTCCCTCTGAAAGCAGGGGTGCTGATGTAGACACAAGCTGCCATGGACTGGACAGAAAGACAAGCAGTTAAGGATGTTTTGTCATCAGAAGGGTAGAGGGACTATTAGTGCAGGGGCAGGGAAGGTTGGCACAGGGAGGTGCCCTGATTGTTTAAGGGTCCCTGGCCTGTGACTACCCCTCCTGGGACAGTACAGAATGAAGTTTGATTTAACATCTCCAAAGCCCCTCCCAGTTTAGCGTTCTCTGGTTTTCTAAAGTTACTGAACTCAGAGATCTGGGTCAGCTTGAAAGGCCCTAACGAAACCCCTCTCACTTGCCCAGAGTACACAGCGTTCCCCAAAACACACACAACACACACACACACTTCAAATCCTGGCTGTAGCAGTGCTCTGGAAGGGCACCTGCAGAACCACCCAAACCCAGTTTTGAAGCACTTCCATTTCCTGGAAACTCAGGCCCAGTTCCTAGGACTAATTCTCCACTGGGCTGGAAAGTTAGGTAGACTGAGGCTCTGGACTCATTGTGCAGCAGGATCCCAGAAGGCCCTTAGAATAGAGAGCTGGCAGCCTATTCTCTGACTGGTACCTTTGTGAGGGGCAGGGTTAGCTGTTCTGAGAAGAGAGAGTGAGGCACCTCTAGTCCCGCTGCTCTAAGCAACCTCTCCCCCTGCATCTTTGGAGCAGCCCCTGGACTGAGTTCTTGCACCCCCTCTGCAAGTGCAAGACCTTGGAGCTGTCACAGGACGGTGAGTTCTGCACCATCCTCCTCCAGGTACCAGACCTTTGGCTAGGCCAAATGGAGGGCAGGACAGAGAAGGACCTGCCAAAGACTCAGCCAATCTCTGCCATAAAGAAGGTTATTGTGAACAGATGTTTATTTCCCTCTGCCTCTACCAGTTGGAGATCTGGAGCAGGCCCCCTGCCAAGGGCTGCTTGGGCCCAGAAAAGGAGGCTTTTCTTTCTAGGCCATTGCCATTACCTCTAGTGTGAAGGTTCTGTCTCTTTTCCAGGGGGCTCCATGGAGGACAGAGTAGAGGCGTGGGGTGGGTGGGATAGAGACTTAGCAGAGCCCTGGGCCCAGAAGTGCATCAGTGCTCCTGCTGTCCAGCTCTGACCTGCTGAATGGCACTTGTGGAGGATCCTCTTGGGCAGCATCTTAAAAAGTAACAAAAATGCTCCTTAGCTGGGGCACTGTCCTCTGCTCAGGCAGAGATAGACTGACCACTTTCCTGGGGTCACTAAGGGCCCTGCTCTGACAGCCTCAGGCACAGAGTTCTCTTTGCTTTCCTGGGTGCAGCTTCATAGTTCCTTGCAAAATCTGTCTATGTAGAAACCCAGGATAGCACACTGAAGAGTCATTAAAAACAACAAAGTGAGTGTAGGAAAGTGACTGGATACGAGAACACAAACAACATGAGCTTTCGCTACATCAGCAATGGCCAGTTGCAAAATGTCTTGGGAGGAAATACCTTATTTATGTCCACAACCAAAAGTATAATAAGTCCAGCAATATATCTAATAATAAAAGTGCAAGACCTGCTTGAATAAAATCATAAAACTTTACCAAAGGACATAAAAAAGAGTGGAAAAAATGGAGAGATATCCCATCTTGTTACATAGAAAGATTCATTATTGCAAAGAAGATGATGTTCTTCAAATTAATGCTATTCTATACAGTTCAGTAAATTTCCCTTTAGAATGTGATGGATAGATTCAAAATTTCACTGAGAAATGCAAATATGCAGTAAGAACCAAGAAACACATTAAGAAAAGGAGAAAGGGAAAAATGAATAAAGGAGAGGGGGCATTTTTCACCATATATTAAAGCTTACTTTAAAGCTAAAGTAATTAAAACAGCACGGTATTGGGCCTCCCCGGTGGCGCAGCGGTTGAGCGCTGGGTTGTGAAGCTGCCCGCAGCCTCTGCAGTGCTGGTTCGATCCCCGGCTGCTCCCTGGCCACCAGAGGAGGGTCCCACATGGCGCACAGACCTCTCCTGCCTCCCGCTGCTCCCCTCAGCAGTGTACTTCGGTCCTTCTGCCTGCTCTGCTCCCCACTCTGGCTCTGGTGAATTCTCTCACCCTCCCGTACTTCTGACTGTACCCAGTGCTTGTATAAATAAATAAATAAATAAATAAACAAACAAATAAATAAATAAATAAATCTTAAAAAAAAAAGCATCGTATTATATAGCAGATAAATTGGGGAGAACTATAATGTTACAGAAATCAAATATATGCACATGAATTCAATATGTGATATAGGAGTCATCTCACTAAGGGAAAGAATAAGCTACTCTAATAAATGACATTGTCCTTAAACCCAGTCTTTTTCCTTGACAAAGGCATACTGCAGAGTGAAAAGACAACTGGCTTGGGAATCAGAGAACCTAGACTGCAATCCCAGCTACACCAGTTGAAGTTGTGTCACATTGAACATATTTCTCCAATTCTCTGAGTTTTCTTTGAAAAATGGGGAAGTCACTCCCTGCTCATTTACCTGGCAGGATAGTGATGGCAAATGAAACAGTCTGTATATACAGAATTTATGTAGTGTAATTACCAGGACCCTACCAACAATGCCCCGGGGGATAGAAAACAAAACAAAAACCCTCATGTATCTAAAGTCTGAAGTGTTACCATCAGAACATTTTCCTTTACTTCATGGTCTCTGTCTTTGCCGTGGTGTAAATTCCTTGACAGAGAAATCCTTAAACCATTGCCAGCCATCGACCCCCTGAGAGAGAAGAAAGGCTCTCAGAAGGGGCTCGAATAAATAAAACAAGCATAAAATAATCAGCAGAGGACAAGCCCAAGGGCAAAAAAGGTTAGGAAAACTGAAGATCAGCTCTTTCACCTTCAGAGACATGCAGCAGGTCAACTTTTCAACTTTCATAAAGAATGCTGTTTGTGGGCCTCCCTGGTGGTGCACCAGGTTGAGTGCAGCACTGTGAAGCTGTCCACAGCTTCTGCAGCATGGGTTTGATTCCCAGCTGGCCAGGGAGATACCCTCATGGCGCAGCAGACCTCTCCAGTCTCGCCTACTGCTCCCCTCAGCAGTGTATTTCAGTCAGTCTGCCTGTTCTGTTCCCCGCTCTGTCTCTGGTGAATCCTCTCACCCTCCCGTGCCTCTGGCCTGTACCCCAGCTCTTGTATAAATAAACAAATCTTTAAAAAAAAAAAAGAATGCTGTTTGCTTGTTTGATCTCATATCCAATTTCCTTCTCTTTTGCTGCCCTGTGTAGGTACAGACTTCATTTCCCAGGTTCCCTTGACAACTGTATCCCAGACAGGTGCAGTCAATGAGAGAAAGAGATGTGTGCAGCCAATGTGAGGACTGGAGGGTGGAAAGAATGAGGAAAGCAAAGTATTCCTTCTTGTATTTTGCCAGCTCTGGTGGTGTCCCTGACGGGACTACAGCAATATCTGCTTTTCTTCTCTGATCCTGGCTCTGGGGAGACAGATCTTTCCTTCACTGACCTGCCTCCCACAAGACAGGTCTGACCATGTTTCTAAACCCTGATGGACGGCCTTGGCTTTTAGGCTTCCATCCTTTTGCTCCTCCAACAAGAAAACTGATAACAAAGCTGTTGCTAAAATTCCTTGGAGTCCCCTGGTTTGACCTCAGCAATTTCATTATTTGAATGACCGATTCCTTGTGTTAAATTCCTCTATTTGAAATAACTAGAGTGGTTTCTATTTTCCTGGCTGAAAGGGTGCTTTCTGGGGAAAAAATTTAATGCACTAAGTCCTCACTTAACATCATTAATAGGTCCCTAGACACTGCTACTGCTACTTTAACCAACATGGCTATAATAAAGCCAAGTCTTCAAAAAACAACTTCATTTAATGTGGACCATGATTTCTTTTTTATCATCAATGTTATCATGAAGCTACTTTGATTTGAGGACCCATTGTATTTACAATAACATTGATACCAATATTATCTAAAATTTGTTCACCACCTATGTATTGTAGTTTATATCATTTATTCTTCACATCAACTTCATGAGGTAGGCACATGATTACTCCAGTCTTACAGGTGATGGAAATCAAGGCTTACATTCAAAGTTGAAATACTGTGGGATTTGCTAGCTGATTGTGACCAGTAGGTCATCTGTCCTAACGAACAACATCTTTCTGCTGGCTTTGATGAAGCGGGCTCAGTCATTTCCAACCATGGAATCTTTTATTACCAGTCCAGAGCCCTTGCTAAAGATTAGGCTAGTTGGGCCTTTTCTCTCTTGAATTTTGTCTTTGATCATTTTCTCAGAAAATATGAGGTGTTATTCAGACTGTGCAGAAAAGCCTACAAATTGCTCTTTTCTGTCCTAATGCTTTTTAAAAACATTATTTTCCCCATCATTCTCCCCTTCCACTGCCTGATACTACCTATTTTCTTAATATCCTCCCAAGGTAACTGCATGAAAACCCTTCAAGGCTGGCTTCCGGGAGGTCTTCTGTCTGCTTCAGCTCTCTCCTTCCATTTCAGGGAAGGCAATTATTGTCTCCTCATGTATTTCTATACCCTTTCTCCACTGCATCATATATGAGGTCAAGATTTCTCACACTCAACACACAAAAACTCATCAGACTCTTTTCCTGACTTGCATATCTATCTCTTCTAAAGAGTTCTATACCTTACCTGCTGAGTGGAGCTATCTAATTCATGTCATTTAATTAAACATTAAAAGTATAGATGGAGAGGTGAGAGTCAGTTTCCCCCAGATTCCAGCTCTGGGAGAATACGTACATGACAGAACATCAGGGTGAATAAAACATTAACAGAAGTTTTCTTTTATTTTCTAGGAAAGGAAGATCCCTAATGTGTTCTACACTTTGTTTTAATAACAAGAGGCTAAGTAATCAAAGGTTTATCTTTTGTTCAGAACAGACACCTCATTTTTCCCCATTACTCTCTGAGACCCCATGGAAGCTTGATGTGGCTTTAGTTTATCTTTTGGCTTCTTGTAAACTAACAGCCACTTACATCTGCTTGTAAAATATGATGAAAGATTGTCCAGCTGGAGCAGACTTTACTTTCAGACTCTTCCCTGCTTGAGTTCTGTTTTTAGAAGCAATTAAGCAGAACAATTTGAATAGTGTAAGCAATTGCTTTAAACTAACATAACTTCTTATCATGTCAAAGGATCTATTTTGTAAAGGCAGACAGGTGCTGCTAAGAAATCGGAAATATAAGGATTTCTCTTCATCATCAATCAATCAAGCAATCCATTGAATTTCAGTTGTAAGCATTAATTGTAGTCTGAGCCCTGAGAGGAGGCAGGACTCAGCTTCTGTATTCTCTGAATTTACCATAAATTTGGGGAGACATTGTTAGTAAGGGCTACATCTTAATCTTAAAATAAACATGTTCCTCTTGAAGTTTTCAGGAGGACAGTAGACTGGGCTGTACTCAGCAGGGACATGTTTACACGAGGGACCTGGAAATAAATCAAAGCCCACATTTTTGGTTTGAGAAAATGAGCCATTTTGTTTCTGAGGGGAGGCTTGGTGAGTAATTCTGTGTGTAGCCTGTGACACAGTCTGGTTCCCGTTAGAGGACTCTACCTAGAGGCTTAGGCAGAGGAGACTGCAAAAGAGAAAGAAAGAAGAAAAAGAAAGGAAGGAAGGAAAGAGGGAGGGAGGAAGCAAGAGAGGGAGAGAGAGAGAGAGAGAGAGAGAGAGAGAGAGAGAGAGAGAGAGGAGAAAGAAGGAAGAAAGAAAAAGAAGAGGAAGGAGGGGCTAGTTAAAGGATGAAAAAGAAAGCAAGTATAAATTAAAGGATTTCTACTGTGTTTGTTAGGATTCCTTGACTGGATTAAATAGAAAATGAGAATTTATTTTAAGAATGTGGGTTGTCAGCACTCACAGATCAGAATGAAGCTGAAGAACAGAAAGATCTATATGCAGGGATGGAAAATTATCAGGACTCCAAGAGTACTATTTTGCCATCTCTTTTCTCTGCTTCTTTCAGCACATGGGAGAACTATTTCTCAGATATTTCAATATTTTTGCTATTCTGTCAATATGACTGTAGGTTAAATGGCTGCCTGGGGCCCTATGGTATAATTGTCACCATATAGACCTTCTCTTTCACTCATCCCTGTCTTTCCATGGAAGCTTCTGGCTCAGATGAGCTCAGGGACCTCTGGCTCAGTGTCCAATTACCTTGGCCAAGATCAAGTGGGTCACTCTGCAGTAGTGCAATGGCCATGGACCCAACTGGGGATGATTGCACCGTATGAGCAAGGCAGTTGTAGAGAGTTGAGCAGCACCCCCAAAATATTCACTATCTCCCCTAACATGTCCAGCCCACCATTAACACAAGCACCAGGAACAAAACAGCCACCTGGCAAGGATGGAGGCTCCACTACACTGTGGGTGTACTGTAGGAGGTCTGCAGGGTCCAGTCTCATAGGCACAGGAAATGAGCAGCACAGTGGGGACAGCCTTAGCGTGGTGTGGTCTATACCTATCCAGCCAAACCCATGACCACACAGCCAAAGCAGGAAGGAAGAATTCAAAGGGACTGCATTTTCTGCCAGATAGGTAAGGGTAGAGCAGACAAATACATTTTTGTGCCTGGTATTCTATTCTTCAGGCTGGTGTGACCTCAAGGACATTTGTTACACCTCCATGTAGTGCTGCAGACCACGTGTGGGGAGTGAATGGGTGGGGTGGGGGCCTTTCACTTAAGAGCAGTAGCTCTTCAGAAGTTGAATAATGAAGGTTGTAGAGGCTGCTGACATCACTCTCAAGAACTTTCATTACAGAAAATTTAAACCACACATTAAAGCTGACAAAATAAAATAAAGACCTCCTTACAGCCAGAACCCAATACCAAAATCATCAGCTCCTGGCCATTCCTGCCTCAACCATTCTCCCCTCCTTTATTATTGAGAAGCAAATTTTTATTTTTTTTTTAAGAATTATTTATTTATGCATACAAGAACTGGGATGTAAGCCAGAGGTGCAGAGGGGTGGGGTGAGAGGATTCACCAGAGACAGAATGGGGAGGAGAACAGGCAGATGTACTGAAATACACTGCTGAGGGGAGCAGCGGGCAAGTCAGAAGAGGTCTGCTGCTGTGCCACGCGGGTTGCTCCCTGGCTGACCAGGGATCGAACTCGTGCTGCAGTAGCTAGTAACAGCTTGTTAGCACTGTGTCTTTAACCCCTGTGCCACCAGGGAGACCCCTAAGAAGCAAATTTTTAAACTGTCATATCACTTCATCTGTAACCACTTTGGTAATAATTCTTAAAATATGAAGATATTTTTAAAGCCTAATCATAAATTCCATTATCACACCTTTTTTTCTTTTACGTTTACATGTTTTTTTTAATATTTTATTTTATATAATTCTTTTTTTTTTTTTTAAAGATTTATTTATTTATTTATACGAGCACTGGGTACAGTCAGAAGCACGGGAGGGTAAGAGAATTCACCGGAGCCAGAGCGGGGAGCAGAGCAGGCAGAAGGACCGAAGTACACTGCTGAGGGGAGCAGCGGGCGGCAGGAGAGGTCTGCGCGCCATGTGGGACCCTCCTCCGGTGACCGGGGAGCAGCCGGGGATCGAACCGGCGCTGCAGAGGCCGCGGGCAGCTTCGCAACCCAGCACTCAACCGCTGCGCCACCGGGGAGGCCCTTATATAATTCTTACATCATTTTTCATCTTTGTACAATGCATGCATTTTCATTTTGGTTATATTCCCCATACAACTGCACCCCCCCTTTATTTTGACTCTAGTTCTTCCTTACCCCACCCCTCCCTAATCCCCCCCACTCCCTGTAGTGTATCTCTGGTTTGCAGTTGCTTGTTGATTTTGATTATTGCTTTGCATTGATTAGTCTTTTTCCTGGTCCCTTATTTAAGTTTTCTAGATTCTTGCTATGAGTGAGACCATCCAGTATTTTTCTTTTTCTTTCTGATTTATTTCACTGAGCATGTTGCTGCAAACTGCATGTGTTTATCTTTTTTGATTGCTGAGTAATATTCCATTGTGTATATGTACCACATCTTCTTGATCCAGTCATCTATTTTTGGGCATTTGGGTTGTTTCCATATCTTAGCTATTGTAAATAGTGCTGCTATCACACCTTTAAAAGCCTCAATGATTCCTTAATATCACCAAACAGTCAGTTGTCTCATGAATTTCATAATGTCTTTGTATATTGTTTATTTGAATCAGGATCCAAAAAGATCCACCTGTTATAATTGACTGACATTTTAAAGTCTCTTTCAATCTACAGTTCCTTCTTCCATCTATCTCTTTCTATTTTCCTTCCTGAAATCATTAAAGAAACAGGGTCAGTTTCCTGAAGAGTTGACCATGGCCTGGATTTTGCTAGCTGGATCTGTCTGGGTGCAGTGTAACATATTTCTAGGTTCTCTGTATTTCCTGTAACTTGGTAATTAGATCTAGTGGCTTAATCCGGTTCAGATCTGATATCTTTTGCAAAGATAACTTCAGGGATGGTGCTGTATTCTGTCATCGTGAACTACATATATCTAGTTTTGCTCTTTGGGAATCTAGCAGATATTGAAGCCCGATGCCAAGTAAGGCCCATTAATTTGTTGAGAGTTGAAAAAAGATGACATCTTATTTCTGTCATTTATTTTCATTTATTTGCTGAAGCATAAAATCTGAGAGAAATTTACTCTTATCTGCTATTTGGCTTCCCCATGGTACAGTTCACAAATGAAAGGCAGGGTAAGCGCTAGCTTCTTTCCCTTTGTTTTCAAAATAATGGCAAAATAATGAGGTAGTTCCTGAGGCTCAGTTATCTATTGCTATGTAACAAACCTGCCCCAAACTTAGCAGCTTAAAACAACAAGCATTTTTATTCCTTGCAATTCTATGATCAGCTGTGCCCAGCTGAGTGGTTCTTATATTTTATGTGGCATCGGCTGGGCTGGAAAAGTCACTGTAGTTTCTTCACTCACTGCTCTGGCACCTCAGCTGGGTTGCCTGGAATCGCTGGGCGTTTCTTGGCATCTGGTTTTCTTCCATGTGGCTATTTTGTGCTTCCTCACAGCAAGCTGGTCTCCGGGTAATAAGGTTCTTGACATGGCAGCTGGGATCAGAGGGAGGCAGTTCTACCTGGTGAAATCTGCAGGGTTTTTAGTTTCCAGCCTCAGGAGTTATATCCCTTCACTTTCACCACATCTTGGTAGAAACTAGCACAGAGCTTGCCAGATTTAGGGAACGGAGATGGAGATTCCAGCTCTCTCGAAGAGTGGGAAAGTGTTTGCTGTAAGTCACTAATACCTAACATTCTCAAAAGGTGACCATTAGAATTGTTGTGTCTTTTTTCTTTCAGTACTATTGTGATCTAATAGATTTAGATACATTTCATGTGCTTTAATCCATTGCAGTGATTATCTTTATTGATGTTCAAATGGTCTCATATTTGGTTATTGGGAACTTAATTAAGTTGCTTCCTGAGTCCTTTGAACACCATCTGGCTGATAATCTCTTCCTTAATTTCCGGTATGAAAAGTTGTTCCAGGCTGATCTGATATATTCCCTGACCCAGGCACAGAGCAAGATATTTCTCTAAGGAGTCCTTTTAGTGGGAAATGGCATTGGGAGACCACTCCTTGAGTACCAGGGCACTCATTGCCATTTGACTGGCCATGGTTTCTTGTTCTTTTTCCAGGGAGAAAACAAAGAAATGTGGTTTTTAAATTTTTGATTCTTTACCAAAAGTGTCACCTGCACCATCTACCTAATGGCTTCCATGACTTTATTTTTTCTCTTATTTTGTTTTGTTTGCCATGTGCAGAATGATGCCCAACATCCTTTTGTTCTACACTCACTATTTGGAAGTAATTTGGGTACTCATATGTGCTTTTCTTCTTAAAAGAGCCCTCCTCAATAGTATACAAAATTATTTCACTTTATCTTGGTTTCCCTAGGTAGCTCTATCAGTTTTCATGGTATACATTTCAAAATTTTTACTCTCCAGAACCCAGTGCACCTACCTACCTCCTCTTCACTGTTCAAAGATGACCTTCAACCCTTCCACCCAAGTAACCCAAATCCAGAGGCATCAATTCATCAGTCTATTATCCCACCTAACATCCTAATTCCTCTTATTGCCATCCTTTCCCCCTTTCCTTTCCATCTCTGAGAGAAAGGCATGGGCCATTCAAGAATATTTTATACTACAGAATATCATTCTGTAGTATTCATTCATAAGGAAGGATGAAATACAGCCATTTTTAGCAAAATAAAGGGAATTTGGGGAAACTATGTGTAGTAAAACAAGTGAGAATGACAAAAACAAATATTAGAAATGTACATAGCAGATGATTTCATAAAATAAAATACTGATAAAATTTACTGGACATTAATAAACACTGTGAGGCCTCTGAGGTTAAGTAGGGGGAGAGGGACAAGAGAATATATGGAATAGTGATGAGGAGAAAAAAAGTCTTCTATGTGCAAGCAACATAAGACCCAGTACATACTAGCTTACTTGGAGGAAAAAATTATATACCCAACTAATTAAGCAGCTTTGACTTCAGCTTAGCCTCTTAAGAGTGGACTTAACTTTATCCTGTCTACATCTTCGGTCCCAACTGATTTGAGTCAATCAATGAGATCAATTAGAAAAAGTTAGCTCAATTAGAAAAACTTTCAGAAAGAGGCTCTGGTTTCTGAAGGAAGAGAAGCTGTTTTTGGACAATATGATGTGTGGGCACAAGATTTTTAACAATCAGTAATTTTGCAATATGAGCATTACCTAGAAGAGAATAGAGCTGACTCATGAATGGCACAGAAGTAAAAAAAAAAAAAATACAGAAATACTGATTTAGAAAGAACCCAAGTGAACTCCAACTACCACTGGACATGCTTACTTGCAAAGTCCGGGAAGTCCCCTCTATTATATAAGCTACTTTATGTTAAATTTTCCCTTAACAGCAACCCAAAATATCCCACTAAATACAGACCCAGAGCCCCCAGGGAATTAAAGTATTTCCTTTTATTTGGACAGCAGTTAACAAAGAAATGACATAGAAATTGTCTCACATCTCCCCCCAACAAGCCTTTAGAAGCAGTTTGGTAATGTTCAGAATCTTTTACTCTAAATTGCTTGAGGAAGATGGATGATTGAGTGTATTTCTCTATTTTATTGTGATGAAATATACATAACATGAAATTTTCCATTTTGATCATTTTGAAGTATACAATTCAGAGCATTAAGTACATTCACATTATTGTGCAATCATCACACCATCCATTTGCAGAATGTTATCTTCCCCAACTAAAACTGCACCCACTAAGTAAAAACTCCCATTTTACCTTCCCCTCCCAGTCCCTGGAAACCAGTGTTCTACTTGCTCTCTCTATGAATTTGACTACTCCAGGTACCACATATAAATGCAATTTATAGTATTTGTGATTGACTTCTTTCATTTAGCATAATGTCTTCAAGACTCATAACTGAATAATTTCCATTGAATGTATCTGCCACATTTTGACTAACCATTCATCTGTTGATGAATAGCTTTTGCCTATTGTGAAAAATATTGCTCTGAACCAAATCATAGAAATATCTGTTTGAATCCCAGCATTCAGTTCTTTTAGGCATATATCCTGAAGTGAAATTGATGGATCATATGGCAATTCTATACTTAATTTTTTGAGGAACTGCAATCCCATGTTCCACAATAGCTGCACCATTTTATTTGGGTTCCAATATCTCTGCATCATCGCTAACATTATTTTATTTTGCTTTGATTTGTTTTACAATAGCCACCCTATTGGGTGAAGGTGTACAATGTGTTTTCTTTTTTTTTTTGTGATAGCTTTTTTTTTTTAATTAATAAATTTTATTTTTATATTCCTCATACAATTGCAATCCCCCCATTCTGACCCCAATCCCTCCCTCCCGCCCCCCACCCCACCCCCCAAAAAGTGTCTCTGGTTCATAGTTTTTGTTGATTTTGATTTTCACTTTCTTATAGTTATTCATTTTCCTGGTCCCTTATTTAAGTATTCTAGATTCCTGCTGTGAGTGAGACCATCCGGTATTTTTCTTTTTCTTTTTGGCTTATTTCACTGAGCATGATCCCTTCCAGCGCCATCCATGTTGCTGCAAATTGCATGTGTTTATCTTTTTTGAATGCTGAGTAATATTCCATGGTGTATATGTACCACATCTTCTTGATCCAGTCATCTATTTTTGGGCATTTGGGTTGTTTCCAAAGCTTAGCTATTGTAAACAGTGCTGCTATAAACATAGGGGTGCAGGTGTTCTTTGGAATTGATGTTTCTGTGTTCTTTGGGTAAATACCTAGGAGTGGAATTGCTGGATCCTGTGGAAGCTCTATGTTTAGTAGGTCCAGAAATCTCCACACAGCTCTCCATAGTGGTTGGACCAGTTTGCACTCCCACCAACAGTGCAAAAGAGTTCCTTTTTCTCCACATCCTCGCCAACATTTGTTGTTGCTAGTTTTTTTTAAATGTGCCATTCTCACTGGTGTGAGATGGTATCTCATTGTAGTTTTGATTTTCATTTCCCTGATTACAAGTGATGTTGAACATTTTTTCATATGCCTGTTGGCCATTTGCATTTCCTCTTCAGAGAAGTTTCTTTTTAGCTCTTCTGCCCATTTTTTGACTGGATTATTTTCTTTGTTGTTGTTAAGTCTCATCAGCTCTTTGTAGATTTTTGTGATCAGTCCTTTATCATTAGTGTTGTGTGCAAAAATGTTCTCCCAGTTGGTGGGGTTTCTCTTTGTTTTGGCTATTGCCTCTTTTGCTGTGCAGAAGCGCTTTGATTTGATGTAGTCCCAGCTGTTTATCTTTGCCTTCACTATCACTGCTTTGGGTGATGTGTCTGTAAAGATGTCTTTGTGGTGTGTGTTGTATAGTGTTTTGCCTATATTTCCTTCTATATATTTTATTGTTTCAGGTCTTATGTCTAGTTCTTCAATCCATTTTGAGTTGTTTTTGTGCATGATGTGAGGTAGTAGTCAAGTTTTATTCTTTTGCATTAGCGACCCATTCTTATGACTTATTTTACTTAGCATAGTTTATTTGAAGTGAATTCCTCCCTGTAAAAACAAAAACAAAAACAAAAACAAAAAACAGACATCTCTACCAAAGAGCTAGAAAGGTGGAGTGGGGTGGGGTGGGGGGAACTCATGGCAGCCCGTGAGATATGGCACACTAAACCTCCCTGGAAAACCTTCTAAGGTCATCTGAAACTGGAACCAAAAATCTCATATTCCCTTTTGCTAGTGGGCTACCTTTGTTTCTGCCTGGAACACTCCTTGTTGATTTTTTTAGAAAGTCCCTGCCTCTGGAGTATGCATTATAATCAGAATGTCAGTGGAAGCTGTGCTTTATGCCAACAACATGTGTTGTGAGCACTCAAATTGGGTATCCCTTTACAGTCCAGGTCCTCTCAAGCTTTAGCCAGAGAAAGACTTGTTAGGACCTGAGTCTCAGCAATCTTGCCAAGATGCAGCCATGGAGATTTTTCCTTGGGACTCGAGACTATGGATGATCAAATTGATACTGTTCCTGTTGGGAAGATCCTGCAGTGCTAAATTCTGAGAATTCTCAGTAACATCGGGAACACTTCAAAGCTTCTGGAAGTTTTGCCTCACCGAGCCCATAAAAGCAATCAGATATTTATCTAAAGCATTTTCAAATCACTTTGGTCTGGACACGAGGTTGGAAATCTCCTGAGAAGCAGCTTCCTTCTGAGCTTGCATTTTCTCTGTTTCTAAAGAGGATGAAAATAGCAAACAAACAACAAGCCAACCTTGATGGTGTGATTTCCTCTTGAAGAAACAGGCCATGAGGAGGTTTGAGACATGTTGTTTTCCTATTTCCTGCATTCTGCTCTGGAAGTCCTGATGCCATTTCTTTGACATTTCACTCCTCCCACCAGTTTCTTCCCCAAAGAGGCTGTGTCCTCATCCTTCCCTCTTCCCCTGCTTCCACCCTGCACATTCTGATGGACAACCCACTCAGCAGCTAACTGGGCAAGGGGGAGGTCTCCCAGGGATATGCAGATACCCTAACCCCTTCTGGGAAGAAAGGGCAAAGTGATCCGAATGTGAAAGTACCCAAACTGCCCAAGGGATTCCCTGTTTTTGAAATACACATTCCTGGCCTGGATAGCTTCACTGGAGAATTTTACCAAACAGTTTATGGATAATAACAATTACACAACCCCTTCCAGAAAATAGGGGAGTCAACAACAAGAAGGAACAATGTGCAACAACGTGAGTGAATCTGAAAAGCATTATGCTGAGTGAAAGAAGCCAGGCATGGATTGTGTATGTCAATGTGTGTGGCATTCTTGAAACTACAAAATTATAGAGTCATATATAAGATCGTGGTTTGCAGACGCCAGGCATAGGAGGATGATGCAAAGGAACACAGGGCCTTCTGAGGGTGACGGAGCTATTCTACATAATGACTGTAGTTGTGGTTATAACTGTACCTATTTGCAAAATTCATTGAGCTGGACACTTAAGAGAGGTAAAGTTTACTGCATTAAATTATATCTTAATAATTTCGACTTAAAAAAAAGAAGAAAACCCTGACTTTCAAAGCATTGCTTTTCAGGGGCTTCCCTGGTGGTACAAGGGTTTAAGACACAACAATATGAAGCTGCTGTCCACAGCCACTGCAGCACAAGTTCGATCCCTGACCAAGAAAGTGACCCACATGGCACAGTAGACCTCTCCTGTCTTGCCTAATGCTCCCCTCAGCAGTATATTTCAGTCAATCCGCCTGTTCTATTCCCAGTCTGTTCTGGTAAATCCTCTTACCCCCCCCCCCGCACCTCTGGCCTGTACCCCAGCTCTTGTATACATAAATAAATCTTTTAAAAAAAGGAAAAAAAACAAAAATTGCATTTCAATTTATTCAAAACTAGCTTTATGAAGACATTTTCACTTATTATTAAATCTATATGCACGTGTGTATTCATGTGTGTGTGCACATATGTTCACATAACATATATTATAAATATGTTTACATATATATGTGTGGTTTTTCTTGTCATGTTTCCATGTTTCAATGTCAGGGTGGTCTCACTATATCTGGTTGCCTCTGCTCTCCTCAATCTTCTTTATCTCAGACTGATGGAACTTCCCCAAGCTCCGCAGGACACAGCAGTGAATCAACCAAGCCAGAGTCATGTCCCATCCTCAGCAAAGTTGCAGTTTGGAAGGCCCTGAAAGGATCAATTCCACGAAGAGGTGAATGTGTAAATTACATTGTTCTTCAAAAGAATTGGAATAATTGTGAGGATTCAAGTGAGAAAAATGCATGTGAAGTACTAAGCACAGAGTAAGTTTCCAACAAATATAAACTATCATTGGTATTTTTATTAACATTTCTACTCATTTTATTACCTAGCATCAGACTCTATCTGGCTTTTCTATGTTATTAGATACAGTTTAGTGGAAATAAATTTACACAATCCCAGTCATTTTTTTCCACCCAAAGATACAAGCAAGAGGTGGGATGGAATCTTACATTGTATATGGAGCATGAGGACCTGCAAATGCTAGTTCATTCTTTCTTTTGGCTTTATCTTCATGATTGTCAGAAAATGCAAGCATTAATCTGATATGTTTCAACTATTGGAAAAATGTTTATTGGTACCTAAAATATGTCCTCTCAGGTATAGTCTTCCATGTACTGAGGATACAGCGTGAACAAAACAGACAAAGCTCCTTGCCCTCATAGGGCCTGCTTTTAAATACTAACCCAAAGTGTCCTACGTAAAAGAAATGCTGGCTTCACATCAACAGTCACTCTGCTAAAAAAAAGAATAAGAAGGTAAAGTTCTATGGGATATCCCCTTGATTTTAAAATTAAAGGTTTTCCATGTGAGACAAAGATGATTCTTAAATGTATAAAGGAAATAACTTCAGAGTGATACCAAACTGAAGCAAGGGGATGAAGCTAAAGAATAACAAGATAGAAGAGGAGAATGTGTGGTGCTTGTATGACTTTAAAAGTCCAACTCCAGACTTTAGGGGGAATATAGACAAATGTTTTGTGTGCAGATAAAAACAAACTCAAAACTTGAGGCAAAGGGAATCAAACTTTATCTCAGATGAATGCATGCGTTTAGTCCAGAAATGAAGGATGTGATATCTCTCCTCAAATATTGAAGGTCCCATTGTAGAAAAGGATCGAAAATGTCTCTATATTTTTCTTGAAAGTATAAACTACAGTTAGACATGTTTTGGCTCCAAATGAAGATGAAAACCTTTGCTATCACAGTAGTCTTAATTTGGAAAGGGTTACCTCAGATTGGAGTGAGTTCCCATCCTGGAAGTATTGAAACAGGGTCTGATAAATTATTTCTTGAGAATTCTATAGATGAGTTCCTGCTTTGCTTAAGCATCAACCTGTTAATTATCATTATGTGCCTGCCATGTACCAAGCCCATGATTTTAGTCTTCAAAGATCTCAGGTTTCAGGGGAATAGACACACAGTCACTCAAAAGCATTATCAGTGTATTGAAAACAGGTAGTTTAGGTCTGGGTGGGGAGCATAGTTCCTAACTTAGGCTAGGGATCAGGAAAAAACTTCCTCCAGGAGGTGACATAAGCACTTTCTTGTTTCAAAGGATAAAAAGGCATCAAGCAAGCAATTAGAGGCCAAGCAAAGTTTGAATTAAAATTAATGGTTTTCAGGACGTGCTCCATGGACCCATAGGGTATCCACATAAATTCTTGTGGGGCTTCCTGGGCATATGTTTATGTATTAGAGTTTCAGATATATCCCCTACTTCAGTAAAAGAAGAAACATTTAATCCATTGTACAACTGAGGAGCCAACTTAAGATTTTCAAGCATCCTACATGTAAATCAGTAAATCATATCCCATTCCAAAGTCAGTGCTTCTGAACCTGATGTATGCTTGCAAGAGTTTTGGCTCTATATGGGAAATATGGAGGAAGTTTACTGATGAGGAGAGTGCTCACTGATGAGCAGCATCTCCTTGATTTTGCCATTCAGCTATGCTGATGGGTGCTAGGACAATGCAATGAGACCAGGAGAAAACTGCAAGTTTCTTTTTCAGAGGAAGTTTGTGACTTTCAAAGAGAAATAAGGAGTCAAGTTATATAAGATGTTAGGTTATGAGATGTTTTTCTAAGCCCTCCATCAGCCGGTGGGCGGGGGGGGGGGGTTTCAGTACCAAGGACAGCACTCAGCTCTGGGCCGCTATGCTTTTCTTGAGGAAGACCAGACAGAAGAGTTTAATTTCATGCCCCTCTATCTCTCCACCCCTATCCTATGTCCACATCTCTCCAGTTGCTGAGAAGCCTGATTCTACATTTAGATTTCTTTTGGACCCCACCTTACTAGAAAATTATACTCTGCTGCACTTAATCATTTCCCATTTAATTTTAGTAATCTCCTTTGATTCAGAGGTATAATTAGACTTAATAGCATGCTAAATATAAAGGTATACCACTCACCTCCAAGGATGTGACAAATGAAAAGAGAGATGAAAGAGACTCTCTAATATTTTCTGCATTCTTCACTAAGTACCAATAAAGCAGCCGATAAACCATTATTGGCCTTTTAATGGTGAGAGGGAGTTTGGGAGAAAGAATCACCTTCTGGTCAGGTGAAAGGTTACACCACAGTGCAAGTATATGCAAGAAAAAGATAAACACTCCTTTTTCATTGGAGATAGTCACAATGGGTGACAAATCTAGACCTGGTTTTCCAGGACACAGGCTGGTTATCAGAGACAGGAGCACTGTAACCCTGTTCTACATCTTAAGGGAAGAAAAATTTCAGACAATGTTCACTTTCCCATATATTTAGGGATATGACACATTGTGATGGGTACTTGTATCTTCCCTCAAGCATTCCTTAACATAAGTCCTAGCCATCCTTCTGGCCCATCATTTTAATTAACTTATGATTTTTATCCATAGCAAAATGAACTTAATATTTTCCTTCCCCCTATGGGATTGTTAGGGGGATTAAAAGAGATAACTTGTATGAAAACATCCAGCAGTACTAGGAGCTGAAGTTACATGGTAGGTGTCAGGAATGTCACATTTTGTCCTGTGTATACTTGTAAGGAAATGGTTCTTTGTAGAGGGAATTGATGTGGTTTTCAAGTGGCTTATTAATGACTGTCCAGAAAACATAAGCTTCTCCCTCCATCTGTTCACTTCTGCAAAGGCAGACAGTCATGTTTGTGCCAGGTTCTCAGCCTGGTCTTATCTAAGCTGGCCCTTGGCAACAACAACACCACATGCTCCAGTAAAGTCAGAAACAGTTCAGTAAGTTTTGCACAGGGGTCCACGATGGCTCTTCCAAATTGCGGGATTCTCAATTACAAAGGAAATGAGCTGAAAAACATATATAGCTTAGTCTTTAAAGGTGCTTTTGCTGAAAACCAAAATCCATGGGGTTTTTTTTTTTTTCTCCCTTTAACTACAAAGTGATGCTTAAGCATTTACGACACTGGGTATCGTACTCAGATCATTCTGGAGAGATTTGTATTAGTTACCCTTTCTGTGCTGAGTATGGCTTCTGTAGCCATTGTACATTTGTGAGGTGTGATACACCTTGCTCTTGGAGACTCAGTTCAGATGTCCCTTTTTCCTGCCTCAAAATGGCCTGAGAATACCTCTTAGTCTCCTTTCTTCTTGTCTCTTTCACCCACCTGAGTTTTCTAAGAACAGGGTCTGGGCCTAATGCTTTTGTGGCCTCCATGTGTGACAAAAGCCTGGGACAGAAAATTTAACTGCCAGGAGAACATTGGATGCTGAGTGAATAGACCTGCCATCTCCAAAATAAAAAAATTTTCAAATGCTGCATTATATAATAAAGGATTTTTGTGATTAGTGAAGTTTGCGAAGCCTTAAAAAAGTCAATGTGAAAGTAGTTTCTTTGTTGAGGAATTCTGAGAGCTGTATAACACACTAATACATCTTGTGAATCTCTAAGGTCAAATCAGCAGGCAGGGCCTACCTATCTAAACATGAAACACTTCCAAGGGAGGGACATGTTAAGCATGGAAATGGAGAATGTCATACAACTGAAGTTCCATGGAACACATTGTTTCTTTTTTAAAAGATTTTACTTATTTTTGCATAGAGGAACCTTGTGTAGGCCAGAGGTGGGGGAGGAGGGTGTGATAGAATTCACCAGAGACACAGTGGGAAGTAGAACAGGCAGATCTACTGAAATACACTGCTGAGGGGAGCAGCAGGTGAGACAGGAGCGGTCTGCTGCTCCATGTGGGTCAGCTCCCGGACCGGGGATCTTAACCCCTAGGCCCCCAGGCAGGCCCCCCATTGAACACGTTTTAGAAAACACTATCCTAGACTGCACAGCAGGAGGTTGCTTCTCATACATGCAAGAATCTGAAAGAAGAAGCAAGGTAATGACAAAGGGTCATGTCTCTGCCAAAGGCAATCTGTCAATGAACGATGGCATTTGGGAACCGTATATCCTACCCGTTCCTGCCCAACTGGAATGACAAAACACAGGTCCTCTGTTACAGCCTATAACAGAATTAGGTTTCTACTGGCTGGGAGTCCAGGTACCAGCTTACACTAGCTTCCTGGAAATGCAAATCGAAAGCAGCTGGCCAATCTCTACCAGCTGTGTGTGCAGCCCAGTTGCCCTAGCCCTCTTATCAAGAAAATGTCTCCTGAGGCAGCTACAGCCTTCTGAGAAACCTACTTATTGAAACAATGCATGCTGTTCAGAGGAAATGTTTGGCAAGAGAAACTCAGACCTGAAAGTGTGGCCGTGGTCTCTGTGCTTGCAATTGCCTGCTGTTTTGTCTGTCTTTGCATCCTCTAGGCAGAGCCCTATGGGGAAACTGTTAGTGGGTTAGCTCAAGGCATCCCCCCCTTGATGGAACAACCCTTTCCTTCTGGCCATCTTTGGGAACTTGGTACTCTCCATAAAAATCCCTTCCAGTTCAAGGATTCAACCCATCCAGTCAGCAGGCACCCCTACAGGAGGCAGGATACCACATTGCATCTTTCAGCTGAGGGTAGGGCAGAGCTCCACTGGCTGGAGCAGAACCAAGATGGGCATTCCAGGGGCAAATCCCCTCTATGACAGCATTGCTGAGTAGACTGATCACAGTCTGATAACTTGGAAGTGAACAGTCACTTCCAACGCCTTCACAGCAACAGAATGAAGCATGCACATGACATCCCTCTGTCTGAAGGCTGCTGTGTTGTGTTCACATATGCAGAGTAGGGCTTAAATGCATGGACTTTGGAATGGACTGCCTAGGTTCAGTTGCCAGTGCTGACATTTGCTGCACATAAAACATAGAGCAAGTTACTCTCTGTACACCAATCTCCCCATCTGCAAAATGGAGATAAAAATTAACCTGATTAGACTGGTTAACCATGTGAAAAGCACTTCGAAGAGTGCCAGGCATGAAAAAAACTACCTACCACCATTGTTCTCCAGGAGTCATGAGTAGAGAAGCTCTGCTATGTCCCCACACCCAGGACTCAGCACAAGGGTAGCAGGTGTTAAATGTTTGGAAACTATTTACTGAAAACCAAATACCAGAGGCAAGCATTAACCTACAGGCCCTGAGTCTGCATTTGATGAGGTTTGTGGTTGCTGTGGGGCCAGAGGACTTCTCTCAGGAAAGGAGAGTGATCTATAACACTTGGGAAATGAACAGCTATCACCCTCTGCTCGGATGGGTTCTAACCAGGAACTCTGCTTTCGGCAGTAGCAAGCAGTCCTTGGGATGTTCCAGGCAGTCCTGTCTAATGGAATATGGTGATCACTGAGTCCAGTTGGCTCTACTTCTGGGTGCTTCTGCACTTCCCCACTGTCCCCACACCAGCTGCTTCTGCAGCCACTCTCACTGGCCTGGCTGTGGTTACTGTCTCTCTCCTTCCTTCACTCTTATTTCCTCCACTTTCAGCCACCAAGGGTGACTGCTGAGACACACAAACCAGATCAGGCCAAGTTCTCTGATGAAATCTGGAATCACCATTCCTGAGGTGGGTATCAGTTCCCCATCCAAGTCCAATTATCCTCTCTCCTGAGCCCCCAGGTCTCCTACTATGCAGCCCTGGCTGTTTCTGCATCCAGCTCCTTCACCCCACACCGTCTGTGCACATTGCTCCCTAGCACAGCAGGTTCTCCCCATTTGTCACCTGGGTTCCTCAAGGTCTTCCTTGGCCACCCTCCCCCAGATTACATCTGACTTCCACTACACTCTTCTCCAGTGCCTTCTACTTTTCAATTGTGTGTATTGTACATACCTCCTGGTATACTCTGAGTTCCTAAAAGCACAGATCATGTCTATCCTATTTGCCATTGTATCTGCAGTGTTGATGGTCAACTCAATACATATTGGTTGAATGAATAAAATCAAATCTGATATCTGACATCAGAGGCAGCCTCTGGGACCTCAGGTATGATAACAAGAACCACCTCAAATCTTCCCTGAGTGGGTGGAGCGAGGTTTGGGAAAAATTGAACTTTACAGGAGGTTATTGAGCTTCTTGGCACAAAATATGGCCTCAGGGGTCTTTATGGAGGTTACAAACTGGTGGTCCAGGGGCCCAGTGAGGTCAACAGAGGTTTTCTTTTGCATACAATGTGAGCAGGGAAAAAAAGAGGGGGTTTACCTAATATCCGGAGAGTCTTGAAAATTTAGATGCTCCAGTAACACCAAAGCCACACTCCTAAGTGACAATAGCCCACTGAAATTATCCCTTGCCCTCCTCAGCTGAGCATAAGCAACCCACTGGAGCTCACCTGCCACTTTGGCCCTGTCCAGGAATGAGTTTCTGACCTGGGGACTGTTGTCACTAGAAATACTGAGGCTACTGGTCACATGCCAGAGGAACCCACTCTCCAAACTGAATCCAGAGCTTCTCTGACTTCACCCTGGTGGGCCATCTCTAAACGCATCAGGGACCCCTGACGTGTAGCCTTGAATGCATCCTGGTCTGGCCTGATCCTTTATCAGTCAGACCTCAGCCACCCCTCCTGGAATCAAGACTACCGGCAAGAGAGGAGTCAACCCCCTCCCTGCTCATCACCTCCAGCTTGCTATTCTGCTTTGGTAAGCCCTCACTTCTGTCTCTGTCTTGCTGTCACCAAACTTTTCTTAGAGGAATGAGCCGCTAATGGAAGGATGACAAGCTACTGTGGTATTTCCTGCGCGCCTTCCACAAGCTGTGGAGCAGGCCGCCTTCTCCATGCAAGAGCACGGCTATCTGGCCCTCCCTGGGGGACTCTGGTACACAAAGCATGGCAACCCGTGAATACCAGGGAGAACCTCCTTCACCCAGCTCAAGTGAACTCTGATTAGAAGAGCCCCATCCCCTTTCCCCATTGCATAGGCACACCCCAGGTCTCCACTGCCTTGTAATCACATTAACTAACCGCCTTCTTGTTGCCATGAACTTGTGATGGTAAAGGGTGTTTCCCCAAGTCTCTTCTCCGGACTGGACTATGTGGCTTGCATTGATCAACACAATGTTGGGGCAATTAGGCACTGGTGATGTGCTTGAGCAGTTCGCCTGATTCTTTGTGCCTTCATGATCACCATGAGAAAACCATGTCCTCGCCGGCCACGGGTCTAGGGAGGAAGAGACATGTGCTGCTGACACAGACCACCTAAACCCTGGAGGCAGATCTGGCTTAGCCCAGTGCAGGCTGCATCAGCCAGCCCTCCCCCCACCTCTGGTCCCTTCCCCCTTCTGGCTGTCACCTGCAGTCACAGAGGGAAAATATGTTTTTCGTTTTAAGTTGCAGAGTTTGGGGTGGTTTCTTATATATTAAAGATAGTTGATACCCATCCTGCCTGCCAGCTGACTTTCCTCTCTCCCCTGCCTGCTCCTCGAACTGCTCTGGGTGGGGGCAAGTCCCACGATCACAGATGTGGGAAGTGGAACTGCTGTCCTGCCTGCCTTGACTGTGGACGGCTGGGACAGTCACCTGCACCCTGAGACCCCTTGCATCTCCTGCTCCTTATTTCTGTACATTCCTAGGCATGTAGCTCTGCCCAACAATGTGAGAACCCCCAAACCTGTATATCTAATTAATTAGTAGGCCTGATAGCACAGAAGTCCATAGTAGCCTGGATGACAGTAGTCTGCTGGAATGATGACAAAGGTAGATTGATTGGGGAGAGTTCCAGAGAGAATGACAGAAGTTATTATTTTTTTTAAAGATTTATTTATTTATTAATTTATACAAGCACTGGGTACAGTCAGAAGCGCGGGAGGGTGAGAGAATTCACCAGAGCCAGAGCGGGGAGCAGAGCAGGCAGACTGACGAAATACACTGCTAAGGGGAGTAGCAGGCGTGGTAGGAGAGGTCTGCGCGCCATGTGGGACCCTTGCCGTGCAGCAGGGGATCAACCACGCTGCAGAGGCTGCGGGCAGCTTCGCAACCCAGTGCTCAACTGCTATGCCACTGGGGAGGCCCAGAAGTTATTAATTTAACCAATCACAACACACCGGCCTGGCATTTAGAGACATCAGCGATCATCCCCAGGCTATATTTCTGGATCTGTATTTCCTGGGCCCTCCTTCTCCACCCCCATAAGATCCTGGCATCTCTGAGGACACATGTTTCTCTACAGTGCTCTGTGTTGTTGGCTTCTCTTTTCCTCCGCTATTCAGCCCTTTTGCAAATTCTCCCCCCTCTTGCCCCCATTTTCATCCTCTGAAATCAAGTCCATTCTTTGTGGCTGAAACTCAGATACTCCACCCTCCCAGGACTCCTTCCTCAACAGAATCTTTTACATATGCAAAGGTTTGCATTTGATACATGAAAAACAATCATTGTTTTACTTAGGTTTTCTGGGAAAAACTTTATGTTTCTTACTATTGTCATAACAAATTACTCCCAACTTAGTGGATCATTCTGGAAGTCAGTACCTAAAATCAAGGGTTTAATCAGGATACCCATTGTGGAAGCGCTAGGGAAAAATCAGTTTCCTTGCTTTTTCTAGTTCTAGAGGCCACCTGTGTTCCTTGATTTGTGCCCCCTCCTCCATCTTCAAAGGCAACAGTGTAGCACCTTTCAGTCTCTTTCTCTCTGCCCCTGTCATCACATCACTTTTTCTAACACTGGTCTTGCCACCTCCCTCTTATTAGGCCCCTTGGGATTACATTGACCACCCCCCACCTCAGGATTTCGAAGATCACCAGGATCCTTAATTCAATCATATCTGCAAAGTCCCTTTTGCAGATTTAAACTAAAAATAGTCACAGGGGTCAGGGATTAAGACAAGGATGCTTCGAAGAACCATTTTCTTACTTCCACACAGCCCCAATTCAAATTTTTCTAGCCTCAAGAGACATTCTCCCCAATCATTTCTGTTGCAGAAAAATGACTCTTTATTATCCAAGGTCACTTTTCGTTTAGAGTCTTGCATTGTGGCCTTGTCTGTGAGCATACGCCATCCCCTCCCCTTAGAAATAGCTGCTCATTCCACTCAGACACCTTGGGGAGCAGGTATATCCTGCTGCAGCTGAGACTCATTCTCCATTGGAACATTTATTCAGTACTTAACTGACTGCTCTGTGCTGGACTTTGTGACAGCCCTTCGATATAAAGATGAATAAGACACAGAGTTAAGAGTCCCTTCCCTTGAGAGGCTTATGGTCTCTTTGTTTTCCTCTTGTCTACTCCTGTCGTTTTCCTGATGGCCAGCCCCTGCCTGCTATGGCACCTGCTCAGTTAACAGTCTGTTAAGCTGCAATGATCTGAGATCTTACTCGGTATTATCACCCTCCCAGAAATTCTCTCTACTATCTCTTCCTGCTCTTCCTTTGTACCACTTATGGTTCAGGACAAAAATGCCTCCCGCTGGACTGGGGCCCCAGCTGTGGCCAGGGGCTTGGGCAGTGTGTTACACGTGTATGTCTGCTCTGTTTGAGGTCAGGCCTCTGATGTCTGGAGATCACTCTCCCACATGATGCTACAAGGTGAAATGCCCAGGGAATTCAGATCCATAAATACTTGTTGCATAGAGCAACTGCCTGGCAGATCATGCAGACACAGAAGGGACTCCAAATACACTGAAGGAATGTGCTTTTGCAGCTAAAGTCACATTAAATATTTATGCCTGAGAAAATGTAGCATTTTCTCCCACAGAGAAAGAAGTTAGAAGCAAACTCTAGAATGGCTCTTTCTCGAGCAAAACAAGAAATAAGTGGTACAAGCAGCATCCACAGCCAAGTTTTGGTAATGAAAGGGTTCAGAGAACCATTCATTTGCTTCACAAATTCTGCCTAAGGGCCTGCTGCTTACCAGGCAGGATTATAGGTACTTGGGCTTTGGCAGGGAACAAGAGCCAAATCTCTGCTTTTCCAGAACTTGTTTTCTGGTGGGGGTGGGAAGGTGAAGGCAGGAGTGTTAATAACTAACATTTATTGGGTGCTAATTATGTGCCAGGCAATGTTCTGCTGTACTATACCTATGTTAACTTCTCTTTTATCATCTAAGGACTGTTATTTTTTTTTAACAACAAGACAAATTTATTTAAATTCTCAATCTTTATAACAAGAATTTAAAATTAACTCAATCACACTGCTGAGTTGACATTAAACTTTATCTTTTTTTTCTGTTTACTTGTTTTTTTTATATTTTTTATGTATTTCTTACATCATTTTTCAATTTTTGCACAATATATGCATTTTCTTCTTGGTTATATTCCTCATACAATTGCACCCTCCTTATTTTGACCCCAATCCCTCCTCTCTCCCCGCCCGTAGTGTGTCTCTGGTTTATAGTTGTTTGTTAATTTTGATTTTTTCATTGTGATAGTTATTTTTTTTCCTGGTCTCTTATTTAGGTTTTCTAAACTCCTGCTATGAGGACTGTTGTTTTCATTCCTGTTTTACACAGGGGTAAACTAAGCACAGAAGAGTCAGTTAACCTGCATGAGTTCACAAAGCTTCAGGTGGGAAAGCTGGGATTTGGTTCCAGGCATTCCTGTATTGTGAACCCACTGAGCTGATTCTTTTTTAAAAAGATTTATTTATTTATTCATACAAGAGCTGGGTTACAGGCCAGATGTGTGGGGATAAGAGGATTCACCAGAGACAGAGTGGGGAGCAGAACAGGCAGAATGACCAAAATACACTGCTGAGGGAGCAGTGGGCGAGTCAGGAGAGGTCTGCTGCGCCATGTGAGTAGCTCCCTGGGCAGGGATTGAACTCATGCTGCAGTGACTGCGGACAGCTTCATAGGTTGTGTCTTAATCCCTTGTGCCACCAGGGAGACCCTGAGCTGATTCTTGGATCCTTCTTCTCATGTTAGAGGTGGGGGAGTTAGGGAAAAGTCTTAGCATTCCAAAAGTAGAACAGAGAGAAAAACTCTTTGGTCTTGGAATTTGGGAATTGGGAAGAAAGTAGTTGAAAATGAGAGGGAAAGGAAAAGATATTAATTAGGCCCCCTACTGGTCTCTCTAATCCCAGAAGTCCCATCATTAAAGGTTACATTCCTCTAGACTAAGAATCACAAAGTTTATGTTAAGTAGCCTTATCACAAATGGAGCTACCCTCTTTTGAGCTTCTTCTGGAGATCAAGATGCAGTGGATGCTTTATATATCTTATTTAATCTTTAAGTAAATAAAACACCATTTACCAAAGGATAAAAATGTGTTAGTCTATGGAACGAGACAGGACACAAACCCAGGCATATGAAAAGCCCTGTCTAATGCGTCTCCTGTTTTGCATTATCAATTTTACTTCAAATATTCAAACTGTTAACTCAGAAAATCTGTTTCTAAAATTTTGTTCTTAGAATGTCATCTGGTGGGGACAAGAATGTTCATCGTAATCTTATTTACAAAAGCAAATCTAAAAAGTGGGTGGAGGGAGTAACACAAACCCCCAATAAACAGGAAATAGATTGTGAAACATATAGTAAATCCATGAAATACTTTTATAAAAGGTATATTTAAACATGCAGAATTGTTCCGGAGATTAGGCAAAAATAATCAGGTAACACACATCCAAAGAGGTGTGAATCTATACCTCTAAGTTGATACCGTGTTAAAAACTAAACTTACCTCAAAAAAAGTTACAAGAAAAAGAAAAAATAAACCAAAAACAAATCAAGAATTAAAATAAATAGAGGGGGCCTCCCCAGTGGCACAGCAGTTGAGTGCTGGGCTGCAAAGCTGCCCGCAGCCTCTGCAGCGCCAGTTTGATCCCAGGCCGCCCACGAGGGTCCCACATGGCGCACAGACCTCTCCTGCCGTGCCCACTGCTCCCCTCAGCAGTGTATTTCGTCAGTCTGCCTGTTCTGCTCCCACCTCTGGCTCTGGTGAATTCTCTCACCCTCTGACCATACCCAGTGCTTGTATAAATAAATAAATAAATCTTAAAAAATAAATAGTTTAAAAAAATAAAATAAAATAAAATAAATAGAGGCTTGGATATTAGATCGAACCATTGAAATTGCCATTTTGTAGACTGAAAAACAATTGCATTTCGGTGATTCCAAGCGGTTCAAACTAATAGGAAAAATACTTGATGGATGTACATTGAAATGCAAATTGTAGATCTGTTATAGTGATTTCAAAAACATTTTCACTTTTTCTGCTTTTTTATGGTTTAAGTCTTTTCCACAATGTGTAGGCATTGCTCTTTTGATTGGAAAAATCTATTAAAATAAATGCAAATAATTAGAAACATAAAAAGACTATTTTGACTTTCATTTTTTTTTTAAGGACTATGCTTGGTCTTTCAGATGTTATGATCTAAGAATAGATTTTTTAAAAAATGATCCAGCTCCAGTGGTTAAATTGAGAACTCATGACAAAAAAAATTGAACAGTTGGAGAAATTGATTTGTGAAATGATTTTTTTTTTCCTTTTGGAAATATTTATGCTCTGAGTTATCAATCAAATTACATGCAACCTTTAAAGGAGTGAAATCCCTGGACCAACTTAAAACTGCATGAGATGGAGATGGTATCAGACAAAAAGCTAGACCCTTGCCTGTGAACAATTTGAAAGAATTAATTACAAACCAACTAATTTGGTGCAGCACAGGACCTACTCGTTAAGGTTGTACATCTCCACCAAGAACGATCACAATAGTAGAAGTTGAAATGTGTTTACTCCCCTTAGGAAGGTCAGACATTTATGAAGTTAAGTAAGACTTTAGACTTGTAGCCACAGGACCGTGCAGCAAAGAGTGCATTGCTAAATATGCATTGGCAATTCATGCTTTTAATTCAAGAAAGAAAGGTGAATGACTCAAGGAAACCACAATAAATAGTTCTGGTGATTGTACTCTACTCTGCAAATATATGGTATGGCCTTTAGCCAGGAATAGATGTCACCATCTTTTTTGACTCTTCATTCCAAATTCCATTCCATGCTAAGCCACAGAGAACTGGGCTCTGCTCTCTTCCTTGATTAGAATGGTTAACTCTTGCTTTTGGTTTTCTCTCTAGGTATGGTGTTTTAATATTTGTTTTAAGGGCCTCCCTGGTGGCGCAAGGGGTTAAGTCTCAGCAAAATGAAGCTATCAGCAGCCACTGCAGCATGAGTTCACTCCCCATTCAGGGAGCTAACCCACATGGCGCAGCAGACCTCTCCTTTCTCACCCACTGTGCATATCAACAGTGTATTTCAGTAGATATGCCTGTTCTGCTCCCTACTCTGTCTCTGGTGAATCTTCTTACCCCCTGCACCTCTGGCCTATACGCCAGCTTTTGTATGCATAAATAAAAAAATAGACCTTTTTAAAAAATGAATAAATTTGTTTTAAGTCAAAAGTTCCATCTTTCTTTGTAAAAGTGAACTCCTTAAGGAAAGATAGTATCATGGACATAATTCTATGCATACTACCCAGTTACACATTTTATTGCAGATAAAATAAGGAAAGCAGGATTAATTTTTAGAAAGCATTAAACTAATATGCTTTCACCCACCCCCCTCCTGCATTAACCTTATTTCTCAGCATCCAGCCAGCCATTGTAGTGGGAGAGAATGATAGGACCCCTCCAGCAGCTAATAACCTGTAATGGGTTGAATGGTAGACCTCAAAAAGATTTGTGCTTGTGGTAATTCCTGAAGCATATTAATGTTACTTAATATGGAGAAAGATGTGAGAAGGATTTTGAAAGGTGGATTATCCTGGATTATCTGATTGGACCCTAAATTCATTCGCATGCACCCTCATAAGAGAGATACACACCCTTTTAAGAGAGATAATGTGACAACAGAGGCAGAAATTAGAGTGATGTGGCCACAAGCCAAGGTGTCGCTGGAACCACTCAAGTCTGAGATGGGCAAGGAAGAAGTCTCACCTAGAGCCTATGGAGGAAGACTGCTCTGCAGCTTGATTTCAGACTGCTCACCCCCAGAACTATGAGAGGAGACATTGTTGTTGTTGTCAGCCATCCAGTTGGTGGTAATGTCTTACACCAGCCACAAGGAAGTAATGCAGCCCTGGATAAGGGCAATGCGCCAATTAGCTTTTCTAGGGGAACGTGGGGGATAGGGGAAGGGGTTCCCAGAGGAGGATGCAGGGTCCCTTCCTGAGGACAGATCTAGAAAGTTTAACTCCCTGTTGGTGGGGCAGAGTTATCTTCTAATAACATGCAAGACTCTGGAGGGAGAGGGACCTCTCTCATACTTGCTTTCTACACAGGGGCACATGGTTTCCTCCAAAATGTGGCTATTGAGAGAACAACCCCAGTTCTGGATACCACTCATAACCTTCTCCCCCGAGAGTCATAGGCCCGTGTTTTCTATTGATATTTTCATGGAACTTCTTGTGGAGGAGGAGCATTCCTGTCCGTGCGGGTGGGTGGTCTTCAGCATGGCATCAGTGTCTCCCACAGGAGTCTCAAGTCAAGGCTGCCTGGGTGGCCCTAGTGAGAGGGACTCTGCTGGTCACCACCAGGTGGACTCATGCTTTGTAGCCTCTGAACAGTGCGATCCTCACCTCAGCTCACGCTGCGGTCCATTTGAAGACCGTGCTGTCTCACTTAGCAGAGACTTTTCTGATGGAGATTCCAAGGTATTTCACTATCTCTGACAAGGCAGATTCCAATGTTGTGCATGATGCCCACCAAGTGAGATGCTACACCTGAAAGGGCAGGGGTACCCCATTATACACATGACATGTGGCTTGTGCCCATTCTCTTGCCCCCACACTGCATTCTGTGTGAGTGGGACCATAACTAGAGCTGTGCAAGGTGGAGGTCCAGTCAGGACAAGCCAGATGATCCAAGGCAGCCAGGGCAGCTCAGACACTGATGCAGAATCACAGAATGATCCCTGTGTAAGACCAGCACGGGGAAGGGCCACAGGGAGTGACGGAGTCAGGAGCCCCGAAAGTGGCTCCTGGACAACAAAGAAGCATTCCTGGGAACAGCAGCAGGACTTCGACTGGGTCTCAAAATTGTACCATTGGGAAGGATGTGCTGTAGGATATCTAGGTTCATTCTCTCATTTCTCCACAGCTTTTGCTATGTGCTGTCCACAGTTTTTAAATAATGAAATAGCTACTTCTTCTCACCTGGGAGAAGCTAGACACAGTTGCCCATGTGGGAAGTAGCTCAGTCACAAAGCAGTCTATGAACCTGCTGCAAAGACTCACTTGGGGTCTTTATTTGGAGGTGCATGTTGGGATCTTGTGTTTTCTCTCCGGACCCACTCATGTTATTACAGGAGTGCATACCTCTGGGTTGGCAGCCCTCAGACCCCCTTTGGACCTCATTGCAGCTGCAGTGGGATTGTCTGCTCACTGCTTTGAGGCACTGCCCAGGACTCCCATGGCTTTCACAGAAGCTTCTATGCTTCATCCCAAACATACTCCCTAAGCTGGCTGAAAATCAAACCTACAGCTTTTTATGTTTTACAATAACAGGTAAGCATAGGGAAACCTGATTTTATTTATATAAATTTTGGTTCAATTTTTGTCTGAGCATCATGAAGTCCTGTGGTATAGGAGAATTTCCACACCCCAGGGCAGGGGAGGGGCTACCCAAGACTGCTAAAGATAGTGTCGTCAGTCCAAGAGCTAAATCTGCCCTTCCCTTCAGGGAGGGGAAGGGTGGAAATAGGAGAGTGAATTGCCAGGTCACAGCCAAGGGTATGGGGTGGCAGAGAAGAGCAGGTGTGAGAAATAGGTCAGGGCAAACTGTTCAGAACTAAAGCTGTTAACACTGAGAACGTGACTAGAGATGCCAGATGGTTCAATAAAAATACCTGAAATACTTAATAAAAAATGTGTCAGTTTCAAAATGTATGTATACCTGATGTAGGATGTTTATCGACAACTAACATAACCCACTTTTACTTTGTATGGCATCAGAAGGCTTTACCCATTCTTTTCTCTTCCAACATTTTACTTAAGAAAACAAACAGCATTCAGAAGACCCGTACCATCCTCACACACAACTGGGGTATATTTTTTCACATAATTTCATCACGTTTATCCACTCTCTCAAATAGTGTGATTGAACTATTTAAAGTAAAGCACAGACAACAAATACATATCTATTGTTTTAATATTTCTTGAAAGCTTACATTTTATTACCCAAAGCATATTTTCAAGAAGCATAAAACTCACTGATAAAGACTTCACACTCAATGTGTTGTGTTCATCGGTCCAGGGATTATTGTCTAACAACTTTCTACACAATATTATTTGAAACAGAATGCTGGATCTTTCCAGACACATTGGAATAGTAGCTTCTCTGCAGAAAATATACCCGAATTCAAAACTACCAAGTCTTTAAGGAGTGTAAGGGGTGAATTAGCTCATCAGGGTGAATTAGCTCAGCCCTCTGTGTGCATGGAGCAGAGGGCAGGAGTCGGGGTCAGGGCAGAGGGCAGATGCCCCAGCAACCTGCTTGTTCCATCATGTGGGTGATGCCACAGTGGCAAAGGTATAAACAAAACGGATTCAGGCAGAGCTGATGCCATGGCTGATTATAAAGACCAGAGGTGAGAAAACAGAGGGACTGAGCAGAAACCTGGCTCCACTCACCATCATGGTCAACATTGCTCTGCGGGCCCTGACTGCAGCCTGCACAGCTGCAGAGGGCTTACTTCCCATGGCTCCTACTGGGGCAGACTGTATCATCCTCATCTGGAGGAGACAAAGTAAAGACAATGCTCAAACTTATTTGTCAAGATGCTGTCTGATAGAAACTATCTCAAACCAGCCTGATGAAGACACCCAAGGCATTGCCTCACAGAGCTAGAAAAAAAGGTTGCCCATGCTTGTCATCCTACAGGGCAAGCCAGGGTTTTAATCTTGTATCCTTTCTGCAACCCATTGCAGTGGCAAAGACGCAACCATGGGTATAGGCAGAGGTGAAACAGTCCTTCTCAGGAAGGCCTGCAATGGTTAAGTGGGGACTCAGTGGGGATAGCAGAGGACCCAGAGTTTGGGGAGTCCGGGTCAGAAACTTTGGCCACAAATTTTTCCTGCAAAGGACTGGATAGTTGTAGGAAACTTCTGTTGAGAGCAATGGGCACCATGTCCTCAACCAGTGCCTTGGCCATGGACAAACACCGCTAGAAGTGACAAGCCTCTTGGAAATCCAAGTGAAAACACCACCCGAAGATTCCTGAGTCCAACTCTGGTTAGAAAGAAGTAACTATGTGTCCCACCCCCACTGCCCACCATTTCCTAAGTTTCCTATGGAAGATGGTTAGAAGGCCACTCTAGTCCAATCTACACTGTCCCTCCAGGGCATGTGCCCAGGGCCTGTGTCTGCCAGCCCACAAAGCAGGAGGATTCCTTTGCTTCTTGTTAGACATGGGCCTAAGCAGACACAAACTTGCCCCGCAGCCCCCGAGTCCCTTTTCTCTAGGCCCACAGATTAATATTTACCCCCAGGGTATTCCTACTCCCATGTCAGCCCAGGGCCACTAGCCTAAGCCAGGTGCCCAGGTCCCCACACAAGTCACAGCTGAGTTGGTTCCCTGCTTGCTTTTTACAGAGACGCAAGAAGAGTGACCTCCCAAGCAGAAGGTATGCCAGGTTCCTCTGACCGCACTTTCCAAATCAAAAAAGAGGACTTGCTGGAGGCGAGGGACAGCCTGAGAGAGTGAGGCCTCCTCCCTCCTCAGACCAGGGTCCTGAAAGTCTGTGCCCATTATGACAAAGCTCTACCTCAGTGCCTAAGCCTCTTCCTCCTCTGCTGGAGAAGTGGAGAGACGGGACTCACTCACCTTTGGCTTAGGCCTGCCTAACCATCTAACCTTTGCCCTCCTGCCTTGTGCTGCTCTAATCTCAGGAACAAGGCTTGCACACATCAGCCCAACTGCCAGACAGCATCACGGGCAGGCTGTTTTCATGGCAGAAAATTATTTTCTCACAATTCTGGAGACTGAAAGGCCAAGATCAAGGTGCCAGTAGGTTTGGCTTCTCCTAGGCCTGTTTCCTTGGCTTGCAGGTGGCCGCCTTCTCTGTGGCCTCATCTGGGCATTTCTCTGCTGCACACACCCTGGTGTATATTCCTCTCCTTAAAGGGGCCGGTCCTATGGGATTCCAACCCATCTTCGCTTTTACACCTCATTTAACTTTAATTACCTCTTTTAAGGCCTTAGCTCTAAATACAGTCACTTTGGGGGTTAGGATTTCATATGAATTTTTTTGAGGGGGACATAACAGTCACTTCAGTCCTTTACTGCCCCTGCCTCTTGACTCCAGCTAGAAGGTGGTACAGGCCTTGGGTCTCTGACTATGCACCCAGACACACGTGGAAGGAAGAGAGAGCACAGTCTCTTCCCTGCTCCCTCCAGGCATTTCTGCTCAGTGCCCTGGCTTCCCCAAACCAGGTTTTTGTTTGTCTCTTCCATGTAATTAAGGAGCGAGGCAGAAGGGTGCTTTCTCAAGTTTAATGACTATTCTTAGTTAGCGCCATCCAGCAAATGACTTTTTAAATTGAGGACCAGAAAGCACTCAATTTTCTGAATATTTACTGTCACATCTACAGCAACACAGCTGCCACTGAGCGTGTGATTCCCAAGGCTCATGCTGAGATGGAGGCGACGCCAGTCCCAAAGCGCTGAGACCTCCAAATAAAGTAACAACTGACCGTGGGCCTCGGGGCCTGCCAGACCACAGCCATTTGCCCAGGCCCGCCTGCCCACACTCTGGGGTCACCTGCTCTGCACCAGACACATCAGGCTCGGCTTCCTGCTCAGAAGGGGGCTAGAACGGCATCATCAGATCAGGCGCAGATCCCAACCCTACTCCATCCTTAAACACTGCCCTGGCTCTGTACCTGTTCTGAGAAGTAAAATGCTTCCTTGCAGGAGAAATCTTCACTGATGTAGAGACACATCAGTGTGTGTTCCTGGCAGGGAGTCTCTGGGGAGAAAAGAAAGGCCCAATTCAGAAGTTAGACTTTGTGCCTGCGTGGGAATCAGGCTTTGTTTCTGAGTTCTGGATGGGTGGTGGGAGAAACAGAGGAAAGTCTGATGGCATGTCAGCTGCTGGAGTGATTAGCCGGGCCACCTCCTCTACAAGGTGTTTTTGAACTCTCTCCTCTCTATGGGACAAGGAGCAAAAGCATTTTCTCCAGAATCAAGAAAGGCCTGGAATCCCAGGATGCACAACTCTAGAGGATGGGGCATCCATGGGTGCCCTGAGGGCCCTGGCAGGGAATATTTTCGTCTCACACTAATGGGAGCCACCTGTCCAGTGGGCTCCGATAAGCCTGCGGGATGACAGCTCACATCTCAGGAAAACCACAGCAGTGTGCTGCTGGCCTTGCCTCAACAGCTAAGAACAGTGTACTGGCCCTCAGCACAGCATCTGTGCCTAACCATTCCTTTGCTCTGAATTCTGCAGTTTCCCCATGTAACTGTCAGGGCAGTGGAGATGTGACATCTGTTCAAATCTACTCCAGGTACCAAGCTCTCCTCCACTGAAGTTCTCACCACCCACAAAGCACCAGCTCCTTCAGGCCATGCACCTTGCCACAGCTGTTCCCTTTGCCTAGGGGTCCTGCCTCCCCCACCCCCCACACTAGCCCACTGTGTCAGAGACCCACTGGGAGCCCTGGAAGACGACCCCCGTGTCCTATATCTACTCCCCATCATGGTGCCTAACACTGCCAGCAGGTGCTAACTTATTGTGTATTTAATAAGTCGATATCAGTGCATTCATGTCTTAACGCTGCATTAACAAATTAGTACAGCTCAAGCCATTTAAAGCACCAGCATTTATTTTCTCATTGTTTCCGTGGTACACGAGTCTGGGCACAGCTTTACTGAGGGTCTCACAAGGCTGCATCCCAGTATCAGCCAAGCTCTGGCCCTGACTGGAAGGGGCCCCCCACTAAGCTCATGTAACTGTGCACAGCGCAGATCCCGTGGCAGCAGGGCTGAGGGGCTCCACTCTGAGACTGACCACCGCCGTGGGAGTTCTGGCCCATCATGCTGCTCTTTGATGTGACCTAACCACGGGGAGACATCCCAACACCTTGGCCACTGTTTTAAATCCTCTCTAGGCATTATCCAATGAAAAAAGTGAGAAGAGAACTTGGAGATTCCATTTGAATACCATCATGTGGGAGAGAACAAAAATGGAAGGAGGAAAAAGCAGTGACAGCCCATCCCCCTAGAAGAACATTCAGTGTCCCCCCACTATCTCATACAAAGACTCAGTTCCAAAGCAGTTCATTTTTTGCACATATTTTTGCACATGTTCTGGAAACTGGCCCCCATCCTGTGGCCAAGCCCCACATGACACAGACCCTCTAGACTCCAAATGCTTGCCCAGTTTCCGAGCAGAAATATGCCTCCTAACTGGCTCCGTGACCTCCTTCCCAGTACCTGTGAGCACTCCCCACATGGCCTTCCATCCTCCATGCCTGGCTCTCCTACTGTCTCCTGCTCTCTGGTTGACATCCCTGGCCAGTCCTAACTCTAGCGTCCAGAGATCTCTTCTAGTCCAGTGGTTCTGGTCCTATGCCCTCCCTCCTCTGCCTTCCACCCCAGTGGATACAGCTGACCTTGGGCTTGAACCCCCACTGTCTATGACTCACATACTTGTCCCACACCCCAGTCTCCCCACACACTTTCAGGCCCATAGCTCCAGTCGCTGCCATGTAATATCCACAGGCTTCTCAGCTCAACATGGGAAACTGGTTCCTCAGCTTTTCTCCAAGGCCCCCCTCCATTCCTAGACCCAGAACTCTGCTCCACTCTTGCTGTCATGTCTCCCTCCCCACACCTCATCCTGTGGCTTCTTACTTGTGCAATCTTTCTCACCTTTCCGCCCCCCCCCATCTCTGCCCCACACAGTCCTTCATGGTCTGTCCCAATCCACCTCCCGAGTGGCACACCTTGCTCACCTTGCTGCCAGTACCCCTCACCGGGAACCCTATCCTCCTGCTGCATAGCACCCTATCAATTTCCTGAAGGAACAATGACCTGTCTCAATTCCAGGACTTGATCTCCCATTATCCCTCCCCCCAAACAAGGAAAGCCCCCCGCCCCATGCACTCTTCTTCGAGTGGATAACACCTGTCTGTCTTTCAGGACACCATTTAGATGTCACCTCATCCAGGAAGCCTTCCTAGATTTCTCCAGACAGAATGAGCTGCCCTCCTTGAGGGCCAACCATCTTGTGCCATCTCTACCAGAGGTGGAGATGCCATCACATGGTCCCGGCTTCTCCAGAGTCCTTGTCAAACAGTGCCTGCATCACCTGTTCACTCACCTGGTCTCTGAAATCTTCAAAATCAGGGTCTCTGTGTCCCCAGGGCCCAGTAAGGCCTGGCTCATAGTGAACAGTGACAAATGTAAACCAACAGAAGTAACAAATGAATCACCTGCCACTGTCTGCCCTCCAGCTGTCCCCTATCCATTTTGCCTGCATACCCACCCCCATTAGGTTTGTTTTAAGACTGTCTCCTACTATTTTAGAACCAAGGCCTGCAGCGATGACCCCTGCTTGCCTCAGTCCACTTCAAAGATATTTATTTCACTGGACTCTGAGAGTGTTGTACCTGGGGAGATTTCAGTTGGAGGCTAAATATAAACAACACTCTCCTTTCCCATGCCCACGACTCACGCACTCATTTATTTTGCCTGGAATGTCTCCTCACCTTTCCTGGTATTTAATCCCCATCAACATGTGAGACTCAGGTAAGAGGTCACCTCTGCTGGAGGGTCTTTCCTGATCTTTAAGATGCACTGTGCACCCTGACACTGTGCTCACGTAGTACTTCCCTCCTCGGCACATTTTGCCCCCTGTATTTTAATTTCTTATTTACTCTCCATCTCTACCACTGGATGGAAACTTCAGTGGGGCCAGACATGATTTTACAAAACCCAGGACACTGGCCAGAGTGGTCTAAGCTCACCAAGGTGGGACCCCATTATAGAGCTGTAGCAAAATAAAAGAGAAACAGATCCCCATTCTGGCTGCTTTTAACAGTTCACTTTAATGGCTAAAAGGAAGATTCACTTGATGAACTCTGGGCATGAAGATGCTTAAAAGATAAATATTTTTGAAACAGAGAAGCTACCCTTTCTACCCTGGATTTGGAAAAATCAAAGCCTTTCTTTCATGTCAGTTTAAAAGATTTATGAGGCCTGCTCCTTGCTGTGTCTCTGGTTAGATGTTCCCTATGAATGCATTAATGAGTGGCAAAGAAACCTCACAGTGACTTGGCAAGTGTGTGCCACCAGGAACCAGAGTGCTAGCTCATTTTGACCCCTGCCAGGGTAAGGGGAGCTGATTCCTGGGATTACACACACAAATTTAGCCCCCTCGAAGCTCTTGCACAGCCACCATGAGCAGCATCTTGCTGTAAATAAAGCCAAAGCTTGGAGTCAGGGAGGCTGGACATGGACCTTCACAACTTTAAATCTGTCATGGTCAGTTTGAATACAAATGTCGAGAACTCAACTCAAACTGGCTGAAGTATAAAAAAGATTTTATACTTTGGACTCACAAAGCTGCAAAGGAGTATGTCTATGTGCAGGCCCAGCCAGATTCAGGTGCTCAGCCAAGACCTGCAGGACTCAGCTTCTCTGTCCCTCAACTCTGCGCTTCTTCCATGCTGTTGCCATTTTCACCCAGGCTCCCTACACAGTATACCCCCAAAGCCCCCGGCTTCCAAACTGCCAGCTCAGTAACCTGGAAGAAAAGCGAGTACCCCCCAAAAAAGTTTCTGCACAGAACCTGTACTATATCTAATTGGCCAATTTGGGGCCTTGTGGTCATCTCCAAAGCAGGTCGTTAGAATCAGCTCAAGCTCATCCAGTGACATGAGAATATCTTGAAAGAAAACCACAGCAATGCTACCTTTTGAAAGGGAAATGAGAAGTAGGCCAGCAAAAACCTCAGGTGTCCACCAGTGTGGACAAATCACTACTCCTCCTGGAGACTCAGTTTCCTCATCTGGTCCAGGTATGGGGCTCACCTGGGCTATCTCTAAAGTCCCTTCAAACAAAGGATAATAGAAGCTGAAAACAGAACTGCTTATTAGTTGTTGTTTATATTGGTTTCATTCAATGTCAAATGTAGTTTACAAAGAGAAAGGAGAAGTACCTTTTTGTAGACTCTACGGACATGACATCACACCAGGGGCCCACAGGAGTGAGGAGACAACACTCTTCCCTGGGAACAGCAGTCACAGGAATGATTAAAATCTGAACTGATTTTTAAAAAATGTTTTAGTGAGCTTTTACCTGGATATGATGGGGTCTCTGGGAAGATGATGAAAGGGATATCAGGATGGACAGCCATGTGTCCCCAAAGCCCCCACAGAGCCAGGCCCAGCCTGGAGGGTGACTCCAAGGGTCAGTGGTGCACGGCTCCTCCTCGTCTGCTGCCCTTTGTTCCGTGAGCTCTGTCCCTGCTCGGTGCCTGGAGAGGGGACTCTCACAAGGGATGATTTCGCAACCCCACCCTCCACCCCAAGGATGGAGGTGACTGCTATTGCATTCAAACTCAAGTCTTTTTGGCACTAGAGTTCCTAGTCTCCACACCAAGCCACCCACTTTTTTTCCGTGGGCTGTTTGACTACATATTCTGTTCAGGCAGCAGCCTCTACTGCCACTTTCCCCGGGAAGCCTGCAAGCACCCAGAATGCACATGCTGATCAAGTGTTGCTCAGACAAGTAGCTGCTTTTGGAAGGCACCCTGGGACCTGCAGGGTCACCCCCAGCCCCAGACATGCTGATGGGAACACACATTACCAGCAATGTGCTTCCTGCACTAGGGGCCACGTCTTCCCAGTGAGCCTCGGAGCTGTGTGCTCTGCTCCCTGCTAGCAACCAGCCTCAGCCCATGATTTGGAGCAAAAGCTGCTGAGACATACGGGGAGATGCATACAGTGAACAAGGCAGACAGGCCAGGGGCAGACGTCCCAGGCTTGCTTCTGCAGTCACTCCTGATAAACAATCCACTCCAGATAAACAATCAGAGGGCGAGTGCTGAGAGATAATGAGCAGATGCCCACCGGCTCCTCCCGTCATCAGGCAGCTGGGCCTAATGAAAAAGCCACGTGCCTGGAATTGGAGGTGGGTTCTCATCTTGATTACTGATGCCAGGGAATGACCTTGAGCAAGGCATTTATCCTAAGGTCTCAGGCTCCCCAGCTGTCAAGTGGGAACAGTCAAATGCACCTGCTCTCCTCCTTGCAGCAGCCCTGGTCATTTTACAAAGGCTGATTCAAAACCCTCAGCTGCGTCAGCAAGCACCTCCTGAATACTCCGGTCCAGCGTTCTCTTCCGTCTCTGAACTGCTAACTGAATTTGCTCACATTCTCTGGCTATAAACATAATATATGATCATTGTAGAAAAATTGGAAAATGAATAAGAATTACTCATAATCCCACCATTCATAAATATGTGTTTTACCATTCTATGTCATGTTATATTCTCTACTACAGTTTTACACTTTTCATTGAATGTTGTGTCCAAAGAATTTCACGTCATTAACAATATCTTTTTGAGTATCATTTTTACAGTCTGTAAAATAGTCCATTGTAAGCAAGGGTTGAGCTAGTTATTCCTTTCTGTATTGTTGGGCAGTTAGAAGGCTTGTGATATTTTGATATCATAAATTGTATTGCATGAATGTTTTTGTCCACAATGCTTTTCTTCTTTACTTCTGATCAGTCCCTTAGACAGATTTCTAGAAATGAAACCATCTGGTCAAAAGGTAGCAATATTTTGAAGGCTCTCGTGGCATACAGAAATGTCACATCAATGTTCATTCCAATCAGCGGTGTGGGACAGGGCCAACCTCCCACTGCCTTTCCATCATTTAATTATTTTCCTTTATAAGAGCCTTGCTATTCTGATCCAAATGAAATAGATTGTCCAGGCTGCTTCATTCAGATTCCTGTAATTATTTGTTCTCTGCTCATTTTTGTAGTAGGTTTAATTCTGCTTTGCAGATTTGTCTGGTTATTTTTCCATTGCATAAACCCGTATCTTATATCTAATCTCCTGAAAGACAAGGTCTGAACCCATAGTAGTGAAATTAACCAAATTTCCTTCTTTGACTCTAGTTTAAATGTTTCAATACGTTCCCATCACTTTCCTGCCCTGATCATATGTGGCTGTGTATATGACTTCTTTGCTGACTCAGGATCATAAAAGACCTCCAGCACAGTAGTCACACATCAGAGTTTAGCAGCCAAGACGTAATGTTGTGATGGTCAAGAGCCATGAAGACATCAAGTTCTCGATGGACTCTCTATATCCTTGGCCCATAATAGGAAAGACCAACCTCAAACTCCCACCAGAAGCACCACGCAGAGGTGTAGATCTTCCTTCCATCCCCAGGCACTCCTGCACATACGTGAGATGGGGGAGACTGATAAGAAAGGACTGGGCATGTGCACAGCTCAAGCCATCCTTGGGGCTCTCTAATGGGGCTCCCTGCCCTTCTTCACTTCCCAGACTCCAAGATCTCCCATAGAGGCAGGCTTCTCCCCTATTGTTAGTGTTGACATCAGCACAGTTGAGGGGAGATGAGTAGCAAAAGGCCCAAAATTATTTCTCTTTGCCATCCTACCTCACCACCCATGATACAGGTGTTTAGGTTCCTCCTAACTCCCGTACAACATACCTCTCACTGACCCAGAGCTCATCAAGAGAAAGAAAGCACTCTCAGCACCCCAGACTCTGCAACACCCCACAAATATGGTTTAGTCCAAGGAAAGCCTGCACCAGAAATCTTTGCAACTTTTTCTAAAACAAGATGAAATACAGAAAATTGACTTTCTCTCTTAGATCATTGAGTCCCAAGTCTGTTTCTATTGTAGATTTTGTGGGCTATAATTGGGGTACACATGGAAAAAAAATCTGTGCTTGACTTCCATTAAGAAAGCATTATTAAACAAAGGACTTGCTAGATACTATAACATACTAATGTAAGTAGAAACTCTTCAAGCAGAGATTAAAGAATGTGTTTCTCAAACATCCTTGACTCCTAAGCCCTCTATCTAGTGCATCTTGAGGAATGCAGTCTACAGTGGACACCTTGGACAAGCTGCCTATATGCAGCTTCAGATTTCCCCCTGTCATATATTCATATTTCCCAGGAGGAGATGAGAAGAAAAGCTCTAACCCAATCTCTCCCTGAACCAATTCCCTCTCTAAGTCTTAGCACATGGTCTGGAAATAAGTCTGCCTGGACAGTAAAGAAGACATGGGCAAACTTTCTCTGAAAGCGCTAGACTATAAGTATTTTAGGTTTTGCTGCCATGTGGTATCTGTTGCATTTTCTACGCTCTGCTGTTGGAGCATGAAAGCAGCAGGAGCAGACAGTATGTGAACAAATGGGCATGACCATGTTCTAACTGTATTTATAAAAGCAGGTAGTGGGCCACATTTGGTTCATGGGTCATAGTTTTCTACCCTTGATGTGCAGTACCGCAGGCCAGGTTGATGGGCCTTTGGGTTTTGAGTGGGAGAAAGTAAGCTGGAGAAGGCAAAGTCATTACAACCTCCAGAGGACAACCAGCTCCTCAGCCTGCTATGGCTCGCCTGATGGGGAAACTTGGGAATAGCCACTCCCAATACCCAGTGCTGCCAGTGTGTTATCATAGAAGTCTCTACAACAAAACAATAAACCCAAAGGAAGCTACATGAGACATGTGTGAAATCCCTGGCATTCCTGAAGAGATAGAATCATTTAGTTGAATTGAGGGTCAGTGGCCTTCTCTGAACTGGGATGCTTAATTGGAGAGTTGCAGCTGCAGACCTAGAGGCAGGAGAGCAGGGCAAATTCTGCCCACATTCCATCATGGTGCTCATCTCTAGGACTGACTACAGGGGAATGCACAGGGAATTTGAAGACTGTCAGCAATGCACACCCCACAGCACCAGCCATGTGGCTTGAACTGGCTTCAGAGGCACCAAAACAAGCACCATTTGCTATAAGTTGGGGTGTCACTTAAACCCTTGTTGGAGGGAGCATTGTCATTCAGAACCAAGGACTTTTTAGCAGTGCCAGGGGCCAGACAGGGAGGTGTTTGGTGTAACTGTAGACAAAGCCAGCTGAGAAAGGTTGACTTAGATATAGCACTGACTGTCTACTGAGAGCCTGCAGTCAGTCCACACACATCAGCATAGATCCTTACTGTAGGGTAGATAAGACTTCTTACTACTCTTCTGAGACTCGGAAGAGTTACACGAGTTGTCCAAGTTCACATAGCTAGTGAAGGATGGACCTGGGATTTGGACCCAGATCTCTGTGACTCTATTGATTGCCACTCTTCCCTACTTGCCTAGCCCTCTCCATCTTTAAACCTGACTATTCTTAGGTTCCTAGTCCTGAGTTTGGTTGGGGGTGCTTCACATCACTACCCATTCCCATCTAAGCCACCCTGGGCCTTGGAAAGGCTGGTGCTGGTGGTGCGGTTAACGGGATGTGAGGTTTTCCTAGGTTCTGAGGTTCCCATAAACAGATTTCACATCAGGTCATGAAAAGAAGAGGGTAATTATCAAGGTTCTGAGAGTAAAGAGGCCGCCGTTACCAGCAGCAATCTGTAGCTCCATATACGTGGGTGAAACATTTATTTGGTATGTTCTGTGGCAGGCGCAATGCTGAGCAAAGTGCATACATTATCACATTTCATCTTCTCAACAATACTTTGAGTTAGATACAATTATCAGCCCCATCTTTACAGATGAGGAAACTGAGGCTGAAAGCGGCTAAGTAATTGTCCCTGATGACATAGCCGATAGCCCTTTCCCCTATCAGCTATCCCTTCTCCAACCCTACTTCTCTTATAGTTTGTAACTTCAATCCAGGCAGTCTAGTTCCAGATCCTTGAAATTAGAGGGACATAAAGGACCCTGCTCCCCTAGAAATCAGTCCCATCTACTCAGATACCCATTACTACTTTAGGAAATCCCCACATAAGGCTGCCTTATCATTGACTTAACCAAACAAGAGAGAGATGCTCATCATGATGGCATGCTTGGATTTGCCCAGAGTCCTGATTTTAAATGATGTGCTCCATTTTTACCAGCCAGTAAATTTACAATTTTACAATAATATTTACCTCAGAAAATTCATACCCTACTGATATTTAGGAAAATACCTAGATCCTGACAAATAATTTGGGAGTTGGTGCTACATAGATGAGGTTACCTGGGAGGTTTAGTTTAGAAGAAACAGAAATACTGAACTTCCTGAATTACAGGAAATGTTTAAAATGAAATTCTTAGAACTGATTGATGACAAAGGAGTCAAAAGTACACATGAACAGGGAAAATCTCTTCAATAAATGGTGAAGGGAAACTGGACAGTCATGTGCAAAGAACTATATTAGACCACTGTCTACTAGTAATTCAAAGTAGATTATAGAGTTGAGTGTAAGACCTGAAACTATAAAACTCATAGAAGAAAACATGGGTAAGATGGTACTTGATATCCCCCTCAGCGCCATGTCTCAGGACTGGACTCCAGTGTCAAGGAAAACAAAATAAATAAATAAATAAATGGGATGTCAAAATGAGAGAAATCTGCAGAGTGAAGGAAGTTATCATCAAAATGACAAGATAGCCTTCTGAATGGAGAAGATACCTGTAAATCATGCATCTGGCAATAAGTTAACAACCAAAATAAATAAAGGTTCATAAAACTCAACAAGAAGAAGAAACAACCTGCTTAACAAATGGACAGAGGAACTGAGTAGACACTTCTCCAAAGAAGACAGAGGTCAACAGGCACATGAAGAGATGCTCATCATCTATTATTAGGGAAACACAAATCAAAACCGCAATGAGCTATCACTTTACACTGGTGAGAACGGCTATCACCTGAAAGACAAGAAACAACAAGTGTTGGTGAGGTGTGGAGAGAAGGGAACCTCAGACTCTTGTCAGTGAGGATTAAATTGGTGCAACCACCATGGAAAGCATAAAAATAGAAAATCCATCTGATTCAGTTATCCTACTTTAGGGTATTGACCCAAAGAACATAAAAACACTAACTAGAAGAACTATATGAACTCCATTGTTGTTGTAGTGTTATTTGCAGTAGCCAAAATTTGGAAACAGTGTAAGTACCCATCAACAGATGATTGGATAAAGAGGTAGTTGATAAACACAATGATCTACTATTTGACTATTTAAAAAAAGATGAAATCTTGCCATTGACAGCAACATGGATGAATCTAGAGGGGATTATGCTTAGTGAAGTAAGTCATCAGAGAAATACATTTTATATTTCACTTCTATATGGTACAAAAAGAAACAAAAACAAATGAACTAAATAAAAGCAAATAAGATAAACTTTCAGAGTCTAAGATTAGTGGTTACAGAAGGGAAGGGTCTGGGTAGGAGGTAAACCAAGTCCAAAGGGTCACTAATAGGGTGAAGGATAGAATTCCACTGTGATAGTGTAGTGTAGTGTACACAGATATTGGTTTAAAATGATGCGCTAAATGATGAAAACTAAATAAATATTATAAACCAATGTTACTGCAATAATTTTTTTTAAATAAACAAAATGAGATTCTGCTGAAAATGTGGCATACATGGGTTAACAAGACTTTCTTTTTCATTAAAGCTTTCATCCTAGCCCAGAAGTAGGCTCACAGAAAGCTGAGTAGATCCTTATTTTAGTCTGATGGATGAAATTAGGAGCCTAATTAGAATAAAATGTAAACATCATTTTAGCCTTAGGTGGTCTTTCTAGAAGCAGAGTCTGAGAGAGAGAGTCTTGATCAAGTGGTTTGTTGGGGTTCTGCTCCCAGGGATGAGGGAGTGAGGGAAGCACCCCCCTAGGGCAGGACAGGAGCTCAGTAAGCTGTAGTCTCAGTTGGGCCTGGCTTCAGCCTGCTCCCTGGGCAGCTCTGGAGCACAGATGGCACCAGAGAGTAGTTTCTCTTTGAGGAAAGGGGCTGGCATTTTGTGCACCTGGCCCCAACCAGAGTCCATCTTTAGTAGACAGTCCCTGGTGTAACCTGCTGGACAGGTTGGTTCTTTTTCAACCCAGGACAAATATCTGGAAAATGACAGCTGTGAACCTCAGACAGACAGCACTCTCAGAGAGTGGTGGGGATGGGGTATCTGCCTGGAGAAAGGAATCCTGGCAGGTTGCCAACAGCATCCATCCTAATTGTCTAAATTATAAATCAAGTTTGTGGCCAGAACCAACTGGGTGCCAGGTACTTCATAATTAACCACAGTCAGATAAAACTAAATCAAATCAAAGAGGTCTTTCCACATCCTTTTCAACAGGTCCATACTGAAGAACATCTGTGTAGGAAGCTTACACAGAAATGAAGAGACCAGAAAATTTGCCCTTGAGCTTATCATCTATGTAAGGAGTTATGTGGTTCAGAGAAAAAATTACATAATCATGGAAAATCTACCAATATATCAAAATAAAAACAGAACAACCATTAGGCAGGATTTTGTACTTCCAATGGCCTTGAATAGCAAAAAAACAAAAACAAAAAAATTGGGAACTGAGATAAAGGGAAGAAGAGAGTTTTAGTCAAGTCAGGGAAAGTTCCATGAAGAGTCTCCATAGGACTGAGCTGCAAATTCTGAAGACCATCCAACCAAGGAAACAGGGTCTCCCCCACTATCCTTTCTATTTGGTATGATTTGGTGAGTTATTTCAAGGGGCCGGGGAATGCTGTTATCATTAATATGTAAAATTTTGAGCCAACAATTAAGCTACCAAATCACACAAAATGAGAACGTTCTACTTTCAGACAACAGGGAGCCTGCAATTATCAGACCTGAGCCTCTCCCTCAGCCATGGCAGCATCACTGATCAACCCTATCAGCTGAGCCCAGAAAAGCACTGCTCCAAAGCACGGGCAATCCACCAAAAATGTCACGCGAAATGAAAGCTGCCATCACCTGCCTTCTGAGTTAGAACAACTGGGCACAGCAAGTTCAAAGACCACAGTCTCCCCAAGGGCCTTAACAAGAGGGCTAGGACTAAGAGCCCCAGGCCCACCTCCCAATCCCAGTCCTTCCCTGGCCCTGGCCCTCCCTGTTGTGTATCATGTTCTGGGAACCCCAACATGGACACTCTTGGACACTCTCTTTCCTGAAGCCACTGGAATTCTCCTTTAACAGAAACCCAGATCCTGAGAAGTTCCAGGGCTGTTCTCAGATTCCAGGAAAAGCCCTCCTGGGGGGTGGTGCTCCTATGCCTGTGCTCCCCTGCGTGAAGGTGTGGTCCCACAGACAAAGGGGTTCCTCTGTTCTGAGATAAGAGTATTGGGAAGTCCAAAGGATAAAACTACTCTCATTTTGTAAAATGGGGTAGAATCGGCTACAGGAGTTAGGAGGATGTACCCATATCCCAGCTCAGCGAGTGTGGACTGCCGATGGCTCATGTGCCCCTTTCTCTAGAGAGAATTGGCCAGCAGTTTGCTCCTTTCCCCAGCTCACAAGGAGATGGGTGCTCCATTATTCTTTTGCTTCTCCCTTGGATGAAGCCTAAGAGGAATGAACAGGACTCAACTAGGTTAACTCTGCAAGCCCACATTTATTAAGTCAGTGATTCTGCAACTTGAGAGTAGGGAGTTAACACCCAGCAGCAAGGGGCTTTTCACAGACACTGGGGCCTCACACACCAGGGGAGTCTGGGATATTTGGGTGAGTGGTCTCACCCCAGACAAGAACGTCTCAACAACAGACCCAACTAACATTGGTTCTATAATCTCCAACTTCTAACCCTTGGCCTGTGAGGCCATTGAAGTGCATCACACCCCACTCTCTCCACCATCTGTGCACCAACCACAAAGAACCTAAAAACCATTACCTCTTCCCACCTCAGGGCTCTCACAGATGCTGTTCCCTCTGCAGGGAAAACTCTGACCCCACCTTCTACCCACTCATTCACACTTCATATCTCCTTTCAGATGCCTCATATCCTCGGGGACCTTCCCTCCCCTGCTTAACCAGCTCCCTCCTTCGATAACTGTACTTGCTTCATGATTCACATACTGCCTGCCTCCAGGCGGTAAGCTGCCCGAGGGTATGGTTGCAGGCCTGGCACAAATCCTAGTTTCACCAATGGCCTTGCCCAATGTTGTTATTCTGGGTGGATGGATCACCTTCCCCCACCCTTCACCAGTGTGCACTGATAGTCCTGTGTGCCAGGGCCTTACTGGGTTCTGGGCACATTGGGATGAATCAGACATCGGAATATCTTCTAGCTCACATGGAGATGTTTTCCTGTGGACACCGAGGATTTTAGAAATGACTGATCTAGAATTTCAAAGTTTGGAACAGCTTTGGAGCCTAGAAACAGGCAGGAACTTTCGCTCTTTGGCAAGGCAACATATCCACCCCCGCGATGGTCCCTCCTCCTCACCCCCTGTTATGACATAAGGTGGTTTGGGCAGATCTGTGGTTATGTGGGGAGATGGTGAATGGGAGAGAAGCAGCAAGTTTAGTTCATGATAACTTGGTGAAATGCTCATCTCTCTCTATGCCAGGCTTAATGCCTGCAGCACAGTGTCTGGTGCTGAAATTTTTTCCCAAAATCTTTCTTGCCAGGTAATGGTTTATTCTAATTTTAAGCTGTCCTGGACCACCACCACCCGCAGGTACTAGTGGCATCACCTGGCAACTAGTCTAATCCAAGCCATCTGACCCTTGTGAGGCATCGAAAACCTTGCACCCCTTCCTCATGTCCCTTCCTGACTTTGGACCACCTGGTCTTTACCAGCTCAGTTCTAGGAGCAGAAATGCAGCAGCATGGCTAAGACTGAGATGGGGAAACAGAGAACAGTGCCTCTCTCCCCGGGGGGAGCAAGCAGGGGCAGCAGGAGAGGGGAGGCACCTTGGTGAGGCCATGACTGGTGCACGTAGTTGTATGAGCATCTCCGACCCGCACAGATCAGAACCATGGAAAGCTGGCTGCTAAGGCTGCTGAGAAGATAAATCCTGGCAGCTGAAGAAAGTGAGAGTGGACAGGAGCCCGCACCGCACCAATCTCAGCAGCCTCAGCCAGGGCTGACTTTCTCAGAAGGCAGAGGAGGCAACCACCTTTGGGGTTGGGACAGGGGTGGGTTGACGGCCCTCTTACCAAAATCCTATCCCCTTGGCCTGCCTCACAGCTGCAAACAGCCCTTGCCTGCCCCCCAGACTAGGGGGTTGGGTGCTTATTCAGACATTCTCACAGAGCATATTGAAGTCTTCACTTATTCTGCTAATTCCTAGCTCCATGAAGCTTTCACTGACTGCACAGTGAAAACAACTAGGGAGATTTTTTTTAACCTTTGCTTACAATCTTCATGGAAAGTATACAAAATAATTGCCCCAGAAATGAAAAAATGTGCTCTCCTGGAGGAAGGCCAAGCTCCCTCTCGGCAGGCAGTGCTTTTGGCTTCAGCCCCTCCTCCATTGTTTCCTCCATGGGTGCCCAGGTCCCCAGGACAATTTTTAAGTCCAGGATCCAGGCTGCACCAGGACCCCGACTCAGGCATGAACACCCCTGCACCCACAGCTCGGGGAGGATTTCTTTCTCAGGGAAGCCCCATCGAGAGCAAGGGGATGATGATGATGCAGAGGAAAAGCAAGGTTCTAGGTGCCCCCATGGATCAACTGAACCTCATCCTCATCCTCATCCCCACAAGAGACATAAAGAGGAGCTCTGTCATCCTCAGGTCTACAAGGAGCGGTCCAGAGCATGGGAGATGAAGCAGCAAACTGAGAGCCAACACCGCTATAACGCAGCTCCTTAGCCTATGTTCTGCTGGAGATTCCACTGTGCCACCTTATCTGACTGATAAGGAACAAGTAACTGGCGGCACTTGGAGAGACACCGTGCTCTCCTGTTCCTGGGGTAGGTGCAGGGCCCTGTGCCAAAGGGCTAGGCCAGGCCCAGATGGTCACTTCCACAGCCCAATGATCCAGGAGAGCAGGTACATGCTTTCTGCCCCAGAAAAGTCGTGCCTTTCTGTATACATGCACATTTGTTTTCAGTAACTCTAACCAATAAAACTAGCTTTTTACACAGATATAGCAATAACCTCCTAACCATTGTAATCTGAGAGGCACTAGAAAGCATGCTAGATGCCTTTCCCACTGTCTGAAATTAGGCCATTAGAGCCATGTTTTACAGGTTAAACCACTGGCTCCCAAGCTTTGCTGCACATTAGAATCGCTTAGGGAGCTTTTAAAACTCCCATTGCTCAGGTCACATCCCATATCAATGAAATCAGAACGTCTGGAGGGGGGAGTCAAGCCTCAGTAGTTTTTAAAGTTCCTCAGGTGATTCCAACGTGTGACAGTTTGAGAGCCCCTGAGTTAGATATGCTCTTGGAATGCATCTCTTCTAGTGAAGGGGGCAGGAGACCCTTTGTGCCCTTCTGTCGCTGTCCCCCCCATCCCTGCTGTGCCTGGTGCCCCGGTATGGCTCAGCTTGCCAATTCTTCTCTTGTTCAGGAAGGCTGTGGTTGTGCATAACACAGGTTTCTCCTTTGTCACCCAGGGAGGCCAGGTCTTAAAACGCTCCTTGGGCTGATAGATGATATAGATACAGATGTAGATGGGATGGGGGCAGAGATCTCTATTTTCTGGAGCAATGGTTTTCAAACTTGAGAAAGCATCAAAGTTCCTTGGGAGACTTGTTAAAATGCAGATCAGAGAACCCCACTTCCTCTCCAGACTTTCTGATTGCGTGTATCTGGGTTGGAGCCTGGGAGTTTGCAATGTTAAAAGTTCCCAGGTAATGCTGCTGCTGTTACTACTTCTGGTAAGGGGATGACACATTCAGAAGGCTAGGGTTCCCCAAGATGTTCAGAATAGGCTTCTCAGACATATGACTTGGCATGTGGACTATTTCAAGCTGAGGCAAATAGAGGGCCAACAGACTCAAGGAAGCCTTTTATCACCTCCTTTAATACCTAGAAGAATGAAAGTTGGAGATATCACCAGATTCAGAGTCATGTTCAGAAATAGCCTGTCTATCAGAGAAACCTATCTATATGAGGGTAGACCTCTAATTATGGCATGTCTGCTCCCCTCCTCTGGACCTTCTCCTCTCTCCTTCAAGTCCCAGGCCCCTGTCCCATTCCTTAGCTCAGAATAAAAACCATTGTCTTAGCTCATTTACTTTACGATTTACACTATGTAGATTCTCCAAATGTATATAATTAAACTTGTTCTTTTCTCCTACTAATCTAATGTTAATTTTATTGCTCAACAATCCCAAGAATCTAGAGGTAATTGGGGAAAATTTCCCCGTAGACTGGTCAGAAGAAAGGAAGGGAAATTGTGAACAAAGTTAACAAGATAGTAGTTGGGGGACCTCCCTGGTGGCACAAGGGGTTAAGACACAATCTATGAAGTGATCTGGAGCCACTGCAGCATGAGTTCTATCCCCAGCCAGGGAGGTACCCACATGGCGCAGACCTCAGCAGACCTCTCCTGACTTGCCTGCTGCTCCCCTCAGCAGTGTATTTCAGTCAATCTGTCTGTTCTGTTCCCCACTCTGTCTCTGTTGAATCTCTCATGCCCCCCATCCCACCACAGCTCTGGCCTGTACCCCAGTTTCTTGTATGCATAAATAAATAAATCTTTAAAAAATAAAAGATAGTCATTAACAAGTAAGTACCTGACATAGGAGAGCCCCAGAATGCTCAGGGAAATGCAAAATGATTCTTACTATAAAGAAACCTCATCTTTCTAGCTCTTCAAAAGCCCATGAAAAGAAGAGACTAAAAAGACAACGGGAGTCCATTGAAAGGTTGGAGGTCAGGGCAGGTCTGATGGAGTTGTGGCTGTAAGCCAGCACAGGGAGGGGTCACTTGCCAGGTATGAGGGTCTGAATTTTAGATCCCTTGTGTTCATCAAAAAATCTCCACGTAAATCGGATCTTCCAGGGAAAGGACCCGTGTGAAGCAAGCAGTTCTTTAATTTCCTCTCTAAATGCTCAGATTCACTTGTACAATCAACTTCACTTTCTGTCACTTGGAGAGGCAGCAATGAAATAGTGCTCTAAAAAATTACATTCTCAGCAATTTCAGCGCGTGCCTGGCTCATGAAGCATGCACATAATTGCCACTTCATAAAAGTTTGATAAATGAGATGCAAAATATACAGCCACTTCCTCTGAACAATGTAGGGGGCCTTATTTCAGGGGTCATTTTAGATAATGAAAAACACAAATAATGAGTTTGATTAAAGGATTCATTAATGGTAGAGAATGTTTAGAAACCAAGAACAAGCATCTTTTCTTGGGAGTGTCAGGCAGTTATGTTAGCTTAAAGCCTGACTGGCCACAGTTTTGGGGGAGCTGGCTTCTGGACTGTGCTCAGTCACCTGGGACCTCCCTGGATGACCTTGGACATATCCCAGCTCCTTTCTGCCTCATTTTCCCCAGTTGGGAAGGGAGTGTAACATTTGATCTCTTAATTCTCAGTCAGTGGTTCTGGAGCAAGAGTTTGCTTCAAAACCTAGTCCCCTGGATTGGAATCAGAGAGAGATAGTCTGCAGCACAATAGGACACTCAAGACAAAGTTAGTGGCAATAGGTGACTTTCCACCCAGATGTCTGCTTTCTGAATGCAGTGGAGAAAGTAGCATTGCAAAAATACAACAGCTGCCACCTCAAATGATCATTTGAAACTTCCTTAATGATGAATGGCATTAAATGTATGTGTTTATCTGAACCCATACAGTGTGTGTGCACGTGTACATGAGAGTATTTTATGAGCACTTATGTATGTGTGTGCATGAGTATGTGAGGGAATGGGTGTGAGTGGGTGGCTGTATATGAGAATGGGTGTTTGTGTACACCTGTATTAGGAGGTATATGAGTGCATACATGAGCACACATGAGGGTTTGCATGGATATTTGCTAATGTGTGCACATGCACATACAAATGAATGTGTAAAGTATAGGTATATATGTGCATACATGAGAAATATGTGTGAGTACATCCTGATGTGTGTGTGAGCACGTGAGTACTTCCATGTGTGTGGGTATGTGTGCAGATGTATGCTATGTACTGTTTTTAAGACGTCTTGCCTTTCACTCTTTCATAGCGTACTTTGCCTCCTGCTGGTCTTTACATTATTGCCTTGGCATTGTCCTCATAGTAACCCCAAGAGGCAGTTTTATAATGCAGTCTAAAGGTGGGCGTGGAACAATTTGTAACAGCCTTTAAAAGAAAATTTTTAAAGCAGAAGACGACAGTATTATAATGGCAGTTCTATGCCTCGCCTGTTCAAATGTTGTTCACATGTGTCCTACAGAGGACAAGGCAAACTGGCTCAGAACTGAAGACCCTGTCAGCTGCAAGAGAACAGAGAAAAGTGTATATTTAGAAAAGGGCCAGTTGTTTCCATGTCACAAACAACTATAGTATTAATGCTTAACCAATAAAAGCTTTCAGTTAAAAAAATGCCAAGTATTTTACCAACCTAAAGATATGTGACCTGAGTCCATCAAGATTTTTTATTTTTTTAAGATTTATTTTCATTTAAATACCCATACAAGCACTGGGTACAGTAAGAAGTGTGGGAGGGTGAGAGAATTCACCAGAGCCAGAGCGGAGAACAGAACATTGCAGACCGACCGACGAAACACACTGCTGAGGGGAGCAGCGGGCGCAGCAGGAGAGGTCGCCAGCGGCTGGGGATCGAACCGGCGCTGCAGAGGCCGTGAGCAGCTTCGCAGCCCAGTGCTCAACTGCTGTGCCACCAGGGGAGGCCCAAGAGTCTATCAAGATTGAACTAGGAGAAATTAACAGATGCTTTCAGCAAGAGGCACTGAGGGCACATGACTAGAAGCAACCAGTGTTGTCTGTACAGGGTTTTCAGACACTAGCCAGTCTTTGTGCCTGCCTGTGTTTCAAATGTCTCTAAGGAAGGAGCTATTAGCATCTGGGACCAAGACTAGACAGATCAGATAAGAATGTTCTGGAGGGATAAGGAAAGATGTTTTGGTGCTCAGAGGAGGAAGGACAATCCCTCAGTTCAAATTTCCAACATGCTGTCTGAATGTAGCAGATGCTCAGGAAAAAAACTGTTTGTTTTATACATTAAGTGATTTCATAAAGGATCAATCAATCAAATAATGCTAAGGAAAAAAACCCACATATGAGCTCCTTCAGAGTTTATAGAACGATCTTTCATTAAGATGAATCCTGCCCAAAGGCTTGTACTTAAGCCTACATGAGACCCAGAAATGGCAGGTTTTTCAGAAGAAATTTCAAAAGCAAAATAATGATCTTCAGATACCACTTTGCCAGCCAGAGACCAAATGCTGTAGATACAGCTGATGTGAATGGAGTGGTTCTTCTGTTTCAGTGGCTATTCTGTTCATTGTAGAGATGTCTAAAACATTTTGTAACAATTTGATTTAACTAATTTTTATTGAGCAAAAATGTAGTATTGGAGCTCCAGCAATGATGGTAACTACTAGAAAGACCAGATGTATTCCTTACTGTAGTATGAAGCACACCATGAGTCCCGACTCAGAACCTGGTAACTATGAGACTATACATACCCTTGTATTCTGGGAGGTCTGCACTCCAAGGCACAAAGATGCAACATTTTACTGTCTCTAGTTGATTACTAGAGACAGGCATCATGATACTAACAAGGAAGGAGGACCTCTAGGATATATTGAGTGCAAAAGGAAAGGTAGAAAAAATGTGTAGTAACCCTATCAGGTATCTGCAAGGAAAGGATTTATATGAACATATTGCTTATATTAAATGGGACTCATAGCTGGCTTTCTTTAAATATGCCTTGCTTTTTAATTTCAGAACCACGTAAATATTTTATCTAAGTGTGAAACAAAATTAAATTTTAGAAAAGTAATCACTTAAAATCAAAAGCAAATGAAATAAGTGAGTCTAACTCTGTACTCAGTTGGCACCATAACCACACAGAGAGGGATTATTCTAAGCAACTTTAAAACACATCTATTCCTAGTGGAATATATCCTAAGGACAAAAACAATTTCAAAAATATCTTAAGCCCATGTTTAATGTTTAAATCATAATGTTCATGATGGTGTTTGTATTATTATTCTTAGAATATTGTGTGTGTAATACAATAAAGTAAATAAGGAATTATCTGGTGACACTAAGAAGTACATTTTTAGTAAGAGAAGCATATAGATGTAAGATCGATAAGACTAAAAATATTCTGCTGTCAGAAACCTGAATTGGTAGCAGCAGCACTAACTCATAGTCTATTTCATCCTAACGATAGACACATACATATGCATTATTTCCTGTGTCTGTCTACCAAAAAGGCCTAGAAACCAAAACTCAACCAGCAACACTGAGCACCCTTGATGCCCATCTCCCAATAAAATAAAAAGAAACAAAAAATGCTTGGAGAAATGTTTGACTAAAGGTCTGGAGCAAGAATTGCACAAGATGAGTCTAGAACATATTGTCACAATCTAGGGGAAAAAAAAATAAAGACCAAAGGCTTCTAGTGTCATCTCGAAAGGGCTTGGGAGCAAACTTGAAGAGGTTGCCTCTTGCCAAGGGGAGGACATTTGATGTTCCAGAATGAAAACTGGAATAGATTAAAAGATATCCAATAGATAAATCCATGAGTTCATAAAAATCAAAAATAGGGCCTCCCTGGTGGCGCAGGCAGTTGAGCCCTGCACTGTGAAGCTGTCCACAGCCTCTGCAGCGTGGGTTTGATCCCGGCTGGCCAGTGAGAATCCCACATGGCGAAGCAGACCTCTCCTATCTGGCCCGCTGCTCCCCTCAGCAGTGTATTTCATCAGTCTGTCTGTTCTGCTCTCCACTCTGTCTCTGGTGTATCCTCTCACCCTCCCGCGCTTCTGGCCTGTACCCCGGTTCTGGTATAAAAATAAATAAATCTTTAAAAAAAATCAAAAATAAAGTATTTAGTCATTATTGGAAGGTAAAAATGAACCAACTAATTATCTTAAAAACTGGTGAAGAGACAGGGAAAAATCAAGCAGCCGTCATGCTTTTCCTAAATGAGCTATCCTTTGGGGAAACTGAGGCCCTGATGAAGAGAAGCATCAATTTATAGACATTTCTAGCTAGTAAACAAAGATGGTATCACAGAATCAGTGTATCAACATTCTGCCACCACCTATGAGTTAACAGACACAGGTACGAGAATATCCATCACAAAGAGACCACCAAACGCTACTCTGGTCCTGATGGAGGACAAAGTGCCACTGTGAATTCATCATAGACCCTGACCCTGAATTTAATCAAGCCTCAGGCTCTAACTACAATTTATTTATTTTTTTTATTTATTCATTTGTTTGTTTGTTTGTTTATACATGCACTGGGTACAGTCAGAAGGGCGGGAGGGTGAGAGAATTCACCAGAGCCAGAGCTGGGAGCAGAGCAGGCAGAAGGACCGAAGTACACTGCTGAGGGGAGCAGCGGGCGGCAGGAGAGGTCTGCGCACCATGTGGGACCCTCCTCCGGTGGCCGGGGAGCAGCTGGGGATCGAACCGGCGCCGCAGAGGCCGTGGGCAGCTTCGCAACCCAGCGCCCAACCGCTGCGCCACCGGGGAAGCCCCTCTAACTACAATTTAAAAGAAATATAGGCCACAGAGAAAGTTGTGAAACTCTACTGCTTAGATGTAATCAGCAAAATCCAATGTGTGGTAAACTTTTTAGGGCCAATGACCCAAACCAGACTCTCCAACAAATAAAATCAAGAGGGGAAAAGATAAAAGGAAACCTATAGATTAAAAGAGACTTAAGCGTTCCATCAACACATAGCAATCTGTGGGCCTTATTTATATACTGATTCAAATAAACTGTAAAAAAGTTGTCGGAAGCATTCAGGGACACAGTTTGGCTATTTGATGAAATTAAGAAATCATTGCTAATTTTTACAATGTGATAACGATATTGTGGCTACGAGTTTAACTTCTCGAGAAATAACCTGAAATATTTAACAACAAAATGATACAATAGCTCGAATTCACTCTAAGACAACCTGAAGTGTGGTAGGGAGGAAGGGGGTAGAGCGTGTACAGGGGAAAAGACTAGCATGAGTTGAAGGTGGCGGATGCATAAATGGGAGTTCATTATACTTCAGTCTCTGCTTTTGTATATTTGAAATTTTCCAAAACGAAAAATAAAAGGAAAAAATAGCAGCTGACAGCCTCAGTGAAGAAAATAGAAGAGACAAATAAATAAAAACCAAAAAACAACAAAGAGTATGCAGTGTAAGAAGGCAGAGGCATGGAATAAATTCTAAAAAAAGCCTTGTCAATAAAAGAATGAACCACAAAATCCCACATAAGTTCCACTGATCTGAAAATGTTCATTAAGGGAAGACGTAGCCCCAAACACCATACTTCAATATTCTAGCTAGTAAACAAAGAATATTGAGAATATTCTTTTATTTAGAATATTGAGCTTCACATATTTTTTATTTATTATAAAAATGACATTTACAATTGACCCTTCAACAACTGAACTTGAACTGCACAGACCCACTTTCATGTGAATTTTTTTTCCATAGTTATACTGGAAAAAAATTGGAGATTATCAATGCATGAATTGTTATACCTGTAAATAAGCAAAAATTTCTTTCTCACATAATCTTTTCATTTTTTATATCCAGTATTAGTAATATACATAGTGTCTATAGTGTTTTATATTATATAGGACAATACTGATATAGGTATCGACAGGCAATTCATCTTGTAAACAGACAATGCCAACTATGGTTTTGATAAATACAGTACAATACTGCAAATGAACTTTCTCTTCCTTATAATTTTCTTCTTTTTTCTAAGATTTCTTTTAAAGATTTCTTTATTTATTTATGCACAGACAAACCAGGGTGTAGATCAGAGGTGCAGGGGATGAGCAGAGTCACCACAGAGAGAGTGGGGAGCAGAACAGGCAGATTTACTGAAATACACTGCTGAGGGGAGCAGAGGGCGAATCAGGAGAGGTCTGCTGCACCATGTGGGTAGCTCCCTGGCCAGGGATAGCTTCATAGGTTGCATCTCAACCCCTTGCACCACCAGGGAGTTCCTTCTCCAGCTTATTTTAGTGTAAAAATACAGTATTTAATACATATAACATACAAAATATATGTGAATTGACTGTGTTATCAGTATAGCTTCCCATCAACAGCAAGTTAAATTGTGGGGAGTCTAAAGTTATACACAGATATTTATTTTTTTATTTATTTAAATTTTATTTTTATATTCCCCATACAATTACAACCCCCTTATTTTGACCCCAACCCCTCCTTTCCCTGCCCCCAACCCCCATAGAGTGTCTCTGGTTCATAGTTGTTTGTTAATTTTGATATTTTCTTTCTTATAGTTATTCTTTTTCCTGGTCCCTTATTTAAATTTTCTAGATTCCTGCTATGAGTGAGACCATCCGGTATTTTTCTTTTTCTTTCTGGCTTATTTCGCTGAGCGTGATCCCTCAGCGATGGATGGATTCCAGCTCCATCCATGTTGCTGCAAATTGCATGTGTTTCTCTTTTTTGAATACTGAGTAATATTCCATGGTGTATATGTACCACATCTTCTTGATCCAGTCATCTACTTTTGGGCATTTGGGTTGTTTCCAAAGCTTAGCTACTGTAAATAGTGCTGCTATAAACATAGGGGTGCAGGTGCTCTTTGGAATTGATGTTTCTGTGTCCTTTGGGTAAATACCTAAGAGAGGAGTTGCTGGATCATATGGAAGCTCTATGTTTAGTAGGTCAAGAAATCTCCACACAGCTCTCCATAGTGGTTGGACCAGTTTGCACTCCCATGAGCAGTGCAGGAGAGTTCCTTTTGCTCCACAACCTCGCCAACATTTGTTGTTGCTAGTTTTTTTAAAATGTGCCATTCTCACTGGTGTAAGATGGTATCTCATGGTAGTTTTGATTTGCATTTCCCTGACTACAAGTGATGCTGAACATTTTTTCATATGCCTGTTGGCCATTTGCATTTCCTCTTCAGAAAAATTTCTTTTAGTTCTTCTGCCCATTTGTTGACTGGATCATTTTCTTTGTTTTTGTTGAGTCTTGTCAGCTCTTTGTAGATTTTTGTGATCAGTCCTTTCTCATTAGTGTTGTGTGCAAAACTGTTCTCCCAGTCGGTGGGGTTTCGGTTATTGTTTGTTTCGGTTATTGTCTCTTTTGCTGTGCAGAAGCTCTTTAATTTGATGTAGTCCCAGCTATTGATCTTTGCCTTCACTATCACTGCTTTGGGTGATGTGTCTGTGAAGATGTCTTTGAGGTGCATGTCATGTAGTGTTTTGCCTATATTTCCTTCTATGTATTTTATGGTTTCAGGTCTTATGTCTAGTTCTTTAATCCATTTTGAGTTGGTTTTTGGTTTTTGTGCATGGTGTTAGGTAGTAGTCAAGCTCCATTCTTTGCACGTATCAACTCAGTTTTCCCAGCACCATTTATTGAACAAACTTTCTTTGCTCCAATGCATATTCTTTGCTCCTTTGTCAAAGATTAGTTGACCATAAATCTGTGGGTTTATTTCTGGATTTTCTATTTGATTTCATTGGTCTGTGTGTCTGTTCTTGTTCCAATACCATGCAGTTTTGATGATTATGGCTTTGTAGTATAGTTTGAAGTCTGGGAGAGTGATGCCTCCATTCCCTTCTTTCTTTTTTCAGGAGAGCTTTGGCTATTCAGGGTTTTTGGTGGTTCCATATGAATTTCATCAATAATTGTTCTATTTCTTTGAAGAATGACATTGAAATTTTGATTGGAATAGCATTGAATCTGTATATTGCTTTTGGTAGGATGGCCATTTTAATGTTTATTCTTCCAATCCATGAGCAGGGGATGTCTTTCCATTTCTTTGTGTCTTCTTCTATTTCTTTTAACAGTGTTTTATAGTTTTCTTTGTATAGGTCCTTTACCTCTTTTGTTAGATTTATTCCCAAGTATTTGATTTTTTTGTTTTGATAATAAAAGGGATGGTTTTTTTGATTTCTTCTTCTTCAGATTTATTGTTTATATATAGGAAGGCTACTGATTTTTGTGTGTTGATTTTGTATCCTGCCACTTTACTGAACTGATTGATGAGTTGAATTAGTTTTTCTGTGGAGTTTTTGGGGTTCTCTATGTATATTATCATATCATCTGCAAATAGAGATAGTTTGACTTCTTCTTTTCCTATTTGGATTCCTTGTATGTCTTTCTCTTGTCTTGTTGCTCTGGCTAGGACTTCCAGTATTATATTGAAAAGCAGTGGTGAGAGTGGACATCCTTGTCTTGTTCCAGATCTTAATGGAATTGCTTTCAGCTTTTCGCTATTGAGAATGATACTGGCTGTTGGCTTGTCATATATGGCCTTTATGATGTTGAGGTATGTTCCTTGTATCTCAAGAATTTCAAGGGTTTTTATCATGAATGGGTGTTGCACTTTGTCGAAAGCTTTCTCGGCATCTATTGATATTATCATATGGTTTTTATATTTCTTTTTGTTGATGTGTTAGATATCATTGATTGATTTTCGAATGTTGAACCATCCTTCTGTCCCTGGGATGAATCCTACTTGGTCGTGGTGAATTATCCTATGGATACATTGTTGGATTCTGATAGCTAAAATTTTATAAACAGATTTTTAACCTTGCTCTAATGTGCCATTTTTTTAACTCAATTGTATAGAACTCTCTTAGTTTTTAGGCAACTTCTTCACACACTCTAAAATTTCATGTTTCCAACATCTCTGTCAGGTTGGCATTTTTACTCTTAGTTGCAGTTGAGAATGCCAAATCTGAGAGATGTTAAATGACTTATTCAAAGTCACACAGCTGCCCAGTACTGGAGCTGGGTCCACACACTAGGCCTCTCAACCCTCCTGCAGAGGACACCAATGGCCTTTGATGGGAATGCCAGGTTTCTCCCATGGAGAAGTGACACTGCCATCTCCAAAATGGCACATCCTCCATGAAGCAAGCCAACCACTCACAATGCATTGATGCTCGCATTTTTCAGAGCTCCCACTTTTTCATTCAGCATGCTATCCTGTCCAATTTATTCTAATCAGATTATTAATGTGGAAGGATGTTTTCATTAGTGTTTTAGGCTTCATTGTGTTCCCTGGATAGAATGATTTAGTTGCAGGTGGCAGCTTTCTGGTCCTAAGGGGCCTTACTGTAGCTCAGCACACTGAAGGAGATGCCAAGGGCCTCATCTCTGCAGTGGCAGGTATGAGATGCTACCCTCCCCCAACATGGTCTAAGTCAGAATCACTCTTTGGGCCTCCACTTCATAGGAAGGAGTTTAGTGGACACTGAAGCTAGGAGTTTGTGCCCAAGGCAGTCAATCTGACTCAGTTCCTTGATGCAAGGCACAAAGGAGGCCAGTCACGCTGTGCTACACTATGTGTCCAGAGAAGTGGCACAGAGGTCCTAGCAGGGCAGGGGCTCGGAACTTGTGTGGCACTCTGAATCAGACCTTTTATCCCCTAGATCTCACAGTCACCATCTCAAAGATGTGGGTGACAATCCCCTCCAACCCAAGGTTGTGGGAGCATAGAAGGCCATCCTTGGGGATGTCCTGGGAGTGCTGATATTACTTCAATACCACAACAGCAGCCAGTTTTCAGAGCAGACCCTAGCAAGGGCTGGCTACCTGCTGGGTATGAGCTCCCCTATAATCTAGCTTCACAGAGACCTATGCTATCTTTAACATTAGGGTCCCCACTTATAGATGGGGACACTTAGACACATAGAGGGGAAGTGGATTGTGAAGGCACCCAGCTGCTGGGTGACAGAACTAGGGTTAAACCCCAGGTCTTGCTGATGCCAAAGAGTTAAGGCCTTAGAATGCAAACTGGCCCAACCATTATGGAAAGTTGTGTAGAGAATCCTTACATTATTAAAAATGGATCTACCAAATGACCCAGCAATTCTACTCCTAGGGATCTACCTGAAGTACACAAAACATTAATTCAAAAGGAAACCTGCCCTTCTATGTTAATTGCAGCACTGTTTACAATAACCAAGATGTAGAAACAAACTAAATGCCCCAAAACACATGCGGGATTCAAGAACATGTGGTATATATACACAATGGAATACTATTCAGCAATCAAAAAAGAAAAACTCATGTCATTTGCAACAATGTGAATGCAGCTGGAAGGAATTATGCTCAGTGAAATAAGTGAAAAGGAAAAAGAAAATATTGAATGGTTTCACTTATAGGAGGAATATAGGGGGAATGAACACAAGGAGTCAGGAAAAAAAAGACAAAACTAGCAGGTAAACTATAAATCCAAGACATACAGCAGGGGAGGGGCAAGGGGGGGTGAAAACAGGGGCGGGAAGAGCATGAGAGACTATGGTGATGGTTCACTGGGGATTTAGTGGTGGGAATTTAACAGACATTTACAACTGAGGGGAGAAGTCAAACATTATAAAAATGAACAACAATGTAAAATAAATAAATGTAATTAAAAAACTACTATAAAATTTTTTAAAAGTCAAGCCTTATTTGCTTGTTACACTGCCTTTGCAGCTTTGAATCCTAAAGCAGGGGCAACATGTGCTGAATAACCAATCATCATTTAAGTCACTAAATGAGCAAATAAATGAAATAATGAATGAATGATTAGTATGAATAGCTCCTGGTTCCAGACAGAACAGTGTTCATCCAGGTGGCAAAGTGACCATTCAGAATCGGACACTGAACTTGTGTCTCGTATTACTGCTGTAATGGAGATGCCCAATTTCACAAATAACATTTTTCTGCTTATAGTGGTAATAATACATGTTTGCAGTAGAAAATTAGGGAAGGGCAGAAAGCATAAAGGAGAAAATAAAACTCATCCATAATCCACTCCTTAAAAGGGAGGTGCTGCTAACATTGGGTACATTATACTCCAGGAAAAGAAGAAATGTTAAATAGTCCAAGACCTGAAACTGCCCTTTGCTGTCTTTAAGTATAACTTGCCTATAAAGACTCAAGTTAGGGGGTTCAAAAGAATGCAGTGCTCCCCCACACTAATAATAATGATTAGTATTTCCATAGTACTTAACATAGTGCAGATATTGTTCTAAACATTTCACAATAATTCATTTAACAGCAGGAGAAAGAACCATAGTATATGGTGAATTTCAAGATTTTACAGCATCATAAAATTCAGTCCAATAACCTAAACTCTTTTCTCTTCCCTTCCCCTGCTTCTCACAAAGGAAAAAAAAAAAGCTTTTTCAGTTAATATATGGGCAATGACTTATTAAATGCCTGCTTTTACCAAAGGAGCACTCAGTAAGGTTCCTGATAAATAAGGTCCCTTCCCCCCACAGGCTCTTACTGGGTTATTAAGGAAATGGCATGGGCCCACTAAGCAGTAATTATCACTTTAGAACAGCAGCAGCCACATTTGGGATCTTGTTAGAAACGCAAATTCTCCAGTCCCATCTCGGACCTACTGATTTCAAAATGTTGGGGTGAGACACAGAAACTGGGGGTTCAACAAGCCCTCCAGGTAATGTAATGCTCAGTAAATTCGGGAAACTCATCTTTATGATGACCCAGTCCAGGCTTTGATCATACCTGTCGTCAGACTTCAGTGAGGGGAAGAGGCCACTGTAGGCTGAGCAGTCAGGGACACTTCCTGGAAGAGGTGATTCTTACCTGGAGCCAAAAAGGTCCTCCTTAGAAGTAGGAAAAATAGGGAGTGAGGGAGCACTAGGCTTTAGGGTTTCAACAAGAAATGATTGCCTCATCTTGCTGCATCCGGGATGGTGCAGTCAGAATACAAAGAAATCCTTCACTCCCTCACCTTCCACTCATTCCTGTCACCACCAGTCAATAGCTGTCAATGGTAATTACTGTGCAGGGACAGGGAAGTGCCGACTGGACAAAAAGGGAGCAAGAAGTGTGGGCAGCCCGGAGCCCGAAGGTGGTGGGAGGTGAATTCTAGAGCCCAGGGGTGAGCCCTCAATGATCACCCTGTTTTCGGGGGTCACTCCCAATTCTCTGTGGTCCTCAGGCTGCTGAGTCCGCATACCAGGATTCCAGGATCCCCACAGATGACACACAGGAACAGAGAGCAAGAATCAGGGTGTCCATCCATCCACAGCATGCTCATGAAGGGCCTGCCATATAGACAGGCTTCGGTGGGGGCAGTGGTCACAACATGCCCGTGCTGGCCCTGCTGATCCTGAGACTGTTTCCCATGACCCCCCCTCTGCTATATAGAGCAGATGGCCTGACCCCTGAAGGCTGCATTTCCCAGATCAGCTGGCCCCAATGAGGCAGTCAATGGGGAAGGCAAGAAGAGAGAAGCCAGGGTATGTAACCCTTGCTCTCTGTCTCCAATGCCATCTCCAGGTATGATTGCATAGTCTCTGTGGTCTCACTGCCCAGTGGGCAGCCCCCGCCAAAAGCTGCCTAACTTCTACCCTTTGGCCCCAAACCCCACCTCAGCAGTGCCTGCAGCTGCTTATGGTGTTACTACATTCAATTTGCTCCACCAAAGGGCTCTCTTCTGATGCTGGATGATTTGATCCAGTGACTCCTACCATCTCTGCCAGCCCATCCTGGTGGCAGAGCCCTTCTGAGATTCTCAGTTCTCACACAGTGATGTCCAAGCTCCTTGACAAGCCCCAGACCCCTCTCCAGCTAGCTTTCTGCCTGCTCTCTGATCAAAGGAAAACCTTGCCAGTATTTGCCGTATCTTGTGCCTAGGACTTCCTTACTCTCCCTAGTGCCTTATCCTGACACCTTTCACCTTAACCTGTGTTAACGGAGCAAAGCCTTCTCTTTCCTTTAATGTCAATGTGAAAGCAACCTCCTTCAGGAAGTCCCCCTGCTTGCATACCCTCTCTCTCTCCTCTGGTCCCGGAGAGCTCTTCTGCCCCTCCCCTTGTCTAGCTCACCCACACTCTCTATTAGGGATTTGTGTAGGTCTGGTTCCCAGGTCTGTGAGGGCAAGACGGCGCTATTCCAAGCTTGTTTCCCAGCACCCAGCACAGATCATCCACCCAACAGTCTTAACTGATCTCCCAACATCCAGCCTTGCCATCTCTCCCATGCAGCAGTATTCTAAATTCTAATGTAAACTACCTGCCTTTCCTGCCAGCCCTCCAACAGTTCTCTTGCCCAGACTATAGGGCCTGCACTCATCAGCATGACCTACAAATCCTCCCTGGTATCACTGGTCTTTGTGAGTTCAGGTAGGAGTGTCCCAGTGACTGGGCCTTCTCTTTTTGACCTGGTCCCAGGCATCCTATTCCCCATCCATGCTCAGCACTGGAAATTAAGATGGCAAATGTGTAATGAAGAGAATCTGATTCTTTGATAGATTCTTGACCTGAGCAAGTAAGTCCCATGGATTCTAGCAATGTTTCAATTTAGACTTTAGACTTACTGCAGATTTTGAAAAATATGGGGGAGAGACTGAGACAGACTCAGACTTGAATCCCAGTTCTACCACTCACCAGTCCTTTCCCTTCTGTAAGCTTCATCTTCCTTTCTTGGTATATGGCTTTGTTCCTTGAAGGATAGCAAAATAGTAAGGGCATGCCTGGCAGACTGCCAGCATCCTGTAAGCACTGGGGAGTGCATTTTTATTGATACTCCTTTCACCCAAATCACTTTGCCCTTGAGGGAGTCTGTCTGGGTGTATCCTTACGCATGCATACTAGTATGGTGGGGCCAGGTCTCTGCTGTTTCCTGTCAGATACCTTGTTTTAAATCTTGCTGCTTTCTTCTTCCAAAACAAAGCATAAAGACATTTAACCCTCCCACACCCACACTCTTCCTGTTCCTCAGTAGTCTCATATCCTGCAGTTTAGAGTACGAAGACTGAAAATATCACCCTGATGGTGTGACTTGGGCATTCTAGACGTTTCAGTGTCTTGGAAAAGTTCCCCACATTTTGACCCCCTGAAGTTCAGGTACTGTTCTTTCACCCCCTACTGGCCACTCAGGTCTGAAGTAGAAATCCCAGATCATGGAGCTCCACGGTCTGTTTCTATAAACCAAGTAATAGTGAAAATGAAGAGTTTTCAGGGGCTCTTCCTCGGTGAGGCAGTAGGTTCTCATCAACAGAAACTTCAATACAAATTAACAGACATGGAGGGAGCAGCTGTGACATTCCAGGAATGGGGGAGCTGAGAACACAGGTGTAGGGAACGTGTTTTCCCAAATGTGTTCTCCGGTCCTTGCAGGGTACACGTGCTCAGCAAAGGTTTAAAAAAACAAAAGGAAAAGAGGGAAGAAGGAAACAGAGTCCCTGTGTGCCAGGGTCTGGGACCCAAGACATGGCCCCTGCTCTGCAGGATCTGGAGCCTCCTTACTGCTCAGGCCGGCCAGCCCTGAGGGGGTCTGTCTCCCACCCCCTCACTCACCGCCTGAGGGTAGGTCCTCCATCATTCTCCCATTCCGGCAATGTGTGCAGCTCTGGGATCAGGAGGCCACTTAAGAGAGGCCAAGGTACTGTGGACTTTACCCGGCCCTCAGTGCCTTGGCCTCTGACACCCAGGACTGGTGCATCCCAGCTGGAAAGGAAGGTACCGCCAGCTGCACTGCAGCTGGCTTCCTGGAAAAAGATGAACCTTGAAGCATAGTGTGGGCTCATCTGAACAGAGAGGAAGGAGCAGGGGCGTGTGGGCAAATGGCCAGGGCAGGGATACACATGGAAGCATCAGGGGACACACAGATTCTTCTTTAGCCAATGAGCACACGAGTGGAGTTTCCACATAGAAATGTATTAGTAACAATACAGCTCTGAGCAAAGCTGATGGCTCTCCCACCTGTGCTGTTTATCACTTGCTCTCATACACACAGCTCCCGCAGTTGTCCCAATGATTCTCGGAGACACCTTTTGGGCATGCCTGGTTTATGCCGTCTATTCTCCTTGTCGATTATTCTATACTTTTCCCTGACTCTTTAACTCCCTACCATCTCCTCATGCTCCTCGCTCCCAGCACACAAGCTGTGTCCTGCTTCACAAAGAATTGGAGACCCTTGGATGCTTCCTTCATGACCTCCCAAGCTGGGTTAGATGCCCCTGTGGGCCGCCACGAAGCCTAGTTACCGGGCTGCCTCTCCTGCTAGACAGAAGTTCCTTGAGGGCCTGTCTTATTTACCTCTATCACCTGGACCAGAGTAAGTGCTCAGGAAATTTACTGAAAGAATAAGTGGCTGGTGTTTGCTGTGGGGTGGGCATGCTCACCTCCATTTACAGTGAAGGGAAAGTGGGAGAGAGAGGAACTGTACTGTCCAAGCTTACCCTTCCAGCAAGGGGCAGAATGCACCCCTCCACCCAGCAATTCTGACCACAGGTTGCCACTCTCCAGACTCTAGGAGTCCCAAGAGTGGAGCCTGAGAATGCCCCCAGTGGGGAAAGCCCCCACCTGACCAGGATGCTGTGGGGTGCATGGTGTCCTAGGAGGCTCAGGCAGCAGAGTGCAACAGTTCTCTGGGAGTGGATGTGTCTGCTCGCTACTGATCCATACATATGCGTCCTGCCAGTCATCCTCCGAGGCTGGATGAGTGGCAGGCTGCCGAGCTGCGTGGGTGGAGCGTGGCCAACATATGGCTCCTATGCCTTCCTGTTTATGCATGTTGATATTTCCCCATGCCATTTGCTGAGCCCATATCTTCTTCTGTTTGTTTTGAAGTTAGTATAATTAGTGAACTGGGCTTGACTTCTCTCTCTGTGCCAGCTCTTGGCTCCCATCTAACTAAATGGTTCCATTAGAGGCATCTCCCAGGATAAGGACCTTGACACTGTGATGCCATTCGCCCTTCCAGGGATGTGCATCTGGCAGCCACGTGCCACCCAGAGGGTAGGGAGTGAAAAGTCAACAGCAGCAGAGAGGACAAAATGTGGTGCTTTACTTGCTCAGCCTCTGTCTACAACCACAACTACCAGGACCACAACCATAACCAGCATTCACAGGTCCTCAAAGGGGTGTCTTTAGGGTTATTTAGCATGTGGGCACACACACACAGATGGTAGTGCTTCATGAGATGCTGCCAACCTTTTGCTTAAAACCCCTGAAAGTTAAGTGACCCTGTAATGAGGTAATCCCCAGGGAAAGGGGAGGTTCCAGATACCCTGCCCCACCCCAAGGAAGGGTGGAGCTGAGCAGGCAGGAGGAGAAACTAGAGGGGACTAGGAGAAGAAAGGAAGGGGAGCAAGAAGAGGATCTGGAGGAGGCACATGGAGCAGAGACAATGTGAAGAAACTGTGCTTACTTCTCGTCCTTGACCTTATACCAGAGACTTGGAAGACATGGATGGACCATGAAAATGATAGAACCATTGCTGAAAGACCTGTGGGGAGGCTGACAATGGCAGCCTTTATCTGGATTTGGGTTTTGATTTTGCTCCTTTCCTTCCAGACTTGCCTGGCCCCTTGTGCCCCTTGCCAGTGTTGCTACACCAGTAGGTGTCTTAGACTTGCAACCTTTAGGAGCTCAGCGGTCCTGATTTGGGTCACCCCTGTTTGGCTGGGCATTTATTCATGAGGGGATGAATTTTGGTTGTTTAATTGAAATTGTAATTCTGGTTGTTTAATTGAAACAATTTTAACTACATTCTTTCTCTTCTCTTCATTGCACATTAATTGTATTAAGGTTATTTTCTATTGAAGGTCTTACATATTAGAGTATGTTTTGTCTTGATGCAATGGATGGCAGAACCTATTTACAGCAGAGCAGTTTGGGTATCCTGGGGTACCCCTCACCTTGCTCTACAACACCCCCAGGAGCATGCTCACATGGATCCAGTATTGGACCTGCAGGGTCCTGACCTCCACCCTTGCCCTGCACTTATCTCTGCCCCTACCCAACTCTCCAGCCAGTCATTAGTGCTGGCTCTATGCCCTGAGCTTCTTGCTGCTCATCTGTGCCCTTGCTGGAGTGTCTTTCCACTACTTGGAGTGTCTTTCCTGCTCCCCCCAACAACTAAGAGTCTCTTCTTGCTGCTCATCTGTGCCATTGCTGCTTCCCCACCTGGAGTGTCTGCTCTCCCCAGCACCTAAGAGTCACTACCTGAGATGCAACAAATTGAAAGCTGCTATCATGTTATTGCAAGTGTGCCCTACTGTACCTGTTACAGAAGAAACCAAGGGTTAGAAATGTCAAGTAACTTGTCCGTGATCACCCAGCTAGTAAGTGGCAGGCTCAGGTTCTGACCCGAATTCTCTTTCACCACAAACACGAAGCTCTGAAAAACCTGTCATTTCAGTGTAAGCTCTCATCTCTTAGGATTCTGTTCCTGCTTCCACTCCTCTCCGAGGTTTCTCCCAACCCCTGTTCACCCTGCCTGAGCTTTTCTGTCTTCCTCCCCTCATCCCCTCCAGACAGAGCAGCTGAAAGGCTGCTGGCACTCAGTTTCCATCTCCTAGGGACGGTGAGCCCCTTACCATGAGCCGCATGCTGGGAGGGTTTCCACAGACCATCAGTATCCCTGGCACGTGCATAAAGCTCTGATGCCAGGAGTGTCCACTACATTGTTTTAGATGAGCTAACTGACAGGTGACAAAGACAACCAAAGTCTTAGTAAGTGCAAAGGGTGACAGGAAATAAACAGGTTCCTCTGTGAGTGACATATCCTCTCTCTGGTTCACAATACCTGACAGGCTGTCTACTCCAAAGGCTACCACTTTCCCTTGGTGAGTTCTCCTGCATTATTGCTGTGTTCACCTCTTAGGTCATTAGGTACCCCTGGCAGACACAGGCTTCTGGCTGCTTCTGATACAGGGTCTAACCAGCAGTCCTGTAGACCATAGACATTCACAGGGATCCCAGCAGTGGGAAACTTAAGCAGAGGCAGCAAGTACAGTGATTGAGAGCAGAGGCTCTGGAGTCAGAGTGTGCATTTGTCTTTTTGTGTGACCTTGGGCAACTCAGTTAACCTCTAGATCCTTCCACCCCCTGGAAGGATCCCATCTCACAGGATTGTCTTCATGATTTGATGTAAGTAAAGTGCTTGAAAAAGTGCCTAGCATGTAGTGAGTGCTCTGTGTGTTTGTTAATCAAAATAAACAAAATTGTAATTGGTATTAACAGTTTTTGACTTTTCTTATTGTAGAATATTGGTTGAAAATATTAACTGGGAGCCTCCCCTGGTGGCTCAGCAGTTGAGCACTGGACTGAGAAGCTACCCGCAGCCTCTGCAGCGCCGGTTCAATCCCTGGCTGCCGGAGAGGGTCCCACATGGCACAACAGACCTCTCCTGCCGTGCCCGCTGCTCCCCTCAGCAGTGTATTTTGTCAGTCTGTCTTTTCTGTTCCCCACTTTGGCTCTGGTGAATTCTCTCACCCTCCCATGTTTCTGACTGTACCCAGTGCTTGTGTAAATAAATAAATAAATCTTTAAAAAAAAAAAAGAAAATATTAACTGGGCTTCAGGTACATGACACTGTATTTCAACATCTGTGTATACTGCGCTATGATCACCACCAAAAGTCTAGTTCCCACCACCACCACACAATTGGTCCCATTTACCCAAGTTACCCCTCCCTTTCCCCTTTAGTAACCACCATTTTCTTCTTATAATGTCAGAGGTTTGTTTTGTTTTAGCTTCTACTTATCAATGAAATCACATGGTGTTTGTCTTTCTCTCTCTTACTTATTTCACTGAACATAATACCTTCTAGGACCATCCACTTTGTTGCAAATGGCAAAATTTCACCTTTTTTATAGCTGACTAATATTCCATTATATATATATATATATATATATATATATATAACATATCTTCTTTCTCAATTCACCCATTGATGGACATTTCTTGGCTATAGAAAACATTGCTGCAACGAACAGCTTGAACACTTTTAATTAGCATCTTCATATTCTTTGGTTACATACTCAGAAGTGGAATACTGGACCAAATGGTATTTCCATTCTGAATTTTTTAATGAATCTCCACAGTGCTTTCCATAGGAACTGCACCAATTTACTTTCCCACCAACTTTGTTATAAATAATTTTTACATGAATGAGGTGACATCGTGGTTTTGATTTTCATTTCTCTAATGATAAGTGATGATGAGAATTTTTCTTGCTGGACGTCTGTATGTCTTTGGAGGCCTATCTGTTCAGATCCTCTGAAATCAGTGTTAACACTGATCAGATACTTCCCATACCCAAGCACTGCCTCTGATTAAAATGAAGATTTCATTTCATCTTCATGTCTTTTCATCCTTTTATGTGGGAACTTGCGGAATTAGTCTCTAGGGGTAAATAGAAATCAAATTCTGAGCCCACTGCTTACTAGCCCCATGGGATTGCACATGACTTTATCCTTTCTGGAATGAAAATTAAATCATCTACCTAATTTGGTTGTAGTGAAGGTTAAAGTAAGTTCTGAAAGGAATCTGACACATAGTAGGCCTTCAATACACACTGGTTCAGTTGCAGAAACACGTGCTCTGTGACATATTTGTTGAATTCCTCATCCCCTGGCTGCTGTGTTATTTGCAGGATGGGATTTCTCCACAACCATCTCAGCACAGAGGTGCCAGAGAGTTCATGGTCCCTCTTGCTCTCGGGCCCCACAAATAAGAGAGAACACTCCTTCCCCTCATAACCACATCTGTCCTTCTGAAGCAACTGGGCATGGTGGCCTGGACTTTTCCTCTGGCTTGGCCATTTTTGCTGTTTTTCTCCTCCAAGAAGGTATATAAATATTCAGAGAATGCTGGCATTTAGATGCCCTACAATTTAAGGATCTATTTAAAATTAAGTATGCTGAATAAAAGCCCTTTATGAGGTGTTCTAAACCCCTATAAAACACCTCCACTGACACCTTGGAAAAGTGGGTTATTTGCAGCTTCATAAACAGAGCAAGTTGTGGGTATCTCAGCCACACTTGGGTTTAGCTTGGTTCCCTCTCATATATGTGGATCGGATCCTTGGAACATTGTTTATGAGCCTAGCAGAAGGTAACATGTCCAGCCTAAGACTGGGGTCCATTGAAGAATTATGTCCTGGAACACAGGTAATCTCCCAGCGGAGGGACGAGCAAACTGAGACAGGGTTTAGGAAAACTAGCACATAAATCTCAAGGTCTGAAATACCTTTCCTGTTTCATGTCCTAATTTTTGTGTTTGAGGGTACAGAGCATGAACCAGTTCCCTCACACTTCTGCATGGGTCTCTTGTGAAGACGAGGGGCTGAGACACCCCCACTTTGGGGGCTCTTGAGCCAAGGCTTACTAAAGGGGGCTGTTGGACTACCTCCGTGAAGCTTCTCCCCCTGCTTCTCCTTAAAACTGAGTTGTAATTTTGGGCCTCCCTGGTGGCGCAGCAGGTTGAGCACCACACTGTGAAGCTGTCTGCAGCCTCTTCAGTGTGGGTTCGATTCCCGGTCGGTCAGGGAGAAACCCACATGGCACAGCAGACATTTCCTGCCTCGCCTGCTGCTCCCCTCCACAGTGTCTTTGGTCTGTCCGCCTGTTCTGCTCCCCTCTCTGTCTCTGGTGAATTCTTTCACCCTCCCATGCTCCTCTGACCTGTATCCAATTCTTGTATAAATAAATAAATCTTAAAAAAAAACAACTGAATTGTAATTAGAGAAAGACCACACAGATTAACATTGTACCAATGTCAATTTCTTACCATTTCTACCAAATGTAGCTGGGGCAAACTGGGTGAGGGGGACATCGGACCTCTTGTACTGTCTTTGCAACTTCCTGTGAATTTATAATTATTTCAAAATGAAAGTTTAAAAATATTCAAAGGAAGCCACCAGGTTTTGGAGTCCATTCCAGACCGCTTGATGAACAGCCCATGATGTGATAGACTGACACCTCTTACTGCAGGGAACCAAGTCCTCAAATGGTTGGGTTACTTAGCTTTTTTGTAAACAGATCCTTTTAATTTAAAATCAAAATTGGGGGGAAAATTGATTCCCTAGACATTTCCTAAGGTGTCTAAGTGTCCTGCTCAGTGTAACCTGTTGGGTTTTATACTTAAAGGAATTTATTAATAATGATTACAGTAAATACAAATATTACAGCACCAGAGAATACTGTATTTTATACTATTCTCAAACCTGTAAATCTTCGCACAGGCCAGTTCAGCATTTAACAAAAATTTCACTGATTGGTTCACAGTTTTTCCTGTATAAATCCTGACTAATTTCAATTCAGTCAATGCCTACTGAGCACCTATTATGTAGAGTGTGGGACCCAACAGATATCCACTTAAAAGGCCTATGTTCTCAGTGCAGTGGGATTCAAATAATTAGCACTACATGGCCAAAGTGTGCTAATCATAGTGATGGGGTCACAGGACACTGGTTTGTATTATTTATTGGAAGAATTCTGGTAGGTAGTGTCATTGTCATCAATTACATCTCATTTCATAAATAACATAAAGAGGTGAAATAACTCAACCAAATTCACACAGTTAGTGAGAGGTAGAGATTCAAATCCAGTATTATGATCACAGCATCCAAGTTTTTTACCTTCCTTCTAAGAGACAGGACCAAAAAGTCTACAGTGTCATGGGTTCTCCTGAGTAGGAACAATTCACTCTGAGTTGAAGGATGACAGTTTTCCCAGAGGATATAACTCAAACCTGAGTTCTGAAGAGTCGGAGTTCAGTCAACAGAGCTGGAGGGCAGAGAGTGAGCTGCTCGTGTGATGAGCAGTCACTCTGGTGTTCCCTGTTTCCCTCAACATTGCAAGGTGAACTCAGGTCCAGTGTGGCTAGGTATGGCTACCCTCACTGAAACTTGGCCCTTGTTTTGTAAACTCTCCAGGGAGACTCATTTTTATCATCTGAAAGTGAAAAAGTATCTTCTACAGGTAGTGTAGTTCTCTGGGTCATAATGGCTTTTTGGTCCCCAAACATGGCAGCGATACCTAAAAGTGCTCAGATAACAAATTGATTTCTGTGCTAAAGAAACACATACGTGAAATCTACCAACTTCATCCATTTTTTAAAGGCACAATATAATGTCCGCAATGGCATATTATAGTACAGACTGCTAACACTTTTCTATCTGGTATAACTGAAATTCAGTTAAGAATTTGAAGTTAGGGACTTGGGTCCCAAGAAGTGGGGTGAGCACTCTCCAAGATACTAAAATACTAATATCTGAGCAACAGTTCTCTGGTTAGTCATCAGGAAAAACTAGAACATAAAGAAAACCTTAGCTACTATTTTATTCAACTATTGTACCAGTGCTGAATGTAAAATAGAAATTAAGGCAGGGATAATAGGCAGAAGTTGAAAGATTGCCCTTAAACAATTTAAACACAAAACAATTTTGGAAACTGCAGTATTGTTGCTATCGCGGGTGGTTTTCCAGAGACACTGAGGTCATGGCCTATGACCACTGAAATGGGAGTTCCCTGAACTCTAGTCCAAATACCATTTTTATTCCTCAAATAGTAATACCTGCCATTTCAACCTCACAAAGATCAAAAATAAAGATGAGGTACTGCATAAGAAAGCACATTTGTACCTTGAAAGCATTAACACGTAAGATATTGTTATTGCTAGCAACATAATAAAAAGCATTGCAAGCATTGCCACTTTAGACAGATTTATTTCTACCAAATAAAATTCTCTCAGGTTCTTATTCTCTCAAAAATACTGTAGAGTAAAGCTCTAAGTCCTCTTTTTATGGAATCAGCCAATTCTGTTAACAAAATGAAGGCCAGCTCCCTTATGAAGAACACACATCTTTAACATATCCCAAGTGTTAAGGTAGGTCATTTGACAACAATCTAATGACAGAGTAGGAAGTTCACCTTCTCTGGAGCGACAGTGCCAGAGCATGCAGGGGTCCACGAGTCTGATCCTGTTGATCTGAACAACAGAGCCTAGAGATGACAATGGACAAGAGGTTATGTTTTCTAACTCCAAGTTAAAACCATAGTCATGTCACATCCAAGCCAGTCAAAATGTGGTTATTCATTCAACAAACACTCTGCCATGGTCTCTGCCATCAAGTAACTTCTTGGATAGGATGGCAGGAATTAGTTAATGAAGCATCTTGAGCTTTCAACAGAGGACTTCAAATATCATCCCAAAAATATACCTGAAATTTTTACATAAAAAATGGAAAGATCAGCCTTCATTTTTAGAAAAATAGTGAACTACCATTCAAACAGGAAGAGCAGTTTAAGGCAGGTGTTTCAGTAAGGGAGAATAAATTCTAAACTAATAGTGGAGAAAGAGAGGAGGGTGCAGCTTCCGAAAGTCATCTGATGGGAAACTCTATTGAGTTTGTGTCTGATAGGACTGGGAAAGGATAAGGAATTTTATAACTTTCCTTTTATAATATTGCCTGGGATTCTGTGTTGACAGCATGAATTGATGTTAGAGCCATCTATTAAGCTATAGGAGGAGGAGGAACAGGCTTGGGGAAGTGAGACATGGGGATGACAAATTCTATTTGGCACATGGTAGGTTTGGAGGTCCCACAGGTTAAGAATATTCTTACTGAAGATAGGCCTGAGAAGGAGGAAAAGCTCTTGGCTAGATGGAGAGTTGTTAGCAAGTGGGTTGTAGTGAAGACAATAGGAGCTTAGCCCGATAGTATATGACAATGAAGAGAACACAGAGCCAAGGCATGAAACTTGAGGAACCAGGATGCACAGTGATGTCTCAGGGAAGGTCTCACAGGAACCCAAGTAGGATCAACCAGAGAAGTGGAAAAAACCCAGGAGACAGTGGTTCAAGTGATGTAATACAGAGTCATGATCCCCAGAGGTAGGAGTACCATCAAAATCCCCCAGAATGAGCAAAACCAGTTCTTCAAGTTGATGCTCTGAAATCCCCAGTAAAATAAACAGTAGAATGCTTGTTGAGTACTAGTTCTTTCCTAAAAGCCTGCTAGGGAACCAGGGAATAATAAGACATAATTCTTGTCCTCTAAGTACCTCAATCTAGTGCTAAAAGTTTATTACCAAAGTGAAGTTATGACCCCTGATAGCTGAGGAGTCAGAGGGGAGGGGAACATGGTGGTTCCTGGAAAGACTTCATGGAAAGGAGTTTTGACACTTGAAAGGTAGCAAGATTCTGAGAGGAAGGGGCCTCCCTCGTGGCGCAAGGGGTTAAGACGCAACCTATGAAGCTATGGGCAGGCACTGCAGCACAAGTTCGATCCCTGGCCAGAGAGCTACCCTCATGGTGCAGCAGACCTCTCCTGTCTCTCCCGCCGCTCCCCTCAGCAGTGTATTTCAGTCATTCCGCCTGTTCTATTCCCCACTCTGTCTCTGGTGAATCCTCTCACCCACCGCCGATGTCTCTGGCCTGTACCTCAGTTCTTATGTGGATTAAAAAAAATTTCTGAGAGGCAGACTGAGGGTCCACAAAAAGAAATAAAGGTGAGAGTAGAAAGGAACAAGTGGAATGCACATTAGCTGGAATGCACCCTGTGTCCTTACTAATAGTATGCCTTGCAACTCTATTAAAGGTCATGCAATTTCTCCAGAACTCCAAGCTCTACCATTATTCCGGGCCTTTGCATGTGCTGTGTTCACTACCTAGGCTTCTTACACTTGCTAAGATACACATGGGCTAGCCCCAGACTGATCAATAGACTGATGCTCTTTGAGGGCAGAAACTGTATTTTATGTCTGCCTCCAACATGTAAAGCTATTAAATCCCCAGCATCACATTTGTTAAATGAATAAATGAATGAGTAAATAAATAAATACTAAGAAGCAGAGTGAAAAGGGCTAGAAGAGGCAAGGAAGATGCTCTGAGAAGCAATGTGTGTTTTTGAACTGATTCACTGAGTATTTGAACTCATAAATAGATTTTGAGATTTTATAAAGAACTGAATTAAATTTGGGGAGAAGCAAACATCATCTCTGGATTTAGAAGTTTTTTGTAGCTATAAACTTTTCACCATACAATGCATTTTAATCCAAAGCAGACTAGATAATCACTTCTGAAATATTGCAACATCCAGAGCCTGGGAGCCTTCCTTACATGGAAAAATAAATGTTTCTCTCTCTTTGACTCTTTAATAAGCAGAAAAACATAGACTTAGAACTGTGGTTCCCCAGTTATTCTTTCTACCTGGCTAGGGGATGCCCACCCTGTCAGCCAGCTCCTTTCCAAGAGCAAGGCTGGAAACTGGAAGAGGAAGCAGGCTCAGCAGTCACTGCTCCTCACCTCCTGACTGGAATCACTTTTCCCACCACTCATCCAGCCTCAGGAGATGAAGAATACAGACTCCCTAGCCTGACTGAGTCCAAGCCTATATGCAACAGTGTCTACTAAGGGATCCTGGGAAAGTTACTTAACTTTCCTGAGACTCAGTTTCCTCACATGTAAAGTGGGGGTTACAATACACCCACTTTAGGGCCTCCCCTGGTGGCACAGGCGGTTGAGCGTGGCGCTGTGAAGCTCTCTGCAGACTCTACAGTGCCGGGTCAATTCCGGCCAGGCGGCGAGGGTCCCACATGGTGCAGCAGACCTCTCCTGTCATGCCCATTGCTTCCCTCAGCAGTGTATTTCGTCAGTCTACCTGTTCTGTTCCCTGCTCGGTCTCTGGTGAATCCTCTCACCCTCCCGCGCATCTGGCCTGTACTCCAGTTCTTGTATAAATAAAATCTTAAAAAAGAAAAATTACAATACACCCACTTTATAGGGGCAATGGTACACCATTAGGAGAAATTTTGCCCCTCACAAGCTGGCCGGGAGCAGGTTCTTCACATCCTACAATGCAGTGGACAGCAGCTCCCAGAATAAAGAGGTACACAGCCCAAACTCAACAGTGTCAAGGATGAGAAAACCCTCATAGGGTTATTCTGAAGCATTCAATAAGTGTTAACAATTCTTCATCTCATCATCAGAACTCCATCATTTTCCTTGGCCTCCTGGCATCTTGTTCAGAGTCCTTCCTTCATATGGTTTCCCCCTGCCCCGCCCACCACTACCACCATCACTAATATCCTGTTGAAAGTGCACATCTTTTCAAAGCTAAGGCCGTTTTATCTGTCTCCAAATTTCTCTTCCTTGGTTCCCACATCAGAGCAAAGATCCCACAGGGACTGAGCTCCTCTTGGCCAGGACTTGGCACTTTCCTGCATGTGCCTTCAGCACCAGTCTCAATGCCTGGGACACGAGTATTGGACCAGATCAACATCCATGCCTTCTGAACCACCAGCTCATCTTTCCATGCCTTTCTGGGCACTAACCCCCCAAGGGGTTGCTTGGAAATAAAATGCCAACATCATAGCCATTTCCTCAAAATTCCAATCTCCTCTCATAACTTTGCTTTCCTCCCCCACCATGAACTTGCCTTTAAAGCCAAACTGCCATATTCATTATCTAAAAGCACCTCTTAATTTATTTTGTTTCTAAACATTTACTCAGTGCCCCCTACCTCAGTACCTTCTCTGTGCTCTTTGAATGACCAAATTTTCTGCATCCTTCAATTGAAAACCCAAACTCTTTGCTGCCAAGAAGCTGTCCCAGTGGCCCAATCCATAATTCACTCTCTCTTTACTCTTACAACTTGAGCTCTTCTTCTGTACATTGTCACCTGGGCATGCTACTAGCATGCTGAGCCTCAGTTTCCTCACCTGGGAGCCAGATAGTGATGGGATCCTTTATGAAGCTCAATAAACATAGATTTTCTCCAACCAACTTTTAAAGCCATTGAGAAATAAGGCAAACTTTGAAAAGTTACTCAGAAGTCCATATCATTATTAATATCACTTAAGTTTATCTCCTAGCTTTTTCTTGATTTTTTTTCTGAATTTAGTTGTCTCATCCTTCCTTATAAGGTAAGAAGGACAGCACTTTTTATTTAATTATTTGGAGGAGGAGAGATCATAAAAAAGAACAAATTAAAATCCCAGTCTCTTGTCACCCTGTGCTCCTCAGCCCCGGGCTCTCTGAGTAGAAAGTTGACCATATGTTCCAATAAAATTCACCCTCAGAAGCTTTTAGCTTCCATTAATAAATGTAATTGAGAGCAATGAAACATTTGGATCTCACTTTAATAAGTCAACAAAATGTAAATGAAGACTGGAGCCTTTTGTCTGGAAAGGGAGGCATCACTTCCACCTGCAACCTGCTATTTTATGAGGGGCTCAGGACTCAGGATGATACCTACTGGTCCTGTATCCACAGCCATCTCTGGAGGGAACGAGGTCGCTGAGAAGCCCACACCCCATCTCTGCCTTTCATCTGATATGGTGCCTGAAGTCCCATTAGTAGTGGCTCAACCCATTCCTACCCACAACTCCACTCCTAAACTTCACTCCTCAGGCTTCACTCCTAAACTTAACCTTTGAGACTAAACCTCTTCCTCAGTTGGGAGAATTTAAGAAAGATGAGTAGGGAATGGAAAAATAGCAGGAATTTTTGCATTCTTCTGGCACCTGATACAGTTGTCTTTTTTTGCATGGCAATAATTCAATAACATTCACACACTCACTTAGCAACCCCAGCTTCAAACTGTCAGGACACAAATGTAATGGATAAAAGTGGAAAAAAAGGTCCCTGTCCTCCATCTTTCTAGCTGATGCTGGAGGGTGAAACTATCAGTGAGAAGTGAAAGAATAGCTATAGTGCTGGGGCCTGGCACCTGCCACAGCAACACCTTGAAATGCCTGGGGAAGGGGAGAGGTTCTTTCATACACACATTCAGCAAGCAAGGTGTGTCAAGCCTGCAGACCCGGACAGTGACTATCTCAGTTTTCTGAGGTTTGATGTCTCCTAAACTCTCCAGGATTGGTCGGTCTACTGGCTTTGCTTTTATGAAGGGCAGGTTGTCAATATTTATGGAACTTAGGATGTACACACCCTCAAACCCAGTGATTCCACTTTTAGATTTTAATCATGCAGAAACACTTGCACATGGCATGGGTGCAAGAATGGGTGCAAGAATCTTTGGAGCAACATTGTTTGTTATGGCCAATAGTTGGAAACAGTCTAAATGCCCATCAAAAGAGGAGTTGTTACATAAACCACAGTGCGGTTATGAAAAAGATCATGGTATAGACCTAAATGAAAAGCTATTCGATTTGTTTTATTAAGTGAAGAAAGTAAGATGCAGAATAGTGTGTGGGGGAAGAAGGGGGAGGTTGGACATTACTCTGACGATCTTTCTATATTTGTAAATGCATAGTCTCCAGACAGACGCGCAAGGAGTTGGTAATGGCACTTGGCTCTGGGAGAAAAATTGTGTAGAAAAGGAAGAAGGATGACTTGCTCTTTCTTTGTTTTTCCTGTTTGTATCATTTTGAATTTGTGCCAAATGCATATTTTCAAAGAATAACTAATTTTACAAAAGGAAAGAAAAGCCACAATTTTGTAGTTAGATGAGGGCATGAATCCCAACCAGTCAACCCACTAGCTGATCCCAGCAGTGGCTTGTCTAATCTCTGGACTTGGTTACATCAAATTTTAAGTGGGGATAATGTCATCCATCACATCGCTACTACTCAGAGAACTGAAGGAGACCTTGGTCCATACTCAGCACTCAGTAAGTGGCACCCACAGATACCAGCATCCAGCATCCACCAGTATCACAGTTGATGAAGAGCTCCAGTGTCAGCCCAAGATGGGCTAAATATCTGCATCAGAAGATGGTCTTACTCTCTCCTTGGGCACATACTGCTACCTAACAATGATGAAGAACTGCCCCCAGCTTTGAATTCACTGTACTCTAAGTCCCATTCAGACTTAGACCTTATTTATGACCTTATTCATGACCTTAACCATGGCCAGGGCAGGTTGTTGACCTAAGTGGATCCTGGAGGAGGACCAGAAAAACAGTGTAGAGCCAGCCTTGAGGTGTGTCTGCGCCAATCTTCGTTAAAAAAGCTCTGCAGTATAACACCTCTCACTGCTGGCAGGAGTAAAAATTGGTTCAACACTTTACAAAACTGTTAGGCAGTATTGACTAAAGCTAAACATAAACCTACCCTAACTAAGCAATTCCATTTCTCAATGTATACCCAACAGAAATGAGTATCTATGTCCACACAAAGATTTGCACAAGAATATATGTTTACAGCAGCTTTATTTGTCAAAAACTGGTAGCAATCAAAATATTCATCATTAAAAGAATGGATAAAAAATTTTTGTCTATTCATGCAATGGAATGCTAGCTGGCATTGAGAAAGAATGAATCACTGGTGGCCAAGGTAACATGGACCAAGGATACAGACTTCACGGCTCTTTTAGCCCTTCACAGGCTAAAAAAAAAAAAAAACCCAGACCCAAAAATAAACATACTGCATGAGTTCAACAACTGGCAGAACTCATCAATGGTGACAGATGTCATTTCTCTTGGGAGGGTCGGTACTAACTGGGAAGGAACACAAAGGAACCTTCTGGGGTGCTAAAAGTGTTCAACATGTTGAGCTGAATGGTGTCACGTGGTTGTCCACAGAGTGAAAATTCAAGCTGTGCACTCAAGATGTATGCATGTCTATACACTTTATTATATATAAGGTGTGTTATACATATCAAGAAAGGGGGAAAGTAACAATAAAATAAAATAACACTTTCCCACAAAGTTCTCCCAAACTTCTCCCTATGCTGACCGACCCTCATCCGCCAGAAAGTTCACCCTGTTAACAAAGTTACCACCCTTCCCGTGAGAGGCTTTGCCTTTCCCTCCAGGTTCTGTTCAAATCGGTTGTAGAAAATAAACCTGGAATGGCCTCCTTCTTGAGGCCACATTGCTGCCTCGGTTTCTGGAAGCGCCAGCACCCTGTGTGTCCCAAGTGGGGGGCAGCTGCTCCCACTGCATGCCCCACCTCCCTCTGGGGGTTGGGCAGTGGTAGCGCACGGCCGGGCCTACCGAGCAGCTGGCTCTTCTGCGGGCTGATGGGAGCTGCGGGAAGCCTCTGCCCAAAACAGGAGCTGGTGCCTCTGCCCAGCTGAGGAGCATAAATCCACCTACAGCTTCAGGAGGGGTCCTTTGTTATTTGTTTGGTGTCATCAACAAAGAGAAACAGATGGAAATCAGAATTGCTAATGCCTGACTGAGGCCCCTCGGGGCGCTTGGCTTCCTCTCTAAGCTCCCTCTGCCGGTTCTTGGGAAAATGCATCTTTCTGGTCCGAAGCTATTTCTATGCTCCAGACTGAACTGGCTTCTGGGAGGGCATTTCCTCCTGGAAAGCTAATTTTCAGTGTCTTCCACCTTTTCCATCTCTTCCCTGGAATCCCCAGGGTTACTATCCTGAATTTCCTCCTTAGCCTCACAGCTAACGGGCAGAAGGTGGAGGAAGAGGATGCGCTGCCTCTTTGGGACCACCCACCAAAGTCCCTTGGACACTTGCAAGCCTTGGGTGTTTCTGGGGACGTTGGCTCCTCAGCAAGGGACTGGAAATTTTCACCCACAGTGTAGTTTTCCCAAAGGATATGGATGACCACCCTAAACACCACAGTCTTTGACACCCTAATTCACACAGATTTAAGGGGTGGAGAAGAGGTGGCCTTTGAGGCCAAAGTTATCCACTGCTTAGAATAAATGTGTCTATTTCCATCTCTGGGCCCCCTCCAGGGAATCTTGACCCTCAGGAATTCTCAAGACTGTTTTTATCTGGAGAAGCTAAGAGATTTGTAAACTATGCCCAACTGAACATAGACCTCTGCTTTTGTTCCAACCTAGGGCTTCAGAATCCCCTCCTGTGTCATTAAAACCACTTGAGGTGTAATTATAGTTCCTCTGCCCACTGACCCCTGGGAGCTGGGGCACAGGAGGCAAGAAATGGAATGCACTCTTTTTAGACTCTTCAGCTCTTTTCCAATAACAGCTATTTAAAGCCCTGTCAAGCTAACCAATTGCTGCAATCTTGTCAAAAATATATCTGTATTTTTATTTTGCCTATTCCAAGACATGATTGGATTTAGTTAAAACTTAGCTTTAAAGTTCTCAATGAATGTTTGCATTGACAAAGAAAGCAGGAGCATCAACACACAATGCAAAGCCTGCCTCTGCTCTGCTTTCAGTCAGTCTGGGCTGACAGCTGGCATTTCCAGCACTTCTAGTATTGGAGAATGTATTTGTTCGGATCTATAGGACCTGGTAGCACACAGTGTAAACATCATCATAGCCTGGAACTTGAGACAATACATTTGGAAACATCTGGCTGATTGTTTAAAGTGTTATCCAAATAATAATTCCTATCATCTGTCCAAAACATCTGGGCTTCATCATATTGTGTGCATTTGGACAAATACTGAGTAAGAGTCACAAGTATGTGACCCTCCCAGGGTGCTCCCTGGCCCACACTACTCCCTTCCTGACTCCATGCTGTGCCATTGCTATCCTCTTGCACGCAAGGTCATGAGCATGAAGCTGTAATGAGGATAGCAAGAAATCTGCTTTAATGTGGTCAAAAGAGAATCTGTCACAAATAACATTTTTTAGGGACAAACTCTGTTCTATCAAAATTCATGTGTTGCAAGTCCTAACCCCTGTCTTCAAAATATGACTACATATTAGGCAGCTGGGAACCCATTGACTAAGTTACTCCTTTTCGTCCATTAGATCCGTCCATCGAAGTAGGTTGTACTGCTCAGTCCTGTCCATTTCAATGTGTTGATGGTGACTGGGAGGAGAGTATGGTGGAGATGCAGCATGGAGGATGTGTGGCCCCAGGGGCAGGACAGGAATAATAGGAAGACCGTGGCAGAGAAGAGCTGTCTGAGGAAAGCACTGCTATCTGGAAGGTGGGGCACAGCCAACAAGGGCATCGAGCAGGAGGGTGGATAGCTTCTCTAAGGACTGCCCTTGGGTAGCATGCCCGAAGTCTGCTCGACCAGTGAACAGAGCTGGTCAACAGCTGCTATGCTTAGTGGGGAGAAGTATAAGTGGCCGAAGAGGTTTGAGAGATTCCCTCCCCACCTTTTTTTTTTCCCCCAGAGGATCACAAAGCGTTGAGCTACAACATTCTTTTGTCAACTGGGTAAAGTTGGAAGGTTTGTTTCCCAGAATCCCCTTCTATGTATGGTTCCAATTTCGAGTTGGCAAAAAGTGAAGCTTGAATGAGATTTAGAAGTGGAAGTGAAGCAGTAACCATTTCTTGTTGAAGGTTTCTGAGATCATAGGAAACAGAGATGCCTAACAGTGTCCAGCTTACTGTTCTTCATCACTCTGCCTTGCTCATCCCCACTTCTAGCCCTCATCACCAACATTGTCCCATGACCCACCACTAGATTCTTGTCTACCACAGAGGAGGAAGGTAGAGATGCAATAGCTTTCCACAGAACTCTCCAGGAGCTCCCCCTTCACATGTCCATTTCAGCAGCTGGATCTGCCTGGTTTCTCAGATTTTCCCTGCAAACTCCAGTTTTTCCATTAGGGCAGGGCTTCAGGAGGATGGGTAGTAACCCTTTATGATCCTTCAACATTTCCTTCCAGACTTTACTTTGTACTTAGTTTGCTCACGCTGCCATAACAAAGTAACACATTCTGGGTCACAAAAACAACAGAAATTGGTGTCCTCGTGGCTCTGGAGGTGAGAGGTCCAAGATCAAGTTGTCAGCAGGGTTGGTTTCGACTGAGGCCTCTCTCCCAGGCTTGCAGACGACTGCCTTTCCCACATGTCTTCACCTGAACTTCCCTCTGTATGTGTCTACGACCTAGTGTCTTCTTCTCATCGGAATATCAGTCAAATTGAATTAAGGTCCACCCTAGAGACCTCATTTAATCTTAATTACCTCTTTAAAGGTCCTGTCTCCAAATATAGTCATATTCTGAGGTACAGGGATTAGGACTTCAGCATACAAGTTTTGGGGGAACACAACTCATCCCATAGCCCAGACCCTTTCTTCCCAGGTCCTCCCATAATTATGGACAGTTTAACTCATATAATGAATTCTTTATTCTATGAAAAGAACATTATTCCACTTCCTGACTTAAATCCTAATGTGAAGTGGAGTGCTGTTGGAAAAGAAAATGAAAACCAGTGTCATTGACTCTGGAACCAGATGGCAGGCAGTGGTTGAAGAATTTGTGGAGCTATGGAGTTGCCCCTGGACTGCTACCTCTCTCCAAATTGCAGAGAGACAATGAAGGCCTCTGACCAGGAGTGAGCTGAAGTTCTTTAGGAATATGGATTCAGGGAATTACCCCAGACCAAGAGTTCTGAAGCCTCGCTGCCAGCCCAGCCACAATCCATTGTGTTGAAGGCTGAACTCAGAATCTAAAGAGGAAACCGCCCTTGTCAAGGATATCTATCCAACCTAGTCCTAATGCAAGTAGAGCACTAGATACTAAATAGAGCACTAGACAGACCCTACAGAAAGAGCCATCTTCATCAATGACCAGACATATATGTGAAGCAATTAGAGAACTATCACAGATAATGCATGTCCCTCCTCTTCCCTGCATTATGTTCCAGCCAACCCAAACTACTTAGAGTTTCCTGAAATGCCAGGTTGTTCCACACCTCGGGCTTTTGTTCAACTGCTCCTTCCCACTCAGAAGCCCTGCCAGTATAGTTGCCTAGCAAATATCTATTCATCTTTCAAGCATCACCTTCTCGATGAAGCTTTTCCTTTTGGCACCCAGGTGACTACAGTTTTTATGCATTTGCCAGGAAATGTGTAAGATACTTCATTTCATGTTTTTGACAGCACTATAAGATAGGTACTTCTAGCCTCCCACTTAAAAATGCTAAAATTAAGGCTCAGACAAATTAAGTGATTTCACAAGGTCTCCAAGTTCACAGGTAGAACTATGTTTCAAATTCAAACCACTGTGACCCAAATATGGCTTTACACACATTCACATGTGTAATATAGACTCCTCCTCTGAAACCAGGTTTGAGCCAGTGACTGAGGTCATCTGTAATCATTTTTATCATCCTGTTGTATCTAACAACAGTTGGGTGATGAGCAATTGCATCTGAAAGCAATCCTTTCTAAGCACAGCACCCATCAGAGTTCTAATCTCTCAGGAATTGCCTGGATAAGACATGGAAATGCTGATTTGCAGCATGAGGGGTACTGTGTGCCAAGGGGAAGCTTCTGTCAAGTATATATGGGAAACAGATCAATAATCAGGGCTGTACCATAGACAATGAGAGAAGGAAAAATTAGTCAGTGGCGTTGGGAAATTGGCTTGTTGTAAGAGGAAAAAGAAAGCTATATAATTACTTTATGTCAAAAGATTCCAGATGAAGTAAATGCCTAAGCAAGGAAAATAAAGCTACGAACCTCATAGAAGAAAATACAGTGGAATATTTATAATCAAATACCTCAAATCATAAATTATAAGTCTAAAAGACCAAAAATGGTCTTGTGATTTGGGGTATTTGACTATAGATATCACAACTTGGTAGCTATGGGGTCTAACAAAGAGCACCACAGAAAAAATTATCAGCTCAGTAACAGACTGGAAGAAGATATTACAATGCCTAACACCAAAAATGGATTAATATTGGGCCTCCCAGGTGTCGCAGCGGTTGAGCGCTGGGTTGCGAAGCTGCCCACAGCCCCTGCAGGGCTGTTTTGATCCCCGGCTGCTGGCGAGGGTCCCATATGGCTCACAAACCTCTCCTGCCATGCCCGCTCCTCCGCTAAGCAGTGTACTTCATCAGTCTGCCTGTTCCACTCCCCGTTCTGGCTCTGGTGAATTCTCTCACCCTCCCACGCTTCTGACTGTACCCAGTGCTTGTATAAATAAATAAATAAATCTTTTTTTTTAAAAAAATGGATTAATATCGACTCTAGACTTTACCAGGAACGCCAAGACATTGAGAAAAAAAGGCAGGAAGCCCAACTATTTTTTAAGGATAAGTATATGAATAGACAATTCACAAAAAAAGAATGAGTTGATGCTCTAACTCACTAGTAATGAAAAATATGGAAACCAAATCATGAATGAGACTGTGCTTTGGATCATCAGAGTAGTAGAAATTAGAAAAGTGGGTAATTCATAGTTTTGGTGAGAACCTGAGGAGCTGGGAATACATGTGCACAACTTGCTGAGAGTTTTAAGTTGTTACAGCTGTCTTGGAAAGCAATTTAACAGAATTTAGTAAAATTATGGGTATTTTCATCCTGTGATCTGGCAATTCCACTCCCACTTATACAACCCAGAGATTTTCCACAGATCTAATAAGAGAACCAGTGTGAGGATGTTTGTCAACAGTGTTTTTATTTCTAATAGTAGGAAGTTAAACTTGCGATTCCATCACTAGAATGTGCTGAAGAATAAAATATCAGGCAGAAGTCAGGAGCTGTAGACTAGATGCACATAAATCAACATGGATAGTTCTTAAAAACATGGATTTGAGTGGGAAAAGTCAGAAACAGAATAGGTTTTACTTCACAATGCTTTTTAAATAAATTAAAAGCTAAGCATTCATAAAACAACTCCAGTTATTTTACAAGGTGGCATGCATATTTAAGTTTTTATATAAAACTCAATAGAAGAAGAGCTTACAGAGGTTTGGAGAGAATGGGTGTCGAGTTCATAGATGGGGGAGAAAATAGGCAGTTTAGTAGTAAACAGACCTGGAGTGGGGCCCTATATGGATGGTGAGGTGTGAACCAAAGGGTATAAGAAACACTCCAGAGACCCCAAAAGAAGAAAGGAGGAGGAAAAGAGGAGGAAAAAAGAGGAAGGAAAGCACAGGAACAAGTAAACCAGTGATGACTCGAGAGTGAACTGTCTGATTGCTCTTAGTGGCTCTGAGTTAATAAATTTGACATTTACAAGTTTCTTCACAGGATTCTGCCTCAGTTTCTCCAGCTATAAAGTAGAAATGCTAGTAATACATTAAAGGAGCTGTTGTGTGAGCAAATGGTTAGATGGCATCCTTGCAAACCACCTGATAAGTAGACTCAGTGACTTTAACTATAAATCTTTCTGTATCAATTCTATATGCAGTAGTAATATCATGTATTTTTTTAAAGATTTATTTAGAACTGGGGTCCAGGCCAAGGGCATGGGAGGGTGAGAGAATTCATCAGAGACAGAGTGGGGAACAGAACAGGCAGACAGACCGAAATACACTGCTGAGGGGTGCAGTGGGCTAGACAGGAGAGGTCGATGTGGGTATCTCCCTGGTCAGCGGGAATCGAACCTGTACTGCAGGTGTTGCGGGCAGCATCACAGCGCTGTGCTCAACCCAGTGTGCCACAGGGGAGGCCCCAATATCATGTATTTTAAAGGTCTGAAGTGACCTGACAATAGGACACAGATGGGGTCTTCTAAATAGCCATTGCAGCAATCCAGTTATTAGTTCCACTCTGGACATTGTCATCACAAACTTCTCCTTAGAAACTACCTCCCCTGTATCAGTCACAACCTCAGCCATGCTGCCGAGAGCTGGAAGAAGAACCTGGGGAAGGTGTGGCTCTGGAGTCAGAGATTCACTGGGTTTTATGCCCTGGATCTGCAGGCACTGTGCTCCTTAGCCTCTCTGCTTTGTTGTTCTCATCTATAAATATAAATAAAAATAGCACAACTAAATATAATAAAAAGTTGCTATGGGCATGCATTGTGCTAATGTGCAGAAAGCTCTTAGCATATAACAAGTGCTTTGTAAATAATAGTTAGTATCACTTGTGCCAGTAGTGGTGGAAATCCCATCCAGTCATGTTCAGATGGAAGGGTGGCTCCGAACACCCTTGTGCAATGGCTGATCCCTCCTAAGACACCGGACCCAGGCCTATGGGTGGGTCCACCACCCAGTCTGTAATGTCACCACCTTGAAGTCATGCAAACAGCAGGAATCCCAGGTCTCAGTGGTCTGTGTCCAAGGAAGGGTTCCCTCCCAGGCTTGTGTTTCCACTCTGGCAGTCCCCCACCCTTCCCATGGAAATGAGAGTGGTGATATTAAGGGAAAGGGAGAAATTGGCCCTTTTTGTGAAATTGAATAGCCAGAGGACATCCAGGAGTTCAGCTGCTACCCATAGAGGCTTGAGAGTTTCTAAGGCAGCTGTGACTTAAGACCCTGGAACTTTCTGACTCTGGTTATAGTGGAACACACACGCTTACCCAAGAAACCATGATGTAAATTCAGGCTTCATGCCTAAAGCCTGTTTGCCAAGTAGCGAGTCTTCATTTATATTGGATTTTATTCCTTCAGTTCCTAATAATCAAACTTCTGGAGTCTATGAGATGCAGGAAACTCTCAATCATCTGACATACCTAAGATTGCTAGGGAAGACAGGAGGATTCCTCTGTCTTTGGAGAGGAGTCCATTTCCCCTGAGATTATCCTGAGTGCACAATTCTTTACCAGGCCCAGAAGCTCTAGTAAATTCCTGGCCTGGAGATCCTGTTGTATGTTACCAGCAACCCCCAAAGATGGGCCTCCTAACAAATGTCTGTTGAAACAGAAATCCATTGTGGCTTCTGTGAGCCAACCCTAGGCACCTTCATCTTTGTGGGCCACTTCCTAGACACCAAAAATGAAAAATTGTATCTTGCAACTGGGCTGGGATAAAAATGACTATGATTCAGTCTAGGTTCATAATTTTATACTTATTCTATCCATGTTTTTCTCCTGATTTTAAAAGAAACTAAATTAAAATGTTGTCAAGGGCCCCTGAAACTCTCATGGACTCCGGGCTGAGCTAGTGGCTGAGTTGGCCCTGTGTCCAGCACCTGGCATTTGCTTCAGACTGTGAGATGCTTTGGAGGAGGATAAGGGTATTACCTTTATGTGACAGGCACCATGACAAGGGCTTCATGCAGGTTATCTTTTTAACTCTCATAGCAACCCTGTGAGGTTACCATTGTAATCCCCACTTACAGAGGCAGAAACTAAGACTCAGAGAGATTGTCTTCTCTAGGTAGTAAATGGTAGAGCCAGGTCCAGCTCTCTTCCTGCTTGGCCGGCCCCAGTCCAGGTGAGAAGAGATTAAACATTAGCATCAAAGGGCAGCACCAAGAGCTCTACTAGCACTAATTCATGGGTTTCACACTGCAGCCCACTGGGGACTTCAGCAGACAGGGAGCGCCCTGGGCACGTGTGCCCAAGTAAATAGATGGCACTTATTTTAGGCTTGGAAGATAGAAGTGAACCTGAGGGAGTAGGGGGACATTCCAAACTCGGTGAGAACACCTTAGCAAAAATGAAAATGTGAAGGAACCATGTACAGAAAGTCTACAGAGTCCTCAGTCCTGCCCCTACATTGCTAGCTCAGGGTGTGCAGTGGGCTTCCAGTACCAAGAGATCCCAGCACTTAAAGGAGGGTGTCTTTTAGCAAAACAGAGCCCAGGATTAGCACCTGTTTCATAGCTGAGCATACTGGAAAGCAGACACTGTCAGGCCCCAGAAAATGATTTTATTATTCTTAAAAATGATTATTCTACTTCCCTTGGGAACTCAAGAGGCGCTTATAAGGGAGAAACTCAGCTTCCCAATGACGGGACTGTTTTCAAATCAAAGTTGGCATTTGCATCAATTTTGCTGAGGGTGAGCAATTCTTTTTTCCCACTTCGGCATGATGGAGTGGGATAAAAGAGCTCAGTTCCTTACACAAGAGGAAAATATGTCTGAAACTGCAGCCTTGGGAGAAAAATAAAGGGCTCAGCCATTGTGATAGAAGCAACGACTGTCATGAGAAACACCATGTGGGACCAATGGGCTGATACATTAATGAGAGCAGAGAGCCCTGGCCTTCTCTCCAAGGCTGCCCTGGGCGAGGGCCACAGTGCTTAGTGCTTCCTAACGCCCACTGGAGACACCTCCAGCTTCACAGCACAGGTTTGGTTTTTGTCTATCAGTTTTTGTTTAGAATTGATTTAAGTTTGTTCTGATCTTCCTTTCTCTGATTTCCCTTCTAATTCTCCTGTCTTTGTCCCTACTACTCTTCCCCTTACAGATAGCAGAAATTTTCCAGAGTTCTTATCTGCATTTTTTAGTCCATGGCATAGACTAATGCTCCCCATGATCTAAAGCTCAGTTTAAATTAAAAAATAAAATAAAATAAATTCCCTATTCCTGTCTAAAGCAAGCTTGCCAAATAGTGACTGTGCTTCTGTTGGATTTGATTTGTCTCTTGATTTCAAGGCCCTCCACAATCTTGTCTTTCCAAACTGGATTCCCCAGGTCCTCTCTGCCTCCTTCAGAGACCCTCTGAGAACTCCCAATTCATTCCCACTGCAACAAAACAGACTTGTTTTTTGTCTGCCCATCCTGAGCTGCCCTGGCCACTCCTTACCATCTCTCATCAGCAGCTCCATGCAGACTACATTCACTGGCTCCTACCCTGGGCTGGACCCTGAACTGGAGGCCAAGGGCATGGGGAAGACAAAGTCAGAGCATCTGCTTTCACAGGACTAGCAAAGGTGGACGATGAGGTTCGAGGCAAGCCCCAGGAACTGGGACCTCAGTGTGGCCAGCTACTTAGAGAGCACCTGCCACAGTAGGGGCACACATGAGACAATGACACAGGTGAGGCCCAGAATGCCCCTTCAAGTGCCAATGCCTCCAGGAAACCTCCCCTGACCCCAGCATCTGAGAGGCCATCAGTGCAGGGCTAAAGAGCCATACCTTGGGGCTAGCTGCCTGAATTTTGTATCCCAGTTCTATTACATACTAGTTGTGTGATTTTGGGTAAGTTCCTTAACTTCTTTGAAACTAGTTCTTTCTTCGATAAAATGGAGTTAATAATAGTGGCCTAAAAATATGATTATAAGGACTAAATGATATAAATAGGTTAAAGCACTACTTAAGACAGTGTCTGACACAGACTTAATGCCACAGAAGTGTTTGCTACTATTATGCGGGGCCGTCATCCTACCCCAGTGGGGGTCTTCTCTAGCATACCATGCACAGCTGCTCTCTAAACACTATCAGAAGGTGGCCTTCAGAAGAGGTTGTCTTTCATCTGTATAAAAACATATATATTATGTTAACACTCTGCCATAACTTATCGCCATAACTGCAGTACCTCTCTTGATGATAATCTACCTCACTGGCTCACATCCTATCCATGAAGTCCCAAAGAGTGCTGATAAAATTACATTTTGATTGGCATCCTTAAAAAGTTAAAACAAAAGAAACTTCTGTCTTGAATGTCCAAGAATAGATAGTGCAGTAAAGTCTTCCAGCTTCAGGGCTCGGACAGAATTGGAAGAGGAAGTGATCATTTGTCGTCTTTCTTTATAGGCTGCATTTCTGGCATCACTTCGATGCTAAATGGGACTTTTAAAAAATAGTCTTAACAAGCATTTTGACAAACTCCAGTACGGATACAAGAGAATGTAGCCATGGAGAGTCAGCAAGTGTGAAATCTGACCCAGGCCCTGCCAAATGGCAGTGCCGGACGGAAGCCCCTCCCAGGGGACACGTCCAGTGGAAACAGGGGAACTGGCTCTAGAAACTGTTATTGGCTTGACATTAAAGCCCTAAATGCCTTTCTGCCACAGCTGACACTCATTCCTAGGAGTGAAAGGGGAGATCAAGGGGTGAGAGTTTATCTCTCCCACAGTGCCCATCGCTGCTCTGTTGGGAGCAATGAATGAGACCCATGAGGACATGCCCAAAGGGAACTCTTTTTGGAGACTTTTCTCTTCAAGTCCAGATTGAGCCTAAAATGTCAGTGAACATGGGTGCTGGCCTTCATATTCAAGTGGTAGACTTGGCTGTGAGGAGGCACTGTGCGGAACAGAAGAGCCCGACCCTGTCACTGGAGCACACAGCATCACGGGGACAGAAAGAGCTAGGTCTCCAGACGCCAGGAGCCTGGGCTCTGCAGCACTATAGCAAGTGTCTTCATCTCTCACACCAGTTCCCCACCTGTAAAGTGGGAAAATAATAATTGCCTCCTGGGAATATCATCAGGAACTGTAATACTTGGCACTGAAAATATGGAGTGATTGCTGTGATGATGATATCACTGGCAGATAACTCTATGCACACAATGTACACTCCAGGAGGTTGGAAGAAACTGCATCCTGGGGATGAAGACAGACTCCAAGGCAGACACTGCTGTGGCTCTCAGCCCATGCGGCTGCAAGAATTGCTGGTCAGTGGCCACAACCTCTGCCTCCCATCGACTAACACCCTCCTTGAGTCTCTCACCGGATGTTGCTACAATTTCAGACCCTCTGTTGTAGCCCTCTGCAGCCTTGGTCATTGGGATTTCCTCCTCTTCCATATGCTCTAATCACACCACTGTCTTTTTGGGGCCAGAAGAGAAGGAAAGAATTAAATTGGGATTGGGAGTGTGGGAAAGAGGCCGCCCCCAAACATTCTTTTTCTTTTATTTAAAGATTTATTTTATTTATACAAGAACTGGGGTACAAGCCAGATGTGCGGAAGGGTGAGAGAATTCACCAGAGACAGAGCAGGGAACAGAACAGGCAGACTGACGAAATGCACTGCTGAGGGGAGCAGGGGACGAGACAGGAGAGGTCTGTCTGCTCGCCTTGTGGGTTGCTCCAAGGCCAGTGGGGATCGAATTGGCACTGCAGAGGCTGCGGACAGCTTCACAGTGCTGCGCTCAACGCCTACGCCACCAGGGAATCCCACCCTCGAACATTCTTGGATCAAGTAAATATGTCTTCCAACAGAGGTAGGGCCCAGGGCCTCAGGATGTGTATGCTGCCAGCAGGAAAGATACCTCTGGGAGAGACAGGAAAGTGCCAGTGTCCAAAACCAAATTAGTCTCCATAGGAAAATGATATCTCAGGGAAGAAAAGAGATTAAAATCTTAAAGATTACAGCAGAACTAATATTCCAGGGCCCAGTCAGAATCTTTAATCTGAATTCAATCACCTGGTGTTCAAGACTACAGAGTTTCTTTAGGATTTAATCTCTAGTCCCTTCTTTCACTGGTAGGCAGCTGAGTCCCAGAACACAAGCTATGGGCCAGGTAGCAACTGAGCTGGAGCTAAAATGTGGTCACTCATCTCGTCACACACCAATCAGCTTTCAAAGGACTGGAGGGATATGAACACTTCCCTACACACACCCAAACTATCCAAAAATATAACATATCAAACATATTCTTCTCTTATTCTCTCTCTCTCTCTCCCTCTCTCTCTCTCCCTCTCCCTCTCCCTCTCCCTCTCCCTCTCCTCTCTCTCTCTCTCTCTCTCTCTCTCTCTCTCTCTCTCTCTCTCTCTCTCTCTCTCTCTCTCTCTGCATGTTGGTAATGGCAGCAATGGGGCACTATTTCTCTATCCTCTCTTTACAGTTTAAGAGATAGTTATCACTTTATTAGCAGTTACCTATCAACACACAAACTTCCAAATGCTCAGCACCTGCTTCCTTTAAAGAGGGAATCAAGTCAGAAGGTATCCAGTTCCCCCTCACAGAACTCACAATCCAAATGGGAAAGACTGACCCAACATCTTACATGAGGTCAGGATCATGGATGTGCCCTTGTGGAAGTCCTGTCTAGGTTCAGTGGCTAGGGAGGCTATTAATTCAGGCAGGTCCCAAAGAGAAGATGTCCTCTTCAGATTTTTTTCTGACAGTCTTATTGAAATATAATTCATTTTTAAAAAGATTTATTTATTTACGCATATAAGAACTGAGGTGTAGGCCAGAGGTGCGGGGGGTGAGAGGATTCACCAGAGACAGAGTGGGGAATAGGACAGGCGGATTGAAATACACTGCTGAAGGGAGCAGTGGGCGAGAAAGAAGAGGTCTGCTGTACCATGTGGGTAGCTCCCCGGCCAGGAATTGAACTTGTGCTGCAGTGGCTGCGGATAGCTTGATAGTGCTGAGACTTAATCCCTTGCACCACCAGGAAGCCCCTGAAATATAATTCATATATCCTACAACTCACCAATGTGAAGAGTAAAATTCAGTGGTTTTTAGCATATTCGCAGAGTTGTATGACCATTACCACAATCAACTTTCTGACATTTCCATAACTCTGGAAAGAAACCATGTACCCACTAGTGGTCACTCACTGTTCCTCCTCCCCACTCCAGTTCTAGGCAACTTATCTACTTCCTGTCACTTTACTTTTGTCTATTTTGAATGTTCGATACAAACAAAACATTGTGTGGTCTTATGTGACTGTCTTCTTTCACTTAGCCTAAAATTTCACTTAGCATCATGTTCCATGTTGTAACATTTATCAGTGCTTGGTTCCTTTTTGTGGCTGAATAATGCTCCATTGTATGGATAAACCCCATTTTGTATCCATTCATCAGTTGATGAGGTTGTTTCTACTTTTTAGCTATTGTGGGAAGCACTGTTGTGAACATTTGAGTACCATTTCTCTTGGGTATATATGGTTAGAAATTGAATAGTTGGGTTATATGGTATTGCTGCATTTAGCATTTAGAGGTACTATCTCCAAAGTGGATGTACCACTTTATATATTCACCAGTCATGTAAGGGGGTTCCAGTTTTCCCACATTCTTAACAGCATTTATTATCTGTCTTTTTGATACAACCATCTTTGTGGGTATGAAGAGGTATCTCCCGATTTTGATTTGTCCTTTCCTAATGACTTAATTATGTTGAGCATCTTACCTTGTGCTTATTGGCCTGTGGGATGTCTTCTTTAGGACATTGTTCAGATTCTTTGCCCATTCTTAAATTTAGCGATTTCCCTGCTTCAGTTTTAACTCTTCCTTTATTAAATAGGTTAGCTTTCAATAACATTAGGATTTGTAAAAATTTTAATCTAGTCCTATCTATAAATATGCATTTTAACATGTTTCTCACTCCCACATCTCAAATTGTACCATGTTGTTCACATTATTCCAAAATTGAGATGGAAAAAGTAATTCACTGGACAGCCAGAGGGGCAGTCACGAACTACTTGGAGGACAAGTGTAAGCATATACCCTGCAAACAAGCATTCTTGATCACCCATTGCTCAACAGCCAGGCCTGCACTGGGCATGTGTAGGGGGTCACAGCCAGCCATCTTTCCTCCAGTTATGGCAGCATGTGGGACCCAGCCTGAGAGCATGGAGAGGTGGCACCACTTCTGGGGCCAGAGACCCACCTGGGCCCACGGGCACCAAATTTAGAAGTGGCGTACATCTGCGGGGAACTTCCGTATGCCCCCAGGCTTTCGCCTACTCACCTATTTCATCATCCCCCCACAGTCACCCAGTCAGCCAATGAATAGTTATATCCATGAGTCCAGATTACAGACTGTGCCCTGCTCAGTGTAAGAAACATTCTCTGAGCATCTGCTAGGTACGGGTTCTGACCAGATGCCTCAGCATTCCCCAAACCATTTCCTCACCTTAGTTAATTAGTTCTGGTGGAAGAAATGCAGTTTCTGTCCCCAGTGATCATCCCAGGAGGTTTGGGGCATAGTTAGAAGGTTTTGCTGAATCTGGATGTCCTAGAAGGCTTTCTAGAAGAATGATTTTATGTTGGCTCTTAATGGTTTATTAAAAGATTTTTTTGGCATCCCTAGACCAAGACTCAGCCAGTACATACCCCAGGAGGGGGGGAAACTATAGTGATGTGTTTGTAGCCAATAATGCTCATATAAATAAACATCTGTACTCTCGATATTTTTTCTTCATTTGTTTTTAATTTTAAGGAATCTCGGTCAAAGAAAAATGACAAAACTCTCAATTTCAAGAAATCCCCCATTATAATCACTTCCTTTGCTTTGAATTTCATTCCACCCATCTCCAGACTTTAAACAGTACTGCTTCATGTTCACACATGGACTGTAGCTTTCTCAGAAGCAGGGACAACTTAGCAGGGATAAGACAGACTTCTGAGTGGGTAGGAGGTGTATGAAGCTTACACTCAGAGCAGAGTCTGGGGTGCAGAAAGGGTGGGGGCGCAGCTTTAAGGCTGAGCTGAACTGGCCAAGTTTAAGACCTGAGAGAATGAGGGAAGGCTCTTTAAGAGCAGGAGGTTTAAGAGCATCAAGGTTTACTCATTTGGGGCCCCCTCCACACAGAACCCTTGACAAAGTTAATGTTCAGTGCATGGTCATTGAATGCAACTAAAACATTTTGGATGGTCAAACACAACTGAACCATTTTGACAGAATGATGGCCTTATTCTTAGATAACTTGGGGGAAGTTGAAAGGGCACCATCAAAATATTCTAAGAGATGAAAATGTGCAGCCTTCTGATACCTCTTCCCTGCCCTCTACCACAAAATGAAATGGAGCATGTAAGGCATCAATGGAGTTCTCCCTTGAATAAGGGTTTCTATTCTTCAGGCGAAGTGGCTCAACAGTGCGATGGCTGCTAGAGTTTAGGGATGTTAAGAAACGTTCCACAAGTGGACCTTGAATACATGGATGAGTGAAGAAAGGGAACAGAATTTTTAATATATTGGGTTAGGGCTCTTGTCTTAACAAACACAAAGCTTTAGGGGAGAATTCACTTTAATCCTTTGCAAATGGAAGATAAAGAACTTGTGCATCAAATAATCCAAAGAGGTGAATAAATACCAACCTGTACAAATGGCTTGGTTCTGACAGCAGAAATGGTTCAATTCAAGTGATATCATCAGTTGAATTTTAGAAAATGTGCCCACAGTTTTTCTCTCTTTGTAAATGTATAGAAAATAATGCATACACCTGGTGTTCAGCAATAAATAATGCCATCAAGTCTACAGTGGCAAACAGAACCTGCTGACTTCAGAGGTGGCTGCACCAAAAAGCAATCGATGCTTTATCTTCAGAGGCCATGATTTAGACAAATCCCTCCTAAATCTTTGTTCCTAATGTTATATATGTAATTCTTTCTTAAAGTTTTCTTAAATTTTGTAAGTTTCAAGTACCACGAAACCTAGATCTGCCCTTATGTGATCCTGTCACTTCCTCTCATACCCCAGTCCTGATACTCAGAGGAAAAAAAATATCCATTCTTCTGTATGTTTTCTCTGATATAGACCTTCGTCTTGCTAAGATGTTTATATGGCTAGTCTTTCATTTGTTTTAAGTTATTCATCAACTTCTATTACAAAAGATGAGGACTGAGCCCCCTGTTTCTCAACCTCTCTCCCACCATCCCCAGGTTCACCTGTCCTCCTCTAGAATCACATCACAATGAAATTACTAAAATATGTACATTTCTAGGGCCTCCCCGGTGGCACAGCGATTGAGCGCTGAGTTGCAAAGCTGCCCGCAGCCTCTACAGTGCCGGTTCAATCCCCGGCCACCAGGTGAGGGTCCCACATCTTGCGCAGACCTCTCCTGCTGCCCGCTGCTCACCTCAGCAGTGTATTTCATCAGTCTGCCTGCTCTGCTCCCCGCTTTGGCGCTGGTGAATTCTCTCACCCTCCTGACTGTACCCAGTGCTTGTATAAATAAATAAATTTTTAAAATAAAATAAAATATGTACATTTCTAGAACCACATGAATAGTGTCCATGACAAATGGCATCATGTAATTACACTTATTTTATTGCACATTTTCATTTGTCCTGAAGTTGAAATTGCCCTACCTTTTCATTGGCTTGTTTTCTGAACATCAGTTACTGATTCATGCTAAACAGTTACCCCTTTGTGAAACAGCTTTCATTACAGTCGAACATGAGACATAATCTCTGGGTGACAATATTTTCTGATAACGCATCTCCTGGATCCCCCCACCTTTCTGCTCTAGACTACAAAGTTGTCTTCTGCAGCTACTGTACAGCTGTCACCGATCTTTCAGTACCAATTTGCAAATTCCTTTCACCTTTCTTTGTGTTGGCTCCCGTGTCTCCTTAACCCTATGGTTTTTGGTTGTTGCTTTTGGTTTTGGTTGTTATTGTTGTTTGTGACTCCTTCATTTTTGTGTAGTGTACCATTAGTAAAAAAAAATGGTACAACAGAGATAATATTTTTATTCTTAACAATTTGGCTACTCTAGAGAATTCTGGGTATTTCCCTTAAAGATTCTGAAGGATTGTTTCTTATTTGTTAGCAACCTGGGTTGCTGCTGAAAAGTCTGATACCATTTTGAGTCTTATTTTATTTTATGCCTCTCTCTCTGTCCCCCTCTCTCTACCCTTCTTTCCTTCCCTCCCTTCCTCCCACCCTCCCAGGCTCTCTCAGAAAGGTTTTAGGATTTTTGTTCTATCTCTAGTACTTTGACCTTGGTGTGGGTCATTTTTTATCCACTCTGCTGGGCATGTGACAGCCCTTTCTATCTGAAACTCAAGTCCCCCAGTTCTGGGAAATGCACTTTTATTACATCTGGTAATTTCTTCCCACCAATCTTTTCTGTCCTCTCTTTCTGGAACTCCTATTAGTTAGATTTCAGCCTTGTAGACTGAATCCATAATCTTTTCCTTTCTGGGTTTTTTTTTTTTTTTTTGGTTCTATTTCCACTTTCTTGTTCTCTGTTCTGATACAGTTCCCCTGACTCCTGCATGGAGATTATAAAATAGGCAGCCCATGTTTTTGTGGGATCTGAGCAAAGGAAAGGGGTTGTCAATTATAGGCTTTGACTTAATTCTTCTGTTTTCAGTGCTGTCTGTAAAACCTCCTCTTCTGGGTTGGGAGTCCTGAGTTCATGATCTGCCTGGGAGAGTTTCTGCAGAAACTTCAACCACAGGCATCAAAGAAGAAGAGACCCAAGGGTCTACCTGCTACTTATACAGACTTGTGTTCTGTCTACCCACTCAAGTCTTGCCCTTTTCCTCACAATTACTGGAACTTCAGCTCTGGGTGTGAACCAGTCAGGTCTTCACAACTCCCTGCTTCTATCACATGCTCCTCAGCTGGTCCCACCACCCACAGTCCATGTCCCCAAATGTGTCACTTTCTCTTACCCACTGTCATCTTAGTTCCTATTTTCTTTATCTTGGCAGATTTATATAATTCTATTCTTATTTTCTGCCATTTTATTAGTTTCGCAGGAGGGAGTAAGAACAAATACATGTGCGCAAACTACCTTGTTTAATTCAGTCTCTACTTTTATATCCTCCTTGGTTTCAAAAATTGCAATTTTATATCATTTCATACCAAAGATAGCTTTGATTTATGTTTTACAATTTAAATGCCTAATCTCTTACTTTTGATAGTTTAACATATTTTCAAGAATCTTAAGAACTTCTAGGAATTTCAAGGAAGGATTCGTTCACTCCACCCGAAACTCTATATGTTCCTCTTAGGATCCAATCACTAAGCATTCAGTGGGAGTTACAGAATTATTCCACATCATTAAATTAGATACTCAGATCTCTGCAAGATCTATGGTGGCAGCATTCACAGAAGGTCAAACAGTGGTTAAAGAAGACACCTTCAGATGGCCTGGACAGGAGGTGGGAGAGAGGAAGGTGAGGCAGGGCCTAAGAGGCACATGATGGTTCCTTTCATCTGTCATCACCCTAATTTCACTATTGCATCATTGACTGGGTCAGTCATACCTGTGGCATTAAGGTGAGTCACAGAGCCCACCTGAACCTGGTTTCTCCAACAAGACATAAAGGGAAGAAGTGAGCCACCCTTCCTCAGAAAGACACTGGAGAAGTGATTTGAAATGATAAATCTGAAAGTTCTTGGAAAATAAAAGAGCTATATAAATGTACAGTGTCATTATCAGATCTGTGGCTCAGGCAAGTCCTATCTTAACTCATTGTAACATTATTGGGCAAGAACATTACAGTAATCTATTGTGGGGTTAGAAATATCCCTAGGACATGATAAATATCTAGTACCTGTGAAGAATGATGCACTCATTAAGGAAATTAAAGCCCAAGGCATCCAAGGTTGACTGAAGAGATCTGCTCCATTCCTCTCTTCTTTGGCTCTGGAGATTTATTTATTTATGCATACCAGAACTGGGGTACAGGCCAGAGGTGTGGGGGGTGAGAGATTCACCAGAGACAGAGTGGAAGCAGAACAGGCAGACTCACTGAAATACACTGCTGAGGGGAGTGATGGGCAAGTCAGGAGAGGTCTGCTTTGCCATGAACGTAGCTCCCTGGTCAGGGATCAAACTCATGCTGAGTGCCTGCAGATAGCTTCATAGGTTGTGTCTTAACCCCTTGCACCACCAGGGAGGCCCTGGCCCCGGAGATCTTCAAGAACATGCATTAATATGGCGGCATCCCAAAATGGAGGCATTCTGGCGTTCTGAGTTAACAGGAGGAAGCTAGTCCTTAATCACCCATAACAGATGAAAAAATACTCTTGTTCTGCTAAACCACTGAGATTTGGGGGTTGGTTTGTTACCACAATATAGCCTAACCTATGCTATCTAAGAAATTTGAATAAGAGCTGCTATCCCCACACGAGTGTCTGGAGAGAAGTATATGAAGAGAGGAGAGGAGGGGAAAGGAAGGGAGGAGAAGAAAGGAGAGACAAGAGAGGATAATTCAGATACAAAGTTCCTTCCCTCTTGTCTGGAGGTAGAACTAAGAGAAGAAATGGACCTTTGGATTAGGCTTCATTAAACATTCAAAGGGAAATAAGTAGGAAGCTGCAGGGCTAGAAGCAGTTCACCTCCCAAAACATTAAATCATCCTCAACTTCTGTGTGGATCAGGCACAGGATGCCTTCAGTCTTCTGGTCAACCTTCATGTGTCAGGTCCAAGATGCCTTCTCTTAGACCTATGTGGAAACCACCCTTTTGTGGGTCCTCTCCTGCCTAACCTGCCTCAGAGGGGAAGGAGGTTCTTTAACTATGATGCCCCAATTATAGAGACCCTGTCCCCAGTCAGCAGCATAGGATCTTCTTTTAACAAGGGACCTCCCTTCAGAATTTGCTTCTCAAACTACCATCTCCTAACCTTAGTCTGTGCCACAGGAACAGATGCCAGAGAATGACTTCACCTTATAACCCCCTCAGTAATGTCAAAACACAAATAGACCTCTGTCCAACTAAAATCACAAACTTTGAGAACTAGATGTCCTGTAGACATCATATATTTCAGTAATTCTTTTTTTTAAATAATAAATTTTATTTTTATATTCCCCATACAATTGCAACCCCCCCATTCTGATCTAAATCCCTCCCCTCCCGCCCTCACCCCCCCAAAAGTGCCTCTGTTTCATAGTTTTTTGTTGATTCTGATTTTCACTTTCTTATAGTTATTCATTTTCCTGGTCCCTTATTTAAGTTTTCTAGATACCTGCTATAAGTGAGACCATCCGGTATTTTTCTTTTTCTTTTTGGCTTATTTTGCTGAGCATGATCCCTTCCAGTGCCATCCATGTTGCTGCAAATTGCATGTGTTTATCTTTTTTGAATGCTGAGTAATATTCCATGGTGTATATGTACCACATCTTCTTGATCCAGTCATCTATTTTTGGACATTTGGGTTGTTTCCAAAGCTTAGCTATTGTAAACAGTGCTGCTATAAACATAGAGGTGCAGGTGCTCTTTGGAATTGATGTTTCTGTGTCCTTTGGGTAAATACCTAGGAGTGGAATTGCTGGATCATATGGAAGCTCTATGTTTAGTAGGTCCAGAAATCTCCACACAGCTCTCCATAGTGGTTGGACCAGTTTGCACTCCCACCAACAGTGCAGGAGAGTTCCTTTTTCTCCACAACCTCACCAACATTTGTTGTTGCTAGTTTTTTTAATATGTGCCATTCTCACTGGTGTAAGATGGTATCTCATGGTAGTTTTGATTTTCATTTCCCTGATTACAAGTGATGTTGAACATTTTTTCATATGCCTCTTGGCCATTTGCATTTCTTCTTCAGAGAAGTTTCTTTTTAGCTCTTCTGCCCATTTTTTGACTGGATTATTTTCTTTGTTGTTGTTGAGTCTCATCAGCTCTTTGCAGATTTTTGTGATCAGTCCTTTATCATTAGTGTTGGGTGCAAAAATGTTCTCCCAGTTGGTGGGGTTTCTCTTTGTTTTTGTTATTGTCTCTTTTGCTGTGCAGAAGCTCTTTAATTTGATGTAGCCCCAGCTGTTTATCTTTGCCTTCACTATCATATTTCAGTAATTCTTAATAATTTTTGAGTCCTGTGATCCTGCAAGGATCCAATGAAATTAGAAAAACTACAAATAGACATAATAGCAACAAAATGTTGAGTGTAGATGTCCTCAATGGCTCCAGGATTGTCAGCAAAACACAATGCTAAGGGACAAAGTCACTGTGCACCCCGCATTCTAGAGCCACACACCCCAATCCACCACAGGGCTTAGGGAGAAAGGGAAGAACCACCCCAAGTCACCTTGCCCTTTACTAAGCTATCTAAGATAGGTGAGGAGGGATGTTCAAAGGAGAATGGAGGTGGGTGGGGAGAAGGACCGCATCTTTTGCCACACACAGGCAATTCTGTCTCTTCATCAAAGAGATGAAGGCATGGAGACCAAGGAGTCTACAGGAGGGGAGGGCTGGCATCGCACATCCAGGAAAGACTTGGGAGGGGAGCATCCACAGGTCCCTTGGTGCTGATGTTGGATGGAGCAGAGGCTGGGGATTTATTTGGGAAAACTTAACATGTGCACTTTGGGGTGTATGTCTGAACAGCCAGTGCCACTTGCTTCTCTGTTAAAAATGTCTGACGGTGGGAGGCTAGCTGTAGCAGCCCAGGGCAGCACAGGTCCTGGTGAAGAGGGCCCAGCACCACTGCTCTCAGGTATGCCTTGTGTTAGAGGATCCCTCCTCCTCATGGCTCTGGGAAGAGCACTGAGGTGAGAAGCGCTTATGGAAGCCCCATCCTGTCCCCTGACCAGTGGCCCAAGTGATACAATGTTCCCTGTCCCATCCAGAAAAGTATTAGCAACCTGGACCCTGGAGAAATGAAGGAAATACTGGATGTCCCTTGAGGAAGAAGGAACACTAGGGGAAGCTGGAAAACTGTCCCCAAAGGTCAAGTGCATCACAAAGTGGGCATCCCCATATCAACCACCATTCAGAGTCAGGACCTCAGGACCCCACCTCCCTCTTAACCAGTTACCAGAGTAAGGGAAATCTGCTCCCTCATTTCCTCCTCCTTGGCCTTGGCCTTGGCTCCACAGGATATAGGGGAGTAGGAATCTGTAGTGCCAACTCTATACCCCATACTCTGAGGTGCCAAGCTGGAAACCAAACCACACCTGCATCCTTTCTACAAGTCCCTAAATTTCCTACTGTCTTAGTTGGCTCAGGCTGCTGTAACAAAAGGCGTCAGACCGGGTGGCTTATGCACAGCAGAAATTAATTTCTCAAAGGTCTGGAGGCTGCAAGTCTGAGATCAGGGTGCTGCATGACCAGGTGAGAACGCTTTTCCTGGCTGCAACCTTCTCTGTATCTGCACATGGTGGAAGGGGTAAGGGAGCTATTTGGGTTCCTGTTATAAGGCACTAATTCCAGGCATGAAGGCTCCAACCTCAAGAAGCCCCTTCCAAAGACTCTGAAGACTAGTCCCATCATCCTCAGGGGTTAGGATTTCAACATAGGAATTTGGGGAACACAAACATTCAGACCTTGCACATGGGTAAAATCTTCACTTGGGGGAGAAGGGAGGGATTGAAATGGAGTTTCAGGATAAAGTTTAATTGGACCCAACTTCCAATAACTGAAAGTGACAGGAAAGTGGTAGAATCTGCCTGAGACACTGCTAAGGGTAGAAAAAAGTAAACATATTCAGTTGAAGGCAATGATTAGAGAAATATGAAATCATCTCATGTTTATGCCCCCAGTGAGTTTAGACTCTCCAATAAACCACACATCTCCAATAAATCACGTGTGCATCTAAAAGTAATATCAAAATCAACAAATAACTATGAACAAGAGACACTCTATGTGGGGTAGGGGCAGGGAAAGGAGGGCTTGGGGTAAAAATAAGGGGGTTGTAATTGTATGGGGAATATAAAAATAAAAATAAAATAAATAAATAAATAAAAGTTGTCATCTGATTTCGAGGGATGAATGAACAACTAAAGACCTTTTTCCAATCATCTTTTTCAAAAATCATCTTGCTCATATCAGAGATAAGTCAAACCAAGAAGGGAGATGGTTTTTCCAAAGACACAGAGCTTGTAGCATAACTTTGACACACCCCTGACGCCTGACAGCACTGCAGAAAGCAGCTGTGCCTGGCCTTGTCTTAGGTGCCCAGTTTGAGCTGCCAGGACAGAGTTCTGAATCCAAACTGCCAAAGAGCCTCTCCCATCCCAAGATGGCCTGAGTCAATGTGGAAGACAGTCTAGATGGAAGAAATCAACTGTTAGATTGTGCTTTGCAATCACTTGCCAACTTGACCATGGATACGGAGGAGGAAGGCAAGCTACACAATGTGCTAGTTTGATGGAAACCCAGTGAATTTCAGAACACAAATCTCCATATTCACATGTAAGTTGAAGAAAGGCCGAAACAAACCAAAAGTATGAAGATCCCTAGACGGTATCGCCTTTTATGTGCCCCTCCAGAATGACTGGCTGTTAAGTTTCAAGAATTGACGACAACGAGTTTGAATTAAAGGAAGAAGTGGAAGAAGATGTGAATAATGAACAGAAATTTCATGTTCACCACCAAGGAAAGGTGTGTGTTTCCAGGTTTACCCTAAATACCACTGAGTTATTTCATTTTTCAAAACCTCCACACCAGCCTTCCTTTCCTGTTAGAAATTGTGCAAACATGGCACATCTTCAGCATGCCTTGCTAACCACAGATTCCATTATGTGTTTAATAATTGACTATTCAATAGAGCATTGATGCATTTTTGTCTGGAACTAATTCACCTTTGTCTGTGCCTCAGCACGGATGTTCTGTGAATCACAGATGGGATAGTAGAAGTGCTTTGAGAGTGGCTGCCCGACACAGATCCGCATCCTTGGGATTATTCATGTCAGCCCCTGTGCTCAGAAATGTCCTCGCATGCTAAAGCCACCTGGAAATGTGATTTATGAAAGCCACGGAGTACAGGACGACACCTTTTCCCTTCTAATGAGAACTAACAAATCACAGCCTGCAGGCTGCTTCAACCAGTGAAGAAATTGTTGGTGGCAAAATTAACAAAAATGAACTCCCTTACAGCCCATTAAAGCCATGGAGCTACCCAGTTGGAACTAGGGCAAGAAGTGTCAGCTTGGGGAGGTAGGTGTTAGCAAATGTGTATGTTTTGACTTCACTGTAGCAAAAGGAAAATCCCTGCTTCCTCCTAAGAGTCTCTACCTTGCTTTTGTTGGATGGACTTGTGAATTTGAACAGCATCACACACAGCACAAATGGTGCATGAGGTTGTAAACTGGACACAACATCCCCCAGGGAGCTCTCCTGGGAAGGACCTGCCCTTTGCCTGGACTCAGACGCCGAGCAGGGCTGGCGGGGCGTGAATGCGCAGATTGAAAGTGGGAGGCGAGGAACTTACTCCAAAATTGTTCTCACCCATGGTAACGATCTTGGCTACTTTACTACTGGAAGCTGAAGTGGAGGTGTCCTTCAGCGGGGAAGGCCCAATTCCCTCTCCCCAGCCATGAACCAGTACCTAGAGTGAGGAAATAGGGGCATGGGGGAAGTCTCTCTCAGTCTTTTGTAGAAGCTGAGCACATGATTTGAGAGCTAGTATATTATTTCACAAAAGTATCCAGTTATTTAAAAATTCCAGTCATGGATTTGATGTCAAGACTGCCTCCTTACGTAGTTTGAATTTTCAATGGGATTTCCATTTATTGGGGCTATGGAATCCATTTTTTAATTTTAGTGGTTGCCCTGAAGTAATGGAAGACTAAATTCATTTATTCCATTAGGGGACTCGATTCTTCTATTAGTTGCAAGGGAGGAAAAAATTCCTGACTTTGTCTGCCATTCTCATTGTTTTGACTTGTTCCAGGCATGCAGAGTAGCATGGGCCCTGGGGTGGGGGTAGGCGCTGGGTCCCTCTGTGCTCCCTGGGGCAGCCAGGAGTATGAATTAAACTGTGGCTACAATTGAATCTGCACGTGGGCCAAGATTGGAAAGGTTTAGCCTGCTGATCAATTCTGTTTTTCGCTAATCAGCAAAGTTGTTAAAATACCCTCAAAACCATTGCCCAGGTCTCAAAGCCTCTTGCATGAGCAGAATCTAACACTGTGCCTTTTATTATCCTTCTCTGGAATATTCAAGCTGGAAAATGAGCACCCAATATTTTTAGCTACAATAACAACTTGAATGCATATAGCACTTACTAAAATGCAGGCTCCGTTCTGTGTTTGTAGCTATTAATTTATGTAATCACAATAATCATATGTGGTAATTATCACAAAATTGCAGATATGGAAACTGAAACATAGAAGGGTTAGCACATGCTTGAAGCCACCAGCTGGAGTGGAACTGGGTTGGGACACAGGCTGTCAGGTGCCAGTGTCTCTGCCAGAAATCACTGTATGACTCCCTGACATGGAGTAAGAATGTGACATGTGGGCCTTCCTGGTGGCGCAAGGGGTTAAGCACAGCACTGTGAAGCTATCAGCAGCCTCTGCAGCATGAGTTTGATCCCTGGCCGCCCAGGGAGCTACCCACATGGCGCAGCAGACCTCTCCTGACTTGCCCGCTGCTCCCCTCAGCAGTGTATTTCAGTAGATCTGCCTGTTCTGTTCCCCACTCTGTCTCTGGTGAATCCTCCCACCCCCCACACCTCTGTCCTATACCCCAGTTCTTGTATGCATAAATAATAAATAAACCTTTAAAATAAATAGAACTAATAAAATTTAAATAAAAAGAATGTGACGTGATCATGGTGAGCATAATCTGAAGGCACTTGATCTTTTTTATCATGCTTTCCCCCACCCTATCTCTAGTATGTGCACAGCACCATGATAAACACAAAGCTAAACGCGTGATAAATAGGAAATAAAATACAAATGTAGAGCATGACTTTTCCCTCCCACCATCCAAACAGACTGGAAGGCAAGCACTAGGCAACTGAGGGGAGGGTGGGGCTTGCAGGACAGGGGTTGCCAGCTGTGTCTCCTGCCAGCTGTGTGAGCTTTATGGTTCCACCTAGCCTTCAGAGTGTGCTTGCCATGCTTGAAATGAAGACCATGAGCACTGTCCCTCCTGGTGGGCCCCCTACCTTGCAGGAGAGGAAGGTCATGTTCACACAGGTGAAAGGTCATTTTTAGGTAATGATTTTGCCCAGTGGTGGAGGGCCAGGTTTGGGGCAGAGCTGTCTGCAGGGATGGCAGGCTCAGGGGTGGGTTTTTAAAGAGAGTGAAGCAGGGCCACCACTCTTTCACAGGAAACAGGTGGTACCAGACATGTGGCTCAGGATGTGAAGGGTCCACCTGGAGTTGTACCTGTGCTGTCCTTGGGGCAGGAAAGAAAGTGAGCAGACCTGGAGAAGCTGAAGAGTGGAGATTTAGGAAAAGGAGCAGGAAGGTGTGGTGGTGTGGTGGTGGTGGCTGATGGAAAAAATTTCTCAAAGAGATAGGTGTAAAAGTTTGACATGACCTGTGATATAATGTTCCTCTCTTTCTCCCCACCAGACCTTCAGCAGAAGCCGCACCACTTGTTAGTGCTTTTTAGAGTTGGATGCAGGGAGTGTGCTTTACAAGAGGGTAGAAATAACACCCTGAACTTGACCTCTCAGCAAAGCAAAGGTGTCCACACTCCCTTTGGTGTCTACTGTGGTGTGGCTCTACATTCCACAAAGTCACAACATAAGTGCAGTCTGGGAACCATGCTACAAAAGGAGAGAAAGAGGCCAGGAGGAATTCAGAGTAAGCTTCCTGAAGAGGGGGCTGAACTGGTTGGAAGCATGAGAGTAAAGATAGATTCCAGAGCCTTCGGAGCCACAGCTGTTCCTCTGAGTGAAGTACCACACCATAGACATGACATCGCCTCTGAGGGACTTGTCTGTCTCAGTGGTAAGACAAGGTCTCAGTGGTAAGACAAGCACCCCTCTGCTCAGAGTGTGGAAAGGGGTCCTTCTGAGAGATGGAGCCAGTTCCCACACACCTGGGTAAGCCTCCCACTGACACTGCAGGGTATGGAAAGACTCAATTCCCAGATCTCGTGACTTGGGGCCTCCTACCATCCTGAGTGAAGCAGGATCCTGGGGGGAAACAGAAAACAAAGAGAAGCGGGCAGCTCATGCATTCATTCAACCAACACCCAATGAGCTCTGCATTCTGAACACTGCTGGTAGTGTAGCCTATTTGTCCCTTCAAAGAACTTTTGTTCTACTAAGAGGATAGAAACAAAACCCATGTCAATCTGTTAACATCCATTCCTTCTAAGTCAAAGGCCTCAACTGGTGACTATTCCTCTTCCCGGCTGTACAAGACCAGAGGACCCCCATCTTCAAGCACACATCCCAACAGTGAAGCTAGAACCCGGAGCCCTCTGGGGCGGCGGGTGGGTCATAGGTTTCATATTTCCAGGATCAGTATGAATTTCAAGGGATTTGGTCATAGATGACTTTACCAGAGAGAACGGGGTACTGGCCAGACTCAATTCCACACCCTCCAATCCCTGAACTTGGGGTAAACAATGAAGTACCATTTACTGAGTCCTGAACTGGCCAGGCAATGGCTTGGAGATTTACCCCTATGAGGGTATTAAATTCCTATTTATGTAGATGAGGAAACTGAGACTTGACATAAAAAACTGGTCCCTATCAAAATAGCTGCTATGTGGCAGGATTAGGATTTGAGGTCGTAGACAGGCCATAGCCTGGTTCACATGATGCTTCCCATCCAGCCCCAACCCCAGCCCCAGCCCTAGTCTGCCTCTCTGGCTCCAGAGAGGAGCTTACTCTCCTGTTCAGCCACCCTACCCTAACTGCTACTAGGCCATTGCCTCAGCTCTTCTAAGTCCCACACCTTTCTGTCCAACACTCTTCAAAGCTCAGCTCAGATGCCATTTCTTCTGGATGACTTTCCTGGACTTACCCACCCATGCACCAGCAACAAGGCTACAGTCCCCTCTGGGGTCCGAGGCTGGTCACTGAGTGTCATTGCCTTAACTTCTCTGCACCCTTAAGGCCTGAGTTGAATTAGATTCATTCTCTAGCTCAGAGGCTAGATGATAACCTGGCTCAAATGGGAGTCAAGAATTATTTGTGGGAAGGACAGAAGGGAAGGGAGGGAGGGAAGGAGAGAGGGAAGGAAAGAGGAAAGAGGGGTGGGAGGGAGGGAGGGAGAGAGGGAGGGCAAGAGGGAAGAAGTCCTGGTCCCTACAGGTCTGCCTTACTTCTTTTCAGCCCTACTCTGTCTGACTACCTTCCACCTGACTCTGAGACACTAATTTCTCTATCCCCAGATCAGGGCCCAGATTCCCAGGCAGGGGCAATAAATTGACACCGCAGTCAATTTTTAGTCTTCCCAAAGGGCACTATTTGTTGGCTAGTGATCTGCAGTGAATTTTTAATGACAGTTCAGCTGCCCTACCTCCTCCTACCCGACAGGTCTCAGTGTAGCCAGTGCTGAGAGACCAGGGACTCTGTCTGACTAGGATTTGCAATGAAATTAATCAGGAAAAGGGGTTGCTGCTAACGCCTCTGCATTGGCTGCTGACCCTCATGCAAACATTTTCATGTGGTAACTTCCCCTCAGTTCTGGGACAATCTAGCACTTTGAGGATTAACTGTGGTCAGGATGGCTTGCTCACACTGAGTTATAAGAAACTCCTTACCAGAAGGGGCATGAAAGTTGGTGGAACAAAATTTGCAATAAGGGCCAACGTAGATCTAAGTTTTCCAAGTTAAAAAGCCTGCATGTCTGTGACCTCAGTGAACGTTCATAACAGCAAAGGAGGAGGTTTCATTAAAGCAATTATTTTACTGGAGGCTTATAAGATGCCAGGCACTGCACTTGATTTTACAAAATTTATGTCCATAACATCCATGACATCAGTTCTATTAGAGCTCTTACATTGTCAGTGGAGCTCAGCAACTTTTAGTTCCTTGCCTTGTGAGCCTCCAGGGGGCTCTGAGACCTGGGACGCAAGTCTGCTCAGCGTTTCTGTCAGCCCTTCTCCTTGCCATCTTCAGATCACCTCTTGATCATCCTTATGCAACATGCCTAAAGTCACAACCAGGAGGTGAGAGGTATGGACCTGAATCAGGTCTGTCTGATGACAAAGACCATGCATTTGACCACTGTGATAAGGAACATTTTTTTTTTTTGGTTTTTTTTTTTTTTTTTTCACATGAAAAGTTAGCACACAGGAGATCCAGGACAGGATTTGAGCAGAGATTCAAAGAAATGAGCAGAGACTCTAGAGTCAGATGGAATGAGATGGAAGTCTTGTCTTTACCACTTATAAGACACATGGCCTTGGGCAAGTTGTTGCACCTGTCTTGCAAGATTGTTTGCTGCAAAACTCAAAGTGCTGTTTTGAGAAAATCAAAAGATTCTCACTTTGGCCGTCCTCTAGATTCCTGGAGCCATAAGTCTCTGAAGCCAATGAACCATTGTTGTCTTGGGCTCTCTGTGCTAAATATTCTTTCATTCAGTGACTACAGAGTAAAAAGAATAATTAATATTATTGACCATGTCTCAGTCACTGTGCTAGGCACTTTCACATGAACACAATAGGTAGGTGAGAAAGGGACTTGTGTGTTTTGTATAAGTGAGGCACGGAGTGGGTGTGGTGATGGCCTTGAGGTTTGGTCTGGGCTAGAGTCCAGATTGCCTGAGTCTTCCACCTGCACCACCTCATTCTGCTGATGTTTTGCCACAGCTGTCAGTCACCTGCCAGGAAATGCCTTTCCTTGTTCAGAAAGCCTGCCCTTCCTTGAAGAAAGAGCACCACATCTGTACAGTTTTGGCTGAGTTTTAGACAGCACAGCTCTGCTAGGTTAAGAATTTAATCATTTGTTTTTTTTTTTTATTTTTTATTCTTCAGAATAAAATGCATTCATCATGTGGGTAAGAACTTTCTCCTTCTGTTTGCAAATAATATTATTTATCCTCCTTTGTACCAAAGGGAATTTACTCAGGAGTTTAAAAGAAAGAAAAAGGGAAAAGAGAGAAAAAGAAAAGCAGAAATTACAGTCAATAGAAGACCAAGGGGACATAATTACAGAAAGACTGCAGGTTCTGCATTAGCTGGAAAATTGCAGCCATTTCATTGTGGGAGTAAAGCTATTTTCTTTTATTTTAAAGTGGATCCTTCACCTTCCAAAGGGCTAATTATGGTGCTGCCTACATGTTGTGCTCATAGGCTCCAATTTCATCTTTTCATTAACCACAACGGCAAATAACAAAATTGTGCCCGCTCTCTGGAAGCATCTTCGCGACGGCTCCCACCACAGGCGGGAGGGACACAGCCATCACTCATCTCGTGACTCAGGCCATGTTTTCCATAATTGAGCCCTCCGAGGACCTTGTCAGAGGCTCCTCCTCTGGCTCAATCGAAAGAATTCATGAAACAAGGCGTGTGGGCAGCAGCTGGGAGGAGGCCCAGCAGGGCGAGTGGAGGGAGGGGGCACAATGGCTGTGAAGAGGAGATGCCCTAAAATGATGTTTATGGAGTGTCTTTAATGGTATGGGAGAATGTTTGAAATATAATGTTTAGGGCAAAAGCAGGATAGACAATATAAGGATAGTAGGACTGCAATTGCATAAAATACTTATCTCAATATAAAGCTATTATGATTTTTGACATCTGACATTTATTGCAGCTCAGTTAACAGACTTTTTAACATCCAAATATAACTCAAACCTTAACCTCACAGAAATGCAGGAACCTAAGGTCTCCTTCTTGTTATTTCTAACCTCCTAGGAGAAAAGGGGATTTCTTTACTCCAGGGGTGTCCCTTACCTCTTCTTCCAAACTCTCCTCTTGACTCACTTTTCCATCCCCTGAGAGGTCTCAGCACAGTTCCACTGCACCTGCTCATCTCCCCAAGCCCCTCTCTCTTGCAGGACAAGAACACCTCACTGCAGCCCCCAAGATATCAAGTACATCAGACTGTTATTTATGAAAGAGACTTTTATCCTAACGGTTTGAGAACAGTACGGAGAGGGAGGTGCTGCTGCAGAGGGCAGGGAAATGCTGAGAGCGAAAAATCAGGCGTCAGTGCCTGAGTCTCACTCAGCATGCTGGGCCCTGAGCAAAATCGGCCTGACTTCTTGTTACTGAGAGGCAGGAGGCCAGCGCTGGTATCACGGCCTTTCCTACTCTGCTTGAGTGCACGTGCGTTCCTGTGTCTCCCACTTGCTGTCCCTCCTGGTGTCTTTCAGTGACCCCTGATAGATCTCTCTCTCTCTCTCTCTCTCTCTCTCTCTCTCTTTCTCTCTCTCTCGCCCACCCCACTTTCTCTTTCTGTGTGACTCCATCACAGAAAAGCTGTTCTCTCCTTTCAACAGAGGGCTAAAACATTTGTTTGATTTATACACAGAGAGTTCAGAAAACTTTTCTTTCAATGTTTCTTTCAGACTAGCAGAGGAGAGTGAGGGAGGCGCGTTCATAAACCCATTAAGGTGTCTTCCCAAACAAATGTCTTCCTTGTCCTTCCACAAAAGTACAGAAACAGCTGCAGCTTTAAAAATAGCATGCCTTCGTCCTTTGAAGGAAGCCAGAAATTTAACACTGACTGTCTTTGCATGGCAAGAAATGCTATATTTATTTATTTAGTTCTACTTTTCTGAATTTTTCAAGTTGTCCAAGGCAAGCATAAACTGCTTTATCATAAGAAGCTTTGGAAACACCCAAATGCCCAAAAATAGATGACTGAATCAAGAAGATGTGGTCCATATACACCATGGAATATTACTCAGCATTCAAAAAAGATAAACACATGCATTTTGCAGCAACATGGATGGCGCTGGAAGGGATCATGCTCAGGGAAATAAGCCAGAAAGAACAAGAAAAATACCGGATGGTCTCACTCATAGCAGGAATCTAGAAAACTTAAATAAGGGACCAGGAAAATGAATAACTATAAGAAAGTGAAAATCAAAATCAACAAAAAACTATGAACCAGAGACACTCTTTGGGGGGGGGGGGGCGGGAGGGGAGGGATTGGGGTCAGAATGTGGGGGTTGCAATTGTATGGGGAATATAAAAATAAAATTGATTATTAAAAAAAAAAGAAAATCTCCAATGTATTGTCTACCTGCTAGATATCTAAATTAATTTTCACCACAGTCTTAATAGGTAGACATTAATATATCCATATAGGGGTTCAGAAAGGTCAGGCAATTTGCTCAAGGACACACAAGAAGAGCTGGAAATCAAAGTAGACCTTCAACCCTCAGCCACTAAATTGTGCTGCTAATAGGGGCCCAATCTCGATGCTCCCTGCAAGCGCAGGCCTGCCACACACCTGAAAGCTTACTAGATCACCTGGGCTGCCTCACTGGCTCCTCACTATAACTGCAAGTGTTCTGGACAATGTGCTTCACACTATCAGCTTTTGCTCTGCCATCAACATCAGGCCTGTCACCTGGGGGAGGACCTACAACCTGAACCTATTGAATTTGAAAGTGGCATATGACTTGCTTAGACTAATAAAATATGGATGGAAAGAACATGTCAGTTCCACACAAAAGCAGTAAGAACCAGCAAGTGATTCTCCAGATCTCTCTCCCTTCTACCACAAGGCAACATCCCGGAGCAGTCCAATGTATAAGCAAGGAGAAGTTGACCCATAATGGACATGGAACCTCTGCAAAAAATAGACTTTTGTTTTTTTAAGTCACTGTGATATGTGTGTGTGTGGGGGGTGGGGCAGGGGGGCAGAGGGTGTTGTTACTACAACATAAATTAGCTTAAGTTAACTGCCTCTATAACACCAAACCGCAAGCTCACAGGGAATTGCTAATATGTTTCATACTTCCACCTTTTGGAAAGAAAAAAATAGAGGGAGTCTTGACCAAAGCATGAGTGTGAAAGTCTCCTTCTCCTTTCTGAAAATGGCCTCCTCCTCTGGTGTGCATTCCTGCAGGACACTCTCCTGATGGGGCAGCTATCAGAATCAGTCCCAATTTCAGGTCCTGGAACCCACCATGGAAAAACAGGTCAACTAGAGCTAGGCCCACACAGGAGGGGCCCTCTGCCTGCTTTCCTCTCCCTGAGGGCCACTGAGCTCTGACCAACTGGGGAGACCACGAGGACCAGGTGCCATCTGCTTCACAAAGTGAAACAATAAAGATGGACAAAAGGCAGGCTCCAGGATAGTGCAACCAGTAACCATCACTGGTTTGAAATCTGGAGAGCCACACTCCCAGCTTTCATAGTCCATGCTCTCTGTGTCTTTAGCACAGTGGCCTTTGGGGGAAGAATGGAGATTTAACCAAAAAGCCAGAAGCTCAGAGTAAAAGGAATAGCTGTTATCACTGGGGAATAGGCAGGAGGGAAAGCAGACACTGCTCCTGCCACTGGATGAAGCAGTAGTGATTTTTCAAAGAAACCCTGGGGGCGTAGACATGATCATCTCATCCTTAAGTGACTCCATTGCTAGTTCTGTTGTGAACTATCTTTATTCAATGTGTTCTTTCCTCAGGTTGTTTTATCCTTCTCGCATTCTTTCATCTAGGTCATCATTCTCTTTCCTTCACTCATTCTGTAATTCATTCATTTCTTGCCTCATTCAGTCAGTGAGACCGCTGAGCATGTTCTAGATATTAGCAGCCAGAGCAGCATACAGAGGAGGTATGAGTAAAGTGATGTTGCATTGGCCTGGAGGTTGTCGTGGATGAGCCCCCAAATATGTGACACGAGGTGATATGATGAACTGGGAAATGCAGGCTTTATAACAAAGAGTTGAAACACTGCACACAAACAGCAGTAAGCAAGCAAGCCGAAAGAAATTTACTTAAAGACGCAGGTCAGCTCCAGAGATCAAAGCTGCAAGGGTTAAATAAATGGGCTGACTCCTGCCAGCATTGAGCAGGCCTGAGAAGATTTACTCAAAGACAGATAACAGTACAGCTCCTGCTGAGGACTGAGGCTGGGAGGTGGGGGTCGGTCCTCAATGGGTTGCCGCTGGTAAAAAAAACTTCAGGGTTTTTATAGTTATGCTCATGTTTTGGGCCTAGGGCATGAGCTGTGGTGACTGTGCAGTTTCCTGGTTGGTCAACCTTGGCCATTGTCCTAACATAGATTAACTGGTGATAGCATCATGGGCTTTTTTCTTGTTATTGACTTTTCTCTCTTGTTATGTCTCCTGCAGTCCAATTCCCTATCTTTTTGTCAAGGTCTAGTCTCTCAGGCAGGGCAGGGCCCAGCAGGGAAGGGAAGAACACAGAACTAGGATTCACAGCTGAGTTTTTGCTGCTACAAAAACTTGATGAGTTTTCAGTTCTCGATATTATATTAGGGCCTGAGATATGGGGAAAACTTCTTCCTTGCTACAACTGCAGCTGTAACCCCTGCCTCACTGCCAGAAACTTTGGCACAGAATCTGGAGCCACGTGGGGTCCTATGTCATTGCATGAACTCCCGTAGACAAATACTGGCTGGTAGAAGGTATAGCAGACATAGAGATGTTCTCAGAGGTGCCTTTATAAAAGGCTGACTTCCCAAGGGGGAGGAATATGGTTTCCTAACAGCCTCTAGCTATTAGCTTCTTCAGGGTCTGCCCTCAGTTGAGCTCCTCTCAGGGAAGATCCCACCCAATGACTAAGCAGAGCGGGACATGGGGACCTGTCCATGCACCCAGTACAGTTCTTACCTCATGGGCAATCTGACTCTGGTGCTCCATGAGCTGGCAAAGACCTTCGGGTCTGCATCATGATTTGCCAGCTGCCCCAGCCCAATCCTGCTTCTTCCCTTCTCCTTCACAGGTGTCACTCCCAAGTACATCTTTTGCTCCTTCTTTAACTCCATCTTGGCATCTGCTTCCTGGAAAACCAACAAGCAGAAGGGCAGGAGGAAGAGTGTGAGCTAGGAAAGAAAGAAGAGCTTCCTCTCAACCCCAGAGTCCTATAGTCAGACGAAGCATGGTTTTTTCCAGCTCCTTCTCAGCAGTCAGATCAAAGTTTATGATTGATTTTTCTGCAAGGAGTCCTGTCCTTCTATTCTAGAACTCTCATGATAAATATGCGACAACACTATTTAGTGTATATACCAGGCTAGGGGAAGACCAGGACATAGCCCTGTACCCAACAGATCAGCTGGACCTGCATAGACCACTGCAATTGTGAGCATTAGAGTTGATCATGAAAGGGCCATTGAGACACTGCAGGTCAGGGCCTTGCTGAGGAAGTAAAGTGGAAAGAGTAACATGATACAACTGCGAAGATACAGATCAGGGAGGGCTATATGGAGGAGGAGGTTATATTTGATCTGCCCCTTGAAGAGCCGGCTCCCTGGAGACACAGGGACAAACCAAAGCCACAACCTGCTCTACACACATGTGTTTAGAGATACGCACATAGACTGAAGTATCTCTTAGGCCTCTTTGGATACCAACAACAGAAACTGACTCTGGCTAATGTAAAAGAAAAGATTTTCAGGGAGGCCACTGCCAAACTGAAGAACCAGGCAAGGGGTAGACAAAAACCTGGACCCTGTGTGGCAGGAACTTTTCAGCAATTCTGCCAGGGTATGGCTATGGATGAATGCTGCCATTTTTAGCATCTTAGCTGCTCTGCTCTCATTTGATTCCTAGGGAGAGGTACCATGTCTTCCCATTAGGTGGGGTATGTTCTAATGCTTTGATTAACAGGCCCAGAATGACAGTATGAATACTCCAAGATGTGAGAAGAGAACTAGGAAAATGTGAGGTCATGAAAGAAGTTTTTACAAAGGCAGTGGCCAACATTATTGAGACAGCACACAGGTCTAGGAGAACAAAGATTTACCCAGAGAATGTGCAATCAACAGAACAGTTTCAGTGTAGAGGCTGTGACAGAAGCTAGATGCTCTAGGTTGAGGAATAAATCAGAGGAGAGAAGATGTGGGTAGACCATTGATCTGAGGACTCTGGATAAGAAGACAAGGCAAGAGGTTGACTGTTGGATAGGTCATTGGGTCAAGGAGGGGTTATTTTAGGAGATGAGAGACTTGAGCCTCTTTGCAAGTCAAAAAAAGGAGCAGAGAAAAGGAAATGATGCAGAAGCCAAAGAGAATGGTCGTGACAGTCAGATCCCAGGGGCAGGAGGATAAAGCAAGGGTTTAGGCAGAAGGGCTGACTTTTGAACTCCATCTTTGCCATTGTCATCTATTCCTTACTGCTCAGCATGTGTTATTCATCATGTGTTCTTGTGCTCTGTTTGCTTAAGTGTGTTATTTTAACCCCAATTCAACCATAAGCTCCTTAAAGGTGAGAATCTTGTCTTTGTGAGTACAACAGGAATGGTGCTGCATAAGGAATTAAGGGATCAGAGTTCTAGGACTAATTTCTATCACCAGATTGTTAGTCTTTTAATTATGCTAGTGGCCTGGCCAAATAGGTTTTTAATTTTCTTATAAAATATAAAGGCTGCAGGTAAATAGTTCAGAGATTGTACAGCAACTCTTCGATGTGTATCAGACTCCTGTTTATACACAGCCATCCTTAGAAAGTGACTTTGGAGTTTATTCTAGTCATCTTGTACACTCAAAATGGCTGCTTAGTCTCCAGACTCATTCACATTCCAGGGCTGAAGAAGGAAGACACAGAGAGATGGCATTCCTATGTTTGGAAAGCAAAGCCTTCCTAATAACTTCAAGCAAACTCCCATTTCCTTCTCATGGAGAGTTCACATGCGTGGGCATCAAGCACTCTACAGTAAGTCAATGTTTCACTGACTCTGGCTTCCTTGCATCCCTGCCTTCCTCTTAGCAACATCTCTAGAGGTCTCCTTTGAGAGATTTACCTCACTCCACTGTGAGGATTTTAGTGGGAGAGTGAATTCAGGCACCTTCTTCTCAACATGCAGGGTTGAAGGAATTAGTCAACAACATCTTCCCCCGGAGAGCCCGCAGAGAATGTTCTGATCTGGATCCAACAGGGGGCCTCTCTCAGAACTTGACTCTTGAGTGCATGACCTAGGGATGGAAGAAATGGTTAGAATTAACTCCTCTAGCCCTGCAGTGACATCTTGACAAAACCATTTCTTTGAAGAGATAATTCCAAAGGTTTTCACTTTCTAGCTTTTCAGAACTGCTTCCTCTGTCCCTTTCCCAGTCTGAATTTCCAACCTTCCTGTTAGTTCCCAAGGTCCAATCCTACCAATAAATTTCCTTTTACTCAGGAGAGACTGTTATATTTCTTGCACACACACACACCCCAAAAAATCTGAAGGATACTCCAACTTTCTCTCTGACTAGCTCATGCATGTGATCTTGAGAAAATGATCTGACCTCTTTGATGATCTCTCTTTATCAAAAAATAATGGATTATTCTTGATATGCTGTCCATTGTGAACAATGTATTATAACTTTGACCTTTTTGTATCAAGTCTGCCCAGATGGACATCAAAGTCAGGATTAGAGTTTTAGCAACAGGGGTAGAATATAAAAGCCCTATTAGGAAAGATAATTTACAGCATCAGAGTGTTACTGCTGGAACATTCCTTAGATAATTAAACCTGGGTAGATGGTAACCAAAATCCACTCCACTGTGTATGTCACCAGAGGGCATTGTTTTCATTAGAGAAGAACACTATTCAGTACCTTCTTGCCATAATTTCAAGTGCCCACTTATGAATTCTCTGTTTTGATTTTAAGACTTCTTAGCTGCCCTTTGTACACACTGTTTGGGGGAGGGAGTCTTTGTTTTCTTCTTTAAAGCCTATCCTGCAGACATGCATATCTGCCTTACAAAACTTCAGAACAGAGGGCAGAGGCCTCTGTAGATTCCTAGTCCCTACCTTCAAGGAAAAATTACTTTGTTAGAACAGCAAAGTGGCCCCAGTTTGGCCTTCTGTTCTAGCAAAAGCTCATTGCTTAGCTTCATTTAATAATCCATGAAACATTTCTATTAACTTTACTGTGTGAATAGTGCAGCTGCAGAATGGATAAAAAGAAAAAGTGAGAAGCAGGAATAAAAAAGATGGAGAAAATGAAAATAAGTGAGTTCTTAAATATTTGATCAAGGCCTATTTTCAGATAAGCAGTAACCACCTTGGACCCTCAAATGCCAACAGAAGTCACAAAACACCATTCTGAATTATTTAAATGACTAGGGGAATCTTTTTTAATTCTTACTACTTTTAAATGAATATGTAGCCTTTCAAATTAACCTCTGCTTAAATATTTAACACAGACCTTGGGTCACATATAAAATTGCAAAAGTTCTCAGTCTAAAATTCACCTGTAATTATGAATCAGATTATAAGTGCATCTGAACCACCCCTTTAATTGTAATTTTTCTCTCTCTACTCCAACAATTCTTTTGAGCTGCATATTTACTGATTTTGTTTATATATTTTTCTTTGCTCAATTCATTCATTCAATAAATATTTATTGAATCCCTACTAAGTGCCAGGTAGTCTTCTAAGTGGGAGGATATAGCAGGGAACAAAATATCGATAGATTGAGACTCAGCCTTTTTAGAACTCAAGTGAGAGAGACAAATAATAATTAAAAATATGTTCCAGTGGCAGATTGTAAGTGGAATGAATGCAGTGGTAGGGGAGTGTTTATTTTTTTAGGTGAGGTGTCTCTTAGATAGCTGATGAATTGAACTAGTTACTTTGAGAGTCTGAGAGCAGCAGTGCAATAGCTCTGGGGTAGAGCAGGGCCAGTGTGTTCAAGGAAGCAAGAAGGCCAAGGAGACTGCAGGTGAGGAAGGGCCGATAGTCGTTGTCGGGAGATAATGTCAAGGCTAACGTGTTCAGGCAGACCTTGTGAGGACCTTGAAGTCCATTAGAGAGGACTTGGGATCTTACCCTCCTTGTGCTGGGAGCCACTGAGGACTTTCAAGCAGGGAAGAGTTGGGAATGTTTCATGATATCAAAGGATCAATTTTGCCCCGTAAGTGTGGCCATTTGAGCCAGGTTGACAAAAGACAACTTTCTTGGGGAGGTCTGTTCAGGGATCATGTAAAAGAGACTTACATTGGCATCTTCTTTTCATTGCTTGTAAGAAAACACCCACCTTCTGAAGTGCATAGAGTGACTGAAAACCTTCTTTGGTCATTTTAATAGTCCACCATCTTCCCTTTTACATTTTATTTTTACTCAATCAAAGCTTTTCCTTTCTCAGTGATAGCTCAGAAGCCAAGGTTATGGGTTCCATAACTAAAAACAGAGGTTGAGCCAGTTCCATCTCCACCTGCCCAAGAGCCAGAGTGTCCCCAGAACACACCTCTCTGTCTGAGATGGTGACTGTCCCATATCTGCACATTAATTACAGCACAAAGTGCCCCCACCCCTTTAGGTGATAGAAAGAAGCTACAAAATAGTGTCATAGCTTGGCCTCATTTGGTCACCACATTTTTATGCCTTGGGACAATTTGTAAAATGTTCAAAAACCAGCTCATCTTTCAGTTCAAATTTTCTCCCTTCAGAGACCTCCCTCCCACAAATTTTCTTGGATGGGATAATTCTGAGGGATGTTCTTCACTATTTTACAGAGTTCATCCACAGGATTAAGCAGCAGCTCATTTAACAATGAGCCAATCTAAATAAAGAGTGAAACTAAGGCAAGTTCAAATCACCAGCAATTGAGTTTATTCAGGACTAGCAAAGGATTTTCAATTCAGGAAACACATGCTATTGCAAGCTACAGGTGAGTCTGCTGGGCCTGGTGTGGGCTGTGTTTATGGGAAAGGAATGCATAACCAGAGTGCCAACAGTGCATGTGTTGGCTTGAGGATGGGGACAGCTTCTTGGCCGATGTCATTGATGAGGACATAAGTTTCAATCTTCTCTAAAGCCAGTGTTTACTGGTTATCCGTCTCTCAGTTCTTAAGTTCTGTTCTTCTAAGTGTGCATGCATTGGACTCTCCACTTCACATCTTCTGTTCTCTTTTAGATTGAAGTTCTTTCCCCAACGTGTCTTTTATTGGACCGCCTTTCCTATCCCGCATTAGTTTTCCTTTCTTCTGTTGGTGTCCCCTTTACTTCCCAAATAAATTACTTGTATTGAATCCTTGTTTTAGGATCTGCTTCTGAGATACTCAAACCTAGACATCCTCTCATAAAATGCTCCTCTTTTTTGATATGGCATTACCTGACCGCCTTCCTTGAGCCATAATAGCAGGATTCTGGGGAATGTAACTTACCGATTTGATATAAAAATATTATCCCCATTACACCCATTACCCTGTAGCCCTTTGTGCTCTCAAGCAAAGGACATGACTCTAAATATTCCTCCTTCTGAACTATTAGGAGCTAATTGTTTCTCCAGAATGGATTTCTCAACCACTACACATCACCCACCTAAGTTATGCAGAGCTTGGCTATTATGCAAGGTTCTTACTCCCACCACTAGGAGACACTATTTTGTGCCCAGGAAGCCAGATATCCTCTAAGATCCACCCTTAGTCTTTACTGCCCGAGGGAAAGAGTCATCCTTCTCATGGGAACCATTCTTGCTCTTGTTCTGTGTCAGCCTTTCCCTCCCTACGTCAAGACACTGACTCAGAATGATGTAGCTTTTGGTTTTAATCCAACCTGTGGTACCAGCATGCTACACACTGTTTCTTACAGGTTTCTAACCTTTCTCAGGAGCCTCCTAATCTTCTGGGAAACAAAGGAAATTATCGACAGGAGAATAACCAAAGATAATTCTCCTTGAAATCATTTCATTAATCTCAGGGTGGGAATGGTCTTTCCTAGTACGATACAAAATCCAGAAGTAATAGAAACAAAAGAGCAATAAGTTTGACCAATATTTAACATTTCTGAATTGTTAAAAACGTAAAACTTTTAAACAGTGGAAAAAACACCCAAAGATAATTATCCTTGAACACATGAATATTAAGCCACTTAACCCCACAAAAGGGAGGAACTGTTAGTTTCAAATTTGGAGAAGGAAACAGGTTTTGTAAAGTGACTTTGCCCAAGGTCACTTGTGGAGCCACACTTCACACCCAAGATCCTTGGTCTTCAGTAGCTGGCCAAAGGGAGGCGAGAGCAGAGAAGAAGGAAAACTGAACAGAGAAAGGGGAATGGCTGAACTCTCTGAGGGGAGGTGGGGTGGCAGAGAGGGAGTGGATCAGCCCCTTCACCTGGGCTACATTGCTGCCAACTGTACCCCCGCGCTAATACAAGAGGGACACATATGGGCCTACCTAAAAGTGGTGACAGTGGAACCACACAGCCAACCTCAGGGGAGCACTATGAGGATCTCGTGACGGGGCAGGGTCTGAGAGCCAGCTTGATGAAGCACTCTCCATACTAAGTGAGAACTTGTCACTGACATTAGAAGTTGGAAATGAAGGGCCTCCTCTGGTGGTGCAGGCGGTTGAGCGCAGCACTAGGAAGCTGCCCACAGCCTCTGCAGTGCAGGTTCAATCCCTGCGGATGGTAGAGCAACCCACATGGCATGGCAGACCTCTCCTGTCTTGCCCACTGCTCCCCTCAGCAGTGTATTTCATCAGTCTGCCTGTTCTGTTCCCCTCTCTGTCTCTGGTGACTCCTCTCACCCTTCTGCACATCTGGCCTGTACCCCGGTTCTTGTATAAATAAATAAATAAATCTTAAAAAAAAGAAGAAGAAGAAGGTGGGAATGAAGTGCATCATCCTTAATATCTCCAGTTCACTCAGGAAATTGAAGGAGCAGAAAGTAGAGCAAGGCTGAGGGAGTGGAAAGCTTGCTGGCAAGGCTGGTGACCACAGAAGACATATAGGGGCAAACGCTGGCTTGTGGTTACTTCACACAGCCACTTCCAGGTAGCAAAGGGGAAAAGTCCTTAGGCATCAGAAAAGCACCAGAACAGCAGAAAGTCCCCAAGAACCCTTATAAAAAGGAAGTCTGCCTTTACCAGTAATGGGCTCTGCTCTTGGACCCCCTCCTGCTGTCAGGAGTCTTTTCTTGCAATAAACCTGAACTTGCTAACTTTCAGTCCAGTGTGTCGGTGCTTATTCTACAGTCTCCGAGACACACACGAACCCTATCAGACGGCAACAAAATCCTGTTGACAGAAACCAAAGAATCTGGGTCTAGAGGGTCCCTTATTGCATGGACCCTGGGAGGACAGGAAGTTATGGAGGCCTCTGAATGGAGAGAGGAAGCCAGGTCCCTGAGTGAAGCAAATCCAGGAAGTAAACTACCTGAGAAGATATCAGGAGGATATGGACCTGAATTGCCAAGGTTTGTTTCAATACCTTTTCTCATTCCAAATAAATGTTCGTTTGCAAAGCTTGATTCTGTAGGGCTTTCTGAAATAGCCCTCCCTCCCGCTCCCCACACCATTGTATAAGCTGCAGGTCCCAGAAGAATCTTCATCCACTTCTGGCTGAGGTCTCTGAGCTCACCAGAGCAGGATATGACAGCAGAGGTATAAATTTGTCAGGAGAAGGGAGACAGGGGCTCAGTGAAACAGTAAATCCTCATCTAACATGGCAGAAAGTCAATAGATAAATCAAGAAATTGCAATATAAGCTTATTTTCTTAGTGACAAGGGGGTGACCACAAGAAGGACTAAACTGAAAAAATGATATAAGGGACTATGTGTGGTAAGCAAGTGAGACGGGCCTGTTGCTTTCATTTTAAGAACATCTAGATACCTTTACTTCATAAAAAAAAAGTGTCCATGTTTTACTTGTATGTTTAATTCAATCTTAAAAATGTAAAAGTAAACGGGAATGAAAATGAGGAAATTTTAAAAAGGAGAATAAAGAGAAAATGTGCGAAAACATAACCCAAAAGAGCATGCCATAGTCAGGGGAAGCAGCAGGAGGGAGGGGTGTGGGCGGGAGGCGTGGCTTGGGCCGAAGGGGCGGGATGCAGGGGGCCTGTCCCCTTAGGCCCCGCCCCAGTGAAGAGGGGGTGCCGATGTCCCTGTGACTCCGCCCACATTGGGGAGCCGGGGAGTGGGGGCAGGCCGGGGCGCCTTAGGCCCGCCCCCCGCGCGGGGAGGGGCGGACTCGCCGGGACTGGCGGCGGCGCTCGGCCTAAGGTCGGGAGAGCTGTCCGGGTTGGGCCCCGGGTGCAGGCCCGCGCGCGCGGCCTAGGCCCGAGTCCTCGGCGGCCCCCGGGGCTCACCGAGTGCCTGTCTTGTGGAGCCTCGCGACGTGCAGGTAAGCGCAGCCTGGCCAGCCCTGCGAGACCTCTGCCTTCGCGCTCAGAGGCCGAGCCCCCAATCCCGAGCAGGCACTGGGGTGACAGGTGGCAGCGTGCTGCGCAGCTCGGGAGTCTGTCCCGGTCCCCCAGAGCGCCTCCCCCCTACCCTCACGCGCAGCTCATTGTCACCCCAGAATTATCAACCCGACCCCCCTACTGCTGTGGCTCTGACTCCAGCCCAAAGGAGTCGAGTTCGGATCCCACCTTCAGCTCTCCTGCTTCAATAGATACAAATAAGTTTCCAACAAATACTTAACCGTGTGTGAGACGCTCGCTCATGGTGCTGGCCAAGGAATGTGGTGCCCGCCCTCGCGAACCTGACTGTGTAATGGGAGAACCCCACAGCCTGAAGATATGAGCAACAGAGGTGTTCAGGTTTTGACTGTGGAAGTTTTGGGAGAGCTTTTAACCGGTGGCCCCCTTCTGTAAAGGATGCTGGAGCTGACTCTTCAGTGAGAATCCGAAAGTTCCAGTGTGGACAACAGAGCACACATTTTCTTTGGGAGAGACTAGCTTGTTTGAAAAAAGGAAGGTCAGTGGGACTCCTACAGATTGCTGGAGGAAAGCAAGTTCCGTAACTCTCTGTAAAATGGGCCCTTCTGACTGCTGGATGCTTGAGCTGTTGAATGTAAATCCTTAATGGTGTTAAAGGTGTGCAGTGAGTGAAGTAAAGGTGAAGACTAAACAGGGTGCCTGTCTTGGAGCAGACTCACTTCCCCTCTCTGTGTCTTCCCTTTCCTTGTCTGGGTAGAATCTCTCAAACTCTCTGCTGTCTAAAATGATGACAGGTTTGACCATTCACTCTTGAGACATTTAACTACTGCCCGCTGAACACTGGCTTTGAGCGTTCAGAGAGAAGTCAGAACTCCTGAACCGACAGTTCGGCCCCATGGGCTTTGGGAGCCAGGGATGGCTCTGACCCCTGGCCTTGCTCTGGAAAGCCCCTCTGCCTGCTGCCTGATACAGAAAGTGCCACCTGTTGCTTCCAGCTCCATGAGCCCCCTTTTTTCCTCTCTTCTCCACCCCCCCTCCCCATCACAAGTCTCCCCAACTGAGCATCAGTTTCTTCCTTACTTTCACAAAATCTTCCTAGAGGCAACATTGCTGCTGGGCTATTGCTGAAGATCCCTCAGATCTTGAAACCCCAAAGATTTAGGAGAGTTCTTTGGAAACACTGTCAACTTATTGGCTTCAATTGATCCCACTTTCTATGACTGTTAACTCACTGGTGTTGACTCAGGATTTGTTCCATGAAAGTGGGACAACACAGTTAAGAGAAGAGTCTGATATGGTTTGTGAATAGTGGTTAAAAAAAAAAAAAGGGTAGATGTTAACAGAAGGGTGCTGGAGGGGGAGACAGGGCCTCTGTGCAGCCCTGTTGCCCCTCGCAGGCTGTGGCAATATCAGCAGCCTCAGAGAGAAGGGAAGTACTAGGCCAGGCAATCACAAACTTGGATTCGGATTCTTACCTATCACGCCCCAGCTCTGTGACAGACCTGGGCAGGTCATTGTGGTCTGACTGTGCAAGCTTAACATAGTACTGGCATATGGTTGGCCCTGAAGAAATGTTTAGCTCCCTCCTTCCTCAAAATGAACTAAAATAGAAATAATAATAGCGCCTAACTCCAAGGTTTATCATGGAGATTTAATCAGTTCATGTCCTTAAAATACATAGAGCAGTGCCTGAATTGTAGGAAGTTACTGTTACTACATTTGCTATTATTCTGTATTCTAGGCAAAAATTGGTGAAACAAGATAGGCAGAGGTTGGGATGTGGCGGTGAGTGGGGTGACTCTGAGGGACTGTGCAGGGTGATTAGCTGTGGGAGTTAAGTTATCTGCTGCATTGGTTTTACCCGAAAGCATCAGCCTGGCAGGAAGAAGGGTGTTCTCTACGTGATAACAGGCCTCTGGACAGCCACACTGTCAGAGGCCTGGAGAGCTGGCATGTCTTTGAAGACTCAACCCAAAGAAAATGCAGCAGAACTGTATTATCTCCCAAGTAGTCTTGGGAGAAAAATAGGATTGAAAAGCTCTAAAAAGTTTTTTATTGGGACTATGTCCTAACCCCCAGCTGGGTGTGGGTTTCCTGTTACCCTGGCCTAGTTTTTTTTTTTAAGATTTATTTATGTATTTATTTATTTATTTATTTATTTATTTATTTATTTATTTATTTATTTATGCAAGCACTGGGTACAGTCAGAAGCACAGGAGGGTGAGAGAATTCACCAGAGCCAGAGCGGGGAGCAGAGCAGGCAGAAGGACCGAAGTACACTGCTGAGGGGAGCAGCGGACCGCAGGAGAGGTCTGCGGGCCATGTGGGACCCTCCTCCAGTGACCGGGGAGCAGCTGGGGATCAAACTGGCACTGTAGAGCCTGCGGGCAGCTTCGCAACCCAGCGCTCAACCCCTGTGCCACCGGGGAGGCCCATCCCTGGCCTAGTTTTGACCCCTGCGCTGCCCTCTAATGCATGTGGGAGTTGCCCAAGACTAGTCTTGGAGCTGTGGAATCCAGTTCTGTAAGCCCTGCAGTTGACAGAGTAGTGAGCCTAAAATGAATGAATGAACATGAACACTCAAGGCTAACTAACTTCTCTGTGTTTAAGTGTGCTACTTAAAGAAAAAAGTATGAAGATAGGGAAAGATCACTAGGTTTTTAACCACTTGCTACGTGCCAAGCATTTTTATGTAGGTTGCAGCTTAGTGGTAAACAGCCCAGCTTTGAAATCAGGTGAAATTGCCTTTGACCTCGTCTGTGTCATAGAAGCTGTTACCTCAGTTGGCATCTATAAATTAGGAATCATTGTACCTATAGGTATTTCACAATTCAGAAGACTGTTATAAGCATTCAGTAATACTCTTAAGTATATGAAGTACTGCCCTCAACACATAGCACTTGGTATGTTAAGTGTTAAGTGAAAAATAGCTGCTATTTATTTATTAATCCTCCCAATAATTTCCACTGGGATGAAGAAATGGAAGACCATAGACACAGATGGGAGGTGTTGATTCTGAACTTAGTCCCATCTGGAAGCAAAGACTCTCTGCAGACACTAACTAGACAGCTTGTGTGAAATGAAGTAAACTTTATGTGCATTTCATTCATTACTTAAAGTACTTGACTATGTGAAATCTTAAAAGGAAAAAAAACTGCAAAATGATAATTTATGTGCCTTTCAAGTTCAGGTATTTTATCTTCTAGATAAATCTTCCATGCATCTATGTTAAACCACTTTGGGCTGTCGAATCTCTTAAATAAAGTGGCTTGTCCTGACCACTGTCTGTCTTTGCTCGTTTATCATAATTCCCTAGTAAAGGCAGACAGATCACATTTTGCAGGGCAGGCCTTGGGACAGGAGCTCCTGCCCCATGATTCTAGCTGTGCAGTTCTGCATGTGGTGTTTAACAAACTGTAGTGGACATAGACCCGCCGCACCAACCTAGGAACTAGGAATAGAGAAACATTCTGCACCTAGTATGAGTTTGGGGAAATCAGCTCCCAGGAAATCCAGGGTTCTCAGTGATGACTTTGGGGTGAAAGTGCTTGGGCAAGTGTGGCAGTGTCTCCTGGAACCAGAGCTACTTGTCCTTTCCACCCACGTGTGCGTGTGTGTGCCTCCTGCTCAATTAAGGTCTGACCCACATCTCTGTGTCTCCCTGTTGCCCCCGCCTCTGTAGAGAGCTGTCCCTAAAACTGGAGCAAAGGCAGAGTCACTGCCTGTTGCAGAAAAGACTTTCTGAATCCACCTTGTTATCCCATAGTCCCAGGGGGTACCTCTCAGCTTGCTGGGCCTGCCCTTCTCCAGCTCCCCTGGAGTTGCCTTCTCTTCTGGACTGTGAGCACTTCCACTGTGGGACCAAGTGTTCCTATTACCCAGCACTGTGCCTGGCTCCTTGTCCTCCCTCCTTCTCTTCTGTCTATAAATTCTTAAGTAGTCCTGCAGATTAGCATGCTAACAAAAATGATACAATCTCAACCCTTCATGTAATAATAGCCTGCAGACATTATGAGGTAAATTGTTAATTAAAACAGAATTAAGCACACAAAACACACACACAGTGTTAAATTATAAACTGGACTAACTGCCATGAAGGTGTGCCATGAGAATGTGTAAAGTTAGAACAGATAGGGAAATATAGTAGTATCAATGTAGATAGAGTAGGGCTATAAATGTTGTCTGGGGGCTTATATTCATTATTTATGTAACTTTGAAGACCGCTGGGTAGTATTTTTCTATAAATTTTAGTAAACAGTGTTTATGCTGCCAAGGTAATTTTATTAAGAATGTGTTCTTTTAAAAGTAATTGTGCTTTGCAACAGAAATGGGACAATAATGCTCATACTCCAACTACTTAACCCTTTATGGCTGCTGTCTGCTCCGGTGCTCCAGCATCACTCGTCTTTTCTAGGGTGGCAGGAGCAAGCAGTGCAGCTCATCTGAGGCTAGACTTGGTGCAGGGGACCCTGGAACTCTCTCCCTTTGGAGGACAGAGTGTATTAAGAGCCTATTGTTTCCTTTGACTCCCCGGACACACCAGGTTGAGGATCCAGCGTGGATTTTACCATGTCATAGTGGGCAGAGCTCACTGCTCTTGTCAGAAGGGCGGGCTACTGTCTGCCTCCAGCTGTGGTGGGTAGAGCTGGGAGTGATCCTAACCCCGCAGAGCCAGGCTGTCTCAGCACAGTCCTTCTCCAGGAGCCAGTGGTCCTCCCGAAGGATACACGTCTGCCTTTCAACCCATTTGGTTCCACTGAGAACAAGGGGAAAATCACACTGAAAGACCCGTTTTTTTTTTTTTTTTTTTTTTTTTTTGGGACCCTCGCTGGTGGCCGGGGAACGAACCTGCGCTGCAGAGGCTGTGGGTAGCCTCGCAGCCCAGTGCTCAACCGCTGCACCACCAGGGGAGGCCCTGAAAGACTCGTTTTAAAGAAGACATGATCCAAATAGCCCCAGGAAACTTTCTTTCTCTATGACTGAATATTATTAGAGAGTTATTTTATTTGTTTGGCCAGAGCTGTTGACAAAATACATCTTCAATTCCCACCAGATGTAGACCTTATTACTAGAGATGAGCTGCCGCCTTTCCCGAAGCAAAGGAAGGAAACGAGCATCGTGGTGCAGAAAATGAAAAGCCCCCTCCCGCTTCTTGGTGGGGTGGGTTTAACCACTGTATTCCCAGGGCACAGCATTTATAGAATTGTAATCATGTGGCTCTGAGCCATGGAGAAAAGAAGTGGCTCTGGAAATTTCCCTTCCATAAGGCTGACATACAGTGATGGTATTTATGCCTCTTGAAAGTGCATGTTAAGTGGTAGGTATTTATGAAACAGGTTCTGAGGAGTAAATGTGTCCATCAGTCAACATGGAACTTTTTAGAGCTCCTAAGACGGTTTTAAATTAGAGTCAATCTTCTTTCCTGCTGCCCCCCTTCCATCAGCCCCCTCCCATGCTTCCTCTCATAAAAATCAACTGTCAAGACAGGATGCAGCCCAGTAGGAGTGTTGGAACTGACTGGTAGCAGCAGAGTTAACCTGTTAAAGGCAGTGTGGAATTTAGTTCCTTGTTCCCGTCCTTCCCACCTAGACATTGTGTTTTGAAGAGAGGCAAATGTGGAGCGAAGTTGTCCAGCGCCTTCAGCCTGATTGCAGCCTAACCCCACTCACCAGCAGCTCCACTCAGCCAGTGTGATGGTGCAAAAGGTTTGCAATAGTAGGGCTGGGGGTGAAAGGTGATGAAAACAAGAGGTGCACACTAACTAGAATCTGGGCTCAATAAATGGGAGATAATGAAACGTCAGCCCCAGTGAGGGGATCACACCAGACCAAGAGCAGGCTTGAAAAGGCAGGAGAAGTTTCTCTGAGCAGGTGACCATGAAGACAGAATGCCTGCTGCAGGAATTAGTGTGTAGGAGTCTAACCTGAAATCAGTGCAGGCTTTCAAATGTGCATTTTAAATAACATAAATAGGTATTTATTACATGAGCCCTTTACTTAGTATCAAAAACTGCTTTTCTTTTTAATTCTCCCTTCTGGCCTTCATCTGGGGAACTTTTATGATGCTACTGGTCATTCTTCTCATAATTTTTTTTTTTGAGAAACAGTGTTGGTGTCTGTAGCACACTTTATATTTTGTGAGTAATCAGAGGACTGCAAATGATAAGAGGTTTCTGACATCACTGAAATGCCACTCATTACCCTTTGGCTTCCTCTGGGAATCCATCTCAAGAAAATAATGTGAAAGGTGAAAAGAGCTACTGTATAAAGATGCCTTATTATTTATAATAGTGAAAACTTAGACCTGAATACATGGTATAGGAGGATAGGCCAATAATAACAGAAGACCAGGTTGATAGAATATTATACGGTACTTAAAATGTGAAGTGCCATGGAAACCATTACATGCACAGTGGACAGATAACCATGACATTTAAGATGGAAAACAGTCTGCAAGGGAAGACACAAAATGGAACAATAGTTGCATGTGAATATTGGAACTAGGGATCTTTTTGTTTTCATATTTCAAACATTTTATATTGTTTTATTACTGATGGAACTGTTTTTTCATTCTAAAATGGTCTTTATGTGGTTTGCAGTTTTAAGGGTAGTGCATCAGTGACCTTATCCTGAATTCACTCTTCCAATTAACAATCTCTAAAGCCAGACTTAGCTCCATGGTTTGGACTAAGGGTCACATTCTGGGTCCCCTGGTTGGATGGCCTGCAGATGTGCTCACTTTGGCCCTGGAGGCTCAGAATCTCAGGATTTTTAAGTTAGGAAGGCTGTTGTCTCTCCCTGCACTGCAGCCTCCTATCCCTCTGCATCCTTCCACTAGTCACTAGTGGAAAGGGGTCTCAGTTTCAACGTTTGGGTTGGTCTCAGCAGCCTCTGCTACACACACACACACACACACACACACACACACACACACACACACACACACACACATGCACACATACACCCTAGGTTTTCAGTTGCCTGGGGCAGTTCCCTGCTAGTACCACTGGGACTGGATTTTAAGTTTTTAATACCAGCTCTCCTTGTGTTGGCTCTGTATCTCTGTATCCTCTGCCGGTTTGTGCTGACCAGGGCTTAGTACATCACCAACTATATGTTGTAAAGCACCAGTTCTCAAATTTACTCAGTTGACCAAACCTGGGGAAATCATGATCTGTGTCTTTATTTGAGACCAAGATTTGCTTCTGTGTGCTTTTGAGGGAGGAGATCCCAGGAACCATTAGCAGGAAGTGGGGAAATGTACCAGAGAGGCATAGCATCAAGCAGGTCACCAGTGTGGAGCTGTGGTGTTTTAACCTGTGGGATCTCCACCAGCTTTCACAGAGTCTGCCTTATATGGGTATATATTAACCTCCACTGTCCATCACTGGCTGAGCATTGCTCCTACAGGGAGGTTAATTCTCAGGGACTTCTAGAAGCCTGTGACCACCAGGTGAGACCAGGGCAAAGGAATGTTTTGATGCTAGTGTGGGCTCAGTCTCCCCCTAAAAGCTAGATGGCCTTTTCCCAAGATGTCCAGAGTAGACCTATTGCAATGCTTGTTACCCTAGTATGATGTTGAAATACCAGTCAAGGCCCTGTGAGCCTCAGAAGAAATGGTTCCATTACTGAAAGAATACACATTACCTAAATTTAGGAATATCTCCAGAAACAACCATTTATCCGAGAAACTTAGGCAGGGCAGACATCTAGGTGCACAGTTTTTCACCCCCTGCTTATGATTTAAGATCCCCTCTTCTGTAACGCCTCAGGCTCCTGTCCCATTTCTTAGCTCAAAAGACTGGTCTTTCAGTCATCTGATGTTAATTTGTTTGTTCATCCAACCTTAGAAGAGCCCAGAAGGGTGAGGGCATTTTCCCCTGCACTCCAGCACTGGCAGGTGAAGTCATGTTGACTTCCCAAGGGATGAGAGCTAGGGCACAGCACTGATGCTGTCTGCCGCGACATTCTTCCCTAAACAACACTGCACACGTTGAGAGACCCATTTACATCTGCATAACGTCGTATCCAGTTCCAAAAGCTTAAGAAAAAATCATGGGGAAAAAACTTTAAATAAGAAATATATTCCCATATTTTTTTCTATGAGTTGGGATAGACTACCTATATTTGATGTAAGGGCCAGCACAGCAGTGTTGTAAGGCTGTGCAGTTTGACACAACACTTTAAAGAGTGTATAATAAGATTGATCTTTGTTGTTGTAATGTTTTCCTTTCTCTTGTAGCTTGATTTTTCCTGTTATTTCTCAAGTCCATAAAGATGATCTTAAAAGAAAAATTCATTGGGAGAAAACATTTAACCTCATTTGTATCAACCCACGATTGTATCTCCATGGTTTAATATTAATATTGGATTCACTATACTGACACTAATAGCAGAGGATGGGAGAGAATTTCTGTAGTTATGGCTTTAGGCATGGTGATAAATGTTTTGTAGTCATTGCCTTTATATAGAAACACTCCATCTCCAATTAAAGATTTAGTGAGCTCTTCATCAAAATATCTATTAGCAATCGAGGCATACAGTATGGTTGTGCTGACATTTCAACTTAATTCACTCTGTAGTTTTGTGGGTCCCATCCATTTTATGTGCTTGTTTTATTTTTCCTATGCATGGAGGGGGAATAACAGAAGAAATTTGGGGCATACTGCAGATTCTGCAAACATTTTCCATGTATTTATTAAGTCTATTAGAATGTTTGTCACTACAAATGAAGGCCTTGCTCTAAAAGATGGTTTTGAATTGTCCATGTCACAAGTTCAATAGGGCTTGGTAGCTCAAATTTATATGCTTTGGGTTATGGATGTTTCAGAATTTGTATAGAAAGCGTTCAAGACTCCAGTGTTTTAGAGATATGAGACCTTAAAAAGCATGTGGTTCAGCATGCATTCCATAAAGACAGAGGCTGGCAAATAGCTTCTGCTCATGTGTGGTGCCCTTGTCCTGGGTCTGGCAGACATCACTCAGTGACTCCTGAGCCTTTATCCTCTATAGATTGCTCCCTGCAGCCCTTGCATCAGTATTGGCTCACGAGATGAAGAAGCTATTGTGACCAAAGACAGGCTGCCCCAGGATGTGCCCAAATGGCAGCTGATTATGAGAGAGAAGATTCAAGAATAATGTTTTGCTTAATTATCTCCATAAGCAGAAAATCTGGGATGGTCCAGGAGGTAGGAGACAGCCTTACTGCCTTATCTCTCAAGGCTAAGGCTTGCAAGGTCTGTTTTTCATTTTCAACACATATGTAGATGAACCCTGCAAAATTCCTTTTTCCTCAGATTCTTTGTCCTGTTTTCTCTTCTCAATGCATTGTCCTCCTGCAAGAGCCTATGTACTTCGTTGGAACCACCAGAAGGCAGGTTCATATTCTATAGCCCAGTGCATATAATTAAAGTTTGTCTTCTCTTGCTAATCTCCCTCATGTCAATTTAATTCTTCTCCAGCCTAGGACATAGAAGGGTAGAAGAAGATTAGCTTCCTCCCCAACAAAGCCTGTGCACTCCCCAGGCGCTGGCTGGCATGCCTTTGTGCTCTTCCTTGCCATTGCTGTGAATGGTTAACAAAGGAATCGTTCATAGTCTCTCTACAAAAGAGAAAAAAAAAAAAGGTGAATTCAGGAGACAATTGGTTTGATCACCTTGTGCCTTTTTAGTCACCTCTCTGTCCTGCAGATGATAGTTACTCAACTTAGCGAAGTTTGTGGTTCTTCCTTTTTCCTTTCTATTATTTTGCATTTTCCCCCTTCCTCCTTTTTTCCTCTTATGTTGCTCAGCAGGAAATCCAAAATTATTTATTTGGTCTCATGAAGTTTGGTTGAAGTAATTTGTATTAATGGGAATACACTGAAATTTTCATGTTTTTCTACCACTTTGGGAAGACTGCTTGGCTACAGGTCTCCAAGGTCACCAGCAGCCTCCACATGCCAAATCTGATGGCCTTTCTCTGTGGGAGTTCTGTGCAGGATTTGATACCACTGACCTGCCCACCTCTTCAACCTTCTTTCTTGGATTTTCCTCCTTTGACTTCTCTCCCTGTTCCCTTTCCATTGCTGGCATTGGCTGTGGGTCATCGCCAGGGTCTTCTCTTGGCCCCTCTTGTCAGTGTCCTCTGTCTAGCCCCATTTCCCACACCCCTGGTTTAACCTGTCACCTCTACATACCACCCTCCCTGGCTGCATCTCCCATCACACCTTCCCCATACAGAGCCCAGCTCTTTGTATCCAGCAGCTTTGGATCCAGATAGCGCTTCCTGTGGTTCCCACTGGTGTCTAGAATCAGTATGCTTCATTTGTTCTAGACTATTCTTGCTTTCATAGAGCCAACACAATACTTGCCCCTCTCAGATCATTTCTTCTACTTCCTGGGAATCAGAAGCAAACTGTTTTCAGCTTAGAAAACTTCACTCCTGGAAAATCAAGTGTAAGACAAGGGCAAGACCCAGAACAACTTAAATCATAGTGGCTTAAAAGAAAACAGTCATGGGCCTCCCTGGTGGCGCAGTGGTTGAGCGCTGGGTTGCAAAGCTGCCCGCAGCCTCTGCAGCGCCGGTTCCATCCCCGGCTGCTCCCTGGCCACCAGAAGAGGGTCCCACATGGCGCGCAGACCTCTCTGCCACCCGCTGCTCCCCTCAGCAGTGTACTTCGATCCCTCTGCCTGCTCTGCTCCCCGCTCTGGCTCTGGTGAATTCTCTCACCCTCCCACACTTCTGGCTGTACCCAGTGCTTATATAAATAAATAAATAAATCTTTAAAAAAAAAAAAAAAAAAAAAAAGAAAAGAAAACAGTCATTTTGCTATTATCTCTCCCATTGCTGGGGGTTGACTGGGCTCAGGGAAGCAGGTCTTGCTCTGGGTCTCTTATTCAGTGGCAGTCACATGGTGCCAGGTGGAGCCATCTCTGGGCATCCTCACTCAGTACCTGGCATGGGAACTCCTTGGCTGCTGGCTGGGATGCCTTGTCCTGGGGCCTGCTTCCTCCCCGTGTAGCAGCCAGGTTCTAAGAACAGTTATCCAGAGAAGACCATGGAGCAGCTGTGTGACCTTTCATAACTACCTCCTGGAAGTGTCGTAGCATCACATTTGCCATAGTTACTACTCTGCCCAGTTTCAAGAAAACAGAATGCAGACCCACCGCTCATGAAAGTGTGTGACCATCACATTGTGACTCAGTTGGGTAGTACCTCCTGCCACAGTTTCCAGGCATGTCTAATAATTCCTTTGAGAAGTGCTTTAGATGCCTCAGAAGCTCTATGTTTTGTTTAATTTCTTTTTTGGACAGGTAATCTATTTACATGGTTGGAAAATTAAGGAAAAACAAATATAAATGTACACAATGGCAATATTCTTTCTCATCATGTATCCCATACTTCTACCTCCCAGAAACAACCACTCTTATGTTTCTTTATATTCTTTCAGAGCTTGTTAACACACCGAAGTTTCTCTCCCTCCCTCCCATCCTTCTTCCCTTGCTTCCTCCCTTTTCTCTCAGTCTCCCTCCCCTGCTGCTCTTCTCCTCTTACCTACTCCTTCCTTCCTCCTCTCCCCACCCCCTCCATATCCACCTCCCCCCCAAAGAGCAGCACTTTCTGTAGTGTGGCTTTATCTTAGTTTGCTCTGAATCAGTGATCTCCATGGGTATGACGCAGTGTACATTCCTTCACTATCACAGACACTGCCACCGTGACTAACATACATGTGTCATTACTCAGGTGAGGAAATAAACTAGGAAGCCTTCCTAGAAAGCCATGGCTAGTCTGTGCCTCTTTTTCACATCTCAACCTATCGCAGCACTAATCAGACTTCCTCTCACCAGACCGCAGGCTCCCAGAGGCCATGGTAGCACATGTCCACACTGACTCATACAGGGAGCTCTGTGTCTGCACTGTCCAGAAGTGCCTGTGTCAAGGTGGGAAGGAGGCGGAGGTGAAGGAGAGGTGACTGAGTCCAGTTTTCTGGGTGTCCCTCTTCCTCTAATTTTGTTTATAGCCACATCTTGATGGCAGCTACTACTTCAGGCCTGTGTGGTTCCTCCCTCAGACTGTCACTGAAACTGGAATCTGATCTGTTCTGCCTGGCTTCATGGTTCCAAGTTTTGCGTAGTCTCCCAATGAGCTCAGGACTGCTCTCTGACTGCTTGTCCCAGCCAAAAATAGTACCAGGATGGGTTGTTTTGGGGAAGGTGTGGGTGGTGGTTATCACTGATGATAACAGTCTGCTAAAAAGCAGTAAATGGAATTCTTCCCTGGTTGAAGAAGTATTCTTAACCCACATACTTTTACTGATTCTGTTAGGAATTGTATTCCTTAAAGAATAGAGATTGTTTTGTTAAATTAAGGAGGCAAACTCTACCTCCACACGAAGAGTGAGAGCTATACTCATCCCTTCAAAGAAGGCTGGTGTGGGATGGTGTGTGTAAGAAATAGAAATTGCACTCAGACTGTGTTAAGCAGAACTAGGAAGATGGCTATAGTGGAAAAGTTTCAGGGTGTCAGGCATAGCTGGATCCAGGTGTTCAGTGATGGTACTAGGTATCACTCCTTGGTCTTTTAGCAAGTCCAGCAACTGCTTAGGCTTCCCTCACTAAGGTAGGAATGATGGCAGTTACGGGCTCATATGGAGTTTATAACTCGTGGTATCAAAGAAAGTCACTCTTTTGTCCAGTGTCCATATTGAAAAGGGACTCTGATTTGTCCTACAGCAAAATGTTTCCACTCCTGGATCAATCACTTTTTTCCAGGAAGTTGAGATTAGATTAACAGACCTTCCAGAATCATATGGCAGTGGAATGAAGCATAAGGAGTGATGGCAGAGCAGAGCAGTTTTCACAACAGAGGGATGCAGGACTGACCCGAGGACCTGGAATTCAGACAGGTGAGAAAGCTTGAATTTCAGACTGTGAAGAGTACCCAAATTGGAGATAGTAGCAGCCTGGAATTCAGAAATGGTTCAATGTGCTAATCTCTATACTTTTGGATATGTTAAAAAATTTCAGGAATAAAAAGTGCATTAAAAAAAAGAAGATGTGTTTTTTTCTGCATTGGTTTGGGAACACACAACAAATAAGTCTACATAAATCTGTATATTTACTGTGTGCTCTTCTTAAGAACTCTGTTTTTCTCTTCATTAGACGAGGAAGCCTTAATCCTCACTCCCCTCTAAGCTGAGGGCTAGGAGACAAACACATGATAGTTGACCTAAAGCTTGTGCAGTGTGCTGGCAGAGGTTGGGGTAAGTCAGTCGGAAAGCCTTAAGTCCCTGTCCTGATGGGTCCCAGGAGAAAATCTTCCCAAGAAAAACTTTCAGCCAGGGGAAGAAAGGATATCCGTGCCATGACCAAGTTTGCATCTCTTGCTCTCATGGTCAGCACTTGAGCTGTGGTCAGTGGGGAGAGTCCAGGTGAGGGTTTCATGGGTCTACGGTGGGCTAGGCTGGGCAGATTCCTGGGGATGTCACATCATCAGACCTGATTCCGACTCTTCTGGTTGTACATTTGCCTTTGTTGACCTGTTTCTGTATAGGCATCCCTGACTCAGGTATCGCTGAGACCCCCTGCAGCATGCCCATAAGCTCCACAGGTTTTTCTTCCTGGTAGCATTGTTCCTTTGTTGTGTTATGATATATGAAAGAACCGTAGTATTTTCTCAGACATCTTCTCTAGCCCATACTACTAAATAGGAATTTCATTTATCACTGCAGATTCCCCAGTGTGTTTCCTTTGGCAAATTCTGTCATCTTTTGGATTTTCATGAAAGTTCATTTTTCCAACTCAGCATTGGAATAGCTAATCAGATTTCCCATTTCTCTCCCTTGATTGGGAGCCTTCTCTTTCTTTGCATTTCTCCTTATCAAAATTGCCAGCGCCCTGAAAATGTTTCTTCTTACTTTATCTTCTCAATATTTCCAAGGACTTTGCCAAATCTGTGGAACTGTATTGAGTATCTTTTAATATAGACATTACTGCTAACCGAGAAGCCAAGCCTGGCCAGGCACTGGTTTAAAGACAGCAATATCCTTCAACCAAAACTATTTCTCTCCTACAAGCCTTTGGACATATGAACTCATAATAGGTGACCTCTGAGCTGTAATTTCATAAATTCTTTTTTTTAAAAGATGTATTTATTTATGCATATAAGAACTGGAGTACAGGCCGGAGGTGTGGGGGTGCAAGAGGATTCACCAGAGACAGAGTGAGGAACAGAACAGGCAGACTGACTGAATACACTGCTGAGGGGAGCAGCAGGAGAGCCAGGAGAGGTCTGCTGCACCATGTGGGTTGCTTCCTGGCTGGCCGGGGATCGAACTCATGGTGCAGATGCTGCAGATAGCTTCATGGTTCTGTGCTTAACCCCTTGGGCCACCAGAGAGGCCCAATTTCATAAATTCTTAGTGAAATGAATTGTATCAGATCAATATATCTGTGGGTTCCTCACATTTTCTGAGCTGCGAGGGACTTTAAGATGAATCGGGTACAGCTCTGTTAGTGGAGGAAACATTCATTTTAACTGCATAGTCAATTCTCAATTAACAAGGGTAATGGAGTGGAAGGAGGTCAGTGATAATCAAAAATCATGGTGAAAATAAAATTATAGTCAACACTGGATTTTCTGGGGGCTGATTAACTGGTTTGTGGATTAATTGAGGTTAAGACACTATGGACCTTAGGATGTCATCACTTTGGTAATTGGTCAGCAGCTGCTCACCACCTGGCCTCCACCCACTGCACTGTTGTCAGGGAGGAGCCGGGCTTTCCAGGGGCTGGCTCAGGCGAAGTTGCTGACCTTGGCTGCATCAGTACCGTAGTGGTGCAGCAGACCTCAGTCTTAGGAGCTGAAGGAAAGCTACTTTTAGGGCTTGTCATGCCCACCCCTTGTACAGTGGTTCTCAGAACCACTTTGGGTCCCATCTGGTTTGGTGGGTCAGAGTGAGGCCTAAGAATCTGCATGTCTAATAGGTGATGTTGATATTGCCAGCCCAGGGGCCACACCTTGAGAACTTAGACTTTCTAAACCATTATTTTTATCCTGTTGCATATTAAAATCGACTGGGGGAGCTTTCAAATCATTAAGGCATGGATACACCTTGGCCAGTTACATGAGAGGTTCTGGAGGGGGACCAGGTGTTTTCAAGGCTCCTGGGTGGTTTTAATGCACAGCCAATACTGATCGCCACTGGTCTAGATGTTTCCCACACATCGTCAGCAGCATACGAGTATCCTGACTTTTTTTATTTCCTTACCTCCTTGTTTAATATTTTCTTTAAATAAAGCATTTTTAATTTAAATACATTTACTTAAAAAGCAAACTATACATCCCTTCATGGAGGAAAACTGGTTTCATGGGCCAGAAATGGGATGTGTCTGTGAAAACAAATAGATTCAAGTTCTTGTTTAGAATCATCTCGCAATCCCATCACACTTTGGGAGTCTCTACTCTGACTGCTTTACACTCTTTTTTTTTTTTTTTTTCCACAAAATGATAGCAGCTACTATTTCTGTTCTTCATACCCTCTCCTGGAATCAGACAAGGCTGTGCTAACTGTGAGTACAGCTGATTGTCTCATTATAAAAGAACAGGTCAGAATGCAAATGAGCGTGACTTCATTACAGAATAACCTTGATTGGGTGATAATCTTTACTTTTAAAAATCGGTATTCATCGTAGAAAACTGTGGCACAGCCAATGAATAGAATACTATGCAGCAACAAAAAGGAATAAGCCACTGACATACACACCACCCAGATGTATCTCACAGATATAATGCTGAGTAAAAGCCAGATAATACAGAAACTGTAACAATCCCTTTATGTTTGGTTCCTAAAACAAACAAAAGTAGTCTATGGTGGAAAAATTTTAATTTAGTGGTTGCTTGGAGGAAGGAGGACAGGGAGACTGAGTGGGAATGGACTTGAGAAGAATTTCTGGGTTGATGGGATGTTCTCTATCTTGATAGGAGTTGTAGTTACCCAGGTGCATGCCTTTGTCAAAACTCATCAAAAGGGGCCTCCCCGGTGGCGCAGCGGTTGAGCGCTGGGTTGCAAAGCTGCCCGCAGCCTCTGCAGCGCCGGTTCGATCCCCAGCTGCTCCCGGCCACCAGAGGAGGGTCCCACATGGCGCGCAGACCTCTCCTGCCGCCCGCTGCTCCCCTCAGCAGTGTACTTTGGTCCTTCTGCCTGCTCTGCTCTGGCTCTGGTGAATTCTCTCACCCTCCCGCGCTTCTGACTGTGCCCAGTGCTTATATAAATAAATAAATAAATATTTTAAAAAAAAAAAAAACTCATCAAAAGGTGCCCTCAGAATTTGTGTATTCCACTGTACATTTTTTTAAAGTTAAAAAAGAAATGCTGATCAAATATTGAACTCCAGTTAATGATATGCTCGCTGAAGTGTTTAGAGACAGACACAGATACTTGCAACTTACTTTGTAAGGCATCAAAAAAAAAAAAAAAAAAAAAGCTGGATTGATGAATTGATAGCAGGATAGATATATAATAAAACAAACAAAATAAAATAAAATATTTATGGTAGAATCAAGGTGGAGGCTATCCAAGTGCTCATTTTTAAATTCTTTTAACTTTGCTGTGTGTTTGAAAACCTTTCATATTTAAAAATGGGGAAAATTCAACATATACATTTAAAACAACAAACAAGTGCTTTACCCACATGCCCGAGGCTTCTAGCACTTGCCACACCAAGGGGTTTGCTAAGGTCAGGTCTGCAGAAGTCAGATGGGTGGGTAGCTCTGAGGGTTAGCTGGGGTAGGAGGGTGGGAAACTTAAGAGAGCTTCCTATACTGGGAGAGGCGTGTGGCTCCCCTGTGCTGAGCCCCACTGCAGAGGGAGAAACTCAAAGGCATTTCCTTACTGCCCAATACCACCTCCTGTCCTGGAGGTTCCTTTGGAGGGGCACTGTGGCAGCAAGCCCTTGGAGGAACTGTACAGAAACTGTTAGATGTGCCCTGCAAATACCACTTGGGTCCTGCCACAGAAAGAGGGGGTACAAGTGGGTAAGGGAGGGAGAGGCTCCCAGGCTTCTCCAACCAGCAGAACTACAGAATATGCCTTCCCTGCATCTCACTGGGCATTCTGAGATCTGTGACTGGGGGGGAAAGTGGGGGTAGTGGGATTTGAGCTTACCGGCATGGGGTTTGGACAGTTGCAGTGGGCAAGAACAGCCTTCAGATTTGGTATTGGGCTCTCTAGGATGTCCCACAGCACAGAGCAAGGACCTGAGGTGCCTCTCTGGACTGCAGGTGCCCCTCCTGAGTGGAGATCATTGCTATTGAGGGAAGAGTGCCTGCACAGTAACCTGCTCTTACCTGCCCTTACGCAGGCGAGAATCTTGAGATACACAGGAAGGAGGACAATTTACTCTTGAGGGAAGAATTTATGATTGATGTCTAAAAGGTGGTTAATATGCGGGTTCTATCTATTGTTTCCTGCAAAAATGAATGAGCCAGTGAGCACATCTTGAATACCAATGGGGGCTTGAAGGGGAGGAGCAGTCTGGGCTGTCTGGGCCCCTGTTGGTGTCTGTGCCTTCAAGGCAGTGGGGAGTGAAATGACAGGGCCTCTTTGGTCAGACAGAGATTGCCTCTGCTCTGTGCTTCCTACTATAATGCTTGGTCTTTAAAGGAGCCCAAGGCGGGAGGGGATGGGGAATGGGTAAGAACAAAGAAGGAAGGAAGCACAATGGTCTATGGTGGTGGAATGTGGGTGGTGGGTGCAGGGCAGTGGTAATACCAGATGGGGAGACCCCAATGTGACCTAAGTTAAAAATAAATAAATAAATGAATAAGATAAAGAATAAAAGGAGATCTGTCTAAAGAACCAGAGATGAAAAGTATGTGGCCGTCATCCAAGTTTCAGCTGAGGAAAGACGACTCTCAGAAATGGCTTGTCTTGCATTATCCATTTCAAGATAAAATAACCTTTACATCATGTTCGTTTATCTGAAAAAGAAATTGTCTCAAAGAGAAATAAATCTCCTCTTGTATAGAAAAAATAAAAATAAAGGAGCCCACAACTCAGTGTCCCCCTCAGACACCAGATCACGTTGCATGTGCGGACATTAGCAGTAACGCAAAGGACAGTGGCGCACCAGGCACGGTACCGGCGCTGCCAGAATGTGAGACCTAAAAAGCGCCCAGTACATAGAACATCCATAACTTAGCTATTGTCATTAGTACTATTATTATAGATTTTTATTATTATAATTTATTATTGTTGAGGGTTTAAAATGTGGAAAGAGAACAGGATCTGGAACTTCCACAGCTACAAGGACAGCAGTTTTTCCTTTGACCACAATGGCATTTTGAACCTTTCAGTAGCTGCTGCTTTTGTCTGACACTGCCTCCCCTCCCCCATAGGGAGAACACCTTGAGACCAGAAACTGTGTCCTCCACACCCTTTCCCAGGGACTGAGTTTTGTGGCGCATATTTTAGAATTCAGATGGTTAATGTGGTGTCTTGATACGCAAGTCACCCCAGTAATAAAACTGTCTCATTATTGGAGCTGCACTTTTCAAAACAAAGCCACCAACAGCACCTTCAAAGCCAAGGTTCTCATTTACATACTACACTGTCAATTAATGTTGCATGCCAATTAAGCGGGGCATTAAGCTGCCAAAGAGGTCTGCAACTCTGCATGCTAGCATCCTCTTCTCTGCAGTTGGCGACCTGAATTCAGTGTCTCCCATCCATTCCCAAGGCTCTTCCTGACCAGCCAGCCTTCCCGACCAGGACAGTAAGGCAGCCAGACACAGCCCTGCACCAGGTCTCAGTTAGGAGAGGCATTCATGATGTGAGTTTACATGACTGGATCCTTGCAGAAGTCCAGTCGCCGTATGACCAAACATTTCAACTGCTTCGATGCACTCAGCTAGTGACAAGCCCATCGTTTGAAATTCCTCCTAGAAGCGAAAAAGAGTAAGAGTGTCCCAGACTTCAAAGTAGCCCAATTTTCAAGGAGCCATTCTCGAGAGCCATTGCACCAGCCTTTCTACCACCAGCTGAGTTCTTCTCCAGTTTGCTGTAATAGGGGCCATGTTTTAGGTAGACCTATGGGTTGAGCAAATGCACCCATTCAAATGGCCTGGTCTTACAGAGCCCACAGCTTGCATTTCATTTTTCAAACTCTTGCTATTATATTGCCATTGGCAAAAGATGCAGCGGTGCTTTAATTCTTCCCTCCCTCTGTGGCTTGGGCACTTTAGTAATTTAAAAGTGCTTCTTTTCCTTCTTCATCTAGAGAAGTAAAAATAATTATAATAGAAAATGGGTAATTTGCAGCTACAATGCCAAGCCGATAATCAAAAACTTGTAAATGGAAACATGAGCATATGTTTATCACTTCTTGAAATTAGAATGCAATTGAAAGTAGCTGTGGCCTCAAAGAGAGGGCATTATGGAAAGGAAGGCAGGCTTAGTTGTTCGTTGGAGACCTGCCTGCTAATGAGGCTTTTAAGTTGCTGTTGCCTCAGGAGCAGTGAATAAAGAAAGGTGTCCCTGGGTGCTGCTCAGCTGTTCAAGGGACCCTCAGGTAATCACTTGTGGATTGATTGCTCCCCTGTGTAAAACCATACAAGGGCTCATCAGCCACCACTATCAAGTTCGACCTTGGCAACATAGAACACAAGGCCCTTGGCAAGCTGGCCCTGGAGAACCTTGTCCTCCCACCCTTAGCTACTCTCCTGATTCTCTTGTAGCCCCCCCATAAGCCCCCACAATTCCAGGCTTTGCCTGTGCTATTTCCTCTTCCCAAGTTGTTACCTACCTAACTCCTATTCAGTCTTCAAAACCCCAAACATCTGTTACCCCCTTTTGGCATTTTGTCATACCCCCTTTGCACCCCGCCCTCAGCCTAGCTGCCCTTCTAGTGCCCTCCTAGTGCCCTCCTAGTGCCCTCCTTTGTGCATAGACTCCCTCTGATTCCATTTCTGTCACCTCTCACTGCCACATACTGTGAAGATCAGTTAGCCCCCGCCCATGGCCAGACAGGAGAGCCCTCAAAGCAGGAACCCGATTACCCTTCCTTCTGGCTCTCTGGTTCCTGGCATTCTGCAAGACACATAGTAGCTACTGAGTGATGTTTCCTGAATGAAAAGATTATTAATGGCAGTCAAGGAGCTTGAAATGATTCTGAAGTTTGTCCTTAGAAAGCACTTATCACATCAAGTCATTGATAAAAGAAATTCCATAATGCATTTCACAGCCAACTGGGATATTTGGATCCTTTGTGTCCATGTTCATTTTTGTAATGAACTAAGGTGAATCGTGAGGTAGGGCCTGCCCGATTTTCAAGTCAATGCAGAATTGGCCTGAGAGACATCATAATTCTGTTTCTATCTTAAATCCTGCACGCCTCTGTGCCATAATCAGGACAGCAATGTGTTTACTGCTTTGCATCTTATTTTTGTGATATTATTGGAAGTATTGAAGGGCACACAAACACTTTCAACATGAAAAGGAGGTCAGTCTTATTAATGAAGCATTTGTGAGCACAGGAAGCAAGTTTATCTCCATTTATGCCCTTGCTCTGTAACCCAGCACCAAGCTCCTCTGCCTGATGGTGAGTGGGCACATCTGCCAGCTGCTGGCTTCTCATCTCTGCCCTTTGTCTCAGCCAGTTGCAGGCACAAGGCTGAGGAGGGGGCAGCATTCACATTTAAATCAACCTCAAGGCTTGAAGTTGACTTCCTTTTTATCTGTAGGTTAACTTGCTGAAGATGCCCTTTTTGCCTAAATTAGGTACCTCTCATGCCCCCAGCTGTGGGGAGATGGGAGTCAGGTGGGATTCCTGCCCCAAGAGTCTCACCCTTTTGACACTAAAGGCAAGTGGGGCTATCAGAGCCATCCTCAGCTTGACAGTAAGCCCACATGGGGCTCTGTGTGTGCTGTGTGCTCTCCCTTCTCCAGGCTCCATGACCTCTCCCCCTCCCCCACAGAGAGAGGGAAGGCATCCAAGCTGGGAGGTGGGGGAAGTGCCATTCACAAGCCCTGCTGGTCCCTCACTCCATCTCTCAGCTTGTCTCAAACTTCCTGAGCTGTGGCTCTTGAGGATGAACTAGAATGTCTCTGTGCCTTTGCCTGTGGTTCTGAAATACGGTCATGCCCTGCGTGTCATTGGAACAAGCTGCAGGCTGTGTGACTCTGGCAGTGAGTGAGCCCCTGTAGGGAGTGTTGTGGTAGCCTGGACTTGCTAGAGGAGTGTCCAGCTCCAGTGGGGCTTGTCTGTGAGGAGGCTCATTTCTTCATTCAGCCAGCATTTCCTAAGCCCAGAGTATATTCCAGTCCTGAGCTAGACACAGATACCGGGAGTACAACGAGCTGAGCCAGGTGGAGACAGGCTGTGACTCTCCACTGCCCCCTCTCCCCCAAGCCTGGGCTGAGCCCTTTGCTATCTCTTCTGCCCCCACCTCATGCCCTATATACCTACCAGTCAGTTGTGTTTGTTTCCAAACATGTTGGAAACAACTGGTTGTGCTTTGTAATAAGTGCATAACTTTATTAAATAGCATATAAACTGATGAATTATCAGTATAAAAGGAATCCGATTTTTTTGAATAATGAATTGAATGCTTTAAAGGGGGTCAAAATAGTGAGAATGGCTGCCCCTTCCCCAATCAGATATTGGCGAGAAAGCTAGACTGTAAAAGAATGGCCGTGCAGGAGACAGGGAATCTGCAAATCAAGACAGATTCTGCTCTCATGTTGCTTCTTGTGTGTCTTGGGCTCCCTCTCCACCTAAAAGCATGATGGGACTTGTCACTGATGGATGGGCTTTGAGAAAGCTCCAGTCCTCACTCCAGAAACCAGGCCTCACGTCATACCACCTCCTGATCTAGGTTTCCATTTAAAGCTAACGCTCACATTTTTTGAATGATTCCCTGCTTTGACCATTTGTTTCTGCTTTGTCAGCCAGTCAAGTTTGGTGAGAGGATTTCTGTGACATTGGGTGCCAAGTGATCTCTGGGGTGGGCTTGAGAACTGACTGCTGAGAACTGAGACATGGGGCCAGCGAGACCTACATCACAGTCCACCGCTCAGCCTGTCAGCAAGCATAGGCCCCAGCCTGATGACACAGGGAGCAGAGGGACAAACTCAGCACAAACTCAGATGTGTATTGGGAAGAAGCCAGGCATGGCAACAGGGAGCAGGAGAGGCTGTGATATAGCCATGAGGAAGAACCAATATTACAAAGGGGACAGAGAGCAAGGGAGGTCAGAGAGAACTAAGAAGTGGTGTGTACAGAATTGAGAGATGGATGTATGAGAGCGGGGTGATTGTGGGAGGAAAAAGAAGGGCCCCAGAATCAGTCCCACACGACCGACTGATGATGGTGCTGTTGATTTAGGGAAAATCAGAGAAGGTGTGATGGATAAACTGAGGGGTAGGGACATTCAGGTCAGGAGAAGAGCTTCAAGAAAAGGAGAGAAGAAAGGGCTTCTGGCCAGGTATGCCAAGGATGGGGATCCAAGATGGCCATGTCATTTATGTAGCATCAGCTGTGTACTAGGTTGAAGGTCGGCAATGCTGAGAAAAAACATGTTGGTCTCAGGCATGGAAGAGGAAGGACCGACCTGCCGGTGCTTGGTGCTGGGAGGGCAGGTAGCCCTGGGGTGGCCATTGGCAGGCTTGATACAGTGTGATAAGAGCCACTTCCCTGGAGAAACTATGCCTGTGGCCGGTTATAACCCGGGGGTGTCACATGGGGTGCAATGTGATAGTCCTAGACTGAGAGCCCAGAAAATCACTTTATGACGGGGAGTCAGGGAAGGTAGTAGGGGGAGAGGTCAGACTGAAAGGAAAACTTGAACGGGGTGTGGACACGGAAGGAGAAAGGGCTTGTGGTTTCAAATGTAGCCTTTCCTACTGTACACAGGACTCTGATTTAGGACAGTGGTAACTGAGCAACTGTGATAAATGATCTGTTTGATTGCTCAGAAAATAATGATTTCAACTCATAAGCATTTTTATGGCTTTTTATTATATTTGAATTAAACCGTTTTTTTAATTATAAGTTTTTTAAATACCTATCACTTACCTTTTGCATTATTCCATGACACATTGAGTGATGTGAGGATTTTACATTGGAATTTTTTTTAAATACCATTTCTGAGTAAGATTGAGTAGACACAGAAAATTACAGAATAATACCAACAAGTTACATTTATAAGGCAAAGATTCTTTAAACTGGAATGGATTTTCCCCCATTCCTCCTTTCCTTTAACATTTTAATTAACTACCTTGTTTCAGTAAAATAGGGGTAAATGCTTGCCCCGTTTACCTTGAATTTTTTTAATCCTCTCTTTAGTGAATCTGTATCTCACTTGTGTAAACGCATCAAGCTGAGGGAGTTCCGCTGTTGCAGGTGCTTTGGACTTCTGGAGTCACAGTCAGAGCTGTTTGCTCTCTGCAAAGCAGGGCTGCATTCAGTTCTAGAGTGATTCCCAACCTCTCTGCAGGGAGGGCAGGAATGGTGCTTTACTGGATCTCTGTCCCCTCTCCCAGAGAAAGAGGATGCCGGGCATCTGTTCGATTTTCTTTTCAAAATTAAAGTGAGTTTAATTTGGTTTTGAGAATTTTTGCAGTTCTGCTTAAAGATTGTACTGTTGGGGACCTGGAAATCCAGGTCGTGACTTCCCCCCACCCCTCCAGCTTGGGCTCCCAGGCTCTTGCAGAACTGAGAAGTGCTGGTGTCACTTTGTTCACACTCAGGTCTTGGGAACAGCTTGATTGCTGGCTCACTCCTTCTGGTTATGCCACCTTGAGCAAATGAGCTCACATTTGTGAGCCCCAGTTTTCTGATCTGCAAAGGGGGAATAGCAGCCGCTAATCAAAATAATATGTATGAAGCAACTAGCTACAATGCCCCATAAGTGATTACTAATGATGGTGTCCAACTCAAAGACTAACTCTACAGCTCCAGTAGGAGCCACTTAGCTTCACTTCTGAGCCCCTGGCATTTTGTGGGTACCCATTCTTCATTGGGTAGTAACTACTGGCTCATATGACTCCTCCCACAGCCATGGGCTGTGGAGGCTACTGAATCTCCTTTGCACTGGGCTCTGGCTGGTTCAGGTAGACCTCAGGATGCAACGGTCTGGCCCATGTGCAATCACCTCCAGCCTAGGTTTTCAGGGTTCTAGATCTTTCCCTCTAAGGCCTGAAGCTGGTAGAAGGTGAGAACTAGACACTGATCAAGGATTGAGGCCCAAATAAACCATCTATGAAGAAAGGAGAGCCTAGATCCCCTTACCATCAGTCAGCGGATGGTGATTCCTGAACATCTGGGGAAAGGGGATGTTTAGAGAAACACTTGCTTGAAACGACAGGGGAAATAGGAGTCCTGAGTCATGACTACAAGAGACTTTGACAGGTCTGAGGTGGGTAGTGGGTGGGAGAGGAATTAAGGAGATATACTTTGTACCACTGCCCAGAGCCTGGGACCCTGAGGCCAGGATTCTGGAGTTTGCTCTGTCCTTGGACCTGCTAGAGCCCCCAATGCAGACACACTGGGCTGTGCTGCAGACCTGGGCCCCTGTAACATCAGCTGCTGAAGTTGAGATGCACCCCTGATTTTCAGGAGCCTGGAATCTCATCATCACTGATGGAAAAGCAGTTCAGAGCCATTGGCAGTGGCCTTCAGATAAAGTGCCACACATTATTAGCTTCCCTTCTCTTAATATCACGGATGTTAGGCAGACTTCCTCCTCTCAAATAACCTCTGGCTTTTGAATCATTTGGCATGAATACATGTGGAATCACTGGTGGGGTTTTTTAATCTATTTTGTTTCATTTCTTTTTGCCCCTTCAGATTACTTAGAAATATACACTCCCGAGCTAAGGGCTACTGCAAAAACTGCACTGTACACAAATGAGACTTTATAAAACTTAGAGATAAAAATCATATAGTGGAAGTCACTATATAATTTCTACCTCAGGAATTTTCGTGTTACAAATGTTTTATGCTCCTCTGTGAGTCTCTTTCTACATATTCTTATTTCTGTCAAAGTTCTTCATACAGCTAGGCTCAAATTAGTCTCCTACATTCTTAGAAAAATTATAGTTAAGGTTCATGACAACTTTGTACTCTTCTTATTTTCCAAAATGCTTTTCTTTTAGAAATGTTCATGTTGAACTAAATTAGAAGATGATTTTAAATATCACTTCTGAGGTATCAGATTGAAGATTTTTTGTTTGTTTGTTTAATGTAAGATTATGTGGTAGTTTTCTATGGCTGTTTCTTGCCTCCTACTGTTGAGAGGAAATCAGATATTCCTTCTGTAAGTAAAGTTATGAAATTTTCCCTGAAGGAATTTAGAAGTACACTAGATACTCTTCCCTAGAATGAGTGACATCTGCCTCAAGAAAGGGAAATGGAATAGAAGATTGTTCCAGGTCCTTTCCAACCTTATATCTCCTGAATTTGTTATCTGTGCAGAAGAGCTCCCCTGCAATCTTCAACTCTGTCTCAGGGCGCCGATCTCATTGGGTCTTGTGATGAGGAGATATATCATGATGCATTCCTTGGATCAGACTGAAAATTGTCCATGAAGAACTGGGTTTATAAGGCAATGCCACAGTCTGATCGAAGTCTCAGCCCAAGTTTTAATTCTAGCTCAGCTATTTCCTCCTTGTGTGACCTTGAAAAAGCAACTTTAGGTAAATACCTAGGAGTGGGATTGCTGGATCATATGGAACCTCTATGTTTAGTAGGTCAAGAAATCTCCACACAGCTCTCCATAGTGGTTGGACCAGTTTGCACTCCCACCAGCAGTGCAGGAGAGTTCCTTTTGCTCCACAACCTCGCCAACATTTATTGTTGCTAGTTTTTTTATTATGTGCCATTCTCACTGGTGTAAGATGGTATCTCATGGTAGTTTTGATTTGCATTTCCCTGATTACAAGTGATGTTGAACATTTTTTCATATGCCTCTTGGCCATTTGCATTTCCTCTTCAGAGAAGTTTCTTTTTAGCTCTTCTGCCCATTTTATTGACTGGATTATTTTCTTTGTTTTTGTTGAGTCTCATCGCTCTTTGTAGATTTTTGTGATCAGTCCTTTATCATTAGTGTTGTGTGCAAAAATGTTCTCCCAGTCGGTGGGGTTTCTTTTTGTTTTTGTTATTGTCTCTTGTGCTGTGCAGAAGCTCTTTAATTTGATGTAGTCCCAGCTGTTGATCTTTGCCTTCACTATCACTACTTTGGGTGATGTGTCTGTAAAGATGTCTTTGATGTGCATATCATGTAGTGTTTCGCCTGTATTTCCTTCTATGTATTTTATGGTTTCAGGTCTTATGTCTAGTTCTTTAATCCATTTTGAGTTGGTTTTTGTGCATGGTGTTAGGTAGTAATCAAGCTTCATTCTTTTGCATGTAGTGACCCAGTTTTCCCAGCACCATTTATTGAACAAACTTTCTTTGCTCCAATGCATATTCGGACACAGAAACATCAATTCTAAAGAGCACCTGCACCCCTATATTTATAGCAGCACTATTTACAATAGCTAAGCTTTGGAAACAACCCAAATGCCCAAAAATAGATGACTGGATCAAGAAGATGTGGTACATATACACCATGGACTATTACTCAGCATTCAAAAAAGATAAACACATGCAATTTGCAGCAACATGTATGGAGCTGGAAGGGATCATGCTCAGTGAAATAAGCCAGAAAGAAAAAGAAAAATACCGGATGTTCTCACTCATAACAGGAATCTAGAAAACTTAAATAAGGGACCAGGAAAAAGAATAACTATAAGAAAGAAAATATCAAAATCAACAAACAACTGTGAACCAGAGATAATCAGTGGGGGCGTGGGGGGTGGGGAAAGGAGGGTTAGGGGTCAAAATAAGGGGGTTGTAATTATATGAGGAATATAAAAATAAAATTAAAAAAAAAGAAAAAGCAACTTTACCTCTCTGAACCTTAGTTTACTCAACTATAAAGTGAAGGGTTTGGACGAGATGTTTCCATTCTGCAAATAAAGTACACAACCAACAGGATTCAATATTTTAACTAAGCATAAGCCTAGAAACAGCAGTTCCTCCACTTAAGGAGAAATCCAGCTCCCAATCTTTGTTTTTGTGACAATTTCTTCAAAATAAAGGAGTTGAAAGTCTTTCCTGAAATTTGTAATAAGGAATCATAAAATGTCATGACTTTTAAAAGAATTACAGTACATCTTAGAGAAGTAAAAGTACACACTTCATATTGTATGGGAGAGAGACAGGATTGGTTCCTTTCATTCTACAAAGAGCAGTAATTTTGCTAAGAGCCATCACTTTAGAAGTGTTTGCAGAGACCTATCACCTTCTGCTCATGAAGCATATATTTAAGATGGACATGACCCATGCCCCTGCTTTCATCCAAAAAGGAATTGCACTCCTAGTTTCTTGTCCAGAAATCTCATCTTTGCTTTGAGGTCCTAAGACACATGCCCATTCATCTCTTCAGGACCCCTGGATTGAACTGTGTGAGGTCAATGAATAGTTGCTCTAGCTGTATTAATGCCTTTTGGTGCACAGTTAAGCTGTCTGACTGTACATTAATCCCAAAGAGCATTACCTTGGGCCAGTAACAGGGGAACCCTTTTGATCTTAGAGCTCTGCCTTTGCTCTTGGTAGTGTGTGGTTGGGTGCACTCTGAGGAGGGAGGCTAGGAAGGTTTTTTCCTAGGTGTAGGGCCTGCTGGCTGGCTCAACAGCATGAAGAAGATGAAGCTCAATAACAAACCTTGGAAGGAACCATCCTTCCAGGAGGCAAAAACACCTTAAAAAAAAATCCTCATGCAGAATTTCTCAGACGGAAGTTTTGAAAGACAGAGTCCCCTGGCTGAGTTATAAACTGCTGAGTTGGTGAATAGTGACTTTGTTCCTCTCCTATGGGTGAGACAGAAGACACACTTGCCTAAGACTTTGGTATATAACTGTGCCTTTTCATTTTTTAAATATACACATGGCAGCACCCTAGGGTGTAAAAGCCAAGGGTCTTGCCTCCAACCCTATGTCAGACATTAGCTGCTTACAGGCAGTAACTTCAAGGGGCCAAAGCCAGTCTTGAAAGGCCATCTGCTATACTGTCCTCTCAGGCACACAGTTACTGAGCGTTTCCAATGTCTACCTGGCACAATACTAGACAAGTTCCTCATGGTGTATCTTTATTGTATTTTCCTCTTCTTTGAACTACAAAAAGAGTACACTTAAGGGAAAAGTGCACTTGAATAAAGTTAGAAGTTCGAGTCTATGCATTCCTTCTGCCATCTACCCAGCAACACTCTACTTTCCTTGGAAGTAATGACTTACTGTTTGATGTGCACTACCAAAGGACTTACGGACGTCTGTAGGGGTATATATTATATATTGTTTCTGTACATTATGTTAACGTAGATCACTTTGTTCAACCAAAATAAGACAATACTGTGACTTCAACTGTGTTTTTTTTTTTTAAAGATTTATTTATTTATACAAGAATTGGGGAACAGGCCAGATGTGCAAGAGGGTGAGAGGACTCAATGGAGACAGAGTGGGGAGCAGAACAGGCAGACAGACCAAAAAACACTGCTGAGGGGAGCAGCAGGCTAGACAGGAGAGGTCTGCTACGCCATGTGGGCATCTCCCCCACCGGCTGGGATTGCACCCGCGCTTCAGAGACTGCAGACAGCATCACAGTGCTGCGCTCAACCTCCTGTGCCACCAGGGAGGCCCCATCTGTGTTGTTTTAAGCCAACTTGTACTCATTAATAGTCTGCCATGTCAGTATATATAGAAATATGTTACTTTTTAGTATTATATGGGATTTAACCATCCCCCGTTGGTAGACATTTTGGTCTCTAATTTTTCACTAAACCTTCAGAGAACAGCCCTGTAACATATGCTTGCAGGCATCTGGCCATGTTTATTAATACTGCCTTTGTTTAAAGATGTGTTCCCGGAACATATACACACCTACGCAGCCTCTTTGAGCTATAAGGTTAATTTATAGGAAATTTCTTAAACCCTTGGGACCCCCTTCACACTTATCTATTCAGATGTTTGCTTTAAGCACTAAATATGTTTTCCTCATGTGCTCAGGTCCCTGTCGCAGGAGGGGACATTGCGCACTGCTGCCCCTGGGGATCTAAGACCATCACTACTGCTTTTCTTAACCTGTGCTATGAGGACTTGACTGCCCAGCATTCAGCCCTTTCAGGTCACACTTGCTGGAGGCAGGAAGTTGAATTCTGCCAAATACATGAATCATGGAGTGTTTGGGCTGGTTTCACACGAACTGAAACCCTCCCCTTCAGCACTTCTATTGGAATATAGTTTTCTAGGACTGCTGTAACATATTATCACAACCTTGGCAGTTTAAAACAACAGATATTTATTCTTTCACAGTTCTAGAGGTCAAAAGACTGAAAATAGTATCACTGGACCAAAATCAAGTTGTCAGCTGGCTATTTCCCATTCAGCGGCTCTGGGGGATCTTTCCCTTGCCTCTTCCAGCTGCTGGTGGCTACTGGCATTCCTTGGTTTGTGGCCACATCACCCCAATAGTCAAGGCCAGCATCTCCAGATTTTTCTCTGTTCCATTTTTACATGGCCTTCTCTCTGCCTGTGTGTCAAATCTCCCTTTCCCTTTCTCTTATAAGGATAATGGGATTGCATTTAGGGGTAATCTCTTTAACTCAATCACATCTGCAAAGATTCTTTTTCCAAATTAGGTGACATCTACAGATTTCAGGGATTAGGACCTATTTTTGGGGAACAGTAGCCATGTACTGCAATGAGCTTTTCCAACCTCTTTTCCAATATGTTTTAATTTACCACTGGGGCACACTTGCTATTTCCATAGAACTCTTTAGAAGAATGATTTTCATTCATGAGGAAGGCAGAAACAGAGGTTATTTTACTCCATGCATTGAAAGGTAGGCTGCTAAAAAGTCAAGGTCAGACAGAAAATCTCTGAGTTCCCTACAAGTCTGAAAATAGTATCGCTGGACCAAAATCAAGGTGTCAGCTGGATCATGTTCCATTCAGAGGCTCTGGGGGAATCTGTTCCTAAACCTTACCTACATCTGTTCTTCCTAATCCGAAGACTATATGATAAGAACTGTATGTAACTGCTATGAGTTAAATTACAAGCACGCATTCCTTTTGTAATTGAAGATATTTATATAGTTTGCATGACCAAGCTAGAAGAAAGTTGAGAAATCATCTAATCTACCCTCCTTCCTATAAATCATACACATTCAAATCATGAAATTTATTTTTTAAATCTGTCCAGAAGATGTGCACACAAGTGTTCTCCTGTTCTTAAAAACAGTGGAGGGTATTGGGCAATATTAAGGGCATGAGACCAGGAGAAACACCTAATCCTCTCAGGTGGCTCATAGCATTAAAATATAAGAATGAGGCTCTTAAGCACACATATAACTGACAAAATATCTGCTCCTTCAGACTCTCTAGTCCTCCCTGTGAAAGGCCTATCAGTGTTGGACTTGTCCCTGCCCCGGCCATGTGAATGCTAATGTCTTATACTTCCATTTCCCAATTTCACAGCAGACCTGTGTGCTCATAAATTAAACTGCATCGCTCAGCATTATCGTGTGCATTCTAGGATTTAGTCCAAAATGGCCCAAACTACTGCCTATTTCAGCAGAACTCCTTTTGGCCGCTGCCTGTTAATATATTATGGAGACATTAGGACAGCGGTTTGAGAGTGCAGACCAGGCAAGCAGGGAACATACTTCCTTGCACAGAGGTCCCCAGGCAGCAGATGGGAGTGAGCCTAGGGAGCAAGCACAGGGGGACACTGGCTGCCTCATTCAGAGCATGGGGCGAAGGTGCACCTGTGTCTGTTGGTCTGTCTTCGCTTAAAGAATCTTGGCGTGTGAATGGCTAGAGTTTAAAAGATAATAAATGATCAAAAACAAGTGGGCGTGGTTTGGTAACACACACCTAAAGGGTATGATCCTGTTCATCTAATTCAGAGTTGTAAGCCAATGTTACCTCCAAAAATACAAAAAGTCAAAAAAAAAAAAAAAAAAGGAAGAAAAGTAGAATAAAGAAATCCCTGACTGGTGTTTGTCATCTAAGCCAGGAAAGGGAGTTGAAAACGTACCAAACTGAGCACCTTTATGTTTATAAAGGTAATACGTGCACATGGATTTTTTGAAGACAACTGATTTAGAAGGACTTTAATAACGTTTTAGCTCCATCCCTACCCCCTTGCCTACCTCTCAAAGAGCTATTATTTGGGGGGTTAGATGCTCAACTGTTAATTGTACTGATAAAATCTCCATTATGTCACATTATGAAGGTCAGTTGAACTCCTCTACACTCTGTGCCCTTTCTCTGATTTCTGAACCTTGATATCCAACCTTGATCTCTTATCTCCTTAGCCTTGAACTTGAGATCAGCCATCCTGCATTCCTCCCATTTTTGATAGTTCTATTGCTTATCTTTTTACTTTAAATAATATACTTCTCTTTAGTCACAGTTTTTGCTTACACAGTATCTCATCCCTCCTTCCTTACAAACAAATGCAGTTTTCTTGAGAGCAACAATGTACTGTCTTAAAAAGCTGCACTTTTCCATTTTCCTTGTGATCCAGTTGATCATGTCACTGTGTTCTGGCCAATGAGATTCAAGAAGCAATTGGTGGTTTGGGCTTCAGAAAAGCTTTTTGTAAGGGAGCTGGCTCACAAGACTGGCTTCTTTTGCCCCTTCTCCTCTCTCCCTCCTCCTTATTTGGAACACAGATATAATGATTAGAGCTGCCACAGCTATTAAGTGACCAGGAGACAATCTTGAGGCATGTTCTAAGAGTGACAGATCTGAAGGGATCCTTGGGAACTGATGACACCAGAGCAGGGCACTATCACTGCGCTGCCTACCCTCCTGTTTCCTTTTGGGGGAGAAGTTTGTGCTGTCTTGTTTAAAACACTAATTTCCTCTTACCTCTTACTTGCCATCGAATTTCTCTGTCTTGTTTAAAACACTAATTTCCTCTTACCTGTTACTTGCCATCGAATTTCTCTCTCTCTCTCTCTCTTTTTTTTTTTTTTTTTGATTGATTTATTTATTTTTGCAAGCACTGGGTACAGTCAGAAGCGCGGGAGGGTGAGAGAATTCACCAGAGTCAGAGCGGGGAGCAGAACAGACAGACTGACGAAATACACAGCTGAGGGGAGCAGCGGGCGCGGCAGGAGAGGTCTGCGCGCCATGTGGGACCCTTGCTGGTCAGCTGCAGAGGCTGCGGGCAGCTTCGCAGCCCAGCGCTCAACCACTGCGCCACCAGGGAGGCCCAAATTTCTCTGTCTTGTTCAGAAAAGTTAATTCATAGCTAGACTTTCCATGAGAAGGAAAATATCTCTGCTCCTTCCCTTGTCATCTTTTTTTCCCCCAACCACTTCCCTTCTGTAGCTGCATTCTTACATTGCCACGGGTGTTAACATTATCTTTATTTTTTTTTAATTTTTAATAACTTTATATTTTTATATATTTTTTGAATTTTTTTTAAGATTTATTTATTTTTATACAAGAACCGGCGTACAGGCCAGATGCACGGGAGGGTGAGAGGATTCACCAGAGACAGAGAGGGGAGCAGAACACGTAGACTGACGAAATACACTGCTGAGGGGAGCAGTGGGAGAGACAGGAGAGGTCTGCTTCGCCATGCAGGACCCTCGCCAGCCGGCCGGGATTGAATCCACACTGCAGAGGCTGCGTACAGCTTCACAGTGCGGTGCTCAACCCCCTGCGCTACCAGAGAAGCCCTTTTATATATTTTTTACATCGTTCTTCATTTTTTTTTTTACAATGTATGCTTTCTCATCTCAGTTATAATCCCTTGTGAAATGCCCACCACCAATTCGCCACGCACCATCACTATAGTCCCTTGGCTCTTCCCATCCATTTTGATCCTATTCCCTTCTCCCCACTTCCCCCTCCCCGCAGAATATCTCTGGTTTATAGTTGCCTATTGATTTTGATTTTTACTTTATTATAATAACTTTTTTTAAATCTTTCTACTCGGTAATCACAATTAAGCCTTCTGTGCTTTTTTACTGGATTGACTCTAGAAATTGGACACCACTAAATAGGATACAAATCATGATGACTACATAAAGGCTCACTGAAGGTCAATCAGTCCTGGACTTCTCATAGGTAAATCGTAATGCCAGGGTCAAATCGTAATTCTCAGGGCCTCCCTGGAGGCAAAGGGTTTAAAGACAGCACTATCAAACTGTTGGCAGACACTGCAGCACAAGTTCCATCCCCGGCCTGCCAGGGAGCAACCCACATGGCACAGCAGACCTCTCCTGTCTTTCCCACTGCTCCCCTCAGCAATGTATTTCAGTGGATCTGCCTGTTCTGCTCCCCAGTCTCTCTGGTGAGTCGTCTCACCACCCACATCTCTGGCCTGTACCCCAATTCTTGTATGCATAAATAAATAAATTTCTTTTCTCATATTCCATCACGAGCTTAAAAATTATGTCCCATTCTAATTTGGATTATGTTATATAAGTTTGTGTTTAACTTAGAATTTTTTGTTTGTTTTACTTGAAAAAGAAAAGCTTTCACTATAACCCCTGTTTACCCACCCTCTCTAGCATTCACCCTTTTCCTCAGAGGCCTACATTTTCCTGTCCTGCCTGGGACCATTGCTGTCCAGCCTGTTCAGCTCAGACTAGCTTCACCAGCCTCCCGAGTTGGATCCCTTGTCTTCTACCTTACTGGTTTTTCTTCCTTGTTTTATTTTAATTTCTACTTTCAGTTTATTCATTTCATTAATAATATTTCTCAGGCCATGAACTTGTTTTTCTGAATTTTGTTGTATCTCTTTGATGAGCTTTTCTGAGACCTCTTCTATCACTTTGGCTTGCTTTTCCCCATTTTCTTCCATTTATTTTCTGTATTATAGAAATTTTGATCTCTCTATCTGACAGGGAGATAAAATCTTCTATGTGTTGTGGTTGGATTCTTTGTTATGTAATATTTCCTTGAGGTCTTAAGGTGCCATGAATTATATTTTTGTCTGTCCATTTTGCTGCTTTAGATTTCCCTATTTTTTAAGCCCCTGTAACAGTAACTTAGAGAGTAAAACTACTTTTACTTTCTCAGTAGATGGTGCTATGGTTTTGTTTGACTTTAGTCCTTGGCTGCCTTCTATAGGTCCTGATATCTGATCTTGCAGTGGCTGTGTCAGAGGGTGGGAGGGCCTGGAGGCATCCAGCTGCTGTGCTGATGTGCTCTGGGTGGAAGAGGGCCTTGCTTGTGTTAGGCACCACTGATAACCCTCCTCTCTGAGTTTCCAGTTCTGAGATTTTTAGTGTGGGTGCCACCAGCAAGCTTTCTGAGGTCATTGGCAGTCCCGCAGGGTAGAGGAGGGGTGTGCAATACAGAAACTTCTGATCTCCTTACTAGAGGTCCAGTCTAGTGGACCTCTAGTGGGTGGAGTCCTCCAGCTCCTCCTCATGTGTTTCCCTGGGTCATGTATGTTTGCCTCTACACCTTTTAGTTCTCTCATCCGTGGGCCTCTAGCTGAGCAGACAACCCACCCAACCCATTTCTTTCCACCCAACCTGTTCAGTGAAGTATGACTCTCTTTTATCGCTTCTCTGTTGCAGTCTGTGTTGATCTCTGACGTCCAAGGGTTGTTCCAGTTTCACACCAAGCCATAGGATTCTCTGGGTTTCCCTCTGGTTAACTGACAGGTGACCCTCTCAGGAGGAAAGCAAGGAACCTCCTCTGTGCAACTCTGAATCTGTCTCATGGGCAGAAGCTTCTCAATTTGATGTAATTTAATTTCTATGTGATTCTCTTGGTTTAGGCAACTGGGTAGGTCTCAAAAAAATCCTGAAAACAAGGAATCAAGGCAAGGGTTGGTGAGTAATACAGTACAGTCAGGGTCTGGCATCAGAAAAGCCTTAGCAAAGGTCTCCACCTTTTAATTTTTAAATTGTCATGAAATGCACACAACATAAAATTTAACATCTTAACCATTTTTAGATATGCAGTTCGATAGTGTCAAGTACATTCACATTCTGTATAACCATCACCAAAAACTGCCATCTGGCAAAAATGAAATTATACTCCACAGTAATTCCCCATTTCCTCCTCCCTCCAGCCTCTGCAACCACCATTCTGCTTTCTGTCTCTATGAATTTGGCTACTCTAGGTAGTAGTCAAACACATATGTGGTGATCCAATATTTGTGTTTAGGGCCTGACTTGTTTCACTTATCATAATGTCCAGAGATTTATCCATGTTTTAATGTATGTCAGAATTCTCTTCCTTTCAAAGGCTGAGTAATATTTTATTGTAGGTGAGAGTATATGAGTATGTATAGGTATCCATGTGTATATAAATTTTACATATTGTTATGTATGCATGTATGTGTACTTTTATGTGTATATATACAAATTTTGTTTACCCGTTCTTCTTTCTGTGACACTTGGGTTGCTTCCATTATTTTGGCTACTGTGAACAGGCCTTGAACATTTATGTACAAATATCTGTTCATGTCACTTATTTCAGTTCTTTTGGGTATATACTCAGAAGTGAATTGCTAGATCATATTGTAATTGTATTTTTAATCTTTGGAAGAGTTACAATATTGTTTTCCACAACAGCTGCAACCATTTTACATTCCCACCAATAGTACACAGGGTTGCAATTTCAGCAGATCCTCAGTAACACTTTTTTACTAGCCTCATAATGTAGAGAAGGTGGTCTCTAGTAATGTTTTGATGTGCATTTCCCTAGTGATTAGTGATGTTGAATATCCTTTAATATGCTGTTGGTCCTTTGTATGTCTTTGGAGAAATGTCTATTCAAGTCCTTTGCTTATTTTTAATCAGATGACTTGTTTTTGTTGTGGTTGTTAAAGAGACCTTTTATGGTTACTCTGATAAAGCAAGTTTAGCAGGTAGAAAGGCATTGGAGGCAGAAGGACCAGCAGGAGCAAAGCACAGCAATGCAGTATTCTGGCTTCCTGAGTCATCTGATGGTGTTAGACCACAGGCTCAGGTATGCGGGAGCCAGTGCATAGCTGTGTCTGCCTGCAGGGAGCTGGAGCAAGGGGACAGCAGTGAAGGCAGCTCTCCTCGGGAAGCTTTGTTGCAGGAGTGCAGATGGTCCCCCGAGATGCAGCAGGACCTCAGAAAGGCCCCTTCAGTTCTGTGGAGGGGTTGCACAGTTGAGAGAGATCTGCTAAGAGGCTGAGAAGGCAGCCTTTCCTGAGGCTAGGTTCTGAGGTCACTGTATCAACTAAAATTATGTTTGTTCAAAATAATCCCTGGAAACTTCCCAGTGCCACTTCACACTGCGTTGAACATGCCTTTCCTCACTAGTCCTATGTCCTATGTCCGCAGAAGGTTTCCCCAGGCACAGGCACAGTCTCTCTTCACCTGCAGCACAGATGAAGCAGCTGTCTTGTCTTTAGTGGCCACACCATGTGGTATCTTTACACGCTGCACTGAGACTTTGCCATGGAAGTGAGCACCCTGTGAGGGGAAGGCAAAAACCAAGGCTTCCTGAGGTATATCCGTATGGCTGCTTTGAACTGAGTAGCTGACAACCAAATACCCCACTGCAGTAGTTGCAGCAATGAAGATATTTTAGCAACTCACATGATAGTCTAGAGATAAGTGTAGCACAAAGCTAATGAAGGGATTTAATGAGACCAAGTTCCAGGTCACCCTTCACTTCTGCAGTTCTCTAGCTCTTTTCCTCATGGCCCCAGACCATGAAGTGTCACCCCTCTGCACCACAGTGTCCAGAACAGAAGGACAGAAAAAACACCTTCTTATCACTGCTCATTCATAGGGTGGGATAATCCCTCCCAGAGGCACTTCCTCTTACATTTCACCAGCCAGAACCAGGTCTCGTGCCCTTGCCTGACCATTCATGATCCTCACCATGCTGGGTAAGGGGCTGTGGCTTCTAGCTGGATCTGTACACCTCATCCCCAGAGTTGAACAAGATCAGCGTTAGTTAGCAAGGAGAAAGGGGAGTCGCTGTGCTGTAGGAAAGACAAGCACAGCCCCCTCTGCCAGAAAACTCGGCCCCCAGAACATCCACTCATGGAGACCAAGAACGTAAATCATCTCATTTTTGCCACTGTTTACTTTATATTAAATTATTTACTTCATTTCATGACTCAAGCATATGTGGGAGAATTCATACGAACTAGAGGTCTGTGGCTTAAAACGTTATGTCTTAATTTTGGAAGTGATACCTCCAGATGTCTGCATCTGGCTTTGCCTCAACTTCTGTGTATGCAGTGTCTTTAGTTCCTCTGGCCTGACTGGATTCTAGCTCTACCTATTGATCTTGAGGCCCTGGGATCTGCCTGGTTCCCTGGAGCAAGGACCTGGACCTCTGGAAGCCTCTCTCCTCCAGGTCCCAGGAACTCTGTGCCTGCAGCAAGCACACTTATATATCCCATGTATAAATGCACAAGTATATGCACACATATGTATACACATATACACAAGTATGTGTACACTATGTAACTGTATACACATGTATATATACATTTATATATCAACATGTATCACAATGACCTGTAAAAAAAAAGCCATAAGCCAGAGTACCAGAAATACATTAGTTCTTCAGAAATCGTAGAAAGAAATTAACCTCTTTGCTGTTTTTCTTTTTAATTCATCTATAATAAAGTCAACAAGGCCTGACTTTGTGGGGTGAAGCCTAACATAGGCCTCCTGGAGTATTGTGTATGACTTGTTGGTAGATATGCCTGGCTTCTTAGACTGCTCCAACCCAGACCTGAGCTGACCAGAACACTGGTTCTATTAAATCCCTGATTCTGTCCTGTTCAGGGCTGGATGCCCTCAGTTAAACTGACCCATTTAACCGGCTCTTGCAGGAACCAGGTAGGTAGGCTCTGCCCTCGATAGTGGTTGGCACCCATGAGTCCTGTTCCCTGACTCAGTGAAGGACACCTACTTCCTTCTCTTAAAGCTGAATGGAAGGTGGAATGCTCATGTGTCTTTTAGTTTATCATTGCACTCTCATGGACTAGCATTAGGTTATCCTGTTTTTAATGTTTGTGGGTTTTTTTTAATGCATTTTATTTATGTGTGTGTAGAAGAACTGGGATGTAGGCCAGAGATGCAGGGGGGAAGGGAGTTCACCAGAGACAAAATGGGGAACAGAACAGGCGGATTTACTGAAATACACTGCTGAGGGGAGTAGCAGGTGAGACAGGAGAGGTCTGCTGCACCATGTGTGGGTTAGCTCCCTAGCTGAGGATCAAACTCAGGCCATAGCGGTGATAGTGCTGTGGCTTAATCCCTAGGCCACCAGGGAGGCCCTGTCCTCTTTTTATAAAAGGATTTCTCAAGGATTCAGAACTTATAAATGCCAACTTTACCAGCTTACCAAGCACAGCACAGGCGACCTCAGTCAATGCCTAAAGAAATGCCTGTGTTCTTTCCTGTTGAGAGTGTGTCTATGCACAAGAATGTTAGCTGATGCTTGGATTTTCTTTTTTTTTAAAAAAGATGTATTTATTTATGCATACAAGAACTGGAGTATAGGCCAGAGGTGTGGGGGATGAGAGTATTCACCAGAGACAAAGTGGAGAACAGAACAGGCAGGCTGACTGAAATACACTACTGAAGGGAGCAGCGGGCAAGACAGGAGAGGTCTGGTACACCATGTGAGTAGCTCTCTGGCCGGCCGGGGATCAATCTCATGCTGCAGAGGTTGTGGATAGCTTCACAGTGCTGTGTTTAACCCCTTGCACCACCAGGGAGGCCCGCCTATGTGTGGATTTTCATGGAGACTCGGACAGAACATGTTCTGCCAACCATACTCATGGACTCTAAAGCAGTAACTGAAGGAAGAAACAAAACAAGCCTTGTCTGTTTAAGAATCACAGGGACTGCAGTTGTTTCTGTGAACAGCCCACCTTTTGGACCCAATTTCCACTGACCCTTTAGTGATTACTCCGACCATTAAATTATATATTGAATGAATTCAGTTACAAATTTTAATTAATCAGAACCCCAAACCTGGCTCAGGTCTGTTCTGACTTCATAGATCACTGCCCTGATTTGCAGTTATCTGCTCATGACCGTGGCAGTCCACTTACAGCTCAATAAAGAAGGGAAGATGAGATGGTTGGCTTTTAATTCTGGAGGAGATTATATTATATGAGAGGGGAAAGGATTGCTCTTAATTTGGTTATATTGTGCCCAGTGAAATTCTCAAGTGAACGCCTATTCTTGTGCACCAAGATTCTCGCTGCTTCTCCCCTGCTGTGGTTCATTGTGCCTCCCTTGGTCTCCTCCACCTTAATGAAGAACCAGATAGCATCCTGTTGCCTGGAGGAACTTGATAGAAGTGACACTTTCTTCTTTTTTTAGTAAGTAAATAAACATGCATGCTAAATAAAGTTGCCTTCTTGGTTAGAATTGTTATGTTTGATTTTAGGGCTAGTCCTAATCTTCAGTTCCAAAGGGGGGCTGCAATCTTAGGAACCAGGTGGATAGCCTAGGGTCAGCAAGTTTTCCTTCTCCTTTGGTAGAATCTTCATTCCTGAAAATCAGAAAGTAGCCTGTCTGGTCTGCTGTGTGTTTCTACACACATGCACAGCAGAGGTCTCACAAGCAGGCACTGAGCCACTAACCCCTTATGCTTAACTTCAATCTATTAAGTGGAATCCACTCCCCCCCCACACACACACATCATGATTTCCACCAGAGGATTGCCTGGTTCCTCATGCAAGTATAACCTCAGGCAGTCTGCCCTTTTCTCCCCTGAATCCTCATCCCTAACTCAGACTCACCTATGCACTATCCTAATAAGAGAATGGGGGTTCTAGATGACAGCATTTCCATGCGAGAACAGCTGGACTGCAGTTATATAGACAGTCACTTTTATCTGAGCTTCTTCCAATAAAAATAAAAGAACTGTATTGTGGAAGAGTGTGCTTAGGACCTCATGGTCTCTAATACCTTCTCAAAATCTTTATCAATTGTTTCTCCCTCTGTGAAATTATCTGGGTCAGGAGCAATCATAATTGCTAAAGTCTGTCAAAAACTATAAGAGTCTAAGATTTTACTCTACTCACAAGCTAGCAAGTTAGCCTGTCACAGTTCTGTGGATGCTGGCAGAAAACATGAGCCTCCTGCATCAGTGACAAAGGACTTTATTGCTCACAGCAATAGAAATAACAAGATGTCAGCATTTTATTATGCCACTTCCTGAGCAACAATTCCCACAAGATGAGGTGAAGAGGGTCAGGTAATACCTACACATGTGGTAGATTGTACTGGAGGAGAAGGAACCTGTGTGGAGGGAACCCAAATATTTTGTAATGGGCAATAAACAAGCCTGCCCTCTGCTCCTAAGAGAAGCATTATCTTTATTAAGTAGACAGTAACTCTGCCTACCTTTGCCCTGTAAAGAAACAATATCTCTATCTTCCAAGGCTGCACTTTCTTCTACATATATCTTGAAAAGTTGTTCAGAATGATAAGCAGTCAATGCCTCGCTTATCAGACAGGCACTGTCTAATATGCACTCCCATAGAGAATTGCCTCCTGACGTTGTCCTTGTCTTGAACTCACCCTTACACTCAGTTTGAAAATTCCATACACATATTTTGTGTCTACTTTGAGCAAGACCCTATGCTTAGAGCTGGGGGTAGAAAGAATAAAATGCTTCCTTTGCCCTTAAGGAACTGGCTTTCCAGTTGGGAAGACGACAGTGGACAGAAAGTTAAATTGGGTGGGATTGGATAGAATAAAGTTGCAAGGAGATGTGGAAGCATAGAGGAGAGAACCCCCAACTCAGAAGAACAAGCATTCAGAAGTTTCCTGGGGGAGTTGATGCTGAGTGACAGCTGAAGCAGGAGTAATCATTAGCTTAGCATAAAAGGATGAGAATGAGCATAGCATTTGGGATGGAATGGAAAGCAATTTGATGGAACAGGCATGTGGCAGGGGTTGGAGGGTAAGTGATGAGGCTGGTGAAAAGGTCATGATTACAAGGGACCATGGATGCCATGCTAAGGAGTTTCACCATTATCCAGAAAATCTCTGGGTAGCAGGGGATTAAGTAGAGAATCAGATGTATATGTTAAATGATCCTTTGGGCAGCTGTGCAGAGGATGAATCAGAATAGGTGATTCTGGAGACAGGAAACAGGTTACTAGTGCACTCGGGTACAATTGCGAAATAATGAGCCCCATTCTAAGGCAATGACCATGGAGTTTGAAAGTGGGTTGGAGAATAAAGGTATTACAGAGGTGGAACTGACAGGTTGTTGAGGTAAGGGAGAGGGAAGAACCCAGATGGGGCCTGTTTTGTGCTTTGGGCACTAGGAGGGCCATGGGGCCATCCCCTGCCATCTTTAGGAACAGTTCTGCATTTGGCTGTTATACAGGGCAGCCCTCCAGGGCTGTGGAGGGTGTGGAGCTGCTCTCCCAGCACTAAATGTAACTCATTGTCCATTACTGAACAGGAGATGGGGCTCTGAGCATGGACCTGGATCAGGCATGGCAGAGGCAGGGAGAAAACAGAGGATTTAAATGAGAATCAGGATCCTGGGTGGAAGCCAGCTAAGGCAGCAGTCACAGTTCATGGGGTCAAAGCAAAATTCAAGTTCAGGGCCTCCCTGGTGGCACAAAGGGTTAAGCAACACACTATGAAGGTGTCCGCAGCCTTGGCAGCATAAGTTCGATTCCCGGCCAGCCAGGGAGCTACCCACATGGCGCAGTAGACCTCTCCTGTCTCTCCCGCTGCTCCCTTCAGCAGTGTATTTCACTGCCTGTTCTGTTCCCCACTCTGTCACTGATGAATCATCTCACCGCGCCCCCTCCCATATCTCTGGCCTGTACACCTAGTTCTTGTATGCATAAATAAGTAAATCTTTAAAAAAAAAATCAAGTCCAGAAGGGAACTGATACCTCAGACTGGGAGACAGAAACTCACATGGGGTAGAGCAAACCAGGCAGACTAAAAATGTCAGGTGTTGGAAACAAGAAGGGGGATAGGCAGGCAGACAGGTGTGGGGCGCTTCTCTTGACTGGGCAGGTATTTCCCCTCTAGCTGCCTCTGCCTAGTTCAGCCTCACCATGAGTAAAGTGTCCAGAGCTCTCGGGTTCTCATTTAGATTTACTTTTCACTTTTACCTTGACCCTCAATGGATGAGGTGGACGTTCCTGAATTTGGACTTCCAATCTGCATTAGATCCTATGGGGTTTACATGGGATGCCCCAAGAATTTACAGCTGCTAGACAGGAAAAATGCCCAACAATACACACAGTGTCACCTTTAAGAGACCCGAAGAGGGAACACTGACCTCTAGGCCTGCCAGAGGAAGTTCCATGGGAGAGTGTGTATGGTAGAGAACATTCTAATTCTAGGAAATGTCACAAATGAGGCTCGAGGAGCAGGAACTTGGAAGACACAGAGAGATGGCACGTGGCATCCACTTGGTGAGGATGTGGAGCACCTGTAGGGAACACAGAAGGTCAGGAGATAGGAGACATAAAGTAAGACAAATCTCCAAAGTCCTGATACCAGATGTGGCCTGGCAGATAAAAGCCAGTGGAGAGAAAATTACTAAAGACTATATCATTGGGTTGGTATAAAGGCTAGGACTTTATATAGGGCTTATATAAAAACCCAAAAGTTTATGACATTAGTTGGAGTGATTGAACACAAACATTAGGATGGGTTAATTTGTTTAACATACAGAGAAGAGATTGATTAGAGCCAAATTGGTGGCGGGGAGGTGCTCCAGAGTTCCCCTCACTTTCCTAGGTGTGGAGGCCATCACAGGGGTAGGCCAGGCTGTCCAGCCACATTCCCTGACCCTCTCTAGGAGCAGCATTGTTCCCTGGTGTGAGCTCTGCTGGGCCCTTCCCAGCCAAGAAAGTGGCACCGTCCTGTCCCGTATCCACGCTGAGATCTCAGGTTCCTCAATTCCTTTATTCTGTGTGATGACCTGGTGGACTTCTCATAATACCAAGCTCCTTCACTATTTTACCTTCGCTTGTGGGAAAGAAGAAATGAGATAAACAGGGCTTATTTCTCTTGTTTGCAATTTTTTTAAATCTTAATTGGTACTAGCAGGTAATGAATTCCTGTAGTAGAGTGATCTTAGTCATGGTGGAAAGTGGAGACCTTATATAAGGAATATTGACCATATTTGGAGGGTCACTATGGAGCGGGGGAAAGGAACGCATGAGGAACAATAAGGCGACATCATAACTAACTGGCAGGTTTTGCTTATGGGTGTAACAAACATGAAGTAATAAAACTTTACTGTTTGAAATTATTAAGATTTGAGGGTTGTTTATTAATCTTGTCTGATATCTCTTAACTGATAACACTGAAGGTCACTGAGCTGGGACGTACTAGTTGACATTGTATCCATATCTGTTAACTAATGTACTAGTTAACATTGTATCCATGTAAACAAGCCAGTGCTTCCGTTAACAAACCAGGTAATCATCCCTAGGCCTGTCGGGGCCCAGAGGCGAAATCAGGTCTGGAGCTGAGATTTGGGTATCAGGTATACACAAATGCAGTAGATAGTGGATAGGAAAGCATAGGGGTTTAGTCTGAGAGCTTTAGAGTGAGGCTTATTTCCCTCCCTCATGTTCCTTCTCCCAAGGGTGTATGATCTGGCTCCACGTGGCCTGATGCTAAGTAGGACATCACTGCTGCCTGCCGGGTCTGGTGGTTCAGAGTTGTTGGCTTGAGCTTATTGACAGCTGCACACTCATAACGTTGCTAAAAACTTCATAAACTCTGAAGCCTGGAAATAGCCCAAGTGATTTGAGGTTTTGCTCACTTGTAAATGTTTGAGTATTGTGTCCACAAATTGCAAATTGAGTAACTCAATTTTGAGGCACAGCTGTTATTTGGAAAAGACCCATCTAGGAACACAAACTCCTTGCAAAATGATTGTGCTTCATTTTTGTCAAGTATCAGAAAATCATTAAACTGCCAAGCCATATGGCAAATGCCCACTTGAGCCGAGTGCAACAGCACACCATAATGAATCTGTTTTTGGGGAGAGAGATAGGACAGAGTCAGGTTTTTGTGATCTACAGAAAAGTAGACTCACTCTTACGCGTTTCAGCCTTCCAGAGTCCTGAGTAAGGATTTTACCTCCCATGAAAAATTCATATAAAAAATTAAGTTATGGTAGAAGTTTTCCCCCCCCCAGGTATATTTTCCCTTTCAAACAATATCCATTGAGTTTCTGCATACAAAGTAAGTTTAACTGAGGCAATAGAAACTCCTAAAAGTTCACACAGTTTCATTTCCTTAGATAATAACTTAATAAGTATTCATTAGTTATTATTATATCAGAATTAGGTTTAGCTGCATATTAGAGAAAAATAGAAAGCAATGGTGGCTTAGAAGGTTATTTCTGCCCCACGAAAATGGAACCTGGAGTTTGACCATCCAGGACTGACATGGCAACTTCAGTGTCATCAGCATCTAAACTTTCTCTTGGCTTATTCTCTGTCAAAGCTGGAATTGTTCCAATATAGCTGACATGCTTCAGCCATCACGTTCTAGACAGCAGAAATGGAAAGGGGGAGAAAGCCATGCCTTTCTTTTTTAAGGAGAATTCCTGGAAGTATCACCCAACTTCTCTGTTCATAAATCACTGGCTAGTTCTTTATCACATGACCTCTCATTGCTGCAGAGACTGGGGAATGTAGCAATATGTCCAGGTAAAGACAGGGATTCTGTTACTACAGAGCAAGGGAGAGTGGGTATTGGGAGGTTACCAACAGATTCTTCCCTACTTGAGATCCTCAGTGTTCTTCCTACTAGACTGTAATCTCCTGTGGGTTAAGGACCAGATTTTATTTATCCCTGTACCTCTAAGGCATGGGTGCAGTAGCTGGTTAAGTTGTGCTTTTCATTATCAGCACCTCTCACGCAGACCCAGGTACTTTTCACCTCCTACCTCCCTGTCTACCTTCTTAAGTCCAAGTTGGCAAGTTCACTGAAATTTGGAGCATATTTATCTTTCATTATAAAAATATATTATTTCTTGGGCCTCCCCTGGTGGTGCAGCGGTTGAGCACTGGGCTGTGAGGCTGCCCCCAGCCTCTTCAGCGCTGGCTCGTTCCCCGGCCGCCGGCGAGGGTCCCACAAAAAAAAAAAAAAATATATATATATATATATATATAATTTCTTTCATAATGATACTGAACTACCCATTCTTCTGTGTCCCATTATCAACTCTTAATACCAAGTACAAGTGATGCTTCGTGCTAAGTTGTGAAGGTTGGGGCTGAGAAGGAAGACGACAGCAGCAACACGGGGGAGGCCTCCTCAGAGCTCTCTTCCTGTGCAATGTTCCTAAGGGCTGCCAGGTTTTGACCATGGGTGACTATAAACAGGGTGGGCCTTTTTCAAACAAGATGAACAAGCATGTGGAAGCAGATGTGGGAATGGTGAATTCTGCCTTAAATATAATGAGACAATAGAGAAAGGAGCTAATGTTTCTGGAGAAGTCTCTATGGGCCACGTACTATATGAGGTGGCTCAACTCCAGTAATCCTGGTGACTGCCCTAGGAGATCCATGTGATTATCTCCATTTTCCGTGTGGCTCACTGAGGCCCAGGGGAAGGTGATTGGGCTCCTCACCAAAATGCACATGCAAATGCAAACCGTTCCCTTCCAGACATGTTGAAAGAATCTGTGTCAGTGTGTACGAAGTTTTTAGCACAGCACCCAGCCTGTCATTCAAGAAACCCAGTAACTCATCCTCAACTCCACTTCCTGCAGCAATTGAAGTTAGTCCCACTCAACTCCTGAGTGTGGAGTTGCAAGAGATCTTCCCATTCTTTGTCCTTCAACCCTTTTGAAAATTCTCAAAACTGGAGCAAGCCAGGGCTGCCTGCTTTCCTGAGAGTCTCATAATTAGTGCAAGTGCTTAATTGGCATGTTTGTTTCCTCCAAGGGGTGGCTGGTGAAATATCCTCACGCCGACAAAGGAGACTTGCTTTGCTTTTGTGCTTAGCGGCACTGTGGGCGCATAGCAACGCTGGTGAATCCCACAAACTTAGAAAGAAAAAGTGCCAGAGTTCGCATGAAGGTTGATTGCCCTGGAGAAGTTGACACACTCTCACAGATGGAAATGATTTCTCTGGGTCCTGAAAAATGTGCTCATCAACCCCACAAATACAAACCGCGCCTCTTGTTTTCTTTAAGATGAGGAGTCCGGTCAAGAGGTCTATGTAATGAAAGATGTTTGTAGAATCCATTTCCATTCTGCCTGAAGCCATCTGCTTTATGTCTCTAATAAACAGAGGTGTTTGCAGCCACTTTCCAGGCCCCAGTCCCGTTAGATGCCCTCACCACGGGAAAGGTAAATTGACTGCCTCCCCAGAGATGAGCATTAGCACATTACATCTGCAGTGACGGTGCTTAACCTTCCTGCTTGCCTTTCCTTTCTATGTCTCTGCAACGGCCTGTGACAAATGGGCCGAGGGGCGCTCGCTGTGTTAGAATTTAGTACATAAGGGGCTTGGCCAGCTTCACATTTGCCAGTAATTGAGGTGAAGTATAGGCAACAAGAAAGGCCATCTTCTGGAAAGTCAGCGAGTGACCGACCTCAGTAGGCAGAGGGGCTGTGTGGCAGCCAGTGAAGCCATCCCTGGACTTCCTGAAACAGTTCTCTAGGAGCACGTGAGAGCTCTCCAAAAGAAAAATACGAGGAAGTCACACCCCTGTTCAAAATTCTCTGCGGGCTCCACATTGCTCATAGGGTAAAATCCAGGTTGCACAGACCCCTCGGTGGCCTGCAGACCCTTCACCTTGCATCACCCATCGGTTCATGCTCACACACAGCTGCATTGACCTGCTTGCAGCTCTTGACCCTCCTGAGGTGCTGGTTTCTGGATCTTTGAAATGTTGGTCCCTGTGCCCAACACGCCCATCATTATTCTCCTTACCCGCTCAATTGTTTCATCTTTTCTGTCCCAGCTTGAGGGTCACTTTGAAAGGCCTACCCTTAAATAGGTGAGTGTGTTCATCCTATGATTGTGGTAACAAATCACCAAAGCTGTTGGCTTAAATCAACATGGTTTTCTTTTCTTGCAGTTCTGGGGTCACAAATCTGAAATCAAGCAGGGCAGAATTTCCTCTGGAGGTTTTAGGGTAGAATCTTGTACTTTGCTGGTTTCAGTTTTAGCTGCCACTGGCACTGCTGGGTGTGTGGCCTCTTCCTCCGCCTTCTAAGCCAGCAGTGTAGCATCTTTTCTCTGATTGCTGCTTTGATCCTTCCATCATTTTCTATCTGAACATCTCACCTGCTTCTTTTTTTTTTTATCTTTTTTTTTTTTTTAATTTATACAAAAACTGGGATACAGTCAGAGGCATGGGAGGGTGAGAGAATTCACCAGAAACAGCGGGGAGTAGAACAGGCAGATGGACCAAGGACACTGCTGAGGGGAGCAGTGGGCAAGACAGGAGAGGTCTGATCGCCGTGTGGGTTTCTCCTTGGCCAGGCAGGATCGAACCCTCATGCAGAGTCTGCGGACAGCTTCACAGCGCTATGCTCAATCCGTTGCCCCACCAGGGAGGCCCCTCACCTGCTTCTTAAGATCCTCATGATTAAATTGGACCCGCCTCTTTCATCCAGGATGTCCTCCCCATTTCAAGAGCCTTAGTTAAGTCACATCAGCAAAGTCCTTTTCACCATGTAACATAACATGTTCACAGGTTCTGAGATAAGGAATTAGACATTTGGGGGACCATTATCCAGCCATTCAAATTGAGGCATTATGGCCATGAGCCCTCAACCTAGTGCATGTTGCATGTTTAATTGTCCTTCCCATAGATGACTAAAAGACCATGAGGATGGGTCACATCTGCTTACCTTCCATTGTACCTCCAGTGCCCAGTAGAGGTCCTGACCAGTAGACATTAATAAACAGCTGTTGTGCGTAGCTGGAAGGCGGAGCCTTGTCAGAGATGTTCTGGATAGTGTCTGAAAACATGCATTGCCACATCTTTGAAGGACCATGGTGGACCCTAGAAGGGGAATTTGGAAGTGTTCACTGGCATCTAGCCTGACAAAGTGGCAGCTGGTGACCTCCAGGTCTCCAGGGAGAGCAATGGCCTTGGAGTCATTTATTTCTGCCTTGATTTTTATTATTTCCTTTCTTCTACTGGTTTTAGGGTTTTTTGTTGTTCTTTTTCTAGTTCTTTGAGATGTAAGATTAGGCTGTTTCTTTGAGCTCTTTCTTGTTTCTTGATATAAGCCTCTATTGCTCTATATTTTCCTCTTATTACTGCTTTTGCCGCATCCCATACATTTAAGAAATTGGAGTCCTCCTTGTCGTTCAACTCAAAGTATTTTTTAATTTCTTCTTTAATCTCCTCATTAGTCCAGTGGTCTTCCAGTAGTGTGGGTTTCAATCTCCATGAGGTGGGAGGGTTCCTTACCTTCTTTTTATGGTTTATTTCTAGTTTGATGCCTTCATGGTCAGAGAAGAGGGTTGGTATGATTTCAATCTTATGTATCTGTTGATGTTTGTCTCATGTCCCAGTATGTGATCGATCCTGGAGAATGATCTGTGTGCACTTGAGAAAAATGTGTACTCAAATTTTTTTGGGTGTAGTGTTCTATAGATGTCTGTTAAGCCCATGAGGTCTAGATCCTTATTTAGAGCTTTAGTGTCCTTACTTACTTTTTGTCTCGTTGATCTATCCATTATTGATAGTGGTATGTTGAAGTCTCCTACTACATATGTATTTTCTCTGATGTCTATTTTCAGGATGATAATAGTTGTCTGATATATTTTGGTGCTCCTTCATTTGGTGAGTATATGTTAATGAGTGTTATGTCTTCTTGATGTATCGTCCCCTTGATCATAATGTAGTGACCATCTGGGTCTCTTTTTACCATTTTGAGTTTGAAATCTGTTTTACTGATGCAAGTATAGCTGTTTCTGCCTTCTTTTTTAGTCCATTTGCTTGTAGGATCATTTTCCATCCTTTTACTTTCAGTCTATTTTTTTTAAAGATTTATTTATTTATTTATATAAGCACTGGGTATAGTCAGAAGCGCAGGAGGGTGAGAGAATTCAACAGAGCCAGAGCAGAGAGCAGAACAGGCAGAGTGACAAAATACACTCTGAGGGGAGCAGTGGGCGTGGCAGGAGAGATCTGTCGTGCCATGTGGGACCCTCGCCGGCAGCCCAGGATCGAACCGGCGCTGCAGAGGCTGCCCTGGTAGTGGCTGGATCACCCCTGGCACCTAATCGCTGGATCCCCTTCTGGTTCCAACTCAAGACCAGATGTGGGGCCTGGCTGGTGCATACTTTTTGGCTCACCTCTGAGTGTAGGGATAGCCCTTTCTCAGTTCCACACAGTTTTGGTGAGGTCCAGACTCAAAGCTCCCAGTTTTAAGGATGGCTCATCTGGAAGGCACTTCCCTGTGTCCTCAGACTGCCTCAGTGGTGGCTGGAAACCCCTCTGGGCTCCAGCCAGCAGCCAGTGGCAGAACCTGGTTTGTGCGGGATTTCAGCTTACCTCTGACTATGGAGTGGGCCCTTTCTCAGTTCCACACAGCTTTGGTGAAGTCTGGAGGCAGAGCTCCCTGTCTTAAATATGGCACATCTTGGGGTGGGATCTTAAGTGCCTCTGGAAAGCTAGAAAGGTCTCTGGTAGGCCCAGTTCTTGACTGTTTGAGACAGAACCCCGAAAAGTGATAGCCATCTGAAAAAAAGAAACCTTGGTCAGGAATAGTCACTTATCCACACAACTTTTCCTAAGCCCCTGTGCTGAACACAGTGCAGGAGTTGAAGGGACCAAGATGAATTTAAACCACCCTGTAGGAATTTACCTTCTAAATTGGGGAAGAACACCACGAAAAGAGGTGACAGTTTCTGTGGTCAGTGAAAGAAGAGAGTAATAAACAGTGCAGGAAGGGGTGTTGGGTAAGACTAGGAGGATAAAACCTTGAAGGCAGGGTGATGAGGGTGTCGCAGGTGGTCGGAACATTTGCAGAATTGAGGAGAAAGGAAGCCGTGTGTTGTTTCCGAGGAGTCGGATAAAGTGCTGTCTGAATGAGTGTAACTTAGGTGGCAGCAAACTGAAAAGGTGGCAGGCGCCAGAGGTAGAATCTCTGTCTTATCCCCAATTTGATGATAAATTCCAAGGAGGGTGTGTGCCTCCTTTCTCAACTTGTTATGTCCTTCAGCAGCAATAATTGTTCAGTCGATGGACCTCCATTAAATGCTTATTGATGACAAGCCTTTCCCAATAAACAGTCTCCCACACTCACTTTGTCTCGCCAGAGATTATTAGATGAAGGGCAGCTGAACCTCAGCTGAACCTCCTCATGGCATCTGGCCTTCTGTCTGATGAGATTTGCACTCTAACCACTGCCTGGTTTATTCCCCTGGAGGGCCCTGGAGTGAGTCCATTTCAACCCTATCATTGTATTTCTCTGGGCTTGGGCTTGGGCTTGGGCTTGGGCTTGGGCTTGGGCTTGGGCTTGTGCTTGGTCTTGGGCTTGGGCTTGGGCTTGGGCTTGGGCTTGGGCTTGGAAGGGAGTTTAGCTGAAACAGATTGGAGTGTACATGTGATTCAGGTGCATTGGCCTGAGTAGGGCAGGTGCATCCACTACCCAGGATGCAGCTCCAGCAGGAGAAGTCACTGTCACAGCAGTGTGGCTCAGTGTGCCTGGGACAAGGACAGAGAAGAAAGACATTTATTAGACATCATTTATTCTCCTTGTCATCATCGCACCCCATTGTCGTTGATGCCAACATTCAAACAAATGCTCTAATTTACAGTTTCTGGGACCTTTTGGAAAATGGATCAAAACCCCAGGTTACCTGAGATGCTGCAGTTACACATTTTAATGATTCTTAAAAACTTGTATTTTGTCAAAATGAAATAGAATTTTGAAAGTTTTCTTAATAGTTGTGAAAAAAGCAAGCCTCTTCAGATACACTCATCACATCTTCAGCTCTTATGAATGGCTCAGCAAACTCTGCAAATAATATCTCATTAAACCATCTACCTTCCCTGGGAAGGACATAGCAGCAGCAAGTTGCAGCAGGAAGAGTAGTATATGGGTTACCCGCTGTCTCAAAGGAACCTTGAAGAAACCACAGCCCGCTTAGACTGAGAGGTTTTTTTTTGCTTGTTTGTTTGTTTGTTTGTTTATCTTCATGCTATAGTTCAGAATTAGGCCTTCCTGCCACCGGATGCCATTCCACTTTTCAGCTATTTCATCTTTACTGAGCCCTCCTCTGGGCCAAGCTTTGTGCTTGGAACTGAGATCCAAAAACAAGGAAGATGTCACTCTTGCTCTTTAAGGATTTTCCTTCTATGGTGTATATGAAAGATGCATAAGCAGTTTTACCAATAGAACATGGCATGTGATTTACAAAGGTTAGGTGAGAGATTGCCTAACTCAAGGTAGTCCACAGTAAAAATTGTATGCCTAGCTCTGTGGCAGACACTAGATTAGCTAATCTAATTCCCAATTCCCTTTCCCTTGCTGTTCCTCTGGAGAGGCTGCAAAACTAAATATTTGTTTTCACAGTCTCCCTTAAGCTAGATGACAATCGACCTCGTTCTGGTCAGTGAGACAGAAGTATTTAAACTCTACGGGGGAGGTAGGAGGGAATCTGAGAAATTCTGTGTTCTTGATTAAGAGGGACAGCCATTCTATTATAGCTTCTTATTCCTCCTTGTCTATAGTATCAATCATGATGGCTGTAGCTACAGCAGCAATCTTGTGATCATGAGGGAAAAGCCAAGAGAATGACAGGTCATTTTGAGTCAGTGATCCGGTGCCAGCAACTGCCTACCTCTAGGTGTTTTGTCATGTGAGAAACAAACTTCTATTTGTTAAAGCATCTGAGGTTAGACTGTGGGACTTGTGGCCAAATGCATCATGAACTAATGCAGGCAGCAAGCAGGCAGTCAAGATACAGTGATTGAAGTGGTAAATAATGTGATCACCTAAGCCTAGTGTTAAGACTAGTTTGTTATGTGCTAGAGGTATTCCAGTTGGAAGAAACTGAAATAGCATGTACAAAAGCAAGAAGCTATGATGCGTGCACCAAGAAGCCACAGCAAGTAGTTCATTGTTACTGAAGTGTAAATTATCAGACAGGCAATGGTTGGGTACAAGTCTGTAGAAGCAAACAGTAAAGGACAGGTTAAAGCAGTTTTCTTGGACACAAAGAAAGTTCCAAGCTCCAGTGACAGAAACCGTTCATATACCCTGGTACTGGAGAATTATAGCTAAAGGAGTAATGTGAGGAATGAGAGGAAGTGAATGCATTACTTCTGATAGTCACTGTATTTATTATCGCTGCAGAGCAAATTACCCAAAACTTTACAGCTTAAGCGAATGTATGTGCATTGCCTCACAATGTCTGTGGGTCAAGAATCTAGATGTGTCTTAACTGGTTATTTTACCTCAGAGGCTCTTACAAGGCTGCAGTCAAGGTATTCACAGGGCAACAGTCTCATCTGAAGATTTGAGTGGGGAAACATCCACCCCACATTCACTCACATGGTGGATAGCAGGATTCATTTCCTCATGGCCCATTGGCATTGGCACCAGAAGTCTCCTTCAGTTCCCTTCCCCATGGATCTGTCCATAAGGCATCAGACATGTGGGAGCTGACATTGTCAGAGTGAGCAAACAATAAGGCGAAAGAGGGAAGCCAGAGGTATTTTCGTGACCTTCTCTCAGGTGGAAAACCACTCTTGTATTTTGTTCATTCAAAGCAGTTAGTGAATCCAGGTCCTGCTCAAGGGGAGGAGACAACAGTAAATACTAGAAAGTAAGGATCATTGGGAGCCATTTTAGAAGCTTGCAACCACTAGCATCCCACCACCTTCTTGTCCTCGTCCTCCCTTTTTGTGGTCAGCAGCAGCAGCAGCATCTTCATCATTATCATCACCATCCCCAAAGCCACAGTGATTATTAAATATTTGTATGCACACATACTTTCTCATACTTAGCTCATTTAGCCTCACAACAATCCTGTAAGACTAATATCAACATTTTTCATGTGAGGAAATGAAGGCTCAGAGAAGGAATGTGATTTGCTTACTGGTCACACAACCAGTAAGAGGTAGAACTAGGAGTCAAACCAATGCCTAGTTAGAGTGGAACTCTTTACCACTGCTCTCAGAGGCAGCATCTCAGAGGCGACAGGAGCCAGGTCTGCAGCCTTCCCTGGAACCCAGGAAATGTTCTGCCTGCCTTTAACCTCACCCCAGGGCTGAAGGCCACAGAGTAAGGAGACAAAAGGATGAGCTGGGCCCTCTCAAAATAGCTGGGCCCAGATAAAGGACAAAGGGTGAAGTCAGAAAAGATTTCTGGATAAGTTAATAGCCCTATAACAATATTTATTTCTTGCTTTAATAACTGCACTGCAGTTATGTAAGAAAATGTGTTTGTCCTTAGAAAACACATGCTGAAGTACTTAGAGGGAAAGAGATATTATGTCTATAACTTTTCGCACACATTTCAGAAAAGAAGTATTTATAAGTCTATACAGATTGTATGTGTGTGGGTATGTGTGCATAGAAAGAGAATGAATGATAAAGCAAATATGGTAAAATGTTAACATTTGGAGAATCTGGGTAAAAGGTATAAAGGAATTCTCTCTGTAAATTTTGCAACTTTTTTTGTAAGTCTGAAATTATTTAAAAAGTAAGTTTTTAGGGCCTCCCTGGTGGCACAAGGGGTTAAGCTCTGCACTATGAAGCAATCCGTAGTCTCTGCAGCACAAGTTCGAGCCCCAGCCAGCCCAGAAACCCACATGGTGAGGCAGACCTCTCCTGTCTCACCCGCTGCTCCCCTCAGCAGTGTATTTCAGTCAGTCTGCTTGTTCTGTTCCCCACTCTGTCTCTGGTGGGTCCTCTCACCCTGCGTCTCTGGCCTGTACCCCAGATCTTGTATGCATAAATAAATAAATCTTTTTTTTTTTAAAAAAGTAAGTTTTTAAAAAGTACCTGTCTACTTTAGGACTTAATGAGTTCTACTTGAACTGTGAGCGATGACATTTGGGAGTCTTCAATATATCCTTTTGACCCTAATGTGACTCCTTTGAATCCTGAGAGAGTTTAAAGGTTATAAGTAGAACATGGTCTCTGGGGTCAGAGGACTGGGCTCTCAGTCCTGGTCCTGGTTGCTTCTAAAATTTCTAAACCACATAAGTAGCCATTCAAGGTTGTTTAAAGGATTTTGTGAGATGAGACTTATACCTTGGTTTAGTGTTTAGCACAATTTCTGGTTCATGATGAGCTCTCCATAAATGTTATTATTATCATTGTCTCCTCCGTCATCACACCTGTGAGAAGTAATGACCTGGGTATATTCAGGCACTAATTTAGACAGTTCTCTTGGTGTCAACTCCCTGACATGAGTTCTTGTCCTCATAATGGCAGGGTGGCCACTGCGGCAGATGTGGATGTACCTGAGAAGATGAAGATTCGAATCCCTGTGGTACTCCTCGCCTGTGGCTCCTTCAACCCCATCACCAACATGCACCTGCGCTTATTTGAGGTGGCCAGAGATCACTTACACCAAACAGGTCAGTCATGGTACTAGGATGCAGTGGAAGAACTGGCAGCTTGCACTTTGTGGGACTTTGCTGGTTGATATCATCACCATTATTAAAATTGCTTGTTTTGTTCACTCACTTATAGCATAACTGGTAGCCTGCATCTCCTCTATCATATTCATTAGGCTAATACCACTTGGCCATGTGGTATGTGTATAAGTCATATCCCCAGTCATAGAGTTGAATGCTTCTTGGATTCATCCTGCCCATCTCATATTATCCGTGAATGCTAAAGACAGTGGTCACTCTAGTACCTGTGTCTCAATCAGGGCACCCTCTCAGTTGCTCCCAGCATCAGGCTACACAGCCAGATAAATAGGTAGCATAGCATGTGTCTGTGAGAGCTCCTGCTACTCTTCAGTAAGTAAGCATACATTCTGTAATCGGGAGTTGACATTGTCTTCTTTGAAAGACTAGATCTTAGAGGGTAACAAATTAGCATTCTTATACATAGGCATTTTCAATACCAATGGTATGACTTTGCCAGAAATATTTAATCAGCTGGAAATATTTAATCTGGAAATGTTTCATCTCCTTGACTTTCCATTTCATTATTAAAAAGTGAAATGGCATTTTGAATCTGCATGATTATTTCTAAAGAATATAAGTCATTTATATTTTGATATCAGGTATATATGAAAGTATTTATTAGATTTGTATATTTTGTTTATTCCTGTATGTGTTTTATATTTTCATATTGTTCAAAAACGTTTGCCTTTAAGGGCATCTTTTGTACACCAGAGTCAATTCTTGTTTATTTTTAATATATAAAAAAAGAATTTGATTAATATGTACATTATTTCTTCAAAGAAATTACATACAAATGTTTATTTATTTTAAAGGCAATTTTTTGTTTATAAAGTGTAATTTTTTATTATTCAAAGACAAAAAGTAAGTGTCTAGCCTTACTAAATATATAGCTCTTACAAAAAATAAAAAGTCCAAACAATGGGTCAGTGAACATTAGTGGGCAAAATACCAAAGAGGAAGTGTAACTAACCATTAAACTTGGGGAAAAGTGCTCAATATCATTAAATCAATGAAAATGCAAATAAAGACATGATGAAATATCTCAAGATTTGTGGTGATTAGCACCTTGTAGCGATAAACAAGGTAAATACCACAAGGACAGCTACTGTGGCTGCTTGAGCACCACAAAATTGCCACCATCTGTCACCAAACTATAGTTGGTGTTTAATAAATATTTGTTGTGGGAGTAAATAGTTTTAGCCTAAGAGATTAGCAAAGATTAAAGATTGACAAAATTCAATACTTCTAGGGAGGGAGGGAACCATATTCTCATGTATTTCTGGTGATGAGATAAGTGAGAAAGCATTCATGGAGAGCAATTTGGTATAACTTGACAAAAAATTTAAACTCTGCACCTATACCCGAAATGAGGAGAAAAATCAATCAAAACTGAACCAAAACTGCTACAAATGTTTGAATTCACAAACAAGGACTATAACTATATGCTCTATATTCAAAAATTAAATAGCAATAAGGGCCTCCCAGGTGGCACAAGGAGTTAAAACGCAGCCTATGAAGCTATCCACAGCCACTGCAGCATGAGTTTGATCCCCGGCCAGGGAGCCACCCACATGGTGCAGCAGACCTCTCCTGACTCACCCCCTGCTCCCCTCAGCAGTGTATTTCAGTCAATCTGCCTGTTCTGTTCCCCATTCTGTCTCTAGTGAGTCCTCTCACCCTCCATACCTCTGACCTATACCCCAGTTCTTGTGTGCATAAATAAATAAATCTTTTTTAAAAAAATTAAGTAGCAATAAGCTAAATATAAAAAATACTCAAATCAAAAACCTAGAAGAGAAAACCACAATATATGAGATGAAAAATACTCTGAATAGGATTAACAATAGAATAGACATTGCAGAAGAAAAGCTTCACGAACTTGAACATCTAACAGTAAGAACTATCAAAAATGTAACACAAAGAAGTAAAAAAAAATTTTTTTAAAGAAATAAAAGTACATCAGTTAGATGTGGGATAATTTAAAGCATCTTAATATAGTTGTAATTAGAATACCAGAAGGAAAAATCAAAGAACATGAAAAAAAAATAGTGACTGAAAGTTTTCCAAATTTGATGAAAACAGATTTTATCAAATAACAAATTACAAGCACAAAAATGCATGAATAAAACAATTCCAAGGTATGTGATTATCAAATTTTTCATAACCAGTGTTAAGGAGAAAATCCGAAGACAGAGACAGAAAAACAAAGGTAAGGATGCCAACAAATTCTTGTCACTGAATTCACAAAAGGGAATTCAATGAAAAACATCTATTTTTAGCACTCATTGAAAAACCTGTCAACCTGGGATTCTGTGTCCATTTTATAGCTGTTGAAATATTTTTCAAAAAGAAAGGTAAATATAGACATTTTAGATATACAAAAGCTGAAAGAATTCACCACCAGTAAGACCACACCATAAGAAATGTTCAGAAGGAAAATGATATCAGATGGAAAAATGGACCTACAAAAAGGAAAGCAGAGCACTGGTAAGCACATGGGCTATGTATTTTTTTTTCCTATTACTTAAATTTCTTTAAAAGATAATAATATAAACAAAAATAATAATAATAGATAGTAATATATAACATAATAGCAACAATAAACAGTATATTATATGTAGAAGTAAAATACTTGACAGCAATGTCATAAAGTCTCGAAAAGGAGAAATGAAAAAACACTACTGTAAGGCTCTTATGCTATAGATGAAGTGGTATAATATCACTTAAAAAGGCTGTGATAGGGCCTCCCCGGTGGCGCAGCGGTTGAGCGCTGGGTTGCGAAGCTGCCCTCAGCCTCTGCAGCACCGGTTCGATCCCCGGCTGCTACCCGGCCACCGGAGGAGGGTCCCACATGGCGCGCAGACCTCTCCTGCCGCCCGCTGCGCCCCTCAGCAGTGTACTTCGGTCCTTCTGCCTGCTCTGCTCCCCCGCTCTGGCTCTGGTGAATTCTCTCACCCTCCCGTGCTTCTGACTGTACCCAGTGCTTGTATAAATAAATAAATAAAAATAAATAAATAAATCTTTAAAAAAAAAAGGCTATGATAAATTAAAGATATATATTATAAGCCCTACCACAACCACTAAAACAGACAAAAACAGTTATAACTAATAAGCATGCAAAGAATTGAATTGAAATTTACTTAGTTAATCCAAAAGAAAAAAAAGAGGAAATGGTGATCAAAGAATAATGTAAGAATTGAAGGCAAAAAACAAAAAGATAGAATAAAACCTAATTACATCAAGAATTACATTATATAAGATAGTCTAACAATTCCCACTAAAAAGCACACATTGTCAAATCAGATAAAATAAACTGGACCCAATTACAACTTTATAATGCTTATAAGAAGTATACTAAATATAATGACACAAACAGGTTCAAAATAAAAGGGTGGAAAACTATCCCATACTGACATTAATTAAAAGAAAGTTGAAACTGCTATAGTAATATAAGAAAAAAGAGATTTCAGAGTAAAATATATTACCTGGAATAAAGGTCATTTTATAATTATAAAGAAGTCAGTACTTTAAGAGGGTATAATAATCCTACACCATTTTCCATTTCCTAAAAGAATTTCAAAATTTAGAAGAAGTAAAAACTTACAGAACTGCAAGGAGAAATAGACAAGTCCACAATTACAGTCAGATATTTCATTTTTCTTCTCACTAACTGATAGAAAAAGTATACAGAAAATTATTAAAGATACAGAACACTTGAACAACATTATCAACCACTTTGACCTAGTTGACATTTATAGAGCACTTGACCAAACATCCTCTTAATACACATTCCTTTCATGGACACAGAGAACATTTACCAAGATAGACCATATTTTGAACCATAAAATAAGTCTCAATAAATGTAAAAGCATTGAAATCCTATCTCTGACCATGGTGGAATTGAATTAGAAATCAGTAACAGAAAGATCTCTGGAAGATCCCCCAATTTGAAATAAAATAGTACACTTCTAAAAACCCAAAAGAAATCAAAATGATAATCAGAAAATATTTTTAACTGAATGAAAAGGAAATTAGGATCTAGCTAAAACTTTGACGTGTTGCTAAAGCAGTACTTAGGAGAATTTTACAGCACTGAATACCATACTAGAAATAAAGGTGTCAAATTAATAAATTCAAATTCAGTCTTATGAAATTAGAAATAAAATATCAAATGAAATATAAGCATAAGAAACTCATGAAGAGCAGAAATCAATGGAATAGAAAACAGAAGTATATTAGAGAAAATTAATTAAACCAATAGCTGTAACTTTGAGAAGAATCAATGAAATTGATTATCAGGAATAAAAATTCAATTTTTTAAATTTTATAAATATTTAAAAGAGGAAAGATATAAATTGCCATTATCAGTAATGAGAGAGATGACATTCTACAGATTCTGATACTAAAAAGATAAAGAAACATTATAAACAACTTTATATCTATAAATTTGACAGCTTAATTAGATTAGAAAAATCCCTCAAAAGACACACTACTAAATGAGAATTATTCTGATTCAAGAATTAATTTTTTAAAGGAAAAAGAAATGGTTAATCTAGATAGCTTTATATTAACTAAAGAAAGTTAATTTTTAATTTAAAAACCACTCCACAGAGAATTTTGGGAAGGTGGAAGAGTAAGAAGCACCAGGAGTCCCCAGTTAGACAAACTTGCTGTAGCATAATCTATCTGATATAATTATTTTGGAACTCTCAAGTCTTTTGAAGACATGTAACTTCCAGGGGGAAACATGTAAATTAAGGTTAATTTCTGCTTCCCTTCCCCCTCTTCCAGCAATACAACAGGCAGATGTACAAGTGTTCCTGGAGCAGCTTGCACACGCAGCCAGATTGTTCAAAAATCATTATCCTCCAATATTGAGGACTGGTATTCTGATCACTGGTTGCTGCCTCTGATCACATAGGTGCAGACAAAGATGTGGGCAGTCATTATTGTCACAACTCCCTTCACTGTTGCAAGCCCCAGCCCCTCCAGCTAAATTTCATTGCAGGGGATTTAAAGGGTCAGTGCACTTTTTCCCCCTCCCCTATTTTTCTTCTCTTTCTTTTGAGGAGCCAAACGTTAAAGATTACGACATGCAAAACCAACTGCATATGTGGGGAAAATTAGCAAGTTTCTAAACATGTCCAGTGAAAGACTCAGAAAAAACCTGAGATAACATTAAACTTATACCCTAGGCTGATCTTTGGCACAGGGGCTGCCTACATAAGTAAGTATACAAATAAAGCAAGACCAGGGGAAGGAAAAAGATCAATTTTCCAGAGTTATTGTTATAGGGCAGCCCCAATACAAAACAGGGTGCCTGACTGTGGGTCCTCACCCACGCGCTTAAAGGGACTTTCAATGCTCTACTGCAGGCACATGCGAAAGGTTAAAAAAAGGTTTATTTACAAGGGAAGGGCAAATGAGGAAATGTACAACTCAGGGAGAAAAGTGGGAGACAAAGTTTTAAATGCGTCCTACCCGATCCACCGATCAGGAATCCCAAATGGCACTCTGAGAGCTGGCTGCAAGCCAGGAGCCGTGAAGCCAGGAGGCGAGCAAGAGAGCGAGCGAGAGACCCCAAGGCCCATGTGTTTGTTTTTTTTATACCAAACCTGGCTGCTTAATTCCACCCTCAGGTCCCAGCCACCTTTCCTTTGATGATGATGGGATTTGTCTTTCCCAATGTCCTGATGGCTTTGGTCTGGAGTGGGGGTGGGGTCCACAAAGCCTGTATGGGATTAGCTCAGGACATCCTTTCCCCCTAACATTATCATATCAGTAAATTAAAATGTCTGGTTTTCAACAAAAAAATCATAAAGGCATACAAAGAAACAGTAAAATACAGCCCATTTGAAGGGGATCGTGGGTGTAAGAATCAATAGAAAATGTCCCTGAGAAATATCTGATAGAAGATATACTATAAAGACTTTAAAATACCTGTCTTAAAGATGGTCAGAGAACTAAAGAAAACTGTGAAGAAATCTACAAAAAAAGCCATATAAAACAAATAGAATATATGACCCTCCCTATCAGCAACTCCTTTAAATATAAAAGGATTAAACTTCCCAATCAAAACACAAATAGTTATATATATATATATATATATATATATATATATATATGGACAAAATGGAAATAAAAATAACAATAAAGCAATCAAAAACCTAAAAAGGAATCAGAATGAAAATCTGGACTTGAAAAGTACAGTAAATGAAATGAAAAATTCATTTATCGGCATCCATTAAAGGGATTCAAAGGCAAATATGAATGGGTCAAGAAAACAGTTAGCAAACTTGAAGATAGGACAATAGAAATTATTGAGTCAGGAACAGAAGAAAAAATTAAAAATGAACAAATTCTAAGGGACATGTGGCACACCATCAAGCCAACCAATGCATTGTGGGCATCCAAGAAGATGAAGAAAGCAGAGATTATTTGATGTACTAATTATGAACACCTCCCAAATATAATGAAAGACATGAATATAAACATCCAAGAAGCTCAGCTAACTCCAAGAAAAATGAACCCAAAGAGAACCACATTATAGTTGCTATTACCATATTATTGTCAAATTTGCAAAAGATAGAGACAGAGAATCTTAAAAGCAACAAGAAAGAAGTGATCATCACATACAGAATGCTCAAAAAGATATTCAGCAGACTTCTCATCAGAAAACTTTGGAGACCAGGAAGTAGAACACTGATCTTTTCAAAGTGATAAAAGAAAAAAAAACTCAACAAAAAAATCTTCTAATTAGCAAAACTGTCCTTCAAAGGTGAGAGTGAAAATAAAACATCCTCACATAAACAAAAGCTGAGTTTATTACCACTAGACCTACCCTGCAAGAAATTTTCAAGGAATTCCTGCAAGATAAAATGAAAAGACATGAGACAGTAACTCAAGCCTGCATGGGGAAGTAAAGACGCTCTGTGAAGCTGTCTGCAGTCTCTGCAGTGCGGATTCAATTCCCAGCCAGCCAGGGAGAAACCCACATGGTGTGGCAGACCTTTCCTGTCTCGTCTGTTGCTCCCCTCAGCAGTGTCTTGGGTCCATCTGCCTGTTCCGCTCCCCGCTGTCTCTGGTGAATTCTCTCACCTTCCCGCGCCTCTGACTGTACCCCAGTTTTTGTATAAATAAATAAATCTTAAAAAAAAATAGCTTGATAGTCCAAAAGTAATGTTAGTGTAACTTTGGTTTGTAAATGCAAGTCTTATTTTCTACGTAATGTAAGGTAATGCTTTGGGGAACACAATGTATAGAGATGTGATTTTGTGACATCAGCAAATAGAAGGGGTAGGGATGAAACTATAATGGAGTAGAGTTTTTGTTTGTCATTGAAGTTAATCTTGTATACATTCAAATTAGAGTGTTATGTGTTACTTTTGGATGTTAAATGTAACCCCATAGTAACCACAAAGAAAATAGCTATAAATATACACAAAGGGAAATGAAAAAGGAGTTTAAACATTTTACTGTTTTTAAAAAAATCAACTAAATACATAAAAATGCAGTAATGCAGGAAATGAAGGACAAAAAAGCTACAAGGTATATGTAAGACAAATAGCATGACAGAAGTAAATCCCTCCCTATCAGTAATGCCTTTAAATACAAATGGATTAAACTTCCCAATCAAAACACAAATAGGCAGAATGGATTGAAAACACATCATTTAATGATATGCTAAATACAATAGACTCACTTTAGGTTAAGGACAATGATAGATTTGAAAGTGAAAGGCTGCAAGAAACATGTTCCCATTCCATGCAAATAGTAGCTAACAGAAAGAAGGGTATATGATATCAGACAACATAGACTTCAAAACTTAGAAAGGTTACAGCAGACAAAAGACATTATACATTGATAAAGGATTAAATACATCAAGAGGATATACTAATTATAAATTTGCACTTAATGATAGACCATCAAAATATATGAAGCAAAAATCAACATATATGTATCCCATTTATATAAAATTCTAGGAATTACAGACTAATATAGAGTGATGGCCTGGTTAGTAGATGAGGGTTGGGGAGAAGCATGGGGCATAAGGGAAGGATTAGAGTGGCAGGAGGAATCTGTGGGGGATGATGGATGTTTATTGTCTTGATTACAGTGTTGATTTCCCAGGAGTATACATATGCAAAGCTTGTCAAATTATACCCCTTAGATACATATGATTAATTGTATGTCAATTTAAAAGCTTGTTTCAGTTATATAAAATAATGTGATAGATCCAATAGGACAAATGATGCAATCTAATTCAACAGAAGAGACATATAAATCAAATGTCATGTATGGACCTTATTTGAATCCTGAATCCTGATTCAAATAAATCAACTACAAAAACACATTCATGAAAGCTTAACAATTGCTGATGTGTTAACAATCATCCTCATCTCTCTCTTTTTTTTTTTTAAAGATTTATTTATTTATTTACACAAGCACTGGGTACAGTCAGAAGCGTGGGAAGGTGAGAGAATTCACCAGAGCCAGAGTGGGGAAGAGAACAGGCAGAGTGACGAAATACACTGCTGAGGGGAGCAGCGGGCAGCAGGAGAGGTCTGTGCGCCATGTGGGACCCTCGCCCGGAGGCCGGGGATAGAACCGGTGCTACAGAGGCTACGGGCAGCTTCGCAACCCAGCGCTCAACCGCTGTGCCACCGGGGAGGCCCTCATCCTCATCTCTTGAGGAAAAGAAGTATATACCCTTGGTCCAGCAGTTCCACTTCATGAAATTTATTCTAAAACAAGTATGTGTGGGCAAAGAAGAGTATTTCACTTTGGAGGAGAAAAGGAATGTATTATTCCCTGTATATCTTAAAATAGCTTGAATAATGTTCTTTCCAGAGTATTGGCTTCCACTTGACATAAACATCTTTTTGACTCTTAGCCACGAAGTGGCCTTTCCTGACAAGCTTGACTCATCAGAAATGCCCATGGTTTAATCGACAGTATCTTTACTGTGAGTTTTATCAGGGTGGGGCTGTATTCTATGCAATGCTGCTTCACAGACAGCAGCCTCATACCTGGTATTAGAGACCTCAGGTGCTGGATGTGCTTGCAGATTCTCCTTTAGCCATGTGATAAGGCTCTGGCATGGCCCAGTGGTGTTCCTAGAGTACACCTAGCCCCAAAGGTCATGGTAACCACAGAATGCACTGATAATTAGTCATGAGGATGCACCATATAGTTACATCATAGATGATTTCTATTACTTAAGTTATTCATAGGTTAAGGGGCCTTGGTTTTAAATGACCTTAAAGACCTTCTTGCCTTTATTTCCAGTCATTCCTCTGTGGAAAGTACTTGGTCGTTTTTGAAAGTCAGGAATGATTTTCAAGCTTGTGTCTTTAAGTATTATACATTGATTTTATTCCTTTCAATACTCATAGATATTTACTGCCTCTTCTCCGGGCCAGCCACTGTTGCCGCCCCTGCCCAAACAGGCTGCGCAGCGTAGGTGGTGAGAGACGCGTGGTAGCAGGCGACTGTGGCTCTAGGCAGGAAGGAGCACGTCTTCCACCTGACCACTGGGGAAGCTTCTTGAAGGAGATGGTACCCAAGGTTTGAAGATGATTGGTTAAGTCTTTAGGGGATAAAGTACAGAGGTAGAAGAGAGTCACATTCCAGCATATGGTAGAAAGATGAGGTTGATAAGGCAGGGAGCACCCAGGTCATGGAGAAGGGGACTTTCTTGCCACTGTGAGGGGTGAATGGTGTAAATGTCCCTTCTCTGCACAGTCAGGCATCATCTCCTCCTTTCCACAGCCCCCATTACGGGCTGATACTTGTGTGTGGAGTCATAACCTGACCCATTATCTCCCAAGGACAAATATTTAAATCATGCCTTTTTTGCTCAATCAGAATCAGCCCATGATTAAAGCTGGATAAAAATCTGGTCCCACAGCTGACTTCTTTTTCATGAGGAAAACTAAATCTCCCTTCTGCTGGTATATTTTCACTAAAACAACTCACAATTTTAATTTGATATTGCATGCATATAAATTGAATTAAACTAGCTGAAGCAATTTGTTTAGTACTGTTAGAGAGAAATTAATAGTGTCTTCCAGGTTTGCTGCAGTAGCTCTCATTCCTTTTTTGGAACTCTTTCCCCTCCCCAAGCATCCCTTTCCTCAAACTGCAATTGTCCCTCCTTCCTTTGTTTACTTCTTCCTTTTTCCTGAAACAACAATGAAACCTTTAAAAACTGACAGAGGGACTATAATATTACAAAACTTTTAGTTAGCTTTAATCTTGCAATAAATGACATGCACTGTTATAATGGAATATATATATATATATATGTATGTATGTATGTATTTGATGAAAGGAAACTGCAGACTTTCATTCTTAAAAAGGCATATATGTGCTAAGGATGAAATGTTGAACCAGCTATTTTTTTCCACACTCCTTTACTTGAAAGGATGTTTGGGAATGAGATATGGGCTGGCATGAATGTGTGGTATCTGTGGCGTTTCTGTTTTTCCTGGTGTCCTTTAATCATTGGCACTTCCTTACTAGCACTGCATACCATGCAGGGTCTCAGAATGAAGATTCACAAAGGCTTGATGGATGAATTGGTGTAGTAGGAATGGGTGGTTTTAAGAAGTTCATTTGGAATTTTTATTCTTGGTTTGCCGATTTTGACAGAAATGATTCAGCCCAACATATGACTAGTCGATAGCATCAGACATACCTACAGCTTTCATTGAATATATTAAGAGCTCCAGCTTGCATTTCTCTTAGCATGTTGGATGCATTCCCAGTTGTTAGTAGTTGTTTTTCCAACATGTAGTCAGAAGCTTATAAAGGAGGTTGAGTTAAATTTAAATCCTGTTTTCTGTTATTTAGACAATTTGTTATTTCTTGTCAATTTACCTTGGCCATTGGCCTGGTTTTTGACAACAGTCCACTTATATTTCTTTTTCAAAATCAAGCATTCTGTCAGCTCAATTAATACTTCCTCATCTAACAACTATTTAGCACCTGTTTGTTTTGTTTAACAAACATATAATCATCCTTACTCCTTGCCAGGGAGAATTCTGAATGTATTACATGAGCTCATTTAATCCTCATAGCAACCCTCTGAATTGAGTACCTTTACTAATCTCCCTATTTTACAAGCAGGGAAGCTGAGACTCAGAGAGAGAGATTGAGTAACTTCCCCAAGGTCACACAGTCAACAAGTAGAAAGTATGTCCCAGAGTGTGCAGTAACCACCGTGCCATGCTGCCTGCATTCCCTCAGCAGATTTCTTGAATGCCTGTCTGTGCTGGGAACTATGCAAGATGCAGAGATGACATGGGAGTAAAAGTAGTCCCTGTACTCTATGGGGTGGAGCAGCCATTGGATGGCTGCTATAAGCAAAAATATAGACTGGGCACTTGTAACAACAGAAAGTTATTCCTCATAGTATGAAGCCTGGACATCAGAACAGGATACCAGCATTGTCATATTTGATGAGAACTCTCTTTAGTGAGAAATCCTTTCCAGGTTGCAGACTGCCAACTTCTCATTGCCTCCTCATATCAGGGAGAGTAGAGAAGGAAGTAGGCCCTCCTGAGACCGGAAGATTCTCCTCTCATTCATGAAGGCCCCACTCTCATGATGTCATCTAATCCCAGTTACCTCTCAAAGGCCCCATTTATCACCACATTGGGGTGGTAGAGTCTAAACATAGGCATTGGGGGGGGAAGACACATTAGTCTATAACAGGGAGACAGACATTATTCAAACCCCACAGAGGTAACATTATTCAGGTGACATATGCCACCAAGGGAAAATTCCCAGCTCCTACTGCTGTCATTGTCAACAGTGTGGAAATTTGACAGATTCCAGAAAAAGTGTTTGCAAAAATGTAAGGACTAAGCTGGAGAAAAATAATGAGGCACTGTTTAGATTAGCAGTGAGGTTGACTGGAGTCAGGGATGCAGGGAAAGGGCATTCTTGGTATAGGAAAGTGCATGTACAAAGACCCCGTAGTGTCAGAGAACATGACCACTGAGGAAAGACCATGTTGTGATGATTTCAAAGCAAGGAGCAAAAGGAAACATTGTGGACAGCAAGGGAGAGAAAAAGGGGGTAGAGAAGGAGGGAGGAAAGAGAGAAGATTCTTAATATTATATAAATTGGCTTTCTGAAGCAATATTTTTGATGAGCGAGATGTCATGGCAATGAAGAGTTGACAGATGTGGAAGGTAATTGGGAGTTAAAATTGACCTGATAATGGATTAAATCTGAAGGAAGAGAGGGTGTCGTCTACTGAGAGAGTCCTTCATCCTCAGCATTTATCACCACATTGGGTTGGTAGGTTAAGTTGGAGAGATCTATGAAATGTCTATGAGAAGCTGGTGATTGGCGCTCACAGGAGAAGACAGAACTGGAGATAGATGTTTGAAGTGACTTGTAGATTTTAAAAAAATGAAGATATTCACAGGGGTAATAAGATTACAGAAGAAAAAGTGCTAACGAGAAAGAGAAGCCCTAAGAAGCCACTGTACTTAGCAACCCCACAGAGGAGGTTGAGGTGTGCAGAAGCCAGAGCAGTTTCTGTCCCAGAAGATGGTGGGCCCTCACATTTAATGCAACTAAGAGGTCAAGTCAGAGGAAGACTGAAAAATCACATGTGTGGGTCTCAACAACATAGAGTTGGTTCTTTGTGACTTGCTTTTAGCAAGTCATTGGCATCAACAACCAAATGGTCTGTGAGTTCAGGAAAGACAAGAGAAGAAATGGAGGTACCAGTAGAGACAGTCCTGCTAGGAATGTCAAGGCCCCAGGCAAAGTGGGGTTTGAATATACAGGAGCAAGGAGGGATTCTCTGAAGTGAAATGGAGGGGAGCACACATGGTGGCAGAGTCGGGGGTGGAATACCTTCTGACATCTCAAGAGAAACTGCAGATAGGAATTTTCATATTTGAAAGATTGTTGATTACTGCATCGTTTGCAATTGCGAAATATGGGAAACAAAATATTTCATCGTAAACAAATACTGAATTCTAAAAAGCAGCCTGTTTTTTCCCAGAGTTATGGGTTAGCACAACTACTCTCCATTATCTTGAGATAATAAATTTAGAATATACTCAGTAGCCTGCCCCTGGATTCTAGACCCCCGCAATCCAGTGCCAGGCTGGCTAATTCTGGGAGTCCAGGCCTTCTTCGCCATATCAGGCTTTCCTCAGTCTTGGGGGCAACTACACAGCCCTGGACAACTCCTGCCTCAAGTTGACCCAGTGTATGTCCCCCTCCTCATTGCCACGGTGATCTTGTGAGACCTTATCCAATGCCTGGATGAGCTTCTGCCTTAGTCACTGTTATCTGAATGCTCATCTGGAAACTACCGTGTAGGAAAATGACTTATTTGGGGGGAACCCTTGCTAGCTCTCAGTGGTCATCACTATTTCTGAGTGCTCAGAAGCCATTAGTGTCAGACTCTGTTCCCTGATTTTCCTCTGACTTGAATTCAGGGTCCCAAACTATAGTCTAGAATCTACCCTTTTATGCTTATCCTATAATTCATTCAATAGATGCCTCTAGAAAGAAGACCATTGGTTTTCTAGACTCATGGAGCAGAAGTGTCCACAGATCTCTTCTCAACCCAATATCTGTCCAGCCTGGCTGAATCCAGGAGATCTCCCAGTAAGCACACATTACCCAGCACAGCTATTACCAGGCACACTTAATTCTGTCTTGGTTGCTCCTGAGTCCTGGGATTCACATTTCAATTTCTGCTTTCCCCTGGATGCTGCATTCCACAAGAGGAAGAATTACAGAATGGTGAACAAGCCATCAAGAGACATGTCCCCTTTCCTTTGACCACGGGAGTCGCAGTTCCTTTGAGCACTGACTTTGTAGTCAGCCTTGGTATCAAACCCACACACTAGTGCATGACCTTGCGCAATTTACTCCACCCCTCCAGCCTATATTGCAGCATAGGAATAATGTCTCCAAACCTTACAAGGCGATTTATTATAGTGTTTAAATGAAATGATGTGCATAAAGTGTCTAGCCCACTCAACATAGCCGGTATTTGGTCTCTTCACTTGCATCCAGAGTAGGCCCCAACCCAGAGCCGGCTTAAAGCAACTAATATTCCTTGGGCAAGGGAGACAGGTTAACATAATATTCTCATATCTATGTATGAAAGTGAGAAAACCACAAAACAGTTTCTCCTGTTTTCTTTCTCCCTTTCTTGCTACTTTATGATGTTATTTCTTAACGATCCTCCCCACATGTTTGTGGCATCACAGATTAAATTGCATCGTAAAGATAACAACCCTTTGGAAAACTTTGTCCTTTTTTTTCCCCTTTGGACAACCTTGAGGTGGGGAAAGGTATTTTATGGCTCCCAGGTTTTCCTCTCAGCAACTTACATTTTAAATTAAAGCATATTTATTGCAATATCATTTATACCAGCAGTTTTCTGTGTTAAATAAAAGTGTCTGATCAGTGTCCAGTGAGATGCACATCACTTTTGCTTCCCTTGTGATTTTAATTTTGATTCACTATTATACAGTGAAGAGAGCAAATTAAATGCACCATGATAAAGTGAAGTACAATCTAAGATAAGGAGGAAATTAAGCTATAATAATTCTATTTCAAGGCAGTGACAGCTCCAGTTCTGGGTCTGCTGGGCTTTAGAGAATACCATGAGCGGGTGAGTAAATATTATATAAGCTCAACACGTTACTTTAATTTTGGGCTCACATGGATGTTGATTAATCAAATAGAGTGATTTTAATATATATTCATGGGCATTTCTCCAGCCTGGTCTGAAAAAAATTATTCATTTTCACATTTCTAATTCAAAAGATTTTTATGGAAGAGATTGACCTGAGAATGTTAAATTACTCAAGCAGTTGTTTTAAACCAAGATAATTTTTTCCTTACCATGTGAAGCTTCTAGGATTTGAGGTTATACAAGTGTTACATTACAAAGTCTTTCAGAAGGAGATGCTTTCCTGATTTCATAGCAAACCAGTGTTTTTATTGTCCCTATATGTCAATCTCAAGAGTGGCTTAAATGAAATAAGTCCTGGAAGGGCCTTTGAAAGGGAAGTTTCCCTGCAATATACTCTCATAACAGTCTCAGCTGTGCCAGATTAGAGAATGAACAGTACCTCATCAATGAATGTGCTTTATATGGAGAACCTCAGATATTTCATGAGGCCCTACATTCTGGTTTTCATTCAGCCTCACCTCTGCCTTAAATAGTATTATTATAGCTTAACCCCCCCCCCAATCTAAGATTGTATTGTGCCGCCTAATCGTCATGCATTTAGTGCAATTCTCATTTAATATAATTCTCTCTCAAAATTAAAATCACAGGGTTAACAGAAGTGATATGCATCATACTGGACACTAATCATACATTTTTATTTTACACAGAAAATTTGAGACTCATCTACACAATACTATCAAAAATGGGAGTCATTGTTCAGATCTTCATAAACTATAAGATGCCTATTCCTCTGTTTTCTGGTCCTCTTCTTCTTTTCCCTTGCCAAATACAATTTTTGCTTGATTTTTTGCTTATTGAGTTTTCCCCTATCTAACCCCTCCTAAAGAGCTGAAGTTGTAAATCACATACCCAACAAAATACTAGTATCTAAGTTATATAAAGAATTCTCAAAACTTTACAATAAAAATACAGTCAGAGGACTCTACCCACAACATGGCAGAATAGAGAGATTTGGATCTCTCCTAAACACAACTAAAAAAAAATAAAATTATCTTAAAGGAAGATCCAAAGATTTATCAACAAACACAGAGAGCTTTCCTGAAGATTTGACACTAAGACTGGTGGCTTGCTGTGGGAAAAGTGAGTGACGAGGTAAAGGAAGTCCCAGCCAACATGGCAGAAGAGTCTGTGGGTCTCCACCAGCCCTATGGGGCATGGTGACTGTTACCAGAGGAACTTTCTGGAAAGGGAATGGTGCAGTTAGGCATACACGTGCACTGCGTCATAGGTCCAGTCAGTCACCAGGTGTTTAGTGGCCCTAAGTTTGGTTACAGGGAGATCTGCACCAGTGGTAGGGATAAGAGATGCTCCCTCTCTTCCCATTGGAAAGACAAAACAAAGGGGAAAGTGACAGTGGTGCCCCTGGAGCTAACCCAGACTTGGTAACAGAGTTGGACAGTGGGCTAGAAATGGTGGAATAATCCTCTCCCCACTCCTTGAAAAAAGCTCTAAGTGAGTGATATGTGGTACCTGGCAGTTCAGACTCCATATCCAGTAGCAGCAGCATTGGTGGTGGCAGCTGTGGTAGCCATTGCTGGGTGACTAAGGGACGCATATAGCTCATGCCAGGCACTCGCTACTGGGCTTTGCAAGGTAGTCAAAGTGTGCAGGTTTGTTCTTTGGGTTTCACACTTGGCACCCATTTCCAGGTGATTCAGGCTTGGTGGGACATGCCCCACACCACAGAGAGGAGTAGCAGGGAGGCAAGGCTGGCTTTTAGGACCTCAAAAATGTAAGACGGAGTTTGCTTTTGCAAGAAAGGAGAGTAGGTAGAGGTGGTCCAATGGCTTGGAGCTGTCCTCCCTCCCACAAGGACTAGCACTGAATCTTTGAGCACTAGCTTCTCCTCATTCCCCACCTGCCACCAACTTAAAAAAGAGAATCAAACAAACCAAACTAAACCCACAATGTCCCAACCCCCTCCAAAAAAACAAATAAGGCAACACAGATGCCTAAGAAACAAGGAACATCTGAATACAAGATGGAAAAGCAGGAGAAGTTCAGAGACATATAAAAGACACAGAAACAGGGGACCTAATAGACAATGAATCCAGAATAACAATTTTAAAAATGTTAAATGAGGTATTGGAAGTGCATTCAAATGCTGAAAGATAGATAAATGATCTTAGAAAGGAGATCCAGACCCCAAAAGAGATCTTCACTAGAGGGAAAGAAAATGTTAAAAGATCAGGGCCTCCCTGGTGGCGTAGGCGGTTGAGTGCAGCGCTGTGAAGCTGTCTGCAGCCTCTGCAGTGCTGTTTCCATCCCCTCCAGCCTCGGAGCAACCCACATGGCGATTGGACCTCTCCTGTCTAGGCTGCTGCTCCCCTCAACAGTGTGTTTCGTCAGTCTGCCTGTTCTGCTCCCCGCTGTGTCTCTGATGAATCCTCTCACCCTCCCGCACATCTGGCCTGCACCCTGGTTCTTAGAAAGAAAGAAAGAAAGAAAGAAAGAAAGAAGGAAGGAAGGAAGGAAGGAAGGAAGGAAGGAAGGAAGGAAGGAAGGAAGGAAGGAAGGAAGGAAGGAAGGAAGGAAGGAAGGAAGGAAGGAAGGAAGGAAGGAAGGAAGAAGAGAGGGAAGGAGGGAGGGAGGGAGGGAGGGAGGGAGGGAGGGAGGGGGAGGGAGGAGGGAAGGAGGGAGGGAAGGAGGGAGGGAAGGAAGGAAGGAGGAAAATATTAAAAGGACACAAAAAGAGACACTGAATGAACTGAGGACAATTATGGAAATAGTTAACTGGTGAAAGAAAGAATTTTAGAAATAGAAAATGCAAATGTACAAATCACCCAATTAGAAAGAGAACAAGAAAGAAGATACAGGAATAATGAAAAAACCTACATGAAATGCAGGCTCAAATAGAAAAGGAAACATAAGGGGAATGGGTATTCCAGAGGGTGAGGAGAATGAGAAGGGAACATAGATCCTATTCAAAGAAGTAGTAGCTGAAAACATCCCAAACCTAAGGAAAGAAATAATCATTGATGTCCTGGAAGCAGAAAGAATACCCAAATTTCTAAATACAAAATGACCCTCACCAAGGCACAATGTTATTAAATTATCAAAAGTCAAAGATAAAGAAAAAAATACTAAAGACTGGTAGAGAAAAAAGAAAGGTAATTTGCAAAGGCTGTCATTTGCAAGGCTGTAATTTGACCAGGCTGTCATCAGAATTCTCAAATGAAGTAGAATAAAGTGTTAACAATCCTAAAAGATAAAAACTGCCACCAAATAATATTGTCTTGTGAATTTTTTTTATTTTAAAAGTTTTTTTTTTAATTTTTTTAAGGTATATTTATTTATACAAGCACTAGGTATAGTCAAAAGCACAGGAGGGTGAGAGAATTCACCAGAGCCAGAGTGGGGCAGAACAGGCAGACCGACGAAATACACTGCTGAGGGGAGCAGTGGGCGCAGCAGGAGAGGTCTGCGTGCCATGTGGTACCCTCACCTGGCGGCCAGGGATCAAACCAGCGCTGCAGAGGCTGCGGGCAGCATCCCAGCCCAGGGCTCAACCGCTGTGCCACCAGGGGGCCCCTGTCTTGTGAAATTTGAACATTGAAAGTTCTACAGGAAGAGAAAAACAGAGCACAAAACCTTGAGCAAAGCAACAACAGGAATATGGAATCAGAAGTATAAACAAGAATAATAACAGACAACAACAAAACACTAAAAGGGAGGCAGAAAAGATTAGAAACTGTATTGTTAAGTGATAATGGGCTGATGTCATCTCATAAAGAACTTTTTTGAACATAAGAAGTTTGATATAACCCTTATGGTAATCACAAAACAACAATCTAGAATAGAGACACAGCAGAAGAGATGATGAAACTGAAAGAACTACCAGGAAAAGCCATCCAAATTAAAAAAAAAAACAAAAAACAAAAAACAACAGAAAGAAACACATGAAGAAAAAAAAAAAAAAAACAGAGAGACAAATCAAAAAGCAAAAGCTAGATTTACAAATAACTGTAAGTCAGTCTCCTCTATCAATTATCATCCTAGTGGAAATAGACTGAATTCACCAATTAAAAGGCACAGATTGGGCCTCCCGTGGTGGCTCAGCAGTTGAGCACTGGGCTGCAAAGCTGCCCACAGCCTCTGCAGCACCAGTGCAATCCCAGGCCACTGGCAGGGTCCCACATGGCACGCAGACCTCTCCTGCATGCCTACTGCTCCCCTCAGCAGTGTACTTTGGTCCTTCTGCCTGTTCTGCTCCCTGTTCTGGCTCTGGTGAATTCTCTCACCCTGTACCCAGTGCTTGTATAAATAAATAAATAAATCTTTAAAAAAGATTTTTTTTAAAAAAGGCACAGATTGACAACTTGGATCAAAAATATCAGCCATCTGTACTTTGCTTATAAGAAACTCATTGAAAATGTAAACTTAAGGCCTCCCTGGTGGCACAGGGGGTTAAGCACCACACTATGAGGCAATCTGCAGCCTCTGCAGCATGAGTTCAATCCCTGGCTGGCAAGGGAGCAACACACATGGCGTAGCAGACCTCTCCTGACTCGTCCGCTGCTCTCCTCAGCAGTGTACTTCAGTCAATCTGCCTGTTCTGTTCCCCACTCTGTCTCTGGTGCATCCTCTCATTCCCCCCGCCCCCCGCATCTCTGGCCTGTACCCCAACTCTTGTATGCATAAATAAATATTTTTAAAAAATAAAATGTAAACTTAAAAGGCTGAAGTAAAGTACTTCAATCCAATAACACACTGAGAAAAGTAGGAACTGCTATTCTCATATCTGATAAATTAGACTTTCATCCAGAAAAGGTAAATAGGGACAAAAATGGACACTATATAATAGTCGAGGGAACAATTTAAAAGATTTAACTATTATTAATATTTATGCATCAAACACTGGGGCACCTAACAACTATAAATAGACCTAAAACTATGCATTTGTACAACCACATCAATGCACCATTTACACCAACAGATACATCATCCAAATAAAAAATTAGCAAGGAAATAAAGACATTAAATGAAGTATTGGACCAGATAGACTTCATAGATATTTACAGAACCTTCCATCCCACAAGAACTGAATACACATTTTTCCCAAGTACATGTGAAAAAAAACATTCTCATGTGGTGAAACATTCTCATATGCTGGGACTCAAAATATGTCTCAATCACATCAAAAAGAACAAGGAATACTCTGCTGTGATTTGCAGATAGCAAATAGGTCACAGTTGCCCGTAAGTGGCCAGTTAATAGCCAGTTCATAGGAAACCACAGTGAAAGATCTATACCTTGAAATCTATAAGATACTGTTAAAGGAAATAAAAGAAGGCACTAAGAAATGGAAAACTGTCCCATGCACATGGATTGGAAGAATAAACATTGTTAAAAAGGACATATTACCTAAGGCAATCTAAGTTTCAATCCAATACCTATCAAAATCCTAATGACTTTTTTTTAATGAAATACAACAATTACAAAATTTATATGAAACTACAAAAGACCCTGAATAGTCAAAGCTATCTGGAAAGAAAAGTGGAGATATCATACTCTCTGACTTCAAACTATACTACTCAGCGTCAATAATTAAAACAGTATGGTAATAGAACAAAAAGAGAAACACAGAACAATAGACTAGAATAGATAGCCCAAATATAAACCCACACAAATATGGACAGTTAATCTTTGACCACAGAGCCACAACATAAGTGAAGATAAGAAAACTGTTGAACAAATGGTGTTGGGAAACATGAATAGCCACATGCGAAAAAAAAAAAAAAAAAGAAGTAAAACTAGATCCTTACTTAGCTCCATACTAAATTAATTCAAATTAATTCAAAATGGATAGAAAACTTGGATATCAGACTTAAAACCATCAAATACTTGAAACACAGGTGACACGCTACTGGATATCAATTGCAGAGATGCATTGGGTGACACATCTCCAATGGCAAGAGAAATGAAAGCAACACAACTTAACAAAATATAAAATACAAACAATCCAATCAACAAATATGCAAAATAGTTAAATAGACACTTCTCCAAAGAAGACACTTAGACAATCCATGGGTACATGAAAAAAAAAGTTCAACATCACTTTATAAATGAAATGTAAATCAAAACTACAGTGAAATATAACCTCACCCTTGTGAGAATGGCCTATCATATCAGAAAGAATAGAAACAACAAATGTTGCCAAAAATGTGAAGAAAAAGGAACACTCATCCACTATTGGTGAGATTGTAATTTAGTGCAATCTCTATGGAAAATGATGTAGAAATAACTTAAAACAATAAAAAAGGAAATACTATATGACTGTCAATACCACAGCTAGGTATTTACCCAGAGAATATGAAATCTCTAATACAACAATATTTATGCAAGCCCATGCTTATAGCAGCACTGTCCGCAATAGCCAAGTCATGGAACCAACCTAAGTGTCCATTAACAAATGACTGGATAAAGAAGTTGTGGAATATATACTCAGTGGAATACTATTCAGATAGTTAAAAAGATAAAATAGTGCCTTTTGGGACAAAATGGATGGATCTTGAGATGATTATGCTGGGGGCCTCCCTGGTGGAGCAAGGAGCTGTCCACAGCTACTGCAGCACGAGTTTGATCCCCAGCCAGGGAGCTACCTATGTGGCGCAGCAGACCTCTCCTGACTTGCCCGCTGCTCCCCTCAGCAGTGCATTTCAGTCAATCTGCCTATTCTGTTTCCCGCTCTGTTTCTGGTGAATCCTCTCACCCCCCACATCTCTGTATGCACAAATAAATAAATCTTTAAAAAAAAAAAAGATGATTATGCTAAGTAAAATAAGGGAGAAAGACACTATATGGTTTTACCTATTTGTGGAATACAAATAACCAAAGAACACATACAAGAAAAGCACAACAAAAATAATTTGTTGAGGGCCTCCTGGGTAGTGCAGCAGTTGAGCTCTGGGTTGCAAAGCTGCCTGCAGCCTCTGCAGCACCAGTTTGAACCCCGGCCACCGGGTGAGGGTCCCACATGGCTCGCAGACCTCTATGCCGCCTGCTGCTCCCTCAGCAGTGTACTTCATCACATTGCCTGTTCTGCTCTCCGCTCTGGCTCTGGTGAATTCTCTCACCCTCCCGCACTTCTGACTGTACCCAGTGCTTGTATAAATAAATAAATAAATCTTTTAAAAAAAAGAGAGAAATAATTTGTTGACCCTGTGAACATATATACTGGTTACCAGAGGGAGATAAGGGGGCAGGTCATTAACACAGGCGTATTGGTGGAAGGTCTGTGAAGCATATGGGCATATGGAAATGTAAACATGTACTTTCAAAGTTATACAGATATGTAAATGCCTGAAAAATTAATACTAATTAAATAAAATAAAAACTGAAAAGAAATACACAGTCCAATTAGGAGATGGGCAAAATATACAAAGAGGATTTCACTGAAAATTACATGCAGACGGCTAAATAAGCACATGAAATTTTCCTAGAACATTAGCCTCTAGGAAAATGCAACTTGAAGACCATAAGGTATTATTACTACACACCTATCAAAATGGCTAACATAAAAAATAATAACACCCAGTGCTAGAAAGACTGCAGAGAAACGACTACCCATAATTGCTGGTGGGAACATAAAATGGCACAATTTTGGAAAGCTGTTAGTGGTGTCTTGTAAAACTAAACATGCATGTTGATTTTGATTTTTACTTTATTATAATTAGTCTTTTTCCTGGTCCCTTATGTAGGTTTTCTAAATTCCTGCTATGAGTGAGACCATCCAGTATTTTTCTTTTTCTTTCTGGTGTATTTCACTGAGCATGATCCCTTCCAGCGCCATCCACGTTGCTGCAAATTGCATGAGTTTATCTTTTTGATTGCTGAGTAATACTCCTTTCTGTATATGTACCACATCTCTTGATCCAGTCATCTATTGGGGGGGGGAGGGGGAGAAAGGAGTAGGGTCAAAACAAGGGTGGTGGGAATTGTATGGGGACTATAACCAAGATGAAAATGCATACATTGTGCAAAAATGAAAAATGATGTAAAAAATATATAAAATAAAAAAATTAAAATAAAATATAAAAAAAAATTCTAAACATGCAGCTACTCTATGACCTGGCAATTGCATTCATGGGTTTTTATTCCAAAGAAATGAAAATGTACGTTGCAAGTATAAGGAACTTGAGAAGCCTTGAGAGGTGACATGTTTTGGCTGAGCCTTCCCCAGCAAGTAAAAGGCAAATTTCTTAGAATGGAAAGGCAGTGCTTTTACCTTCTTGCCTCTTTAACAAGTGGTGTTAGGAAACATGCAGCACGGACAGTCCCCACATGGGGACCCCATTTCCTGAGCAAACCTGTTGTCTCTGCAAGCAGCTGCTGCTGCCACCACCAGCCAGTCAGAATGAACCCTCATCTCCCTGGCACAACAGTTCCAGGATTAATATAAAAAGACAGCTATCCCTGTCTTCCAAGTGGTAAGCAAAGACCATTCAGAGTCAGAAACCAACATTTGGCTTCTTTGTTAAGCAGGTTATAAAAAGAATTCATACAGAAAGCTTTCAGGAAACCCAGACCAACACCAGATAACAGTAAGTGAAGTAACATTCCCAGCAGCACAAAGGTCGCTAATTAAAACAAACTGAAAAGGTATGTCTGTATAAATATTTCTAAGATGTGGTTGTCAAGAAAGTGTTAGACCTTAGGGAGATTTATGAGTAACTTATAATTAAAGAGAAAATAAATCTTATGAGGACAAAATCATTTAAGAATAGATTTTTTTTTTTTTTTTTTTGTGGGCCCCTCGCCGGCAGCTGAACCGACGCTGCAGAGGCTGCGGGCAGCCTTACAGCCCAGAGCTCAACCGCTGCGCCACCAGGGGAGGCCCTTTAACAATAGATTTTATAAACTAATGAGATTGGCTGCTTCCAGGGGTGGATGCTAGTAGTGTGGACAGAATAGGTGCAGAGCAGTAGCTAGGATGAGGGAGGAGAGCCCCTTCTCTGAGAGCTCCTTTTTAGACTGTCTTTTAGAACCATGGGATCTTACCAAGAATGTGTGTGTGTGTGTGTGTGTGTGTGTGTGTGTGTGTGTGTGTAATATGAATAGTGTATAATATGAATAGTGTATAGTAGTCCACTATGCATATGCCAGATGTGACTCTCTGTAAGAGAGAGAGAGAGAAAGAGAGAGGACGATTTCCTAGTGCTATCTTCTAAGAGGTACCTAAAAATCACAAAACCCCAGTAACAAAGCACAACTAACACTCTTGGTTTCTAAATGCTGTTCTTCAATAAAAGAAACCAGGGCTTCTTGAAGAAATGGTTGATTCCAGAGCTAGCGCAGTTAAAGTAACAGACAAGCCTGAATATCTTATGATTCCGGAGAGCAATGGAGTGCTTAATAAATAATAGGAGTGTGTCAAAAAGCCACAGTAGTCCATTTAAAAGTGCTTCCATGGGGCCAATTTGGGATAATTTGAAAAAGAAAATAAATAATGATAATGGATTATACTCCATAGGCTAAAATAAATATCTGAGTCCATAATGATATAAATAATTGAATAAATGCTCAACAGTTTTTCCTTACAGAGGATTCAAACTTATACAGTATAGGGGATATTGGAAATAGAACACCACATTTGGCTCACATCACAGTAATAATTGTACATCACAATCATAATGGATGCTGGTTAGCGGACAGAGACATAATGGGAAACAGAATATTTGCATAGTCTCAAAGTATTTGTCCACAAACTACTTATTAGCTACAAATACATAGGGGGAAATCATAACTTCACAGTAGAGAAACCTGGCAGACATCAGACATCTGATAACCAATTATCAGAGTTAGTATTACCAGAATCAAAACAAGTCAGCATTAAGTACCTACCTTGGAGGAAGTTCTGTTTGGACTGTAGACTTTAGATCCCAGGATACTGTTGTGATACCTTCTTTTGATGGCTACTGGAATGCCATAGGAGCTAGAGGTTAGTATGGCAATTATATCTTTCAACCTTTGAGTGAAACCTGGAGTAATAACACTGTATTTGTGTCTTCTCTTCAGTTTGGACATAGGAAGCTTGATGGCAACAGCAGGAGCAGTGGTGGAAGCAGCTCTGGCAGCCCTTCTAATTTGGCAGTGGTAGTGGTATAGAGCATAGTGTGATAATGCCCGTGGTTGGTTACAGTGCGACGATGGTGGTGGTAGTGATGATGGCCTGTGTCACAGGGCTGGTGGTGTGGTCGCTGTAGGGGTGTGACAGTGCTACTATATGATGATGGTTGATGGGAATTGTAGTGTGCTCCGTGTTGCCAATCATGATCTGATGATGGTGGTGGTGGTGGTGGTGATGATCAAGTAGATGGATCTCCATTATTTAGGTCATTGCTCAAACTTGGATGTCAAGGGTGGGAGGTTGGTATTCAAGGAAGCTCTCCCCAAGTGATCTCAGATATACCACATTCATAAAACCATATGAAGCTTTTCTGGGCCTGGGTCTTGTAGTCAGTTGCCTCTAAATGGAAGCAGCCTGATCCCCTAATATAATTTGCCAATGGAGTTAACTGAGTATTTCATATCATGTGGTCCTCTGAATGCTCATTCAGTGGAATATTCCATGAAAGCTAAATAAAAATTCAAAACCCTGAGATTTCCTTCTCTTCGTAAAGAGTCATATGCACATCCACGTTAGGGGTGCCCAGAGAATCCCCAAACTGCCATTAAAAATTGTTTTACTTTGTCTACCCCCATTTCCTGAGCTTGTTTGATCACTAAAGCTTTTTCTTTGGGGAGCTAATAGGTACTATCAACTATTACAAAGACTGTCTAGAGAAACACTGGTCTAAACAACACTTGGATTGAAAAGAACAATAAAACTTTTGAGAAAAATGTTCCCCTGGAGGAGCTAATTTTTTAGTGGTCGTGAGACTGGTTAGCTTTAGGTTAGTTTTTCGACTCCAAATTATGTCTTATATTGCAAATGGAGATCATCTACGATTTACATAATCAGATTGACCAATGAATACATTAGACATGTAAATTAAGGGTATTATTAGAAACAAACTTCAGAAATGAAATTGCTCTAAACTCTATAAAACATTTACAACCTAAGAAACTGAGATATAATTGTCTTTATCTTTTTATTCCATCCTCATAAATTGGCAATTTGGTCATTATAGAAAAATGGTCCAGGTTTACTTTAGAACCATGCTGAGTTACATTAAGAACCTTGGATAACTGAAAGGAGTGAAAGGAGGCATGGCAGTTAATGCTGACCCCTGGTTCTCCACTGGCTCATAGGAATGACCTAAGATGCTGGGGGGAAATTAAAGTTTGTAAGCTCCTCTGCCAGAAGTCTAGGTGTGTAGGTCTTCATGCAGCCTAGAATATGCCTTTTTAACATCAATGTAAATTTTTGAGAAATACCAGGAAAGGGACTGATGTTGAAATATCATCCATCTCCTTCTCATCTTCCCAATGTCAACCTTTGGGAAAAAGCCCAGCTTCAGGCTCCTTATTCCTACAGTGATTTCAGGGCAGTCCTAGTGGGGGAGGTGAATAAGTGGCACTCAGGTCTCTTCCCTAATGCAATATCCGTTAACCTCAAGGGCAAAATCCACAACCCCACCAGATGTACTTAAAGAATTAGGAAAATGGCCTCGTGAAGCCAACAGCGATTCCTCCACATTCAATGAATAATCGTTAGTCTTAACACGAAGAATGCAAAAAGGCAGCTAAGCAGTTTAAATTTTATCCATAAAATTAAGCCCTATGTTTCACCATAGCATTTAACTCCATGACCTATTTTATTGAATCTCTTAGCAGATCTTGGACAGTTTCCTTGAGTGTAAATTACCATGAAGGTAAATTGAAAATGTATCAAGCAATGGGCAAGGGTGTTAGTACAGAATCAAGGAGTCATCAAGCTTCAGTTCTGAACGTTTAAAAAAAGTTTCTTTCTATATTGTTAAAGTGGAAAAAATTGATTTCATGAATAACACTTTGCCTTTCTTAAGTCACCATCTGCCTTCTACTTCATACATGACTTTTTAGGTGCTCAGCCTGTCCAGGGCCTCTTCCAGGTTCCCTGTGGACCTCTGCCCCCCCACCACTCTCTCGTGATCCTTTTTCCCCAGTATTGAACCCCCCATCAAGACAGGGCTGCCAGCATATTTATTTCAGAATGCTGATGCACTGCCTGCCTTAAAGTACATGCTAAGCTGCCAGCTAAATGCATGAATGTGGCCCCCTCTTACCCTAGAGAAGAAAAGAAATAGTGTTTGTAGTGCAAAAGGAAGAGAAAGGGGAAAATTCAGATCCAGTTGATATCTTTAGTGTGCTTTCCAAGCATGTGTTTGCACTGGAGTTTCTGTCTGTTACATTAGCTCACTTGATTCGAATGAAGAGACTGGGAAACAGAGAGATTAAGTAATTTGTCCCAGGTCCCACAGTTCACAAGCAGCAGAACTTTCATGCTCAGGTGTGTGGCTTCTACTCACCCTCAAGTTCCTGCCATTATTGTCTTGAGAGGGCAAAGTGATGGATGGCCCAGGACCAGTCACACCGCATAGGACATGAGGCTGCTTTGCATCCGCTCCATACAAAGGCAGCCCGTGGCAGTGTTTTGAGCTGCTTAGCCAGGACTGCACACCAGCACTGCCTGATTACAACCAGCCCCCCACTGCCTTTCATCCTGTGTGAAGTTCCTGCTGATCTAAAGCCCTTAAAGAGAAAATAAGTTGTTTCTGAGGACTCATGAGAGTCTTGCATTAAGGAGTTATAGTGAGTTCTTTTTAAAACCTACCTATTCTGGGACCTCCCTGGTGGCACAGGCGGTTGAATGTAGTGCTGTGAAGCTGTCCCCAGCCCCTGCAGTGCCGGTTTGATCCCCGCCAGCCACGGAACAACCCTTATGGAGCAACCCTTATGGCGCGGCAGACCTCTCCAGTCTCACCTGCTGCTCCACTCAGAAGTGTATTTCGGTCATTCTGCCTGTGCTGTTCCCCCACTCTGTCTCCAGTGAATCCTCTCACCCTCCTGCACATCTGGCCTGTACTCTAGTTCTTGTATAAATAAAATAAAAATCAATCTTTAAAAAAAAAAAAAACCTACCTATTCTGAAAGGACCCTCATTCTGTTCAGCAGGCAGAGAGACACAGCCAGGAGTTAAGTGGTAGAAAACAGAAGCATGCAAAAGAAAGAGGTTCTAATACCCTGGAAGCACGTAGGACCCCAAGGAGCCAGCTGCCCCATCAAGGCTTTGTCGGTCAGATAAATAGAAGGCACAGTGGCTGACCAGCACCAACTGCCTGAAACTCAGGAGACCATTGTAGAGAATGGGGCAGGAGAGAGGAAACAAAAAGGCCTTTCTATCCAGGACCAGAAAGGCAGTTTAAACCCTATGAAACGTTGCTGCTTTGTTGTTTACTTTGCCAAGTTTTTAAGAAGTTGCACACAAAGAGAATAGGATACTTGGAAATGAAACAAAGAAAAACCTCACACTGACAAGCTCAGGCATTGAGAGGTTCTGGAAACCAAAAGGGGGTTTTATAGCATGCAGGAAGACTTTTCTGACTGAGAGAAAGCATCTTCACACAGAAAGAAGTGAGGGAAATAGAGGGGGTGGTTACCAAAATGGACGGGAGGAGGATCACAATCCACAATGGTTGTGGTGCTCCCAGAGGGCCCCCCTTCTGCTCTGAGATACCGGAAGGCCAGCCTCTGTTCTCCCTGCTCCAGGCATCACAGTGCAGGCATGAAGTGTCCTTCAAAATTGGAGGGACTTTGGCCAGCAGGACAATAAATAGTCTCAAGTTCATTTGGACCAGGTGAGCAATGTGACTGAAAAAACTAAAAGCAAGTATTGTTAAATAAGCTTAAAATCTGATGAAGAAAATAAAGGGTTCCAAAATGATCCCCAAATCTCAATATTCACATCAGCCAGGCTTAGCTTTGAGGCACAGTTTAATGACAATATCCGCTTTTTAAAAGCATGCAGATCTATTAAATTGAGATCCTGGTCTGTCTTTTTTTTTTTCTCTTTCAAGCTGCTTATCATCACTCTGGCTTCTATTCCTCCTTGACTTGATTCCTAGCAGCAATTTGCAGTTGTTACTCCTGATATTTCTCAAAAGATTTTTACCTTGTTTCCCAGGGTGCTTTTCAGCCAGCACAACCAAACAAAGAAGAAAATGGACAAAAGGCTCCATAAAGTGGGTGTGGATTGTACTGCACCTGTGCCCACGGGGACCCTAGCTTTTCTCAGCAAAGCCACAGACTGGAGTTTTTGCTCAGGCAGGAAGAGAATTAGAAATCAGCCTGTGAGGGCAGCCAAATCCCAGCATTACCTAAACACTTTTCTCCACTGTTTTGACAAGTGTAGTTTTGTTTTAAATATGTATGGTATGTCTTAATAAAATGTTGATAAATGTGCCAGAGCATTCTCTGTGGAAATAAGGAAGACTACACTTTGGAATACTATTAAGTCCTTGCTTCATGGTTTGCTAGGCTGCTAGCATTTTAAGCAACAATAACATTTTATGAAAGTCCAAGTCTTGCACGGGGAGATGTCATTTCAAGCTAGTTCCAAAGCAGGTAAAATCTCTGTCATATCCCAGATGACTAGGTCTAGGGCTACCGATTGAGGCAGGGCAACCAATGGAGGGCTCTGCAGATCTCTGTCAGTCACCTGTTCAGCACAACAGGAAAAGTACAGGCTGACCTGGGTGCACGTCATAATCCTGCCATTTTCTGGTAGAGTAACCATGGGAAAAATCACGCAAACTTTCTGATCTCTGTTTCTGTTCTAGTTGTAACAAAGCTGCACCATTTTGTCACACTCAGAAGTTCAGTGGGTCAGGAAGTTGGACAGAGCACAGCAGGGATGGGTTGTCTTCCCACCACAACATCTGGGGACTCAACAACTGGGAGTGGCTGGACTGCCAGGAGCAGAAATCATCTGGAGACTTCACTTATACCTCTGACAGTGAGCAGGGTATGGGCAGCAATGTCAGACAAGAGGTTGAGGTTGACTGTAGGCTGTGCATGTGACTGTGCTATGGGGCCTCTTTTCATAGGCTTCATTAAGCTTTCACAGCCTGGCAGCTGGATTTTAAGACCAAGTGCCCCCAGATCAGATGGTGGCATTTTTATGACCCAGCCTCAAAAGTCACACAGTGTTATTTCTGCCACACGTGTCCACTCAGGTCCAAGGGGATGAGCTCAGACTTCACCTCTTGATGGAGGAGAGCCACATTCTAGAGGGATATACACGCTGAGAAAACATGCATTTTTGAAAAACATAATCTGCCCAGTTCCCTCCTCTGTTCACCCACCAGGCCATAGAGTAGAGAGAATAATAATTGCTGAGCAGCAGCTCCATGCCACAAACCATTCATAACTTCTTGAATTCTCACTAGTTTAAAATATTTGAATAACTCTGGATGTGGTAGAATAGAAGGGCAACGACACCTCGTGTGTTTCTCAGAGGGAGGCACAGGCCAGTCACCAGGCAAGCGTGACATTTATGTTTGTGTTATATCTGCTGTTATCCCATTGGCCAGAGCAAGTCTCACAGCCAAGCCCAAAGTCAGGAGGTGGAAAGTACACTCTGCCTTTGTGAGGCTGTGGCCAAGGTGTGGGTGTGTAATACATTACAGCAGCGTGAGGAATTAGAACCAATAATTCAATCTATCATAGCCATTTCCTAGAACAAAGAAAATTGGATAAGGCCATTGTGGCATTACAGCAAGTGTTTAACAGTATAATCTTGGATGCAAAATACCTATGTAAAGTAGTAGGTTATCAAATGGCTAATAAAAGAATAATTCAACATGTCCAGGTAGCATTTATCCCAGGTATTCAAGGACAATATACCATAAAGATACATATTAATATATCACATTACTAAGACAATATATTTTTATGAAACCTAAATCACCATCTCAATACATGCTTAAAAGTCATTCAATAAAATCCAATACCTTCTCAGGGATTTTTTTAAAGCTCTTAGTAAATTAGAACTATAAGGATACTTATCTAGCATGATACATAATGGCATAACACTTGAGCAGTATTCCCAGAGAAGCAAGGAAATAGAAAAGAATGCCAACTCACCATTATAATTTTCCAATGGCATCAGTAGAAATAAGAAATATAGTAACAGAAAGAAGATTCAATTTTCATTGTTTGCAGGTGGTGTTACTGTATCCTCAGAAAAATCAAGGAGACGCATTTGAAACACTTTCATTTTTTTTTAAATTGGAATCTGAAATAGCTTTATTTGGGGCTGGGGTGGGGGCATTTAGTTAGCCTTTTTTTTTTTTCTGACATCATTGTTCATTTTTATAAAGTAATTGATTTTTCTCCTCAGATATAGTCCCCATAGTTCTCCTGCCACCATACCACCCGTGAATCATCACCACAGTCCCTTATGCTCTTCCCTTCCCTGTTTTGACCCCTCTCTCTCTCCCTCCCCTGCTCTTTGCCTCATATCTATGGTCAGCTTGTAAGTTTTGTCTTTTCACTGATCCTTTGTTTTCTCTATATTCTGCATATACGTGAAGCCGTCTGACATTTATCTTTTTCCTTCTGACTTATTTCGGTTAGCATTTGAAAAACTTCTAAAACTAGTAACTCCAGCAAAATAGCCTAGATTCAAAGTAAAGGGTGTTCTGTTTAACCATTATAGTGCCATGTAATGAAATATATAATAAAATAGAAGGGAAAAATATCCACTGACAAAATAAAGCCAGCTGAGGACACACTTCCCCAGTAATGAGGGACCCAGACACCAAGGCCATGAGGGCAGCAAGGAATCATGGAAGTAGAATATGCCCCCCACAGGACCTGGCATTTATTGACTGACTTGCCAGCAAAAATGCTTAATGGCTATTTATCTTTATTTAACTGGAGAAAAGTATGCTAAAGTTCTCTTGGAAGACTATTCAAGTGCTCAGGAAGCACTCAGATATTAAAATGTAAGTTTTTAATAGGTGATTAAATGAGTGTGATACTGACACAATGGAATGTAAAGTCTATGTAAAAAGATATTTGGTAAGGGAGAAAATAAATGGGAGGACAGATTATTTAATAAAAGAAAATGGGAAAGTCATTTAAATATTTGAAGAAAAACTCCACTTGACTTTCTATCTTATCTATTTCCATTTGTAAACTACTAAAGGCAAATCTGAGAACTGGAGATTCATTGTTTCTCTTGCCCTGAAACTTCCTCTTTGAACTATGTACATAAGTGTATTTCTAAGAAACAAAGAAAAAATTAAAATAAGCCTAAATCTTACGTTTATCCTTCTTCTGTGACCAAAATAATTAAACATGGACCTACAGGCTCTGGAAGGGTCACCCAAAAGCCTGTGCAGAGCAGACAGACTTTTCTAGAGGCAGCTGACTGACTGGTCACAGAAAAGTCAGGTCACTGGAAAAGGAGCCAAAGTCCTAAAGAAGGTCTTCCTAGTCTGCAGCCTGAGGCCAAGTGCCTCAGGCCAAGTGTCTCTCCACTTAAGAAGATAAAATTGCTGAGTCTTTGGTCACTAAGAGACTCCCCAGGAGAATGTGGTAATAACCCGAAGAGCAGCCTGTCATGGAGGGGTGTCTCCCCGTGAGGAGTCATGGAATGAAAAGCATCGCTGCCAAGTTAGTGTTCAGTGGAGACACAGCAGCAGGGAGAATATTTCTGGCAACTAAATAAATTAGAACATCATCCAAGGAATTCTTCCAGAACTAAGAGGTGAGGATATGAAAATTAGGGATGAGTCAAAAGGAGAACAGAGGAGCCATCACAATCAAAGAAATGAGAGAAGACAGGTCCCTGATGTGGAGACTTGAGGCCAAACTTCATATGGACGTAGGGAGTCTTATGATTGAAGACCTGGACCTGACTCCTAGCAGGAATTGGGGAAATGGCCTTCAATCTGAAGACCAATCCTTTCTATATTTGCCGACAGACTCAACAGGCAAACATTTGATACACTTGTTAAAAAGAGCTTCATACACACCAATAGATAAATGAGCAATGAATACCAGCAGGTGGCTCACAAAAGGAAAAATACAAATGTTGAATAAGTAGTAAAAATTACATGAGCAAATTTAAATGCAGATTTTAAACCACCAGAAAAGCCTACAAAATAACAAAGATGTTTCTGAGTAGTCCCCAGTACTGGCCAACTTCAAGTAAGGTGGGCTCTCTCTTACCCTGCTGATGGTTCTCTCCCCTTGTTCACAACTTCCTTCTGAAAAGCAATTTAGTGACATGTAGCAAAAGTCCCCAAAATTTTCAAGCCAGTAATGTTCCTTTCTGGCTTAAAAAAAAATTATCCAAACTTGGGTGGGGAATGCACCAGCACATCCCCAGGGACATGCTGAGGGACGAGTCTTGGAGCAGGTTTGCAAGGCAAGACGGCTGCTCAGTGAGCAACCCTCTTGCTATTTATTCGCAGTAATAAACAAGCATGATTGATTATGTGACAATGGCAGGAGGAGCACGGTCCAGGGGAGACAAAGGGTAATCAATTTTATAGGAAACAAAAGTGGACATGTTGGCCACATATACAGGGAGGACTTCCTGTGCAGGTGCTTGATATAATTTCTAAGCTACTCCCAGACCACCTCAGACCATGGCCACACAATCAGTCAATGGCTCTAGGAGTCCCCTGCTGCCTTGTGATGTGGGTCATTGTTTTAAGGGGCAGTCATGCAGGAGTGCCTTATCCAAATCACACACACACACACACAGGTGCATAGAGAGGCCATACACACACAGGTGCATGGGCCCTATGTGGTAGAAAGGCCATACAAACTTGCAAGCAAGATCTATAAAGATGGTCATAATAAATTGATTCCTAAATAAAAAAATTCTTATTTTTGTTTTCATCTCCATTAGTATACAACCATTACAAATGGTATAGTAAAGATTGCTAATGAACAAGGAAAACATTTATGACATAATTTAAATGAAGAAACAAAATTGAATTTATATTATATGAAAAAAAGGATATAGAAGAACACTAAAAAAAATCAACCAAAATGTGTGTAGTATTAACCTCTCGGATATGTTTTATTAATTTTTGGGGTCTTTATACTTTTCAGTATATTGAATTATTTCTATAAAGTGTATTACTCTTTCAGCTTATATAATTATAAATATACATATATAATGAGAGTTAAATTGCACCATTACATTAAGACTGACATTCCTGGTTTCTGGTTCCCACAGCAATCACTTTTGACTTTTTTAGCTGTTACCCCAAGTATTCAACTCTGTATATCTAAATAATAAGCTTATAGTGTTGTTTCTGGATTTTTCAAGCATTATCCTTCATAAGCGTTCCTCCGAAGTAAGTTTAAGGGCCATTATGGAAATCAGAATTCCCCCTCCTTGGACTTAGCTAATTCTGCCCACTGCCCTGAAGCTGTGGATGCCGCAGTCTCCAGGAAAGAGGAGCCAAGGGCAGTGAGGTTTACCAGTGATAAAAAGTGCATCTAGAATACCCACCATCCAGAGAGGCAAGCCACACTTTTTAGATCAACTCTCCCCTAAAATATTAAATAATAAAATAAAAATAATAAATATTTTTCAAACTTCAGTTTCAAAGCTGCAAAGACAGTTGGGTATTTCTCAGACCAGCTGAGAGATAAAAATCTATAACTAGAAGGAGAGTGGGTTACTGGAGCACTAGAGCCACTGAGGCCCTGGGTCACCTGCCATGTTGTTCCCTTCAACTTTAACTCTATAACCAGACATGCTAGTAGGAAAGGAATTAAAAGACTGGCATCCTCCAAAGCTGGATAATCTTTAGGGTTCTCAACCCCTACGTTACACTAGCCACTCCCAAAGAGCTCCACTCTCTGGATAAGGTTGGACTAAAGCTTAATACTCTTTCTTTCCTCAATCCTAGCGGACTTCACAGAAGACTTGCAGTCTTAGTACTTAAGGCCAAGCAGAAAAAAAGGAAGAAAAATCTATTTTTCTAATTCCTTCTTGCTAGGAAGAAATGGCCCTTGCTGAGATTTGCAACCCTCTGCTTGGATTAGTCAGAGAAGCTCAAGTGAATAACTTGATTTAAGACCAGCCATGATTTTTAATAACTCCAAAACATGAAACCTCTTCCAGATAGGTCTCGGGAAGAGAACACATCTATCTTAGACCTGAGGGAACCCCCACAAATATCTACTCAAGAGCACTGACTAGTGGCTAGGCAAAAGTAAACACAAAAGAAATGAGACAATATGAATATGCGGAAATAACAGAGAGCAAAAATAGCCTTTACAGATCTTGAAATTGACATTGTCTAATACACCTTTTAGAAGTTACATTTATATAAAAGGAAAAAAGCTATAAAAAGGTGACTTACCAGATCTGATGAAGAACCAATCAGAATTTTGAGGAATGATAATCAAAATAAACAAAAACAGAAGTTCATTGAAGATCCACTAAGAAGACATAACAATCCTAAGTGTGTGCACACCACAAAAAAAAAAAGTCTCAAAATCTGTGCAGCAAGAACTGGCAGAGCTGAAAAGTGAAATAGATAAATTCTCAGTTACAAATGGGGACTTCAGCACTCCACTTTCAGTAATTGACAGGACTGTTAGACAGAAAATTGGCAAATTCAACCATTAGGATCTAATTGATGTGTATAGAACCATCCACCCAATAATAACAGAATATACATTTTTTCCCAAACATCCATGGAACATTCACTAAGATAGGCCATAGTCTGAGTCATAAAACAAACCAACACATTTAAAAGAACTGAAGTTATACAGAACATGGTTTTTGACCATGATGAACTCAACTGAAATCAATAAAAGAAAGACAAAAATGAAAATTTTAAACTACTTGGAAATTACACACTTCTAAATAATGAATGGATCAAAGAGAAAGTCTCAATGCACATTTTAAAAAAATAGAACTGAATGAAAGTGAAATAAAACATAATAAATGTGTTGATGCAGCTAAAGCCGTATGAAGAAGGTAATATATAACATACCACTTGTAAAAATAAATAGGACATATATATTGGAAAGGAAGAAATAAAATATTCCCTATTTGCATATGACATGATTATCAATGTAGACAATCCCAAGGAGTCTATTTTTCAAATCATAGAATAAGTGAATTCAATTGCAAGGCAAAGAACAACAGGCAAAAATCAAGCACATTTCTATACACTATAGTTGTTCCTTGAACAATGCAGGAGTTAGGGATGCCAACACCCACCCACCCACCCCCCACACACACATAGTTGAAAATTAATTTATAACTTTTGACTCCTCCAAAACTTAGCTACTAATATTCTGCTATTGACTGGAAGCCTTACCAATAATATAAACAGTTGATTTACTGTTTAAAGAAAAGGAAATTATATTAAGAAAATTGTCAGGAAGGTGAGTCACTTCAACAAATAGTGTTAGGAAAACTAGACAGTCACATGCAAAAGAGAGAAACTAAATCACTATCTCACACCATACTCAAAAATTAATTCAAAATGGATTAAAGACTGAGATGCAAGACTTGGAACCATTAAACACATAGAAGAAAACAAAGGCAAAATACTCCATGACATTGGCTTCCTGGATGTCTTTGTAGATTCATCTAAAACAGTAAGAGACAAAAGAGAATAAAAACAAATGAAACTACATCAAACTAAAAAGCTTATGCACAGCTAAAGAAACTATCACTAAAAAAAAAGAAAAGATACCTTACTGAATTGGAGAAAATATTTGCACACCATACATCTGACAAGTGGCTAATATCCAAGATCTACAAAGAATTCATACAACTCAACAGAAAGGAAACAACCCAATCAAAAAAAAAAAAATGCAGAAGGGCTAACTAGTCACTTTTCCAAAGAAGACATGCAGATAGCCAACGAATACATGAAAACAATGCTTATCGCTCATCATCAGTAAAATACATATCAAAACCACAATGAGATACCATCCACACCTATTAGAATGTCATCTCAAAAACCCAGAAACGTCAAGTGTTGATGAGGATGTGAAGAAAAAAGAATCTTTATACACTGTTGGTGAGAATGAAAATTTGTCCAGCCTCTGTGGAAAATGATGATGGAGATTTCTCAAAATATCAATAATAGTGCTGCCATATGATCCAGCAATTCCACTATTGGGTATCTATCCAAAAAGTACAAAAACGTTGATTCGAAGGAATATATGCACTCATTTGTTCATTGCAGCACTATTTATAATAGTCAAGTTATAGAAGCAACCTACATGTTCAAGGACAGATGAGTGGATTAAGAAGATGTGATATATACACAAAATGCTCCTCAACTATAAAAAAAAAAAAAGATGAATTGCCATTTGCAACACGTCTAGAACTGTAGGGGATAATGCTAAGCAAAAATAAGTCAGAAAGAAAAAGACAAATACCAGATGGTTTCACTTACTTACATGTAGAATATAAAGAAACCAAACAAAGGATCAGATAAAACCAAAACAATAACAAACTCTAGAAATCTGTCTGTAAAATTGAGGTTTTACAGAGGAAGAAGAGGAGAGTAAAGAGCAAAATGTGGAGGGTGCCTAGTGGACTATGGTAGAAGTCTGTGGGTTAATTGGTTGTAGTTGTGGTGTGGTAATGTGACATACCTGTGCAGGGCTGTGATCCTATACCACTGAGTCATATACAGTGTTGTAAACCAATGTTATCTCAATTTGAGAAAATCATAATAGAATATATTTATAGTACTATACTATATTTATTGATATTGTAAGAATATATTTATAGTACTATACTATATTTATTGATATTGTAAGTTTATGTTAATCTGTTTACAAGAAAATTTGCATATAACTGGACCCATGCAGTTCAAGTCTTTGTTATTCAAGGGGAGCAAATATGTGAAATCAAAAATAAAAACCACATATCATTTATAAGTAATCTAAAGGCAAAGAAATACTTAGGTCGGGCCTCCCTGGTGGCTCAAGGGGTTAAGCACTGCACTATGAAGCAATCCAAAGCCTCTGCAGCACGAGTTCGATCCCCAGCCTGCCAGGGAGCAACCCACATGGCAAAGCAGACCTCTCCTGTCTTGCCCGCTATTCCCCTCAGCAGTGTATTTTAGTTAATCTGCCTGTTCTGTTCCCTACTCTGTCTCTGGTGAATCCTCTCACCCTCCAGACCTCTGGCCTTTACCCCAGCTCTTACATGTATAAATAAATAAATCTTAAAAAAAAAAAGAAATACTTAGGTAGCAATCAATAAAATAGAGAATTTGTGTCCTTAAAACTCCATGATGCTAATGAAATAAATCAACGAATGTATAGACAAATGGAGCAATATATGCGTTATAGATTAAAAGACTCAAAAGTTAATGAATGATTTGGGATCAGATTAGAAAACACAAAGTATAGACTTTGGAATTCTAATGAAATGGAATGTAGATCAAATGAAATTATCCACAGTGGAGCAGAGAGAGAAAGTGTTTTTTGGTTGGGAGGCGGGGGAGGGGTTTTGTATTTTTTAAATTCCCAGAGACAAGAGGAAGAGAATTGGAAGTAACATATTTATAATCGGAGAGCTAGGAAAATGGAAAAGGAAAAGGAGCAGAGGGAGTTTCTAAAGAGTTAACAACTAAGAATATTCTAGATCTAGTAAAGGGATTATATTCTAATAGGATTATGAAGAAGTAGATTTAAAATACCTATAACAATAACTTGTAAGTTGGGAAGATGGAAGGTGGAGTCACAGAACTCAACGGTTCTTGCATTGTTAACAAAGGGGGTAAAGGTCTTGATTACTTTTGATATAAGACTGTATATGTAACTTCCAATATAAGAAAGAAAAAAGTGAAATTCCAAAGAGAGGCAGAATAAGAGGGGGAAAAGACATAATAAAACTCGTATGATAAAAAGAAAACTCAAAATAAGATGGTAGCTTTAAACTTAAATATATCAGCATACACACTAAATGTAACTGCACTTAATGTTCAAGTGGAAAGTCTGTAATTGTCAAACTTGACAAAAGATATTTAATTTTTTTTTTTACAGGACTTACCTAAACCAAAAGATTGAAAGGTTGAATGAAAAAAGGTGAAAAAACATACTGACCAAATAAAACTATTGAGACTCATAAAGTTAAACATATGGACTTGAAAGTTAAAAAACATTTCTAGAGATAAAGAAGCTATTTCACTGAAAGATTTAAAAGAACTAAAAAGAAAAACAAAAATCTAGGGAGGGAGATTTTAACACCCTTCTCTTAGGAACTAATACAACAGACAAACACATCACTAATAATACAGATTTAAATAGCAATCTTGACTACATGGATAGAAATGGATAGAACACTGCATCCAAACATAGAATACACATTCTTTTTACACAAACATAGAACGTTGACCAAAATTGACCATATCCAGGACATTGAGCCAATGTCAACATATTACAAGTGATTAAAATCAATACTGAATATGTTTTCAGACTATAGTGCAGCTAAGCTAGAAGTCAATGATAAAAAGATTACCAAAAATCTAAATGTGTTTTATAGTAAAGGAAAAAAATTCCAAATAATTCATGGATTTGAAAAGACATAATAATGGAAATTAGAAAATGCTTTGACTAATCATGAAAACACAGCATATCAAACTTGTGGGATGCAAGTAAAGACATAATATGGGCATTTTTATAAGCAGAAACAGGTATATTAGAAAATAAGGCAAACAGCAAATTAGTTAAATTGGAAAATAACACAAACTATATATGTTAGACAGTAAGAAAACTACAGATTAGTTAGCTTAGCACCCATCACAAGAACAAATAGTAAACAAATAGTAAATAGAGAATAAATAGTTAAAAAATAGAGAACAAATAGTAAAATGGTGACAAAAATTGAGAGGATAGAATAAATTTAGAACAGAAATTGATGAAATGAAAAACATTTAGTAAGGAAGATCAATAAAACCAGAAGATGGTTCGTTGAGAAGACTAATAAAGTGGCAAATCTCTAGCAAGATTGAGCAACAAAAAAGAAAGGATACACAACTAACATTCAGAATAAAAAGGTAATCACTACAGATGGTGTTGACACAAAACAGATAAGAATATATTGTGAGCAACCTTATGCCCATAAATTTCAAATATAGATATAATGTACAAAATCCTAGAAAAATGTAAGTTGCCAAAATTATAATGAAGAAATAAAAATATGAATCATTTTATAACTATGAAAGCAAAAAAGCAGTCAAAAAGTTTCAAACAAATTAAACTCCAGCCTATAATAACTAAACTGGTGAGTACTACCAAACACACACACACACACACACACACAAAAGTTTCAATCCTACACAAATTCCTTTAATGCATAGAAAAAGAGGTATCTAGGGTCTCCCTGGTGATCTAGCAGTTAAGTCTCAGCACTATCACCGCTATGGCCTGAATTTGGCCTGAGTCAGGTCCCCAACCAGGGAGTTAATTCACGTATGGTGCAGCAGACATCTCCTGTCTCTCCTGCTGCTCCCCTCAGCACTGTATTTCAGTAGATCTGTCTGTTCTGCTCCCCACTCTGTCTTTGGTGAATCCTCTCACCCACCACACCTCTGGCCTACACCCCAGTTTTTCTGTGCAAAAAGGAAAAGGAAAAAAGAAAAAGAGGGAACTCCCTAACAGTTTTTATAAGGCTAATGTAACCTTGGTACCATACCTGATTATGCACTAAGAAAATTACATGCCTCTCTTATTACCTGAACGATAAGCAAAGTGAATCCATCAATATGTTAAAAAGATAATACATCTTGACCAAATCGAGTTTGTCTCAGGAATGCAATTTTTAATGATAGAGAAGTCAATGCAGTTCACTATATTAACTGACTCAATGAGAAAAATCATAGTCACTTTAAGACTCAAAGAGAAAACAATTGCTAAAATTCATTGATGACAGAAGATCTTAAAGTAGGAATAACAAGAAATAGCTCTTTAGGTAACATGTTAGTGAGGATAGATCAGGCTAGGCTGCAATAAACAAATTCCCCAATTTCAGGAGCTTAACACATTAAATGAAGTTTCTCTCTCATCAAATAAATCTCCTGCAGGTTCAGAAGATCTACAGGGCAGTTCCCTTTCATGCTGCATCTCAGGAGTCCTAGTCAGCCCAATTTATGGCTTTGTTATGTTCACTATGTACCTTTCAGTTTCACAACAAGAGAGTTGGAGGGTCATGCAAGAGTTTTTATGACCAAGTATAGTTGGGACAAACATCACTTCACTATTGACTATAACTAGATCACATAAACCCAACCTAATTTCAAGAACAGAAATATTATGAATTCAGTGTACCCAGAAAGAACAAACTTAAAAATGGGTCTTAATGAGTGTGTGGCATTGTTTATGCCACAGCTGAAAAAAGGCTATCTGAGGAAACTTGCAGCAAATGTTCTATGCAATAATGAAACTTGAAAGCTTGTCTTTTGAAAATGAGAGTAAGAAAAGGATACCTGCTAATACCATCTCTATTCAGAATTATAGCAGAGGTCTCCAACGATGCAACACGAAAAATAAAGATATAAAGATTGGAAATGGAGAAGGAAGTTGTCAGCATTTTCAGATGGTAATCTGCAGATTAACTATTAGAATTGCTAAGAGAGTTTAGCAAGGTTGTTACATAATGCACTCAACATTTAAATCAATATTATATTTGTACTTCAGCAACAAACAGAAAATAAGAAGCTTAAAAATGTCATTTCCAGTGGAATCAAAAAATTTAAATAGGAAAAGATGTGTAAATTCTCTACAGGAAAAACTGTAAAACAGATAAGACCTAAATAAATGAACAGTTATACCATGCTCATAGATTGGGGATGGCGGGGGCAGGATTTTTGTCAAGTTTGACAATTAGTAACTTTTAACTGGAACATTAAGTTCATTTACATTTAATATTGTCACGATATCAGATGTTAGTTCTCTGTAAATTGAATTACAGACTCAATTTGATTCCTAGCAAATAATAGGAGTTGGGGGTGGGGGAGGGTGGGGAGTGGTGCTTTTTTTTTTTTTTTGGTGGAACTTGTCAAAGTCTATAAAATTGATATGGAAAATGCAATAAGTCACAATTTGCTTAATTATATATTAAGATGGTTATACAAAGCTATATTAATCAAAGCAGTGTGACATTGGGCACAGATAGGCAAATAGAGCCACAATGCAGAATGGCAAATACAAGAACAGACCTGTGCACAAATGGACATTTTATGTTTGATATGTGGTGATGCATGAATGGGGTGGAGGGCTCTTTTTGATAATTGTTCTTGGGTAATTGACTACCATAATGGAAAATACTAGAATTCACATCATGCACAAAGACCCAAGTATGAAAAATAAAACTACAGAGATTTAACAGAAATGCACTGACCATAAAGGAAAACTTTATAAAAAGTGCTATAAGACAAGCCATAGATACATATCACCAACCAACAAAGGCTAGTATTTGGAATATATGAAGAACTCTAGAAATCAATGATTAAAAAGACAAATAACCCAAAAACTGGGCAAAAGATTTGAACAGGCACTTGCCAGACATCCCCTAATTAGACTAAGAAACTATATGTAACTATTGTCCAATCTTATTAGAAGATGATAGTACCCTGATCATGTCCCTCTCAGGGAAGTCATGGTGTTTCTCAAGCATATTCTGACCCTGCTGCCACAGTGCTGTGAGGGTGCCTTGCCTGGCTGCAGCCTCCCAGCTTCCTCCCAGCAGAAGCTCGAGTCTGGGCTGTAGAGGACTCAGAGGCAAAGCACATGGTTCCGCCTTTGCCCTTGCCTGAGGGAGCTGGCCCAGGCAGCACAGAATGCCAGGATCTACTCCTACTCAGGACAAGACAGCGATTTTCATCACCTGCCTGGATCCAGGCTGCCAGGTGGTGCACCATTATATCCATACCGCCTCTGCTTTCCCCTGCCTAGGACTGTACCAGGTGATCGGGGGTATCATCTCACCTGTCAATGACAAGTATGGGAAGAAAGACCTCGCAGCTGCCCGGCACCGAGTGGCCATGGCCCGGCTGGCTCTGCAGACATCAGACTGGATCCGGGTGGACCCCTGGGAGAGTGAGCAGGCGCAGTGGGTGGAGACGGTGAAGGTGCTGAGGTAACAGTGAGTATGTTCTGGTTGGCAAACGGGCCCTGGGAGGAGTCTGCAGACAGCAGCCCAGGGATAAATGGGGGAAACAGTGTCTAGTGGGGCTCTGCAGGCCTTGGTGAGGCCTTCTCCACCAAAATCGGAGCAGTGATGCTCCTAAAAGAGAGAGAGAGACCAGCAGCCTCCTCCTCAGAGAAATCCTGAGTGAAAACTCACTAACCACCATCTTCAAGATGTACTTGGCAGAAACATGCAGGCTTCTTGCAGAGGGCTGTAGTGCAGGGCTCCAGGGCCTGCCCTTTGTAGCTGTGTGACTTTGGGCATGTGACTTGACCTCTCTGAGACATATTTCTCACTGGCAAAATGTAGGCTCTAAAACCTAATGAGGATTTTAAAAAATGAAAGCACTTTCCTGTCTGAAAACCATCTAAGAATATTCAGTTAAATGAAACCTTTTACTATTGTCATCATTGTCTGGGTTGAAAACCCAGCTTATAGCTACATCTTCAAATTGTACAAATCTTGGATTCTATAAATCTAGACTTTCATGTAAATTAGAGGAGAAAAACCTAAAAATCCTAGGAACAGTAACTCCAGCTTTTTTTTCCTCTCAGAATTGCTGTTAGCATTCAGCAGAAGTAATTTGCTGTGTAAAAGCCCCTGCAAGTGCCACTTATTAGGACAATGGCCACTAACTTGTGTCTGGGAAACATTAGCAGAGTTTGCTAGAGAAGCAGGAAGTGCCACCTTCCTGGCTGTTGGAGTGACAGCCAGATCTGCTGGAAGGAATTGCAGATTGTGGGCCTTGTCTTTTATTTATTTGGAGGCGCTAAGGACAAGGTCGAATACTTGGCAGGCCTGTGCATAATCTGTTTGGTTTTCATTTTTTACTTATCTTCAAAGTCACTTGGGAGAAAAATGTTTACCCTTTTATTAAAGGTAAACATTTAGTTTCCATATCCTGATTCTAATGACTTACCTTTTGCTTGGAAAGAACCATCTAGAAGCATATAGCAGTGACAGTGCTACTCAGAACCTGTTACCAAATTAAAAGGACAGAAAATGTGAACTAATTGTTAGGGTCCATGGGCTCCCTCTCTTTTTTAAACATAAGGAATAAATTTACATCTACATCATCCTTTCAGAATAAGAAATAGAGTCAGCTCTCATTTATCTAGGCTAACAGGGGAGAAGAGAGACAAAACAATAGATAATCCAACAAGTCATTTAGCTGTAATACGTTGCCAGAAACACAGACGCTTCGCCCTTCCACCTTGTGAGAGGTAGCATGGCGGAGGGCCCAGATCTGGAAGCTAAATTTACTAGCTAAGTGACTTGATGTAAGTGATTTAGACTCTCTAAGCCTCAATTCCTCACCTAATAAAATGAGGATGACACTAGCTTCACTGGGATACTGTGTGAATTAAATGAGATGATGTAGGCAAAACACCTGGTTTATGGAAGGTGCCTAATAATGTTAGCTCCCCTCCCTGTATCCATAACACTGGCCCATAATTTATCCTCAAAACACATAAGCCATTCATGGATAAATAGGAATTGACTACAGTACTATGTAATATTTCTAATTCTGCTGCTGCAAAATGCAGGTGTGACCTGAACACACTCTTTTTTTTAACTGTATCCTTTAATCCTTTAGTCCAATGATTTTCAGCCCTGACTGCACATTGAATCACCTTGGGATTCAAGCTTGCCCATTCAGGCTTACCCAGAGACTGGGTCTGGGGTGAGGCACCAGGATTTTTAAAAGCTCCCTAGTGATTCTAATGTGTGACCAGGATTGAGGACACAGCCTCAATTACCAAAAACATGAATGTGAAACAGATGTCTAATTAGTATCAAGATCCATTCTAACCAGTGGCCTCAACTCTGATGTAGGAATGGCCTGAAAGCTTTTTGAAAATGTTTACACACAAACCCTCTCCCACAAAGATTATGATTTGTCTGGGGTAGGGTCTAGGCATGCATAATTTTGAAAAGGCCCCCAAATGTTTTATTTTGTGCAGCCAATGTTGAGAACCCACTGATACAGTCAACACACTTTTATGAGATGGCTGATTATGATATTTTTCAATATTTGAAGTGAGCTTCATCTTCAAAGTGCATTCATTGCATTAGAAATTGTGTTTGATTTCTAATGTTTCCTAAAATTACCAGAATTTTTATTATTGAAAATCTGTTTAAATTGTAACATTGGGTAGCTATAGAAGAATGGTGGAAATCCAGCCTCTTCCCACCTTTGCACCATTTAGTACCTTCCTGATAGAGTCCGCAGTGAATTTATGTCATAATGACAGTGACAGAGTCACTATAAATTCACGGTGGGGTTTATTGCAGATTCTTCTCCTTATTGGACTGCTTATTTTGAATCTAATTTTTAAAAATATATGGGTTGGCTTTCATGCTATTAGGGTATTTGATAATTTATTTCTCTCACCTTTTCCCCATATTTTAGGGCGAGGGCCTCAGTCACAATGCCACGTGAAGAGGTCAATTATCATTGTCGTTATCGTCCTCATCATCTTATGTTCCCCTTAGTAAATATGATCTTATGTTGTCCTCATTTTACAGATGAAGAAACTGAGGCTCATAAAGACTAAGTTAATCACAGTCACACAACAAATAAACAAGTGTTGGAGCCCCAGTCTGTTCCACGTGGACACCTTGCTTGCAGTCATCTTCCGAACCAGTGATCTGCAAACAGGAATGCAATGTGGCCGACTTTACTCCTGCCACAAAGTCCCTCTGATCCTACTGAGGACACAGAGAATGTGTCCACACAGGGCACTCTTCACACTCAGGGCTGAGCACACCAGGGTACCACACAGGCAGGCAACCGGAAGAAGCAATGGCCACTGCCCCACAAAGGCAGAGTGGAGTTCTATGAGATGAGGCATTTGGCACTGAAAGTAATCACTTGCACAGAGATTCAGCTAATAGATAAAGTAGGGTCTATTTGAACTGGGAGCTTGCGGGTAAGTAAATTTAAAGGCTCATCACCACCTTTTACTGATCATTTACCATGTCTCTTTCACATCTGGAAGAGCTAGTCAGTTCAGCAACCCCTAGGGCTAAGGAAATGGAGGCGTTGAAAGGGTCAGCAACACATTAAAAGTCCCACAGTTAGGGGCCTCCCTGGTGGCACAAGGTGTTAAGCAGTGCACTATGAAGCTATCCGCAGCCTCTGCAGCATGAGTTCTATCCCTGGCAGGCCAGAGAGCCACCCACATGGCGCAGCAGACCTCTTCTGTCTCACCCGCCGCTCCCCTCAGCAGTATATTTCAGTCAGTCTGCCTGTTCTGTTCCCCACTCTGTCTCTGGTGAATCCTCTCACCCTCCTATATCTCTGGCCTGTACCCTAGCTCTTGTATGCATAAATAAATAAATCTTAAAAAAAAAAAAAAAGCCCCACAGTTAGAAAGTGAAGGTGAAACACAAATCCAAATCCACTTTAGTCTGATGCAAGATTCCAGACCAACCCAGAGTGAATCCTCAGAGTGAAGCTTACCAAAACTCAATAAGACAATAAGGGAAACCTGGAGTTCAGTTAGGCCCTAAAAACACTCAGCTGAATCTCTGAGAGCATTAGGAAGAAATTTAGAGCAGAATTAAAAGTACTTATTCATCTACTCCTTCCATGAGTCCTGAATTCAGCCAACTTTAGGTAAGCAGTTTCCTAGGTACTAAATATTTAAGAATGAATAGATTAAGTCCTGTTCACATTTTATGGACACATTTTGTGTCTACACCAGTGTTAAACTCTTCAATTAATCCTCACAACAACTCTCTGGGGTGGGTACTGTCATTATCCCTAGTCTATAAATGAGGAAACTAGAGGGAGATTGCTTACCAGAATTCCACAGCTATTAGTTGGAACCAGAATTCCAGTCCAGGCAGTCTACTTTTAGAACTTAACCTCCACGCTGCACCTTTTCCCAGTAAAAATCAGCATAGATCCCCGGCCAGCCAGGGAGAAACCCACATGGCGAAACAGACCTCTCCTGTCTCGCCCTCTGCTCCCCTCAGCAGTGTATTTCATTCAGTCTGCCTATCCTGTTCCTTACTCTGTCTCTGGTGGATCCTCTCACCCCCCTCATCTCTGGCCTATACCCCAGCTCTTGTATGCATAAATAAATAAATCTTTAAAAAAAAGTGAAAAAAAATCAGCATCCAGCCACATCCCCAACATGTGGAGGCACTTTGTCATCATGGTCTTAGCTGTAAGGTCTTGTATACGGTACTTAATCTTGCATATAGTATTCGGTATAGATAAGCTTTTGTGACCAGGTGACACACAAGGTGAGTGAGGCACTGAGGGTGCAACCTACCCAGGCTCATACAAACAGGAGAACCTAAACTTGAACCCGCCCATTCTGGCCGCACAGCCCATGCTTTTCCACTAGGCACTGCTCCGTCCCAAATACAGCTCTAGTAAGTGCATGGTACAATAGGTGGAAGATGGAAGTCAAATTGATATGAGACATAATAATTGCCTGTGTTTGATTTTTTAAAAGAAGGCATGGATATCTCTTGATTTGCAAAAGATAGATTGCTTAAAAAGCCAGGCATGCCAAATTGGTGTAAGTCTAATCATATTTGAAATGCTAACAAGTAATGAGATTTGCTCAGGCTGCACACTGCTCAGTGCACCTTCCTTTAATCTTCATAACCTCCCGTAGGAGTCAAGCGCCATCATCATTCCTCGTTTTGCAGGTGCTGAACCAGTCACACAGACCGGGTCACACAGCTGGCGGTGGGGGAGCTGGGATTCCACCATGGCAGTCAGAGTCCAAGCCGGACTCTTAGCCATCACCCTCTCTCCTCCTCAAACCCTGGCTTGTGATAAGAGCTAGCGTCTTTGCTGGGAGCCAGTGCTCCCTTCCTGCGACACAGCTCATCCCCCTTCATGAGATCTCTAAAGTAGATGTTATTATCCCAACTTTACAAATGAAACTTTTGTACTTTCAACTCAGGCCTGTCCGATTTTAAGAGCCCATGTCCTAATTGCATGCTCAACATTTTTAAAAAGTGAGATAGTGAAAGAAAATGTGAAACAAGTAGAAATATGCTTATCTCCCCACTTTCTCCAGGGCTCACAGGAGGCAGAGAACTGGATTGGGTTGTGCACTCCATGGGAACCTGTTGGCATCTATTTTTTGTATCAGCACGTGGCAAATAGTATGCCCTCAGCTATCTAAGATGGACAGAAGCATTTTGAGACTTAAAATCTGAGACCCCCTTAAATCTGGGTGGCTGTGGGGGACTGTAGGATGTTTGGACACACCCTGAGCCCTATGTTTGCAACACAGGCATCATCACAACCAGCTGCTTGGATCTCTGCCCCAGATGGAAGGCGCAGACCATGGCAAGACTCACTCTCCAGGCCCCTCAGGTGGGTGCTGACCCAATTGTGGGAGGGGAGATGTCAGGGAGTCACATGAGAACTGACTGATTATGAGGTCCCCTGTTTGGGTGACACTTCCCAGGTTGAAAGGTCAAATGAAACAATCCACCACCACACCTTGAAATCGTGATGCTTGTTTGCTGTTTCCTGCCCAAGGGGGTTTACCTCTTGTGACTTGTGCTTATGACGGGGATTATAGTCTGGGCCCTCCTGGGACAAGCTGAGGAAGGATGCAAGGGTTCTTCTAAAAGTCTTAGCCTTTTTAAAAACAAAATGTGCTATTATAACCCTTCAACAGAGAGACTAATGCTTATAGCAGTTTTTAAATTGTTTCCTCAGAAGAGGAAACCTCCTTTTAAGGGAATTTAAAGTCAATTTGGATCACCCTTCTAATTTCTAACTCTGGGTTCTACCCTGTTATCAGTTCCTGGGGTTTTAATGGAACTTTGACCACTGTGATTTCAAATTGCCTTCCTTCTCCAGTGGGATCCCGGATGCTGGGACTCTCGTGCACAGCTCCTCATGCAAACAGACCGGAGCACTGGTGATGGGAGGACAGGAAGTGACAGGGGCTGAGCAGGAAGCCCTAGCCCCACTGAGCTGAAATTCCAGCAGGTCTGTCTGCAGGTGTCCTGTAGTGGGTCTCCCAACTTTGTTTGGTGGTAACTCTTTCCAGATCAGATGGGCTCAGGAATGCTGCAGTTACACAGACCTAAAATTATTTCTTTTTGTGGCCTTTTCAGAGCATTGACTATGTTCATGGGCTTGTGACTCTGCAAGAAGGGGAAATTGCATTCTTTCTACTTTTTAATCTAGGGGCCCCTTGTAATACATATCAGTATTTCTCAGAATTGGTGCTCCCCAGAACACAAATTGGGAAGTACTGTTCTAAAATGATTTGAAAATGCCACCAGGTCCGAAAGATGTCACGCAGTCATCCTCTAATGCTACTCCAGGGTCCACTCACTGCAGGACCACCTGCAAGACTTGGTATAAAATCATCAGTTCCCAGGTTATACCTCAGACTTGCTGACTGGGAATCTGGATGTTTTAATAGGCACTCTGAAGGGGGGGGTACTTTTTATCTAGTTATGGGGACTGTATGCAATGAGTAGGAGTCAAGGAGTCATAGAGTTCCTTACATAATCAGCTTCTACAAGATTTATTCCAACTGCCTCCACTGTTTCTTTCCACCTGTCTCCTATCGCCTTTTCCCCATCATGAGCACAGTGCCCGCTTTTCATCTCAGCCTCAGCCTTCTGCCTTCTTTCTGAGTCCTCCCTCACTCAGCAGTTTCTCCTAATAGGGTTCTACACACATTCCCGGAGCACCTCCTGGGCCAGGCTCTGGGCTCAGGCTGAGAACAGAGCCAGTCTGCTGCATTCCCTGCCCTGGGCCAGAGACAGCCTGCGATTGGTGGTAAGGCCAGACATCCATTAGGGAGGCTGCCTGGGGTAAGTGACTTTGACAGGAGGCTTACTAGTTGATCTGGAGGCATTTCTGGGCCAAGGAGCAACTGAGGGCAACTGAGTAAGGCACCAAGGCTAGAAAGAGTACTCCGTACCACTGGGGATGCTGGAGCTGCCAGGAAGAGCTAGGGAGCCCAGCACCCTGGTGTCACAGGGATGCCAGGCAGAGGGGCCCAGCTTTTCATGCTTCCCCTTTCTGCAGATGCTTCCAGGATCTCTGTCTCAGGTCTGCCTAGCCTGTCCCCTTCTCCCCCTTCCCTTCTTGGCTCCCCTGTTGAAAGCCCTTCTGTCCTGTGAGGTTCATTTGGAGCCTCCATTCCTGTGAAACCAGTCCGGGCTGCGGTCATTAAGATGAGCTCCCACCAATGACGCTCACCCCATATTCTTTTCAGATACACTTTGAGGGGCTACTAGCCTACTCTGCTTGGCCCTATTGTGTTGAAGATTGGTCCCTTATCCCCCCCTCTCTATTCACACCCTAAAACCTTCTCATCTTGCTCTCTTCTAAGGTAACTGTTAAGAAGGGCAGATTATGATGATTGTAAAGAGGGCTTTTCCATTTACCAAAATATATCAAGGGCTTTAAAAATGTTCATGCCCTTTGCTTGATAAATTCCCCTTCTAGGAATCTAAAAGGAATCTAGCTGGGGAAATAATTAGAAATTGGGACAAAGATTTATGCAGAAATTTATGCAGGTATTTATCCTAGCAGTTTTTATAGTGGCAGAAAATAAAAGCAACCTCCATGTTCAAATATAAGGGAATGTGTAAGTAAACTCTACTTTATACAGAGGATGAAGGGTCTACACAAAAGGTTTCCATGATCTGTAGAAACACATAAAGAAAATGGGAAAAATCAGAACACAATGCTGTGTATATAATCTTATGTACATAAAAATATGTAAATAAACTTTCACATCCATATTTATGTCTAAATCGAAAGACTAAAGAATTACACTAAAATATGGACAGTTTATTTGTAGAAAGCAGAGTTGTGTCTGTTGCTGTTATTTTCTAGTTAAAGACTTACGTATTTTCCATATGTTCCATAATGGACACAGATTTCATGTTTGCCACCAGAGGAAAACATCTAGAGCAATTTAAAAAGGTAGTGGGGTTTTTCCAGCACAAGTTTGACTTCTGAAGAGGCGGTTTGTGTGTTACTAGCGACGGATTTCTAAAGGGCCATTTTATGTGCTGTGTATTTTATTGTGTGCCGCTCTGCTCAGGGATTGCAAATTACAGGCTGAGCTCAGCGTTTTCCAGCTGCCAGAGCCCTGCTTGCCCATCACTCCTGTGATTTGCAGCCCTTGGGCTCATCCACACTCGTGCGGATTGCTGTGTTCCGGGCCGCTGGCTGTGACACTTGGGGATGGATGATGCCAGAGTCCTTTAACAGCCGACTCCGTCTGTCTTTTGTGAAGGTGCTTCCTGGGGGCTGAGCACAGCCCAACGACCTTCTGAGGATTCCCTCTCCATAGGACCCCAGCAGATACCTCATCTGTTTCCATCTCACACTGAGATGGAATCTGGGTGCTGCCCTTCAGATGCCAATACCCGGCCTCAGTCCTGCTATGCTCCTATTTAGACACAGCAGTCCCTTGTTCTTGTGGGGCACCACAGCAGACACCACCCCACATGGCCATGGCCACACGCTGCACTAAACAGGAAATTTCCCTGTGTTCTCTCCTCTCACTTTCCATAGCTTCCACGGGGGCTGGGGGGGGCGCGGGTTTATTATTCCCATTTTACAGCCTAGGAAACAGGCCCATCAGCTAGAACTAGCCCAGGGTCCTAGCTGGCCTGAAATTTGAATCCAAGACTGACTCTTCAACGTCTAAGAGTTAGGGCTATTGAATGTTCCAAGAAAAAGGTCCTGGTGGCACATCTTCATGTTCTGTGGAAATCTCTGTTCACCAGATTCTCCAGACCCCTCGCTAGTCAGAGCCAGAGCACATTGCCCTCAAAATGCTTTTAGACCCCCATGTCTATTACTGTCACTCTTGGACAAACCAAATTGGCAGCCTGTATTTGACACTTCAGACATGCCCACATTGGACTAAACAGAGTCACTGGATCTAAAGATTTTGAGCAGTAGTGGGAATGGACTTGGAAGGAAGGCATGAAGGCCTCTGTGAGGCCTGATGCCAAGACTGCCCAGGGTCAGGAGCTCAGGCACATGTTGCTGCAAGTCATGATCCATCACACCAGCCCCACAGACCTGCCTTTGATTTGGGGGGCTGAGGTGGGCTGGCACTTGACCCCTCTAAGCAAGGCCTGAGTAGACTGTATTCCTTAATATTCCTTAATATCATTGTTAATGAATCAACTGGTATCTAATATCAAAGCTGATATGTGGAATTCATCCCTCAAAAATAAAAGGGAGTGTCTGCTCTGCTCTCTGACCTGTGCAAGCAGGGGGATCCTTGGTGGCAATAGAATTAAATGCACATCACTTAACTCCCCCATGGGAAGACTTTATAAAACCACCCAGTTGCCTGAAAGGTCACGCCCTTTCTTCTTGCTTTATTACAGCCGTTGAATGAAAAAGAAAATAGTGTAAAACCTCACACATGCAGAACAGCTCCATCTACTTGTATGTTGTGAGCTATAGGATCTGCCCACATTAGTGAAGTGTGAGTTACTGAATAATAAGTGTGGTTCTATTGATTTTAAAAGACAAGGCCCTTGGGAGATACTCCCTAACTGTAGAGTGGATGTTTCAGCGTATAGACTAGTGGAGAAGTATGTGGGTGGCTGGCGGCTAACACATGTCACACTCTGTTCCAAACACTAAGTATTCCCCTTCATAAACTCATTCAACTCTCAAACCATCCCATGGGGTAAGTACTGCTAATAGCTTCATTTTTAAGTTGAGGTCACAACTGTTGAATTGCTGTAGGGGCAGGAAGACCACAGAGCAGATTTTCTGATCCAGCAGACCGGGTAAAGGAGGAGTCAGAGTCCTCAGTGGCTTTTGCAGGTCTTTTATTTAGATTTACCAGGCATATGGCAGGCAGGGGTGCTGGGGGGCTGGGAGGCTGGCAGTCCTCCCAGCCCCCAGCAAGTCTTCACTCTATCTGGGCTCTCTCTAGCATTCTCTCTGCTTCTTTTCTTCTCTCAGCTTCTCTGCTGCTGCTGGCATCCCCATGATGCCATCCTTAAAAGCCCAGTTTTAGCCCAGGTGAATCCCATCTACCTAGGCCCACACCCTACTCCAGGTGCCCGCCATCAGGCATGCATTCAGGACCACAAGGATCCATCATCTATCCTGATGGCGGGAGAGCAGAAAAGCCTGACATTTTTTCCTTACCCTACAATGGTGGAGCCAGGATTCAAGTCTGAAGTCCTTAGTTCTTAACCCTGAGAATTCATAAATACCTATATTATAAGTGTTGCAATAAGATGTTATTATAACATTATTCTGCTAGAGTATTTGAAAGGGGTATTTACATAATTACATCTGGTGTTTTTAAATGAGTAAAGAAATCCAATGACTAGCATTTCATGGATAGGGAAACTGAGGTCCAGAGAAGAAAGATTCTTGGCTCCCTCAGCATAAGAGCCCTTCTAATGCTAGAACTCAGACCTTTCCGTGATGTCTCAGATATCTCACTTTCTATCTCACAGCTGTCTAGTGCTCCTTTGCAAAGTCATCTCTAGTCCCCATCCAGATTCCTTCGAAGGTTCCACAACAGAGGGGCCTAAATTAACATTTAGATAAGCTTTCACCACCAGCAGGTGGTAGCCCTAAGCCGCTCCTAACTGAGGTTTCTTGGTAGCTGAGAGAGGCCAGCACTCTGGGAGCCCAGTCTTTGCCATTTACCAAAGCTAGAATTGGCTTTCAGAAGGAACAGCAATCTTTTTACTGGCTTCTAGCATGGACTCGGCTTTCCCTTTGCAGATTAGCTCGTTTGAAAGGCATATGAACATGAATGGTGTCAGGAAACATGAAGAAAGGGCTTCTCCGTGGTGATGCATGCTCCTGCCAGCAGGCGGCGCCAGAGCCTAGCAGTTACAAATACCCCTCCTCCTGGAGTCTGGTGGACAGATGTGAATCCGGACTCCTCTGTCTAGAAGTGACCTCAGGAAAGTCACTCACCAGTCTGTGTGCCTCAGTTTCCCCCTCCACAAAAAAGGCACAGTAGTTACAACTACCTCGTGAAGTTGTTGTGAGGATCAGATGAGATTTTAGACACGCAGCACTTAGCTACAGGGCTTATAGTAAGCCCCCAATAAATGTTAGGTATTCTTTTATCATCACAATCATCATCTGTTAGAGAGAATGCCAAAGGATTATCCACATTGATCGGTTTTTTTCTAGAGCTTTATTTTATTGAGAACAGATGAAAAGGTCATCTGATGGAGTCTTAGAGACCTTTGGTTATACAGGATCCTTTATAATTTATCTTTATAATGAGATTTTACTTATAACAGTATACGAGGTGCTGGGGAAATCGAATTCTGAAGTTGATTTCAAGAAGGACAGTGACTTGATGGAGGCTTAGAGCTCTTCAATCCGAGGACTTGCAAAAGCTGACCTTCCATAGATGTGGGTTCCTTTAGACCATTTTAGACTACTGGGCTGCAGATCCAGCACCCACACACAGGCGCTTGCTATATAGTTGTAAAGGGCAGGAAAGGACACAGTGCAGGTTTTCTGATCCCATGCAGACCGGGTGAAGGAGTCAGAGTCCTTAGTGGCTTTTTGCAGGTCTTTTTATTAGGATTTACCCAGTACACAGCAGGCAGGGGTGCTGGGGGGCCTGGAGGCTGGTAGGCCTCCCAGCCCCCAGCAAGTCTTCACTCTATCTGGGCTCTCCGGCCTTCTCTCAGCTTCTGCTTCTCTTGCTTCTCTCTCGGCTTCTCTTCGGCTTCTGCTGGCGTCCCCGTGACGCTGCCCTTAAAAGCACAGGCTTAGCCCAGGTGAATCCCATCTACCTATGCCCACACCCTACTCCAGGTGCCCGCCATCAGGCATGCATTCAGGACCGCAAGGATCCATCATCTATCCTGATGGCGGGAGGGCAGAAAAGCCTGACATTTTTCCTTACCCTACAATAGTACAGGAAAAAAACTGTTTTGTGTTACATGGCACTTTGTCTAGATTAAACAAAAGATGTGTCGATTGAATTATTACTTAAAGTAGCTTCAGACTCATTTACATGCTTTTTCTTTTTAAACCATGAACATGGAGACATTGAGTCCCCAATACATTCTAAGAAGAGAAGAGCATTTTGAGAAATGTTCAAATGGAATACATTGTCTTTACTGGTGGTGACTTGCCTGTCATACCCTTGCATTTCCAGCTATGCCTGAGCTGAAGCTCCTCTGCGGGGCCGATGTCCTGAAGACCTTCGAGACCCCCAACCTCTGGAAGGAGACGCACATCCAGGAAATAGTGGAGAAGTTCGGCCTCGTGTGTGTGGGCAGGGCTGGTCATGATCCCAAGGGCTACATCTCGGGCTCACCCATCCTGCAGAGGTACCAGCACAACATTCACCTGGTCACGGAGCCGGTGAAGAACAACATCAGCTCCACCTACATCCGGCAGGCCCTTGGCCTAGGGCACAGTGTGAAGTACCTGCTCCAGGATGCAGTCATCGCCTATATCAGGGACCACAACCTCTACACCAGGGACGGTTCCTGAAAAGGCCGTGGCACCCAGAGGAATGACAAAGGCGAGCCAGGGAGGATGCACCTCTCCTCCGGGGTCCTTTGTTTCTTGCTTTTCCGTGATTCATTTGTTTTCTTTTGACAATGATCCTTTTCAACTCTTCTTTCTTTAGAGGAGTTCTCTGTCTTGGGAAGATATACCAGTGTCTACATCGCCAAGGATGGACATTTATCAAATAGGTTCAGATGGGTGACAGGTCATTCAGATTAGGCAAAAGCTCTCAGAACCTCTGGACAAGGAAACCTTCTTATCCTGTAAATGGTAATTATAGTGTGTGCAGGGAAGGCGGTTGTGAGCATAGCAGGGGCCCCCTGAGGGTCAGGCCAGAAGTGCCCACAATGCACTTTTTAACTAGGACCAGCTGCAGAGTGCTGGTCTTGATTGGAGAGACCTGACAGGATGCTAATTACTGAACAGTGGGCTTTGTCAACGCCTTGTTTCAAACAAAATAATCCTAATTGAGGAGTCAAAAATTTGGAAGTAGTACTTGGCTGATTTACAATCAGCCTTCCCTCATGGACCATTGTCTACTGTCTACTGGCTGAGAATAAAATCAAAACTAAACTCTAAGTCATGATGTTCAAACAATATTTTTGATACTGAAGATATTTTTTTAACCAGCTGTTGCACAGGATTCCTGATTTCCAGTCTTGTAAAAGGAAATTGAGGTAAAGCAGATGCCTTGACTATTTTAAAGTATCTTTGTGAGTGTTTTATTACTGCCTGCCTGTTTGAATATTGGCAAAGGAATAAATAATAAATCTACCTCAAAAAAGTACTAATGAAAAGTTTCTCTTTTTTCTTCCTTTGTTATATTATTAATGCCTGATGTACCAGCTGTTGCTCTTCTTTCTACTCCTGAAATTTGCTACTGTTGCGATCGAACTGGCATGAATTTAAAAGTTTATGTTCCCGGTATGGGCCGTGGAAGAAGCAATTGCTTTTTGACACCATGCAGACGTTTCTCTAATCTGCAGCTCTGGGTGATGTCTGTGTTCGGGTGTTCAGGATTTGTTATTTCACTCCAGATTAGGACGTGGTTTTGATTAACCAAATTCTGTTGGCATTTGCTCTCTGTGCTTGCTGACTAAATGGCTGGGTGCATTCAGAGGTGACTTCTCCATAGTTTTGCTCTGGTTTATCCTTGCTACATATTTAGTGCAAGAAACACAGATGGTTTGTAAGGAAATCTAACAGCTCCCCTAAATATATCTCGTGTTTGCCAGTGTGTTATCACAGACGATGAAAAAAGTAGGAAATCAGGGTTTCATGGGTCCAGAGTAATAGGGTCATCTTGTGGCAGAAGTCCCCAGACTTCCACCCTTGAAACCTCTGAATCCCAATAAGCTCTGCCCTCCAGAAGTCCCTAAGGACCCTGGCAATTCAGGGGACCAGGCGTCCAACAGCTTTGTCCAAAAGCTGCCTCAGCAAGCTAGATGACTTGACTAGCTCCCTTCCCCTCAGTTTCCTGACCTCTAAAATGGAAGATTTGATCAGACATCTAAATTCTCTTCCAGCTCTGATTTTCTAAGACTCTGAGTACCTCTGACTTCAGCCTGTCTACCCTTCCTTGTGCCAATACACTTCTGGTCAGCCCGGAAGATCCCGAAGAACCGGGGTCTTTGTTTTGTTCACTGCTGAATCATAAGTGCCTAGAATCTCGCTGCTGTGGTGTGATCCCAGGTCACAGTATCTGCAAGCCCCTGGAAGCTGGTGAGAAATGCAGACTCCCAGGCTCCACCCCGACCCATGGACTAAGAATCTGTACTGTAATAAGATTACCCTGCCATTTAATATTCAGCCCTAAAGCAGTCTTAGTTTTATTTTTAATAAGCAAAATTATGATTCAAATTACAGCACATTAACTCTGGAGGTCTTCCTCCTCATTCTCTGAGCAACACTGTGCAGAGTATAGAAGGCAGAGGAGGACAAATAAACCTACAGACAGTGGTAGTGTCCAGATAAAGTGATAGAGAGAGCACTTTGGATTTCAGGCAGGATTTCTCAACTTGGGCATTATTGACATTCTGGTTCAAAAATTCTTAGCTGTAAGGGGCTATTCTGTGCTTTGTAGGATTCTGGGCTATTCTGTGCTTTGTAGGGCTACTGCTGTGCTTAGCAGTAGCCCTGGTCTTTATCCATCAGATCAAATGCATTATTTCCTCCTCCTCCAATTGTAATAACAAATACACCCCAGACGTGATCAGATGTCCCCTGGAGTACAAAATAATGACCCTGGTTGGGACCCACTGGCTTAAGAAGATGACTGTGGGGTATGTCTGTGAGGAGGGGTCTCTTTGCCAAGAGGGAAAACCAGGAAGGAGCAGGTTTCACATAGTCTGCTCTTAGAAAGGACTAATTTGGGGGAAGTGGGAGGGGAGTTCATACAACTTATGAAGTCAGTTTTATTCTGGGGAGTACAGTGTTGTTACATTATTGTAAGAATTAAAAACTACTACATCCTTGACTCAGGGGCACCCCAACTTCCAAGTCTGTACTTCCAAGCACCCATACTGGTATTCCCTCTATGTTTTAACAGGCTGAGGATTCCAACAGGCTGAGGACCCTGAACCCTCAGTCCTGACATCCAGGGCCTGAACTATGAGGGGAAGCTAGTAGACTTATGATTATGATTTTTATAATTATATGAATCACAGTTCAGGATTCATTTATGCAAATCATGCTTATTGAGGACCTCACATAAGTGCCTAAACTACATATAAGAGCACAATGATGAGCAAAATAGTCTCGCTCCAAGAAGCTTATGGTGCCGCGGGAAGATGGATGGGAAGTAAATATCCACAAAACTAAACACGATTACAAACTCTGATGAGGCACCGATGACAATTACACTTCATGCTCTGACAATCTTGCTGCAGTATCACCACAAAGCTGATGAAGCTGAGGCTCTTGTTTGTCACACGCCCAGACCCTTTCCAGTACCCTGGAGGGGGGTTCTTAGATGGGTATCCAACTTCAAACTGGTGTTTTTTATTCTTTCTTTAAAGGGGACTTCAAAGTTCTACAGAGTTTAGACTCCATAAAACATCAAGCTGAGTGTGGGTAGCAGGGAAGAAAGCATAGATTTGAGACCTGGAGATAAATTCACCAGACTTGGAAATGGATGGAGGCCACTGGCTTTCAGGTAGAATGAACAGCATGTATAAAGGCCCTGAGGCAGCAGAAGGCAAGATGAGCAACATGATCAACTAATTTAATCATCACCTCTTTTGAAAAGGGATTTATTATTACAGTGTACACCTGACACCAGGCATTCCTTCATGCCACCATCTCTCTGTCCAGCCTTACCATAAGCTCAGGACACTGGACCCACCTGCACTGGAGGAGATGCTGTCATCTCTGATTCCTGCCTGTATCGTGTGGTCCCACCAAGCAAAACATCCATTTCTGAGCCTTTGCATTGTGTTCTTCTGAAATACAACACCACCACAAAACCTTTATAATTACATCTAAGTATGTGTAAATGTATATGCATGTGTGTGTGTATATGTATAGCTAATAAAGTAGGTTTTAGATATACATAGACATATATATCCCAGTTTCTGTACTCTCCCTTTGTCTGGTTGATTCATGTAGCCTCCCTTTTTTAGTATCAGAAGAGAAACTATGTCTCACCATTGTGCTCCTGATTTATTGCACTGACACTGACCTGCATACCTGATTTCACATTCCTTTCCATTCCCTCGGGCCTTCTTTGCATCTAGTTTGCCAGGGTGTTTTGTTTATTTTGCAAGAACAGAAAAACAGTGGTTTGGGCTCCTGGGTAAATAGAATTTCCAGCCTTAAATAAAGCTTTTCCTGTGATAGTATATGCTGCCCAAGTGAGAGGAGCTCTGTCGCCCAGCCTGAGGAAAGAATTTTTCATTTATAATACTGTCTGTGTCACTTGGGAGAGAATGATATGAAATCCCATTTTAAACCCATAGTGCTTTGGATTTGCAAGGTACGTTTGGTAATTGGGTTAATACATGAATATGAATTTTCTTATTCTTGTCCTCGCACTTCCTGTATTATTCTAAGTGTTTCTGCCTTCACTTTTTGCAAGGTCTCCATGCATAGACTATTCAATTCCCGTCTTGAAAGTATTATTGGATCAAATCTCAGTTTTATAGATACACATATGTATGACTAATAAACTGTCTGTAATAACGCACTAAGGTGCACAGCTCAGAATATTTCAAAATTGTTAAAATAACCCTCCAAGCTTGTTCCTGCCATCATAGATTGAAAATAGAAGAGACCCTAAAGTTCATCTGGTCCCACCTTTCCCAAATGATCAGAACACTAAAATCCCACAGTTTAGTAGGAGTTAATAACAATAATAATACTGTGTTCTGTGGACAAATTTTCAAGGAGCCCTACCTTTCCTCCTCCTGTGGGAAATCCATGCTGTGTGTTTGCACACATTGTCAGCCTTTCTTTCTCCACATCCTCACATGCAGCCTCTTTTTTTATGTCTTTTTAAAAATTTTATTTTTATATTCCCCATACAATTGCAACCCCTTTATTTTGACCCCAAACCCTCCTTTCCCCACCTCCCCCATAGTGTGTCTCTGGTTCATAGTTGTTTATTGATTTTGATTTTTTCTTATAGTTATTCTTTTTCTTTTCTCCATTCTTCCTGTCAACTTTCAATCCTGACCTCCAATCCACTCTTCACCCCAGCAGTGCATTTTCCACATAGGAGTGAAGCTGTTGTGTGTCTGTGTGTGTGTCTGTGTGTGTGCGTGCAAATCTGCCCATGTTAACTCCCTACCCAAACTCCTTTCAAGAGACACTATGAAGAAAATAGAAAACAAACCACACACTCAGACAATGCATTTGCAAAATGTTTACTTCATAAATAACTAGTATCTAGGATATGGTAAAGAAATATTAACAGTTCAAAAATAAGAAGACTAAAAAGCACAATTTTAAAATGATGCAAGGATTTGGCAAGACATGTGCAGGAGTTTACTTTTGTAGACCGGCCTGCTCTCAATGCTGACCGTTGGCTGGCAGCAAGACATGGCATTTGGAATATAGCCTACATTTCTAACTGATAAGGCTGTTTTGTCTGCCTGGGGCACTGAATCCTGCTGTGCAGCTTGCCTAGACTGTCTGTACAAACAATGAGATTTACCACGAACATCTGCTTTCTGTCTAGGTGTCTGGAATTTTGGTAACCTGGCTGGACATGCCTACACCAGGGTCCACGATCCAAAGCCCGGGTTTCGAGCCCCAAAGGGCTTCTCTGGCATGGCCACTGTGCACTGCATTTCACTGCTGGAGGAAGAAGGATATTCTGTGTGGACCCCACCCCAGGAAGGAGTTCACCTGCAGTCCTCCAGGCCCCAACTGACATATGTCTCCCCAGGCTAGCCCTGTCATATCTCCTGCCATGAGTGTAACTGACTGAGTCCTTCAAGTCACTAAATGGAAATCATGGAAACAAAAGACTTCACCAGAGATGCAGGGATAGCAAATAAGCACTCGAGGAGCTGCTCCACATGGTGCATCTCTGAGAACCCCACTTACACACCACTCAGTCCCCAGAAGGGTGCAATTTAGTGCAGCAATGCCACTTCTGGGGACCCACCAAAGAGATGAAAACACATGGCCCCTCAGACTTGCATGTAAATATTTATAGCAGCATTAGTCATTAAAGCCCAAAACTGGGACAATTCAGATGTTCATCACCTAGTAAATGGATCAAGTGATTATTATATCCATGCAATGGAATACTATTCAGCAATTAAAAGGAATTAGTGACAGACACCTGTGCAAGGTGGATGAATCTCAAAAACATGGTCAGTGAAAGAAGCCAGACTTTTAAGACAACATTTTGTATGATTCCATTTTGTATAGTATTTCTTAGAAAATGCAAACTGCAGAGGCAGACAGCAGACTGGTTGCCTGAGGGAAAGTGGGAATTGACTGCAAGCGGGCCCAAGGGAACTTCGGGGGCGTGGGTTGTGATAGGAATATTCTAATGCTAGATGCTGTGGTTGCACAACTGTCTCAATTTTCTAAGCTCATCAAACTGTCTACTGAAAATAGGTAGCTTTTTGTGGCATTTAAATTATACCTCAATAAAGTTGTTTTTAAAATCCTTGTGAGTTTTTCTTGCATGCCCTTAGGGCGAAGGCCTGATTCCTCCTGGGTGGCCAGCTTCACCACCTCCCCCAGACCTCCGTGCAGCTCTTTTACTTTCTGTTCTTGTCACACTGGCTTTTTTCAGTTTCACACACCCACCCTTCTCTTCTTCGTCATCTTTCTCCACTGTGGCATATGCCATTCTCTCCACCTGGCACATGGTCTTCCTTCTGCCCGTCTTTAGCCTGACTCCCACTTCTCTGGTTTTCTGCCTTCACTTCTTCCAAGAAGCTCTCTCTGGGTACCGATTAAGTTAGACTCGCCCATTCCTGCCCTAGCATCCTGCCCTTCTCTTTTGTAAAAAAAAAAAAAAAAAATTTCATCACTCTTGAAATGACTCTCTGGTTGGTCACTGGAAGTTCCCTGAATACAAGAACTTTGTCTCATTCATCACTCCTTTTCCCAGCACAGCTTCTAGCTCATGATGGATGCTTAATAAATATTTCATAAAAGAACATCTGAATAAGCATCTTAATAGCTCCAAAAAGCCCATGATAAACACACCTGTTTAACTTTGTATAAATCAGTGTCTTTGAAGCGTGTTTGCACACACATCCTTTTATGCACACACATAATATGTGAAGTCAGAACTCAAAGAAGCAGTTTAGGAAGTTCTTATCTAAAGTCTTTTCCTAGTTTTTTGGCTGCTACAGGCAATGCTGCAATAAACACCCTCATACATCAGCCCTTACAAGTCAGTGCTTTTGTGGAATGGATTCCTGGGGGTTGGGCCAAACAGTATGTGTACATTTTATTCTAATCCATGTTATCAGATTGTAAGCGTTAGATTTTTTTTTTTAAGTAAATTGAATTTTTTTTTAAAGCAGATCCTCATGGAGTGGCTAAAATTTTCATTTCCTCATTCCTTTGCAGGGGGTTGCTTTGATTATCTTTTTTTATACAAGCCAAAGCAAAATCTCACTCTCTGTTTCAATAGGTAATCTGTGGTGAAGAATTTCAGAAGTCAGTGCCACAGAGAAACAAAGCAATTTGTGGGCAAGTGTTATTCCTGCTGTTTGCCTTAGTCAAAGATTCTTTTTACTTTTTGGTAAACAGGAATTCCTTACACTTCCTCAGTAAGAGGCATGGGAGCTCCACTTTGTCACAAGGCTGTCAGGAAAGAGAAGAGCCGAAGGAAAGGACATATACGAAGGTTTCCAAGAAACTGGGAAAAGAGAAAAAATGGAAATTCGCCACCTTCCTCCTCTTTGCCCTCCTCCCTTCCTTGCTCCCTCTCCCTCTGTCTCTTGCCTCCCCCACAGATTGCTTCTGTGCTCACCATCATCAAGAAACCTTCACTTCTCTGCCTATGCAACCTCCACCTGAACGTCTGTCTCAGTGTCACAATTCCAGATGCCCGGAGAGACTCACTGGCCCTGGGCTTGTCTCCCCAGCCCATGTGACCTGTAAGGGCAGAGGCAGGCAGGCCAGAAGCCGTGGGCACTTCCAACACTCGGGTGAGTGCCCATAAAATCCAAAGGTGCCCACTAATTTGTGTAGACCTCTCTTGATTCTGTTTAGTTAGGGGCAGTGGAACAGGAAGAGATTCTGGGGAAGACGCAAGCCCTGGAGGGGTAAGGGTGTTGGCACCTGGGTGTTGGCCTTTCCTTCTCCACTGTGGGCAGATGGACATGGACCTGGGCCAAGTGGGGGAGGGGGGTGAGTTGGCAGAAGCTAGACATACACCCCTGCATCATCACAGCAGGTGCTTAAATGAGCCTGGTCTGGGGGAGCTAGTCCCCACCCAGAGGACAGAGTAAATGAACCACAGCGGGATGGGTAGGCAGGTCCCCTCCAGCCTGATCATGCAGAGCAGCCAGGGTTTTCCTTCCAGAGCAGCTGCATAAGCACTGGAGATGGATTCACAGCAGTCCCAGCCCTTTCTCAATGCCCACTGCCTCACAGGGAGCCCTAACTTGGCTGAAACTCAACAGGCTTCCCAGCAGAAGGACAGCAAGTTTGTACAAAGGGACATTTGTGGGGTGAGGCTTTTCCCCTCTCGTCTCCAGATGGCATATCATCCACAGACCTGACTTTCCTAACCTCTGTCCCACCTTCCTCCCACCAAAGCTGGAGAGAACCTTTCCTGTGTCTCTACAGCCCCTGTGTGTCCCTCACCTCAGTCCAGTGCATCCCAGCCCAGCCACCCTGCTGCCCGTTTCCATGGCTGGCCTCTGGCCTGACTGCTCCTGGGGGGACAGGGGCTGGGGCAGGACTGGCTCAGTGCCCCAGGGAGTGGGTGGTCTGGTGAGGGCTCAGCATCCACTCTCCCTTCCAAACCACACCCTGAGTTCCTTTTAAGGAATTCTCTTGATCACTGGACATACCCAAATGCTCACACCCCAGAATTTAAATCTAGAACACAGTGACGACTAAAAATGACTGAAATCTGGAGGTCCTGGTGGCCCTGTCCTAACCAGCTCCCACAATCAGGTCCCACTTTTTCATTTCTATTTCACTCCTAAAAATTCTTGAAAATCCTTCTATTAAACATCCTTCTTTTATAAATTCTTCAGAGTATTTTTTGTTGCTTGACAGAGAAGAAAAAGAAGAGGAAGAAGGAAGAGGAAGGGGGACGGAGAGAAAAGGGAAGGAAGGAAAGGAAGAAAACTATCCCAAACGGCAAGTGAATGAGAGAGACAAGTCCAGCCCAGCTGGGCAGCCCAGCACCTACAGGGCCTCGGGGGCAGTGGTAATTGTGGCCATGATAAGCAATACTATCTTCCTAGAGCAGCCAGACTTAGCCCAGATATTCACATCCATGTTAACAGATGTGGAAGGCTTTTGGGAAATTCTCTTAGGTCCCACAAACGTCATCAATCTTGTGGGGGACCTCACCCATGGTAGCGATGAACGCCTGCGAAAGAAGCAGGCAAGTGAAGGCCCTGGCCCTCAGGCTGCTCCCGGACTCCTAGGACAGCCTGTGTGTGCAGTGTGCACCCAGCAGTGCTCCCGGACCATGGTCAGGTGCAGCGAGGGAGCCAAGACCAAAAAGCAATGGAGATGTCAGGGACTGGGTCTTCAAAATGCAGGCGCAATAGAATCACCTGGAAAGCCTGGTAAAGTGCCTTTGTCAGGGCTCATCCAGACTGTGACTCAGCAAGCTGGAGTGGACCCAGGTATCTGAGTTTTCACGGAGCTCTGAGGAAGCGTCTGTCCTTGGGAGACACTTTCTGATTGTGGAAGAAGGAAGAAGAAATGCAGATGGGTGTGTCCTGGGAACAGCTCAGCTCAGCCTCAGTAGGGCTTTCATTGGATGGCCTGCATCTATTCGTCACCTCTCCAAAGGGACTTTCACTCTGGTGTCGAAAACTATAAAACAAGAACTGCTTACTATCCTTTTTTTTTTTTAAGATTTATTTATGCATACAAGAACCGGGGTACAGGCCAGGAGTGCTGGGGAAGGAGTGAGAGGACACACCAGAGACAGACTGGGGAACAGAACAGGCAGATCTACTGAAATACACTGCTGAGGGGAGCAGCAGGCGAGACAGGAGAGGTCTGCTGTGCCATGTGGGTAGCTCCCTGGCCAGAGATCAAACTCGTGCCCTGCTGCAGTAGCTACAGATAGCTTCATAGTGCTGTGACTTAACCCCTTGCACCACCAGGGAGGCCCTGTTTACTATTTCTCACCAGTCTAGCAGCTCTCTGGCTACCTATGAGCCAATAGTAGCACATCTTGGTTGGATTAGCAGGTCTGGTGGCTGGTCATTGGCTGGGGCCACAGGACTGGTTGGGCCATGGATCTCTTATCACCCACTTGCCCTGCCCAGGCTGTGTACTTGGGAATAGGTGGCAAGATTCCATGAGCATCACTGCCAAAGCCACAACTGCTCAGAACTGGTACAACATTACTTCTGCTATATCAATCAGAGCAAGTCATGAAGCCAGACCAGATTCTAGGCAGGAGGAGCTAGCCCCATCTGTTGATATGTGGAGCTCCAAAGTATTGTGTGGTAGGACTGGAGAAGTTTCCCCCCACCTCTCTGGGTTCTGCTCAGTCTGGTGGCATAATCACATTACCATCAGAGAGAGAAGTAGGAGAAAAGAACAAATGCAATGACATACACATGGAGACTCTATCTGGATATAGGTTCTAAAGGATATGGAACAAAATGAGGGGAGATGAACAAATGAATGGGATAGGGGACTGGCCTTCAAGGAGTGAGGAGGGGGACTCTTGTGACAAGGACCAGATGTTCTGTCATTTGATGTTGGCCCCACTATGTAGATAGGTTTCTGATAAGAAGATTATTTCTGGTGAAAAAAAAAATGAATTCTGGCTGATATCCCCAATTTTCATTCTTCTAGGTAGTTAAAGGAGTAGTATCGGGTTCTTTTTTTTTAAGATTTATTTATTTATACAAGGACTGGGGTACAGTCAGAGGCGCGGGAGGGTGAGAGAATTCACCAGAGACAGAGCAGGGAACAGAACAGGCAGACGGACCAAAGACACTGCTGAGGGGAACAGAGGGCACAGCAGGAGAGGTCTGCTGTGCCATGTGGGGTTCTCCTTGGCTGGCAGGGATCGAACCCAGCTTCATAGCGTGGCCCTCAACCCGCTGCGCCACCAGGGAGGCCCAGTATCGGGTTCTTAATTGACATTAGCTTAAAATAATCCACCTGACAGAATAACACATCTTGGACATCTTGGGGAGGCCCATCCTTCAGTGTATTACAGCCATTTTTGCATCTTACTGCAAGTCTCAAGCATTTCTCTACATCCCTATAATTCCTAGTTATTCTTTGAAGTGAAAAACTTTGTTTTAAAATAAAGATGGAGGATGATTGAATGGATTGCTTCCAGAAGGAAGCTTGGCGGGATGGATGGAGATTGCTGTATGTGAATGAGTGAATGGAAGATGATGAGGACAGGCAGGTGGTTAGATGCATTCTGAGGTGCATTAGATGGACAGATATAAGGAGGCTGTTTCGATGAATGAATGTATGTGGGTGGGCAGATAACTTTCACATTCTCCTCTCACCCCTGGAGCCCCGAGGCGTGGTGGCACAGCAATAGGACACTGTGTCTGCCATTGCACAGTCTCCCGGCAGACAGAGTGAGTCACGCACCTGCCATTGCTCACCGCCCCCATCGCCCACATGTTTCTTTCTTGCTGGGCTGGCAGGCTGGCACACAGGACCAGGCCCAGGCCCATCACCATGACAGCATTGCTCTCCTTTCCCTCCTGGTAACACTCCTGCCTGTAAATTGTCCAGTGGTTCCTGTTTCTTAGAAAGTGTTTGCTGAAAGGACCCATAAACCCCATCTTTGACCTCCCGCCAGTTCTATGTCTGAGTGTCCATTGAGCACATGTTACTGTGTATCCAGCTCATAACCAAGGGCTGTAAGGAATACAGAAAGAATTTAAAATACAGCCACTAACCACAAAGCATTGAGTCTTACTGAGGAAGCTGAAGTGGATGTGTGCACGTGAAAAAGAGCTCCATCCACCTGAGATGGTGCAGGAACATGATTGAGAGAGTTTAAGGCTCTCAGAATACAGATAAGAGGCCTTGGAGAAATTGGAACATGAGGACTGGACTGGATGAGGAAAAGAAGTGGTGGAGGGTATTTGCACCACAGGATCTACAGGAATAAGACTTGACTGTGAGGCCATAGAAAACAGCCATCAGCATCGTCAGGTGATAAGGGAAAATGGATGCAGACCTGGGAAAAGACACTGAGGTCAGATGGTCGAGGGCATCAAAGGACAAGGAGGCGAGGGAAACTGGAATTTATTAAGGTTGTGTGCTGACTCCTCAAAACTACCCTGTGAGGCTGAAAACTCAGACATCGAGTGACTCACCCAACCTCACCGATTACGCAGTGAGGAAATGATGGGTCTGGGGTCTCAAACCAGTCTGGCTCAAAAACCCAGCTCAGTTCACTCTACCCGATGCTATCAATCTGAAGGCAGTAGCAGAGCAGAGCAGATCCTCAACGATTATTGTAATGCAATTTGAAATGTCAGTCTCTGAATCAATGAGTTTGGGCCTATTTCTTCCCTCTTTGGAAGCACCTCCTCAGCTGCCCCCAAAGAGTATTTACTCTCCACTTCTTCCAAGGAGATAGGACATAGACTAAGGCCTTGAGCTATCCTGGCCAACCTCCCACCCAGTCCCCCTCACCACGGGTCAGCACACTCCCTGATCTGTATTCATTCTCGGGGAAATCCTCAAAAGACTCTGTCACGTGCACCCCGGAAATCAATGTGTGTTTGACCAACTGCTTCCCTTTCATCTCTTCATTGTATAATTCTGCCCCAAGAACACAAAAACATTGGTCTGGCAAGATTTGTTCTTTTTAAATCTGGCCAAAACCTCACTAAGGTACATTAATCTTTAACTATTTATAGATTTTTCTGTGCTTTCATTTCATGTGGGGATTCAACCTCTGTTTCCATATTGATGATGACTTGGAAAACTTATTTTCTCTTTGGGGTTTTCTGCTGTGTTTTATTTATCAGCTTCAACATGCCAAGGTCCCCATGGATCTTCTGGTTCATTCAGGAAACAATAGGTGGTTAAGACCTTGGGCTTTGGGGTCAGACAGAGCCAGACACAAATTCAATTCCCAGACCAGCTACTCCACACCCACATAACCTTGAGCAAGACACAAAAACTCTCTTTTCTGAAAATGAAGACCCGAGGAATCATAACTTACCCAGGGTTCCATAATCAGAACAAAGGCCATGTATGGCCATAACAATTTCATTCAAGAAGCCGTTAACTGGGCCTCCCCAGTGGCAAAGCAGTTGAGCGCTGGGTTGCAAAGCTGCCCGCAGCCTCTGCGGTGCCGGTTCGATCCCCGGCTGCTCCCCGGCCACCGGAGGAGGGTCCCACATGGCGCGCAGACATCTCCTGCCGCCCGCTGCTCCCCTCAGCAGTGTACTTCGGTCCTTCTGCCTGCTCTGCTCCCCGCTCTGGCTCTGGTGAATTCTCTCACCCTCCCGCGCTTCTGACTATACCCAGTGCTTGTATAAATAAATAAATAAATAAATAAATAAATAAATAAATAAATGAATAAATAAATAAATCTTAAAAAAAAAAAAAAAGAAGCCGTTAACTCTGTAAGGACGCACATCTCCTCACTCTACCCCTCCATCACTCACCCTTTTCCGCTCTCCTCTTCTTCCAAAGGTAACTGCCTGCTCTTTCTCTTTCCCCTAAGCCAGACTTTGTAGACCACCTCCAGTCCTTCCCTCCACCCAGAACCTCTGATTAGCTCACAAGGAGGCCCAGGGTAAGAGCCACAAAATCATGATTTCCTTTCTTTAAGAGGCAGGAAAGTGAGGGGAATTGCAAATATTTGTTATTTTTTCTTTCAAATTATTACTGACCAAAAATATATTTTAAGAGTATCATCAAAGTGAAAACAAAATTTATAAATCTTCTCTGAAGTCTCAAACCCTCAGCGCCCAAGTACACCAAATACTTGAGCAAGACTAATCAAGAGAAGCAATAACCATTTTTAAAAATACTGCCCACCTCAACCAGTGGGCCATTTAAAACAAAGCACAAACCAACCTATAATCAGTGTAAACTTGGCAACGGTGGCTCTTCCTCACTGTTGAGATTCTCAGAGAACCTGCCCCCACTTCTCATTTCAGTCCTGGTATAGCCCCGCTACAAGGGACAGAGGCTGACAGGACACATTAGATTGACTATTTTTCTATTTTGCAGGGACTCTGACACCACCTAAGTGCTATTAACAACTCATTTAATTCTTTTAGCAATTGCTTCTCACCGAAGACCATTTCCATATCCCTGTTGTGACATGACAGGCATAGAATCGTGACATTCTCCAGTCTTTCCATCAACAGAGACTCCCCTCAGATGCAATGACCACTTAAAGATGAAGATCAGACTGAAACTCAGGCTTCCTATCAGCTATATAAGAGGCTCTTGTATTTCAGGACAGCTGGCCCATGCCCTGGGGGCCATCCTGTTAGGCATCTGTGACTACCCAAACCTGGCCCTGTCTGCTGGGCTGGAGGGCCTCTCCTCTCCAAGCTGTCACCCCAGCATGGAGCTCTCAGGCCAGAAGACATCCAGCACACTCACCTCCCTAGCTTTGGAACTCACGTGTGTCACTTCCACCAGCTTGTGGGTGATCTCCCCAGCCTGACATCTGTGCCTGTCCCACAGCAATCACAGGGTTCTGTAGGACCCGGGCTTCACTCTCCAGGAGTCATTTCCTTGCAAACAGATGTCTATAGGGCCACAGCTTTGGATGGTTGGGGCTCCAGTATCTCTGCAGAATGATAAATTGGGGGTGGGGGCGGGCAGGAGGCACATGCTTTGAGGTAGATAAAGTTGAAGATTGTTGTTCTTCACAAAACTGAAACAACCAACATTTTCTGAGTGTCGTGGATCTGCCTTCTGGGCCCCCTTCTCGCTATGGGTACATCTTCGCCCATCCTCAGCTTCTGTACCACCCTTCCAAGGTGCCCACATGGGACAGCAATCAGGGCTACCACACCACCCTACAGCTGGAAGAGCAGGAAGACATAAAAAGAGGACTTCCCCCAAGCTGGGCTCTGGCACAACTCAAAGGACACCTCTCAAGATGGTGGAGAAATAGATCTGTCCAAGGGGCACCCCCACCGCTCCGGGCTCTGGAGGCCCTGCTCCCCTTGGAGCCCTGAGCCTGGCCCTGACCTGGTGGTGACGTGTTACACCGAGCAGTCACTCACATGTGATAACACACTGGAACTAGGACTGCAGATGGGATTTATAAACACAATTTGATAAAACAAACACGGAAGTCATATCTGCACTCTGATGGCCACTGACCCTTACACGGGGGTCAGCTGGGGCTTTTACAATCCCAGCTAAATAAGGAAATGGCTGCTCACTTCATATCAAAACTCTCCCCAAATTCAAATGCAGCTCACCCAGAGATACTTTTCTTATTTTTTTTAAGATTTATTTATTTATTTATTAATACAAGCACTGGGTACAGTCAGAAGAACAGGAGGGTGAGAGAATTCACCAGAGCCAGAGCAGGGAACAGAGCAGGCAGACTGACGAAATACACTGCTGAGGGGAGCAGTGTGCTTGGCAGGAGAGGTCTGCGCGCCATGTGGGATTTTCGCCAGCGGCTGGGGTCAAACCGGCGCTGCAGAGGCTGCGGGCAGCTTTGCAGCCCAGCGCACAACCACTGTGCCACCAGGGGAGGCCCTGGAGATACTTTTCTTATCTAGCAAACTCTAAGAGCTCAACAAGATGATCTGTTAGCAAGCCTGAGGAGACAGGCACAAAGATAAGCAGCTGGTGAGAAGGTGAAACGGTGCAATCCTAAAGAGGGAAATTCAGCAACACCCAGCAAAGGGCATTGAGTATATGGCCCTTGACACAGCAGTCCTACCTCTAGGTATCCATCCAAAGACACAATCACAAACTATAAAAGGACAACCTGCTCACTGCAGTGTTGCTTGTTACAGTTTGCTGTATTTGTTACAGCCAAAGCCTGGCAGCAGCCCTCTGTCCAGTGTGGGGAATGGCTCTGTGGACCGAGGTTCCGCCAGACAGGGGGCCCTCTGTGGGAGGCTAGGAGGACATCTCCCTGTGCTACCGTGAGTGAGCTTCAGGATGCTCTGAGTTACCAAAAAAGTTTATGGTATGCTACCATTTGTTTAAGAAAGGGAAGGTGTGATGATAGAAAATACTTCTATTTTAAAGGATAAGCCATAAAAGAAATACATCCATCAATGGCAAGATATGAAACCTGTTTGGATCCCAATTCAAACAATTGGGGGAGAAAAGTCATGAGGTAAGTGAGCACCTTCTGGACATTTCATGGCATTTAGTAATTAACATTGTTTTTCATTTGTGATAATGGTGTTGTGTTAATTTTTTTTTTTGTAAATGAATCTGTCTTTTAGAGATATAATAGTTCTTGAAATGTTTCCAGACAAAATGATGTGATGTCTAGTATTTGCTTCAAAATATTTGTGGAAAAGGGGGTGGGCAGGGATACAGATGAAGCGAGAGCACTCGTGGACTAATGATCATTGAAGCCGGTGATGACTCTAACAGAGTTCAATATACTATTCTGTTTATATAGGTTTTAAATTCTCCATAACAAAATTGGAAAATAAGGAGGGTGGGAGTGAGGGAGGAAGGGAGAGCGCAAGAGGGAGGAGGGAGGGTGCTAAAGAAACCCTGCAGCATAAGTCACAATCTGTAGAAACAAGCGTCTTTAAGGAAAGTACCTGACCCAGTCTGCAGAACCATTTTTAGGCAGAAAGCCCCCGGGTCACCTCCCCTACCCCCAGCGTCAAGATTATGAGGCTGGTAGACAAGTGTGTCATTTGCACATTCAAATACTCATGAACCCATCTGAGGAGGGCATCCCAGGCAGACCTCAGTGCCCCTCGGCCCCTGGGACTGCTAGACAATCCCTCTCACTCCAGAACTCAGGGTCCACAGGTAGGCAGATGGCACACAGGAGACTGGAACAGATCACTTTCCATAATGTAACTACAGAGACAATTGAACACAGGAAAAGAGAAGATTTTGCAAGTCTCCAGAACAAAAGGAGCCCTGGAGAAGAGCAGAAGGGATATGGCAGTCGGAGGAAGGGTTTCTTTATAGGCACCAGTAGGACACTGCCTGTCCCCCACTGGGAGACCTGCCCATAGACTTTGTGTCTCTGGACAAAGAGGCAGTAATGGGCTGGAAGGTGCACTCCTGCCTCAGCATCTTGTGAGGAGGACCTTTGGGATCCATGTGTAGGCTTCATCCTCCAACCCCTTTAAAGTCCCACTGCCCCAACAAGTAGAGACCCTTACTGATCCAGGGATAGGACTGTCCCTGCAAGGGGATTATGAAAGTCATGGGCAGTAGAGGAATTTCATGGAAATGTTTCCCTGAGCTGTAATTTAAGTTCGTGGAGCAGACTGATCAACTAAAGACTGGCAAGGTGCATTTCCTCCCGTCCCACAGTGAAGGCCAGGCTTCTCTGAGCTCTCCCAGCTATACTCGCTCTAGAAACCCACCCGGGGCCCTTGGCTCTCACTCATCCTCCCTTCGCAGCCCAGGAGAGCTCAGGGCCTGCAAGCCCCACCCCCGGTATACCCACTGCCTCAGGGTACTTCTCCACTGGCCTGTCCTTCCTGCTCTTGGGACTGGCCACGGACCTTGGCTGCTCTTCTTTAAGGCCAGTGAATGAAACAAGACCAATCAAGCTGTCCTCGTGTGTTTACAGCCTCGTCTCTCCACATAACAAGCCTGTCCTTTGCTGGCTGAGCACTCTGTCTCCCCGGACAAGCCTCTCCTGCTCTTCACCTCTCAGATTCAGACTGTCCTCAAGATCCAGTGACAGCCTCACCCCTCCAGGGGAGGCTTGCCAATTGGCAGGCCACACAGACCCCCTCTCCTTTACCCGCTGTCCTCAGTTGCTCTTTCTTTGCTTTGGACCTCTCAAGTGATAGCACCCCTGACAGAGGGAGCTCCAAACATACTGATAAGAGGCTTCAACTGAGCATGACAGTGAGCTGGGAAAGGAAAACCATGATGATACCTAATGCCTCCACACAGCACTTTCCCTTTCAGCTCAGTGTACTGATCTTAAGGCCCCAGGAGGGGGGCCTCCCTGGTGGCACAAGGGGTTAAGCACAGCGCTGCGAAGCTGTCCCCAGCCTCTGCAGCACGAGTTCCATACCCGGCCAGCCAGGGAGTTACCCACATGGCTCCAGCAGACCTCTTCTGTCTCGCCCCCTGCTCCCCTCAGCAGTGTATTTCAGTCACTCCACCTGTCCTGTTCCTCATCTGTCTCTGGTGAATCCTCTCACCCCCACATCTCTGGCCTGTACCCCAGTTCTTATATGCATAAATAAATAAATCTTTTTTTTTTTTTTTATAAAAGGCCCCAGGAGGGAGCAAGGGGCAGCATCCTCTCTCCCTTGCCTTTCCCTCACTCCCCCAGCCCCTCCAGCTTTTACCACAGTGTATCTGGAGCAGAACTCTCTGTCACACCCTTTATATCCCTTATCTCCTTAATCCCTCACCACCTTGAGAGGTTGGCAGTAGAGTGTCCCATTTTACAGATCTGGGAACTGAGGCCCAAAACACAGAGGTTACCAACTTACCCAGCTAGACAGTGAAAGAGCCAGCTTCAAACCAAACAGTCACCTCTAAAACCTGCTCACACAACCAATCCCCAGCTGCAAGAAACACAGCCAGGAGAGGCGATCCCTGCTACTCCTTGGTTCTTTGGGATGGACAGGGGAAGACCAGAGAGGTGAGGGGCACCAGTCCTCTGCCTGGAAAATGAAGGGACCGCCCTGGACATGGCAGAACTGACAGGTGCCTTCTGTATGCCAGGCGCTGTGCTGGGTATTTGGCATAAATACTATCTCAGGAGATTCAGCACAATGGAAGAAGGCTGAGGAGGGTGAGAAATCCAGTTGGCAGAGCTGGGTGGTGTAGGGAGCAGGGAAAGGGGTTTGGAATAGTTGGGAATGACCAGAGAATGGCCAATTCACTTGGCTAATCATTTGTTCTGGGGAGTGTGGCAGACAAGGAAGCCCAAGATCATGGTTGGTCCTGATTGTCTTAGAGACCCATGCCAGGACCCACCCCTTCACCTGACTGAGCCACAGAGGCTTCTTGAATTTTCAGGTTAAAGAGGGCTGAGTTAAGCATCAGACTCGCTAAGGAAGGATGATGAACCAGAACCGGTGTGAACAACTGATTGCCTGAGCACCCCAAAGCTAGGTGAGGAGACATCTCCTTAAACGGCCCCATATGGGGTACAACTCTCTAGAGCAGTGACTTCTAACTAGGGGACATTTCCCCCTGTCCTGTAGTACTTGGATATGTTCAGAGACATTTATGGGTGATGTCGACTGGCATCTAGAGGGTGGAAACCAGGAATGCTGCTAAACATCCTATAATACATTCACCACCACCATCACCACCACCACTACCACCACCCCCAAAAAAGAATTATCAGGCTCTGATGTCAATAATTCCAAAGTTGAGACACCCTGGTGTAAAGCAAAGTCACTCCCTGGGGTGAAGCTGCCCCCACCCTGAAGAAGATGCACCCTTTCCTAACTCAGCAGGATGCAGGGGTGTGAGGGCTAATGGGGGGTAGTGGGCCCTGGTAGTGCCAGAGAAGAGAAAGCGCCTGCTGTCACCCAGACAGTGATTTGTGCAAAAAGCAATTTAAAAGCGATATTTAGTTTTAATAGAGGGTCAAAAAGTCAACCCACCCGATTAAGTCATCTCCTTGTTGGCAAAGACAGACGTTTTAAAGCACTATGACATCCCCACCAGGTGGGAAATGAGATGTCATCACACATCTTCGCTGCAGGACTGCTTCTAACAGTCGAGGATCCAAAACAACATAAAGGTTCATCAGTGGGGAGCAAGCTGTGTAAACAATGGAATCACCTGCAAAAGAATGCAAATACTCTCTAAGTACAGATACGAAAGGATCTCCAGAATATGAAAAAAATCAAACTGCAGAAAACTGGGGCGGACCGTGCTGCCACGTGGTGACAGAGAAGGAAAGAATCAGTAGAATGCACATTGATAATTACTTACATTTGCATAAAAGGGGGCTCTCAACTTGGTAGTGCAGCAGAACCACCCAGAGGACCTTTTAATCTATTTACTTCAAACACCATCAACCGTACTTTTATATGGGGGAGGGATGTAGAGAGAGCCCCGCTGTTTTCGCCCGGAGTCGACCTCCCCAGCTTTCCTGATTCTGGGCGCGCACCAGCGAGGCCACTGCGCAGGGTGTCCAAAGCGCAGGGATTCAGACAAAGACCTCGTAAGTGGCCTCTCTTCCAATCACTCCAGCAAACCCTAGGAAACTGTTTCTCTCCTCAAGTGGCCACTGAATGGAAGAAGTTCGTGGTGTTTAAAAGAATCCCGCAGGAACCGAAAACTCGGGGCCAATACAGCATTCGCCCCCGCCCCTGCACAGACTCACAGGTCCTCGTCCTTCCCGGGGACGCGAACCGAAGGTCCCTAGAGGCGGCCGCGGGCCGGGGACTAACCTGGCGCTCCCACAACCCCCGCCCCCGCTGGGGGGAGGAGCGACGGCTACAATGGAGCCTCCTCGGGGCTTTGTGCGCGCCTGGAATCCAGCTGTCGCCGCCCCTCGGAGCCCCCTGGCCCCAGGGCGCACACTTCCGGGCCGCTGCCACCCGGAAAGCTTCGGCAGCCGCCACCCCGAGAGGCGACAACCGCTCCCTCCCATTCCCCAGCCGTCCCCCCCACTTGCGCCCCGAAATGCCGGTCGACTTCAACGGGTACTGGAAGATGCTGAGCAACGAGAATTTCGAGGAGTACTTACGCGCGCTGGGTAAGCCGCTGCCCGCCGCGCTCGGCCCCGGGCGCCCCGCCGTGCGCCTCCCGGGAGCCCGCCCGCTCCAGCGCCCGCGCCCGCGCCGCCGGACTCCCCCTGGGCACCGCTCCGAGGGTGGCCGGCAGCCTTCGGATCGGAGGCTCAGGGGTTAGGGTTAGGGTTAATTGGTGGCAAAAGTCTGATAGTTGGCTCTAGACTAGAGGTGGATAATTTCATTAGGAGAGCTGGGCTTGGGTTGCTCTTTTTTGGGGGGTTTTGGTTTTTTGTTTTTTTCTTTTTTGGTTTTGTTTTTAAAACGTTAACAAAAGGGCAGAAAAACTTGCAATAAAAAAGAATGAAAAAGGTACAGAAAGGCTGCACACAGACTGCCTGTGTTATAGGGTATGGGATTAGCTTTAGGACATCCTTTTCCCCCTAACACCTGGAGCCACAAGGTTTAGAGGGGAGTAGGATCGGACCCTTGGGGACCCATTCCTTGGAAATAGTTGTCTGAGTTTTTTGCCCCTGCCCCTTGAACACCCCTGCAGATGTCAATGTGGCTTTGCGCAAAATCGCCAATTTGCTGAAGCCAGACAAAGAGATTGTGCAAGACGGCGACCATATGATCATCCGCACGCTGAGCACTTTTAGGAACTACATCATGGACTTCCAAGTTGGGCAGGAGTTTGAGGAAGATCTGACGGGCATAGATGACCGCAAGTGTATGGTGAGGATTTGCGTCATGTACGGCCTTTGCTGCCCAGGGGCCTGGCCGGAGACCAGGCTAGTTCATCTGAGGGTAGAAAAGGCCCTTGTGGTCTTAGGGAACCCTCCTGATCCCGGCACTCTCAGCGCTCAAGGTAGGCAGCACCTGCTCATCCAGGATACCCCTCCACCCAAACCAGATGGTACTGGTGAGCAGGTTGTAGAGGCCCTATTCTGTCCCACTGGAGCCAGGAGCCCTGTGCACTGGACAGCCCCTAATCCTCACAGCTTTGAGGGAGGTGTGAGTTCACCCATTTTACAGATGAGGAAAACACCACAAAGAGATGAAGTATCAAGCCCAGAGTAGCACAGCCAGGAAGTGGCTTAGCTGGAATTCCAGGCAAATCTGTTGATTGTGCTCTGGTTGCACTATGGGCTGAGGGAGGCAGAGGAAAAGAAGGGGAGAGAAAAAATAAAGAGCCCTTTGAAGTGTTTGTGTCTATCTGAGCTGGCATGGAACCAATCTACGAAGCAGGGAGCATTGTGATCTCTGCCAGAAGTCTCTGACCTGCCCCTCTTCATGCTAAAAGTGGGATTTGGCCATGGGCCAGCCCCTTCCCCACCCATTCCTCCTCTGTGGTGAGCTTCCTTTGAACCTTTTGCCCAACCAACACCTACTCTGTAAGTCAAAGCCTCTGTAACCCAGGGCAGAGGAAGCTGCCTTGGAGGTGGGGGGTTGGGGAGTAGAGAAGGAAGCTGACCTTGCTGTCCCCAGGGCTGGGAAGCTGGTGACCGGGAGGCCCCAATTAACACTGCCACAGCAGAGTCCGGAAGGTCAGCCCTAGGCCTCCATCAACATTCTCAAGTCCCCAGGAGGTCGGGATGCTCCTCCTCCGCTTACTCCCTCCCTCCCCCATTCTCCTCTCACAGTCTTTGGTCCAGAGGGAGCTTCTGTTCACCCCCCAGGGAGCCACCTGGCTTTTGGGTGAGGTTCTCCTCCCCCTCCCATCATTTCCCAAGCATCCACCCTTGGTTAATTTTTTTACAGCACAGCCCATGCGGGAAGGATTAGTAACCCCATGTTATGCAATGGCTGAGATTCCCGACAGGGGAGCAGACTTGTGTACATGGGATTTGAACCAGAAGTCTTCAGATTTGGAAGCCCACACTCCTGCTCTCTGCCAGGCTCCTCTCTGCTCATTGTCTTTGCAAAAACCAGATGGCCTTGTTGGTTTAGACCTGTGGTTAAAGGAGTGCCTGTGTGTGTCTGGGAATCTGAGCGCCAGGCCTGAAGGATTCAGCCCCCTCCCTTGTTGATTCATCTGAAGGCTGTCAGGAGTGAGTGTGTGAATCTGCTCTTTGGAATGATGGTGGTAGATGCCACTTGTGGGGAAAAAATGCTGCTGTTCTAGGGAAATGCCAGGATGTGCCTGTCAAAGGCCCAAGGCCTCTTAATCTGCAGCAGGGCTCACAATGGGAAAGGAAACCTTCTGCCAGGATCTGCTTCCCAGAGCTGGGGGCCCTGTCATTCTGACCACTGCCCAAGATCTGCTCCCCAGCTGCTCCGTGGAACCCTAAGACCCAAGAGCAACCCTGTCCACAGCTCACTTGGGCACTCACAGACATGGCAAACATTGTTTACTTTGGGTCACAACAGCCTCTGGAATGTGCTGGTTTGTCCTTGGCTAATTATCTTTACTCTTTCCCTCCCTCCCTCATCCATTAATTCGGGAAATGTTGATCACTCAGCAACACTAGTTAATCCCCATCCAGTGCTTACTATGCGAGTTTTTTTTTTTTTTTTTAACTCACTGAATCTTCACCATACTGTTTTACAGATAAGTGAACAGAGGCAAGGTTTTTCCTGTGAGCTTAGGATGGTTAAGTTAGTAGCAGTCAGGATCTGAATTCGGTCCCAGTCCCTGAGTCCCTGTCCGTAAGCACTGCTGGGACCTACTGCTCTTCTCACCTCACCAGCTTGCTGCTGCCCCAGGCACAGGGACCAGCCCAGCGCGTCAGTCCCGGATGTCCAGCCTGTGTGGTAGAGATCGACGCACAGCACACAGTGACACTGGTGGTGAGCGAGGGGATCCCAGAAGGAAGACTTCTGCACTTAATTGAAAAGAAAAAAGGGGTGGATGGGAGGGTTGGGACACAGAGGAAGGGCATGTGGCCACCTTCTTTGTCTTTCTTTTTTTTTCTTTAAAGAAAATGGAGCACATATATAAATTTTTTCCTACTACCTACCCCTTTAGCCCTTTCTTCTCCCCTCTTCCCTCTAAGCCCCAAAAACCTTACTTTGGTTATTAGTGTCTGCTAGTTTACAATTATTTTGCCTTACTACTTCATCCACCATGATTCCTTATTTTATTCATATATGTGAAATTGTCCAATATCTTGACTTACTTTGCTACATCGCAAGCTCCTTCCTTTTGCTGTAACGTTTCATCTTTCCTTGTGGCTAGAGAGTATTCCATTGTGTGTCTTTATCTCAACATCTTTATCTGCTCCTCTGTTAATGTGCACTTAGGTGGCTTCCGAATCCCAGCTATCATAGATAACACTGCAATCAACATTGAACAGCATATAATTTTGGGGGGTTGATGGCTTTGTATTCTTTGGATAGACACCCAAAAGTGGGATTGCTGGATTTTATGGTTATTTCCATGTTCAGTTTTTTAAGGTAGGTCCAGATCGCTTTCCAAAATGGCTACATCAGTTTACATTGCCACCAACAATATGTTACTGTTTTCCAAAGGATTCCTCTTCCTCCACGCCCTCCTCAGCACTTATTGTTGGAGGTCACTTTTGTTTTTTGATCCAGTATTAGGATAGTGGTAGGTGAGCAGACCAGGGATTCCAGCAACTCGGAAGGCTACATGAAGCTGTGCAGCACTCAGGGTTACCTTTGCTGTCCCGGGACTCAGGGTGCTTCCTCCTAAGTCGATGGGACTTCCCTTGCTGTTGTCTATTGCAGGGAGGGATGGCACCTCTGCTTGGGCCTTTCCTTGGAGTCTGCTTTGCAGGGAAGCCCTCTTTCCAGGCTGCCCAGCGGGATGGTGGAGCACAGTGAAGAGCATGCCTGGAGGAAGGTGCAGGGTAATAGAATTACATAGCTAGAGGGTTTCGTGTTGAGGGAAGCAGCATGCATGCCAAGAGGCCACACTGGTTGAAGTCTCTAGGGCCCTCAGCGGTGCTGGGCAAGTTGAAACTTTCACACTGCCCACCAGCCAGTGTGCAGGAGGAGACCAGTTTATTCTTCAGCTTTGGGTTGTTCATTCTTCCATGTTCTTCCCAACACATGACAAGGGTTTCATTTCTCATCTTTGATCATTCATTCATTTGAATTGTCCTTTCCTCTGTTGGTCTTACAAGCATTTCATGGTGCTCACTCTGAGCAGTATGCCTGCTCTGCAGCCCCTGTTACTGAGATGAATTGTACAAGATTGTGGGCCTCCGGAGTTCGTTGTAGTGAGGAGTAGAGGGGACCAACTAAAACAGCCAATAATATGTGATGTGTGTTCGTGGTGGGAGAACAGGCTGTACAGGATGTCCTGCCAGGACCCGGAGGTCAGGGAAGGGTCCCATGGAAAGTGGAGTCTGAATTGTGGCTTGAAGGATAGACAGGAAGTAGCTTGGCAAACCAAAAGTGGGTAAGAGGAAGGTCAAGGCCAAGGCCAAGAGAGGAACACTTGATAAATACTCCTTTAGACCTGTCCTTTAGACCAGAAGCTCAGCCCTGGAGTCAGAGAGGCAGCAGGACTCTTAGAGCACCCAGACCAGTGGAGGAGAAAGACACAACTTTAGGCCATTTCAGGCCAGTGTATTGATGGAAGCGGAATGGGCTGAGGAATGTGGGACTGGGATGGAGGGAGCAGTGGTCAGGGAAGTTTCCCAGAGGAGGTGACAACTAAGTGAGGCCTTATAAGACAAGTAAGAATTAGGTCAGATGTGGAAGAGGGATAAGAACATTCCAGGCAGAGGGAAACATATGCATAAAGATCCAGAGGTCAGGAAGGGCCTGGTTAGGAGTTTCAGAGGTGAGAGAGGTACAGCTGCAAAGACTTCAGGGTGGCTAGAGTTGTTGATGTTGGCTTCAACCTTTGCCAAGGTGGGGACCTTGAGAAAGTGGCCAGGGCATAGCAGTGTTCCCCAGCAGGGGCCTGGATGTGGCCCTGACAGGCACAGGGAGCCCACGCTGGGAGAGGCGGGGTGAGGTTGACAGTCCTCACCAAAGAGCCAGAGGCACCTAGAGATCCCTGATCCTGCCTTGTGCCATGGGAACCTTATCTATATTCTACAGCAGCAGCCCGAGGATGAAACCCAGCCTGCAGATGTGTTTTGCTTGGCCTGTACAATCTTTGGAAAATTTCACAGTCAATGATTGCCAAAGATGGTAAGATGTCATGAAAAAAATCCATATTTCTGCCTATTCTTATAAAAAAAAAAATCAATGCTGCTGAAAATGCTGGATTCCTGCTTATTCCTGTGCTGTGGATCCCTGGGACACTGTCACAGTTGCTCCCTGAGGATGGGGCTTCTCCAGTTTACCACCCTCCTCACATGCCCTATTACCTGAAACCCAGGTGGCCAGCCCTCGTCACTGTTTACTCTCTGGGCGCCATGATGCAAAGCGGTGGCAGCAACATCAGGAGAACGTGTTAGAAACACAGATTCTCTAGCCACACCCCTGGCCTATGGAATCAGAAATTCTGGGAGAGCGGCCAGCATTCTGGGTTTTGCTAAACCCACCAGCTGATTCTGATACAACTAAAGTTTGAGAACCATGGCTTTGGAGTAAAGAAACATCTCTTTGTGCCTGTCTTTACAAACTGAGAAACTACGAAATCAGGTAGAAAGGGGCCCTCCCACCAGACAGTCTAGTCCATCATTTAACCCCCAGGGACACCACAATCCAGACCCTGAAATCCAAGTCCCTGAAATGGCTCTGTGGTCCCTCCCCAGGTGGAGGGGTGGAGGGATTCAGATCTGTAGAGCTGGGATCACTCAGCTGACATTTCCAGTCTGTTCTATTCCAATCTTGTTTAACCCTCAGCAGCAGGGGCTACCATGTTGGTAGGAAGATATAAAGACTGGATTCAGCGTTTCTGTACTGCCCTCCTGCCTGCCTTTATCCATTAAAATGAAATCACAGCCTCGGCTTGAAGCCAGCATCATTTAATGAATCTAGCTGATGCAGCTTTTGCCAGGGTGGGGACCTTGAGAAAGGAAGGCACCCCTCAACCTCAAAGAGTGCTGCCCACTCCAAGGCCAGGGGATCCCTGGGAATGAGGTGTTATAGAACTCTTTGTTCTAAACTCCCCCCAGCAGGAGCAGCTTTTGTGGGAAAAGACTGAGCTAGGAATCACAGCCGAGAGCAGAAGGGCCATTTGTCATCCAACCAAGAGCTTGCTGAGGTTTGCGCTGGAGGAGCCTTTGTTCATTCGGATGCTTGGTGCCTCCTCCCCTGGCTGAAGCCTCGCCTTCCTCTCCAGCCTTGAACTCAAGATGACCCCTTCCACGGGGCCTGCCTTCCGCTTCTAGTCCTCCCCCTCCTCCTCCCGCCTGCGTCTCCTCTCTTTCTTTATTATAAAATGAGGGGAAAATCAAGCAGCACAGGCAAGTGGAGACTGACCTTCCCCCACTGGCCCCACTCCCACTCCCCAGAGGTCACTGGCGAATCTGTACAGAAATCAGCCTCGAGTGTGGATGCTCTTTATCGGCTGATTGATTAGTTGGTCAATATCTCTATCTAAAGTCAAAAAGAAAAAAGAGAACGAGAGAAGGAAGAAGAGAAAGACAAAAAGAAATTGACGCTTCTGTATGTTGTTTTACTCTATAATATTTTCTTAGCATCTTTTCATATCAGCGCTTAAATTTTCTGTGTCCTTTCTTCTTTAACCACGTATGTTTTCTTTCCTTCCCTCTCATCCATCCATCCGTCCATCCATCCATCCATCCATCCATCCATCCGGTTTTATATGATAATACCTGAAATCAACCAAACTGCAATTTAACACTTTGCTTTAAGCCCGTATCAGCTTTCTCACCCTGTTCTTGACTCATTAAGGAGATTTTTTTGGTTCATAATTTAAAAAACACTATGCCAATAGCAGAATTAAGTCCCTGGCAGCAGAGCTGAGAACACCATAGGATCCAGGAGCCCTGTGAGAACCGCCCCGCCATTCTACTGGGTCCTTTCCAGGATGGAAACAGGGAGTCTCTTTCATGTCTTAGCTAAAGGTCTCTGACCTTTGAAATCGGTGTCAGCAGCATGCTTTTGAGGATTACTAAAAGGAGAATTAAAGCAACCCAAATAAAATTCACAAAGTAGCTTTTAAGAATCACAGTGGTTTGTTAGGTTTTGGTTTTTATTAGACTGGAACAAGGAAAATAATGTGTACTCTATCCTTGCAAAGTGCTGGGCCTGCATATAATGATCTTAGTACTATCTCTTTTGCTTCCCACAATAAATGCTATTCTGTGAATATCATTTACCCACAGTACTGGTTAAAATCTAAGTCAGAAAGGTAAAAAGACTTTACCCTGTGTCAGCCATCAGCTGGTGGCAGAGAGGATTCTAACTAGTCTATTTCTGAAACTCTGTTACAAGGCATTTAGAGCTCTTCTGGGGGCTAGTACCTAAATCCCTTGTTATAAGCCTCATCATGAGTTGGAGGTAAGGTCAGACAGTATTGACAGGGCAAGGGAACATGGGCAAGAATGCTGATATTAGAATCAGACATCTGGTTTTGAATGTCCCCTATTACCTAACTGACAGCGTTAGTTAAATGATGGGACACATGACCTCAGTTTTCACATCTGTAAAATGGGTGCTATGACTGCCCTGCCTATCTCAGGAGGCAGATGATACAGGGGACAGTGCCTTGTGAAGCCATGATCTCATGTGCAACAAGGGGCAGAGCCCTTCTGATGCATTCTATTCCCTCGAAGGGTGATAAATTGGTATGATGTGACTTCCATGCCATCTTCATGACTGCTTCATAGAGAAATCCAAAGGAAGGAGAAAATAAAATAAGGTCAGTAGCATGAGTGGGGGCAATGAGGCAGGAAGAGAGAAAGAATTTGAGCTTGGAGGCTTGCTGAAGCTCCTTACACTAACACCATTCTGAGACTTTTATGTACTGAGCAAGTACATTCCCTTTCTTTCCTCTTAAGCTATTTGAACCTGTTTCCTGTCACATCTAAAAACATCCTAAGGCATCCAGAGTTCAGAGATCATGGGGTCAGAACCACACAAGCAGATAGAGCAGTAGTTCTCAAACTTAAACTTGTCCCACCCCCAGAGTTCAGAAGGCCTGGAATAGGGCCCAAGAGTTTGTTTTTCTAACAATTTCCCAGATGATGTTGATGTTGTTGGTTCAAAGACCATTCTTTTGATTACTAACAAGAAAAAAAAAAAAGGAAGTAGGCTGGTTCATGCCCAGTTTCTGTAATGTTCTCATCATGATTCAGTGTGATAGTTCAGTGTGCAGGGTTAAGGGTGCCCAGTTCTGGTCAATGAACGAGAGTGGCAAGATACAGTTCAGTGCCTGCAGGTGGGGTCTGCCCAGGAACACCAAACTTGCAGCAGCACACGCTGGCTTGCAACTGAGGAGCCAAGAAAGCGATACCAGGATTGTGTGCAACTGGACAAGTGTGGGGTACAACAGAGCAATTAGGAGCCTGGTTTTGAGAAGAACCTGGGTTTGAATCCTGGATACACTTTCCTGCTGCATTTCCTTGTAAAAAAGTGCTTAATCCCTTTGGGTTCATTTGTAAATAGGGGCCAGGAGTAGTACCACTCATGGCACTATTACCAAAATCAAATATGGTGATGAATTACTTCAATTTTTTATTTGTGTAAAAAACACTCTAAAACTTCATACCTTCAAGGAGCAGTGCTTATTTGCTTCATGAACCTGTAACTTGGGCAGGGCACAAAAGGGGTGGCTCATCCCTGCTTCGTGTCATGTCAGTGAGAAGCTGGGGGACCCACCTTCCAAAGGGCTCGCTCAGATGCATTCTCGCTTGCTGCATGAGCTTCTTCCCACTATGGCAGCTGCTTATTCAAGAATGAGAATCCCAACAGAACACACCAGAAGTGCGTGGCACTTTTATGATTTACTTAGATATATAGAACAGCTTTGCCATATTCTCTTCACTGAAGTGGACTCAAAGTCCCACCCATCTTCAAGGGAAGGAGACAAGGACTCCATATCTCAGCACAGGTGCAGCAAGTTTCTAGAAGAGCATGTTGTAGGGTGGAAGAAACTTTAGGGTAGATCAATGTGCTATTTGTATGCTCAGCTGCTAGTGCCTAGAGTCTAGTGACTGTACAGTAGGAGATGGGACATCACCTCTGGCTAAACCTCAAAGGCCTGTCAGTGATGGGCTCTCGTTGTGATGAATCTGGTGTAGAAAGAGAGCCCACAGGATGCCGATACCGAAATTTCAGGTTTTCAGGTCTAGTCTCCAGCCAGGAATGGATTCCAAGCTGCAGTGGCAGCGCTGAGCCCCAGCAACTAGACCACCATGGGTTGGTGTCTCACAAAGCCACACCAGGAACTTCGCTGATGCACAGGCAAGCAAGAGAAAAGAGGCAAATTTGCTTAGAGAAAGAAAAAGTTTATTGAGGAGAAAAGAAGGAGCAGAAATAAAGTGGGATTCCTGGGCTAATGGAACCAGGCCAGGGAGGGGCAAGGAAGCCAAAGTAGAGTTGTGCCTCAGGGAATATAGACCTTCTTTCCCAGATTATTCTAAAGCCCCACCAGACTCTTTGTGATTGGTTAGTTCTCAGTGGTCTCACTCACTGCCTTAATGTCTCTGTGCCTAGAACTACAACTCTGTCCCAGCCCTTATTTTTTTTCTTTATTGGCCTTGTCCAGGAATGTCCTGTTGACCCCTAGTCCTGGGGTGTTTGATTAGTCCCCTTTGGAATGTGTTGTCCTGGAGCTTCCCTGAACTCTCCTGAGCTTTTTCCTATTCTATTCTGACCCTAAGGGCTCTCCTCTTGCCCTATGCCTCAATGCTATGGGTGGGAAGGATGTACAGTATCTGGAGCTGGGCCTCTGCAGGCAGGATGGCTATCCCAGGTCCCCAGGCCACTGACCACCCAAGGCAGGTCCAGCATGGAAAAGTAATGTGTGGGCTAGGAGGGTAATGCGTGGGTCGGGGGTTGGCAGTCCTGCAGGAAAGCATGAGAGTATTGGAAGGTGGTCCAGGACTTCACATTCAATGCTACACCTTCTTCCAAAAATCCCAAATAGGTGGGTCTGAACAGTAGCTGAAACCACCTTCCAAATGTGAGTTCAATGTAGGAATCTCCTTTTCACTAGTATACTGTCCCTGCCTCTGAAGATTCAGGCCCTCACAGTCAAGGAATCTGGAACCTCCTCTTCCCTAGGGACCACTTGTTATAAACCCAGAACCCCTGGCTCCACAGAGCCTAGAACCAGAAGAGATAGATGGATGGAATTCCCCTCTGCTCTCCCCGCCAGGCACCAAGAGGATGTAAACTGATGACTTTGCAATTAGAATTCCTTTCCCCTATGGAAGCCTCCTCTGGAAACTGGCCCCTGCAGCCCAGTCCAGTCCTATGACAGGCATTTCCCATGGGCCCAGGGATTTATTATTATTTAACTTGGAGTTGATTGAACATTTATTTCTCTGAAAGCAAGATTGGGCCTAACTCACAATAGCTTCCTCCCTGCAAACCATTTTTGTAGTTGTGTCTATTGTGTAAGTTCAATTGTGGGAGAGCAGTGCGCGCAAACACACACCACCCCTTTTCCTTCAAAGAGGAACCTCAAAGTCTCTGCTTGGTGCCTGAAATACCACCATTAGAGCACGTTCATTTTGGGTAAAAAGTCAAAGACTTCAGGCCTCCCTGGTGGTGCAGCAGTTGAGCGCTGGGTTGCGAAGCTGCCCGAAGCCTCCGTGGCTCTGGTTCGATCCCTGGCTGCTCCCCGGCCACCAGAGGAGGGTCCCACATGGCGCGCAGACCTCTCCTGCCGCCCGCTGCTCCCCTCAGCAGTGTACTTTGGTCCTTCTGCCTGCTCTGCCCCCCACTCTGGCTCTGGTGAATTCTTTCACCCTCCCGCGTACCCAGTGCTTGTATAAATAAATAAATAAATCTTTGGGAAAAAAAAACAAAAACAAAAAAAGTCAAAGACTTCTCTAGGTGTTTCCTTTATTATGTAAATACCTTAGAATGCCTCACCATCTTTCATACTGGGATATTACCCAATCTTTCCTTCCTTGCTTGCTTCCTGCTCTCTTTCCTGACCTGAGAGTCCAAGGACACCACAGGAATACTCTGGGGAAGAACTATATGTATAAAATGGGTATGAAGTGCATGAAAGGAGGGATGGAGGAGCACTCAGGCTACAAAACCCACCTTCACCAGCCTTTACAACAGAACTGACCCTGCACTCTGAAAATGGGGGACAGGGGAGAAAAGAAATCCCATCTGACAGTGTGCAGTGAGTCAGAAAAATCATCCTACTTTTTGGCTCAGAGGTCCAATTTATGGGATCATATTCTAGGAAAATCATTCAAAAGGAATAAGAAGTTGTATCTATTTGTAAAAGGTATCTGTAGCTGTATGGTAATAATCCCCAACAATCCAGTAAGCAGCTGAGGGCTGCTACGTGGCGGATTGGGTTAGCACTTCATATCAATTACACACTAGCAATCCTAGAGGGGAGTGCCACTCTCACGTCACCCAGATGGGGAGCCAAGGGTCCTGCCTAGTCAAGCTCCTGCTTAACTCTAGTTCTGGGATTAGATTTTTAGATCCCTGACTCCCAAGCCTGCGTGGTTTACGGAACAGCTTCCTGCTGGTGTCTTTAAGTGTCATGTGACCCCGGGTGGTTAGTGTGACTGTGGCTTTTTAATTCCATTGACCGCAATGTAGCCATGTAGGTGATCACTGTGAAAGTAAATGAAAGCATTGATAGGCGATCAGTCAACAAGTTCCATTCTGCTTAACATGTCTTTCCATTTTCCCCATTCCCACTGCTCTGAATGTCTCTTGCCTGTAATAATACTAATAATTAACGTCTTGTGTGCTTACTTACTGTGTGCCAGAATCAGCACTTTCCATGGATTATTTCATTTAATTACTGCAATATCTTCACATTGATCTCCCTTCCATTATCTTCAACACTTCAGCCCATTCTTCACATTCTGAAAGGGAATGTGCCCGTGGATTCCACAGCTCAAAAACCCCAGAGGCTCTCCAGTGCTGACAGGCAAAGGCCAGATGACACTCTGGCTCTTCAGCATGCAGGAGAACCTGCCTCTCCAGCCCCATTCCTTACCTCACACCATGCGCTTGGCCCCATCCCACCATCTGCAAATGCCTTCACTTGCTGTCCTCTTTTCCGTCTTTCTACTCACTCCTGCTTCCTCCCCCTGGGGGGATAATTTCCACTGGTCAAGACTAGCACAGGTTTAACTCTACCTGGCTTCCTTCAAGCTCTCATGGTTGAGGCCCAGCTCCCTCTCACATAGGCCACACCTGTCAGGCTGAGTCTTAACAGGTTCAACTCTAGAGCCAACCCATCACTGCTGGAATCCCATCTCTGCCGCTCAGAAACCAGTGACCTTTAGCAAGTTACTTCAGGTAGGGGCCTTGACTTGTCTGTGAAATGGGGATAATTATAAATAGGGATAATTATAACTAAAGAGCCCCTACTTCATGCTAAAGAATTAGATGCAGGAAAACCTGTGGTGCAATCACTCCATTACTCTGAGCTGTTACTTATTCTCAACCTTTATAAACAGTGTGCTCCAGAGACAAATTCTGAGAGTGGTAAGAAGCGGGAAGGGATGCCTGGCCATCCAGAGAAGGGGCGGCAAGACTATTGAGTAGAAGCTAAAAGGGCAAGTGCCTCTCCACTCCCACAGAGAACAGGCCAGGCAAGGCCAAGAGCAGAGGGGAAGTACTGCTTTCTGATTATTTTCTATGTCCTGTGCTGAAGTAGGTCTTTGCAACCCCTGGTTCCATCTCATCCTCAGGACTCTGTTCTGGGGCAGGACTCATTAGCTCATTTTGCAAAGGAGGAGATGGAGGCTCTGAGGATGAAATGTACTGCTTGGAGTCACTCAGCTTGAAAGAAGTGGGATGTATTGGAGCTCAGGTCTGCCTCTCACCGAGGCTGTCATCAGGTCCCTCCCAAATGCCCAGCTCAGACAGGCAAACTGCTGTCTGGTGGCCAGGCCAGACCCAGGCCCACCCCTGCTGGGTGCTATGCAGTGAATACAGTGCCGTGCAGCATGGCATTCCTGTGGAAACAGTGGCCTCAGAGTTGGACAGAGGAGGTGTAAACAAGACTCTTACTCTTCCCTGGCTGTGGGACCCTACGCATGGTGCCAACGCTCTCCAGGCCTCAGACACTTGAGACTAACGTCACTCCAATGGCTAAAAAAGGCTAAAAGTCTTCTTTTGGAAGACTAAAAGGCCACATTGCCAGGAATATTTGATGTAAATAAATAAATGTAAGAGTACTCCTAGAATGTTCTCTGCCATCATCCAATCATTCCACAAACGGTAATGTAAATTTTCTCTGCCATAAGGTGAGGGCTTATCGTGGGTGCTGGTATCGTGTGAATATATAGTGACTAAAATCTCTCATCTTCTGGGATTGTTTCTTTTTGCTTTAAAAGATCGAAAAGAGAGACCAGAGGCTCTGATGGAAAGGTTAAGGTCTGGGGTGGGCTATGTTCTCCAGAGTCCCTCTGAGCACTCTTTAGCAGGATAACCTTCCTTTATTCCACCCACCTCCCCACCTTCTCACTGCTGTGGGTTGACCTGTAACAGCTATTTCTTTGCACTGGCCAGGTAGCAGAGTCAGCCAGTTCGCCTGAGAGATACTCAAGCATCCGGGTTTTCCATTGCACCAGGCTTGACTATCTGAAACCACGGAGACATGAACTGGGGAAGACAAGAGGCTAGGAGCAAGCCCCCCCACCCCTCAGTTAATTCTGGGGTAGGGTCCAGCTTCATGGGGAGAGTCATGTGAAGAATTCAGTCAGACAAACCCAGTTAGAACACTCATGCACCTCCCTGTATCTGTCCATCTTATTCCCTCTGCCTAGGATTCCTTCCTTGCTCTTTTTCAATTTCTGCCTCTTAACCTAACTTTTACAGTGTCAGCTCCAGCATTACTTCCTCCAGGAAGTCTTCCCTGATGAACATCTACCTCCATTTCAGGGCCTGATGAGGCACCATCCCACTTCCAGAACTACCATTGCCTGCCTCTGCCCAGCTCTTGTCATTCTGCTAGAATTCTCTGTCTGCTTATCTTCTCCAGTAGTCTGTGAGCTCTTGAAAGTAGGGTCCTAACCTCCCCTCCCTCGCTCTGCAGCACCAAAGCTAGACTTTATGGTGTACCAGTGGAGACCGTGATTACTGAATGCTGTTTCCTTGCTCAGAACCACTCTGTAAAATCCTGCTACCATGGGCAGCTTAGATCTGGACGCTGTGGAGCACAGTGACCAAGAGCATGGTGGGCTTTATCTAAAGTCAAATCTCATCTTCCCCACCTCATGTTTAGCCAACCTCAAAGCCTCAGTCTCCACATCCATAAAAGGGGAAGGGAAAATGCTCCAGGAGATTGTAAGGAACCAATGGATATGACCCATGCTTTGCTGAATACAGTTTGTCAGGGTGATGATGGTGACAGTGACAGTGACACTGATTCTATTGCTTCCACCAGAAAGCCTTCCCTCACCCCAGGCTGGGTCGGGATGTCCATGTTGATTCCCGGCACAGAGCACAAGTAGTGTCGATGCCAGTTCATGTGTCCTGCCCTCCAGGCAGAGCTGCTCCATGGCAGAGCATCGGTCCCACTAGCCCTAGAGCCCTCCAGCCATGCTGCACCCCTAGAATGATGACGTGCAGTTCCACAGAGGCCATCTCCAGCCCCATTCATATCCTCCCATCTATTACCTTGCCTTGTGGGGCCTTGAGCTTCCTGACCGTTTCTTGTATTAAAATCTATCCCATGCACTTTCTGGAATATTAAATATGATGTGTCAAGATGAGTCTTAACAAGTTATCATTTTGTTTGCCCTAAGAATTGTATTATCATTTGCTATTTGTGCCTTCACGCTACCAGAATTGCATTCTTTCGTGCCCACAAAGGCCTTGTTGTGGCTTTACTGGTTCATAGCAGCAGCTTTTAATAGCTCTTATGTCTCTTAATTACTTGTTCACACTTTAAGGCCTTATTAATTTAGTTTTAATCTGTTTTTAGGGCATATTAGCCTTTCCCCCAGAATGTGCTGATTTTAGATCATTGCCAGCCCCCTAGGAATGGAGGAGAAAAGGAGCCAGATGGTTGGCTCACCCGCCTGGCCTCACAGACAACTAACTGATCCCTCAGCCCGAAAGAACTGGGTTCAGGTAATGACTCAACTCCTAACTCGTGGCAGGCTTGGCCGTGTTACTTCATTCTGATCAGCTTTAAAGCTTGACGATCACATGGAGCATTATGGAAAGCTCCCAGCACAGTGCTGACATTTGGCAGCTTCCCTGTCCCCTTCCCTGCCTTTCCTACTGGCTCACTTATCTAACAGGGGCACCAAAGCCTGAGAAACTTCCAGTTGTCCCAGTACCCCTCAAAAGGTGAAGCACCCTTTCAAAATCACACGCCAGAAGGAAAGGCCAATATGCTTCTTTTAGCAACTCACATAATGTATAAAGTGTTCATAATTGTCTGTTGTTTCAATTTCCCCCCAGTTTAAAGAGCTCTGGAGTCACACCTGGGTCTGTCCTGGCTCTGGGACCACGAAGTGACAGGTTCAGTCCCCGCCCTCCTGAAGGCGAGTCCGTAAGGAGCCACATGCTAGAGCTGGGTGGCGGGTGGCGAGGGAGTGGGAATCATCACCCCCTATTCCACGAAGCGATGTTTGGGGCATGTGGGAGTTTTCATGTCACAAATTCTTGGCAGCCACGTTGAGTCCCATTGTCTGTGGTCCATGCCCGGTCACTGCCAAGGGATGGCTCCATTGGCAGTCACGGTCCATCCTCCCTGTGCACAGCTGTCCCTGCCCCGGGCAAGGGGACCTCAGCACTTCCCCGGAACATGTTAGCTCAGGCTGCAGGCAAGAACCAGGTTTTCTGTGTCACTCAGCCCCATGTGGCAGTGCCAGTGGGACTTCTGAGTGGTCAGGGGAGCTAGATAATGGCTTTTGAAGTGACGGTCCCTTGTCAGAGTGATGCAAAGCTGTCTTCATCCATCTATCAGTGCGCGTCTGTCTAGGAAAGCTGCTGACAAAGCCAAAGTGTTGGAGGTTATTAGTTTTTAATAGAAAAGTTATGCCAGGGGCCTCCCCGGTGGCGCAGCGGTTGAGCGCTGGGTTGCGAAGCTGCCCGCAGCCTCTGCAGCGCCGGTTCGATCCCCGGCTGCTCCCCGGCCTCCGGAGGAGGGTCCCACATGGCACTCAGACCCCTCCTGCCGCCCACTGCTCCCCTCAGCAGTGTACTTCGGTCCTTCTGCCTGCTCTGCTCCCCGCTCTGACTCTGGTGAATTCTCTCACCCTCCCGCGCTTCTGACTGTACCCAGTGCTTGTATTAAATAAATAAATAAATAGATAGATAGATAGATAGATAAATAAATAAATAAATAGATCTTAAAAAAAAAAAAAAAAAGGAAAGTTATGCCAGCTTTGCCTAACAACTGGCTGCCCTGGTCTCCTGCCTGTTTGCAGACTTTCAGATTGCCGATGGGATAAGAATTATTGTTAGGAGGGGAGCTGAAGGTGACCACACTTCCTCCTTGAATTTGTCTGGGCATCTTCCCCAAAGTGGAATCCCAGAGCCCCTGTATCACTGCCTGTCCTGGGGTTTGTACCACACCTTCCGCAGCCCCCCAGCTTCTGCCCTTCCCCCCATGCCACTTGAAAAGCATTAGGAACATCCTTTCACCTGACATTCCCCCAGTAGTCCTGATTAAGTGGATTACACAATGATTAGTATCCACTCTAGGAAACTGGGTCAGATGACCTCTTCAAGACTCTTCTGCACTGGCATTGACAGGACAGACTACATCCCTGACTCACTCCAGCCACTGCTCCTGGGGTGGCAGAGGTGGCTGGGTGCTCGCGTGAGGGGACCTCGTGGAATGAGCTCTTGAGATGTCAGGAGGGCTGTTATCAGAAGTTACTGTGTCACAAGAAAACAAGAGGCCATTGTTTGCTACCCACCCCGCTCCAACATTACTTCTTTCCTTATTTCTTCTCTTTTATTTTTAGGTGATTCTCCTCCTCCCCGACTCCCCAGCCACCCTTTTCTTTTCTTTAGACGAATCTGATCTACTAGAAAGTGACTGATTTATTCCCACTGGATACAGAGCTTAAAAAGAAAAATCCAGTCCCATCCAAAGTGAATATGGGGTAGGAAGTAGGAGAACTAAATCACATTTTGGTGCCATCACAGTAGGGAGCTTCTAAATAAATCTTCCACTTAAGCAAAGGCTAAACTGTAGGGAAATGCACATCACAGTGCTCTTGGGCACCCCTCTCAGAGGCGGCCCCTGCAAGGTCTGTGCTGGGATCCAAGTCCCCTGGAAGGGAAGGAGCTCCTGAAACATTGAGCTGAAGACACTTCTTCGCAAATCTCCAGTTTAAAAAATGACTTTTGTTATTTTTGAACTTGAACAAGCCACCCGTATCTAAGCTCTGGACGCCACTACCATTGCCCTATGCAATTATGTTTATCTTCTCTCATCCTCAGAACAATCTGGGAAAAGAGCTCTGTCAGTTATTTAATGCTATATAGCAAACTATTCCAAAACTTAGTCATGTAAAACAGTCACCATTTATTCTCCGAGGTCTGGCCTAGACTGGGCAGTTCTTCAGCTCCGTGTGGCCGAATGCAGCAGAGGCTCAGTGGGCTGCCTCAGTTCTCCTGCAGAAGCCTCCCTTTCTCCTCCTCCAGGGCTTCTCCACGTGGCCTTCCTCTCCAGTAGAATAGTCTGGACTTCCTTAAAGCACAGCGGCTCAGTTCCAAGAGGGGAGGGTTCCAAGAGGCCAATGTACAAATGCTTGTGAAGGACCTGCTTGGTTCATACTTACTAACGGCCCATTTGGCCAGAGCAAGCCACAAAGCTAAGCCCAGAGTCAATGAGTATGTGGGAACTTAACATGGGTGAACATCATGGAACTCACTAGGGCTCACCAATGCAGTGACTCAGTATCATTTACCCTTGGGCTTTAGCAGGCAAGGGCACTGAGGCTCAGGTTCATCCAGTTCATCCGAGGTTATTTTGCATAGCCAAGGGCAAAGGGTCAAGGTCTGTTGACTCCAGGGAACATATTCTTTAATTGGGTCACCCTGATAATGGAGGGGGCACAGTCTGAGAGGGACAGGGACCAGGATTCCAGTGTAAGTGACAATTAAGTGCCAGCCCTCTTTAACCCAGAGAACAGCCCAGCAGATGTCCTGGCCACCTGGTGAGTGCTTTCCTGGATGCTTCCACCCAACCAATCAGAACTAAGGTCTGTGTGAGGGCACAGGCTGTGTGGGGAGGCACTAGAACATGTTCTAGGCCACAGTCCAAATTTTCAGTGTGGCCTGTTGGTCCCTCTCCTTGACTCCAGGATACCCTCTCCCTTACTGGCTTGATTATCATTTCATGGGTCCTTAATGATTCTGTGATGTCCTCCCACTTTTTCAAAACTAGCTGATGTTTCCTATGAAATGAAGAGCCCTCCTGGACACCATAGCTCTTGTGCACCCCTGACTTCAACACCTACCACATGGGGCTGTGACCACTGAGACTCCCTTATCTGATCTTCTCTGTGGAGATCTTTGTAGGAGCAGGGGTCTTTAAGATCCATCTCTGGCTCCCAGCACTCACACTAGCAAGAGCTGGACTGAACTCGATGCTCTTCCTCCTGAGGGATGCTCAGAATCTTAACACAGTGCCCCAGTTTTTCCTTGGAGCCCTGAAAAAACTAACAAACATCTGTTGGGCACCTGGCAGGTGCCCTGCCCCAAACTAGGAAATAAGGGGTTGCTAAGTCATGCCCTGCTACGTTCTGGCCCAAGTTCTTTTCCTCATTAGCTGAGTGACACTGAGAAATTTACTTAACCTCTCTGAGTTCAGCTTGCCCTGATGCCTAGTGCAGATGAGAATAATCTCTGTTCTTCCCAACTCATTCAGGGTCAGAACTCAACAGGAGCTTGGAGTTGAAAAAGTGACTCCTTGGAGATGAACATAGTATATGTGTGTGAAGGACCCTCCTCTTTAAGCAGTCTGATTTCCAAGGGCTCTAAGATAGGACTTTCTATACCCATAGATCTCCCTGTCTCCTTCCACCAATCATGATATCTGAATTCTGCTATCTCTTCTTCTTTTGAGCAAATGTGTTATTGTTATTTAAATCCAAAAGACTCCTGTTAAAAGATACCAAATGATCTGGAAAGATCACATTAACCCAGGAGCAAAAGTTTTCTCTACCATTCATGAACATCTTTCATACGCATTCTCCAGCACTGGTGTTGAAAGGAAAAACCAGTCTGAGCTTTCTGGTGACCATCCTAGAAATATTTATCAAAGGCCTTAAAAAGATGTACACTCATGGATGCAATGAGTCCTCCTCTGGAAACTTATTCTAAGGAAACAATGTGTTCTGAAGTAGGTATACAAGGAAACCTTATTTATAAGCGGCACGGAATTATAAATAATCTAAATGTCCAAGAATAGGTAATTGGCTAAATGATGGTATGTACATTCAGGCCTCTGCCCAATGCCGTCACCAGGGCCCCATTTTTTAGTTAATGCTCTGCTGTTGCCATCTTAAATTTTTAAATTATATTACAAAATTTTTGTACACAAAGTTTCATAGCTGCTTTATTTTAAATTCTCAACTGGAAAAAATATGTATTCTATTTGCAGGTGAATGGTTATAAACAAAATATGGCACAGCAATATAATGGAATTCTATTTAGTTATAAGTAGAAGCAAACTACTATATATCAGTGTGGATGAATCTCAAAATCAGTATTCTAAGTAATGAAGGCAAACACAAGAGATTACATCGTAAATGATTCCATGTAAATGGAATCTCCAGAAAAGGCAAATTTATGAATTCACAAAGCAGGTCAGCAAATTTTGTTTTTTAAATGAGTCCCTCATTTCCATTTTGTACTGGGCCTCATAGATGATACAACCATTTCCTAAATATCATGTAACAATTAAAATAATGCTTATGGGGAATATTTGCTGAAGAGGAAAAGTCTATTAAATGAAGAAACCATGGTACAAAACCATAAATGATGTAATCCTGGTTGTTTGCAAACAGAAATATATGTTTTATATATTCTTATATTAATAAGAATATGCATTAGAATATATATTAGAATATATTAATATATTCCTAGAAAAAAAAGACTGGTTGGAAATACACCAGAATGTTACAGGAATTACCTCTGCAGAAGCAGATTACAGGTATTCTTTTGATGACTCTCTTCCTTGTGCTTGTTTGCATTTCCCGGTGTAAGAAGGTGTGAGTATTCCCACTGACTAATATTTCTTTTAGAGGCAGAAGAAGGATGTAATGAGAAACAGCTATTCTCTCTAGGCTTCTGATTGAGTCGGAGTTCATAGTCTGCATAGTAACCTTCTGTTTAAACACATGAAGAGAAATTCCACTGATAAGGAAGTAGAGTTTTCTTACAAGCTCCTTAGAATCAAGGACTGTCTGATCTCTGGGTCCTCCGGCTTGCCATGCATGAAGCCCCAGTGAATGGGCCTCTTGTCCTGCGGCTTGAGGTCATTCCTGGTCTTTACCAGTGTCCAAGTTCTCCTGTGCCCTGTCCTTGGAACAGGGTGCAGGAGCAGAGGCTGGGCTTACTCCTGTGTAAAACCAGGGGTACGCACAGCCACTTCACCAGCCTCCCTTGTGATTGCTTCATTCCGACAGCAGAGGGCAGGAGTGATCAGTAAGTCCAGGAAGGAGATGGTTGTTGCAGGACGAGTGAAGGTGGGCCTCTGTAGGAAGATTTCCCACTATACCCATTTGTCAGTTTTCTCCTTCTCTCCTAAATCCCTACCAGGCCCTTGCTGACTGTCCTGACACAATTGAGCATGTCCAGAAACACAAGAATCCTAGAACTTTACTTCTGTAAAGTCAAGGCCTCTGACTTGATGGCCTCCCACCCCTCGCAGGACAGATAGGAACACTGGGGCCCAGAGGAGGCATGGACTTGCCGAAAGTCCAATTACAGTATACAAAGGGCAAACAGAGCTGCTACTCATGACAGTGGGGAGGCAGGGTTCACAATGTGGAATAGCACCCCATGAAAAGGAGGTTCAGAGGAAGTGGGCAGCCTTGAGAATGAGAGACCCCTGCGCCTGCCCACCAGCCCCCGTCTAGACCTTTGAGTCCTATATTTCTGTAGCTGAAATAAGATGGAAGTCTCCTATGAGTCCAGGCTGGCCTCCTGCCCTCCTTCCGCCCTTCAGAGCACCAGCACCTGGCACGACAGTGTTCTCAGGGCAGCAGTGAAGGCACAGGGGTGGCATGGGGTGGGACCCCAGCAGGGCAGCAAGATCTTCCTCCCACGGTTCCCCGAATAGCTTCCTGACCCTGCATTGTGCTGTCCACCTCTGTGCCTTTGTCTCGTGGGGGCCCTCTGAGAAACCCTCTCCCCAAGTGTCCTTTCCTTTCTTTCAACTCCATTGTCCTGTCCTTCTAGTCCCAGCCCTGGTGCCGCCTCCTCTCTCCTCCTCCACCCCACCCTTCGCTGACCCTACCTGGGTTCTTGCAGCCTCTGATCTGTAACACTGGTGACACTGGGCACCTAGGGAAGCAGTAGGGGCCAGAGGGGAGAGGGACAGATCTGTGTTCTGATCACTGACCCTCACCATTGACCACCCAGGCGAGATTGGCAAGTCCTTTAACCTGACCTGTGAAAGGAAGTGCTGACCCACGCTCTAAATGCACAGTGCTGAGGATTCGGAGATGGCACAGGGAATGCCACAGAGCAGCCGTTATACCTATAGTTGGTTATTTATAACTATAGCTATTCTATATAAGATGAAAAGCATCTTGAGGGCAAGGGTAGAGTCTGTCCCAAGACCTAATGAAGGTTGAAACTATAGATGAATGAATGAATGAAATGCCTGGGGATGGGCAGGGTACTCTGCCCATCAGCAAGATGCAGAACAGTCTCCCTCACCCAGGCCACATAGGAGCCCAGCCCTCAGAATCCCCTTTTCCCCACCCACCCAGCCCCGTTCTCAACCCTTGCATTGAGAGTCCCGCCCCATGGCTTTTTCTCTCATAATTAGCCTTTTCAATGAAATTTATGATGGTTTTGTAAAATTTAAAGCTAATTTGCACACTTTAATAACAGACGATGCACAGGGAGTATTTAGCTGCAAATATCCTATAATGAAATTGACATCCTGGATTATCAGGGATGGAGCTATCCCTCCCCCAGCCCCAGAGGCTGCTTGCTCAGAACTCACAATCGTTTTTTTTTTTTTTTTTTGCTTGGCAGACCACAGTGAGCTGGGAAGGGGACAAGCTCCAGTGTGTGCAAAAGGGTGAGAAGGAAGGACGCGGTTGGACCCAGTGGATTGAGGGTGACGAGCTGCACCTGGTAGGTTCCCGGCCAAGGGGTGGTGAAAAGAAGGGGGCCAGGTCAGGCCAGGCTGGGCCCCAGAGACCCTGGTCACTGCTGGGTGGATCTTGGAAAAAGGTCTATGGTAGCTCCTTGGTTCTGCTCTGAAGCTTCTCTTCCAAGGGCCTGGAGAAGACTTGAATAACTTTAGAAACTGAGCATGTGTTTTCAAGGTCGAAGCTGACCCAGTTGTCCAAGGTGAGGAGGTGAGGAGGTACATCTGTTGAATGCCAGGGCCGGTGCTGAACTCTTTTGCATCTCATATCTCTTTCTCTTCTCTCAGCAACCCTGGGGGCCCGGCACGGTATAATTCCTATTTTGGAGATGAAGACATGGAGGTTCACACCCAAGTTCCACACCTGGAAAGTGGCAGGTGTGGAATTTGCTCCCAAGCAATGTTTCTTTTCACCATACCAGATTGTGGCAGGCCACAACCAAGGAGAATTCTCTAAGTTTCTCTAACACATGACCTCAACGATGTAGGTCAGGGTAGGAGATGCCTTTGTCAGTGCTGGGTTAGGTTCCCACAGTCTGAAGCCTCTAGTCAAAGCCACTTCTATTCCACCCATCACCCAGAGAAAGCACTTACAGATCTAGAGGTGGGCCCTGAGCCCCAGGGCGGGTTCAGTAACCCAAGACCTCTGAGAAAAGACCTTCCACCACTCCTGTTGCCCCTTGGAAATCCCCAGTTACCATTCTTCTGAGAAGGGAACCTGGCTCAGATAACTTGGACTCTAGTCCCAATTCACTCAGTGGGCCTTTGGATCAGTGCCTCCCTTCCCTCAGCCTCAGCAGCAAAATGCTGCCTTACTACCGCAGGGTTCTGAAGATCAAGGTCTGTAAGAGCTTTGAGACTTGCCAGTGGTGAGAAGAGACACAAGGGGCATCTTTCTAATTGGCAGCTTAGGCTGATGCTATGGGCTGGGGCTGCACGCCCACCGGAAGCCAACTAGTCTCCTCCCCTGGTGGCTGTTCCCTTGTCTGTCAAGCTGTGAGGGAAGATTAAGCAATCCCCACCAACCCTTCAGTCCGATAATTGTGTGTCCTGTGCTTCCATGCAAACTTGGGGCTGCAGCCTCTTTTATTTGGCCATCAAGTGGGCTTGAAACTTCTTTAGATAGCACTTCACAAACTTGGAAATGTCATGTCAGTACAGTTAACCCTTGAACAATGTAGGGTTAAAAATCGAGGTTAATTTAGTCTGCCCTCCATATAGGCAGGTCTGCATCTGGGAGTTTGACCAACCTTGTCTGGGAGTTAGACCAACCTTTCTATCTGTGAATGCAAAACTCACAGATAGAAACAAAGTCCATGTATATATGGACCTCCAAAGTGCAGGCCGGTGCTTAGGGTCAGATTTTTGTTTTCAAGAAAACAAAAATAGGAAGGTGGTGCAACTCTGTGCTGTGTCCTCAGGCAACAGTCAGCGGGGCTGCCCTGTGGGCATGGAAGGGGCTGGCCACTGCATTGTCATGCTCCCTGAGAGCATTTAATAACTGCAATTCCAGTGCTTCATCCACTGAAATATTGACGCACATTAGCCTGGGACCTAGGCATTTTTCAAACTCCCGGGTAGTTCCAAAGTGCAGCTAAAGCTGAGAATCACACTAGTTTGCATCCCTTTGTGAGGCAACCTATTGAATTCCTCCAGGTCCAAGCCTTGTGCCTGGGACTGATTTTGGCCATGACTGGGCACAGACTCAGCCCCCAGCTGAGGTCAGAGGTTCTTAAAACCTTTTGTTCCCTTGATGATGGAAGAGGAGAAGCCTCTGAGGGTCTATGGGTCAGCTCTGAGCCATACCTGCTTCCCAGCCAGCTCCCCACAGGGCACAGCAGAGTCTGATTCCAAGATCCAGTTTAACCAGCTTTCCAAGGAATTGGTGGGGGGTTCAAACCACCTCCCTACCCCAGGATGCACTAAGTTCCAAGTGTGATCATGTCTTGGCCAATGAAAAGCATCTATTTTTGTTTCAGGAGATGAGAGCGCAGGGTGTGGTCTGCAAGCAAGTATTCAAGAAGGTTCACTGAAACCCCCAGGTGACAGGCAGGCCCTGGGCTCCCGGAATGAATGCATGGATGTGTGGGCCAGGACCCCCAGAGTACAGCATGGGACAGAAAGTCCAGCACCCTCCAACTTCCCCACCCCCTTCTAGGCACCTGTGAGCAGTATGCCTCAGCTTTTTCTCTTTCTCTTCTTAAAAACCATTCCAATAAAAACAACCTCCACTTAAGACCTGTGTTTTGCAGAAGTTTCAAAACCCCTTGGCTCCCTTTTTTACTGGAGCTTCCAGATTCATTTTTTCTCGATGCCACCCCTGGGAACAGGGAAAAAGTCAGCCACACTCCTACAGATTTGGTCCTGAGGTTGTACCACTAGGTCTTTCCTCAGAGGCATAGGGTTGAATCCTGCATATGTGGACTGGCATCAATTGGCTGTGTATTAAGGACCAACCACATCACATGTCATTCAGGGTCAAAGTTTCTGGAGTGTCACAGACCACAAATGCAGGAGAGGATAACCTCTGCCCTGGGAACTTGCAGCCTAGTTAAAGGGACCCAACTAACAGAGATCTCTAACTCTGTAGTGCACAGCTAGGAGACACCCTATAATTTATTTGTGAATGAAAGAGAACTAGATAGAATTTTAAGCCCAATGTTAGAATGAGATGAGCCTTATCAAAGGCAATTACCAACTGGATTTGATTTCAAAGAAGTCAGAAAGACATGCTTCACTACGCCAGCTCATCTATCAGCTGATATAACAGCCTGCCTTCTCACTGGTAAGAGATGAGGCATAACTTGCAAATCCTCCTAGAAGAGGGAGAACATCCTGTTCATACTAAACTGTAAGTGATTGCCCACTGTGCCTTTGCATTGAAGGAACACGGGGAAACCACAGAGTGAGGAAAGGAGGTGAGAGATCACAGATATGGGAAAGCCACTGGAACAGGGAAGACTCACATCAAGACCCCAAATGAACATCAAGACTGCCTGGGCTGCATCCTGCCTTTTGGAAAGAGCCCTAGTCTTACAAGTAGAGTTTGAGTCCCAACTCAACCACTTACAGGACAACACCGACCCCACCCTAACCTGACCTCATTTTTCCAATCATAGGCCACAATAATCCACTTCACCTCCCACACAGGTAAGTTGTGAAGCTTGTAGTGTATATTAAGCTTGTTGAGTGCCAAATGCCAGTTAGTGGCTGGTCTCCAGACCAATGACCCCAGCATATCTCACAGTGGGGCCCAAGCATACGTATTGTTATAAAACCCCCAGGTGATTCTGGTAAGCCACTGGAGTTGAGACTCACTCTCTAGAAACACTGGTTCTAGGAAATATTTCCCAGAAGTTATTCAGCCCCACCCAGGGGAATTTGGCAAGTTCTGGAGACAAACTTAATTTCACAATTTGGGAGGGAGGCACTACTGGCATCTCTTGAGCAGCGTCCAAGTATCTGCCAGATATCCTGCAATGCACAGGATAGTTCCCCACAGCAAAGGATTATCCAGCACTGTGTGTCAGCAGCGACAAGAGCAAGAAACCTGCCCTAGATAAGTATGAGAAATATTTGATATCTTTTATTATCCAGGTCATTTCCCCAGCTAAACCAAGGAAATAAAAGCCCAGACTTGCCAAAGACTGCAGCAATCCCTTTGCTTTTGCCACTCTGGTCTCTGTTCTGGGAATAGAAAAATCCAAGGTGAAGATTCTTGTGATGACCATCCATTCATTCATTACACAAATGCTTAAGAAGGCCTTATGTATGCCAGGCACTGAGCTAGTATCCTATCTGCTGGGCACCTAGGAGTTACCATCCCATTTCAGGTATTGAAACTCCCATCAGACTTCTTTCTCCATTACTCACCCAACATTTAGGTTCTCAGGGGGAAGTTCAAAGGTGTAGCATCATTGGTGTGAGTGCATGTCATATAGGAGGGAAGCCCCACTCTTGGGAGCCTTTGCCCTGTGGGGAGATTCAGGACCTATTTCAGTGGACAATGGGAGCCACAGAAAACTTTGAGCAGGGGAGTGGCATCATCAGTCTCTCAGCAAAACTATTCTGGCAACAACTGTCTCTAGAAAGAAGAGGAAAGAGTGAGCAGGAGCTTTGCACAGAGTGGTCACATTGAATGCAAACTTCACTTCAAATGAGACATATTCCCCAAAACCCGTGAAGTGAGAGGCATGCTTCTTATGCATAATCTCCAGCCACAGAAGCAGCTGTAACTTCAGTGCTGCTTTCCATTTTCTCATCTTGTGCCAGGGGGATTAGCAAGCACCACCTCCAATCCTTGGCAGAGGGCCTGCTCCTAGATTGGCAGCAGCCTGTGTGATGGTGCTTGTTCCGTCTTCTCAGTGGTTCTTTAGCTCCTCTCACTTCCAGCCCAAAGCTATCTACGTGAGGCCCATTTTTGGAACATTACCACAAGCCTTGCCACTTAACCAATATTCAAATGCCTTGTTGTAGGAGATAAGGAAGATTTACATTCTAATAGCAGCAGGCACTAGGACTGGGATCACTTACTGAATTTCCAAGCAGGGCACAAGCACTCTGATGCCCTAAGACTGACACAGGATAGGTGTGCATTTACCAGCCCTCCTGGTATCACCAGGCTGTGGAAGACATGTCATATACCTCACAATTTCTTGGGCCTGTCAACTTGGAAAATTTTTCTCCACATTTTTGAACCGGAGGGTTACAATATTTCAAAAGATGCTCTATGTGATAATTTACTAATATGTTTACATCACACAACTTCAAATTGTCATTAGAAGTAACTGAGGCAGGAGGTGCTGAGGCAAAGGTGGGCTCTCACTGAGGAGAGGCAGCAGGGTGAGGCCTCTGAGTGTTAAAGCTCTGGAGCCACATGGGCTGGATTCAAATCCCAACTCTGCTGTTTCTTCACTCGATGAGATTAAAGCAAGTTATACAATCTCTCTGTGCCTCCGTTTGCTCATCTATAAATTAGAACTCACAATTCCTCATAGAGTTTTTGTGAGGACTAATCTAATACATATAAATAACTTAGAATATATTGGGGCCTCCCTGGTGGTGCCAAGGGTTAAGACACAGTACTTCAATCCCTGGCTAGGGAGGTGACCCACATGGCACTGCAGACCTCTCTTGACTCCCCTCAGCAGTGTATTTCAGTCAATCCACCTGTTCTGTTCCCCACTTTGTCTCTGGTGAGTCCTCTCACCGCCCCCCCCCACACACCTCTGGCCTGTACCCCAGTTCTTATATGCATAAATAAATAAATCTTTTTAAAAAAGAATAGATATGAATTTTACTTGCTCAGAGCTTTGAACAGTGCTGGCTTAAAATACATGGTTCTAAAAAAACAAAAACAGAGGTCTGAGAGGCACTCAGGGTGGGATAAACGTGACTTCATCACTGACACAGTATAGGTGACAGGATGCCAGGAGGAGCAAATCTGGGGGTATTTATCAGAAACTAGGAGGTGTGGCCCTGCTGGGGCAGGAAGCCCTCAGACCACCTCAGCTGCAGGGGGAGAAGCCAAAGCAAGGCCTCTCTCACCTCCAGGGATTCAAACCCAGGTACAGGTTGTTTCCCCCTTCCCCCCCCCCGCCCTCCCCCACACACTACTGACTGGGAGCCTAGTGTTCCTGAGCTACAGACATGGGCTCGCAGAAGGATCGACTTCAGACACTGAACCCCCAAGGCTCCCAAAATGTCATTCTCTGGGCAGCTTCCAGCAAATACCTTCCCACAAGAAAATCCTGACAAGGTGAACCCCAAGGATCTCTCTGAAAGCCCTAATTTATAACCTCTGTCTCAATTAATTAGGACACCACTACTGTTCCTTTCAGGTGTAAATTAAACAACTCAACTCTGCACTGCAATTAAATTCTGTTTAATTCTCCTAAATGTCTCTCATCCACACCAACACTGACAGGCGTAACCACCCCCACACGCCACTCCGCCCCCACCTGCAGAGCTGGTTTCCCAGGGATAACTCCACCAATTCAGCACCAACCCCATATCCCACACTGGTAGGGGACCTAGCAACGCAAAGGTTGAGTCCTGTTAGTCACCCACATTGCAGGAGAGGGCTTTACTCTCAGGCCAGAGTTGGGACAAGAATAAGGTTGTTTCTCCTTTTGGGAAAAAAGAACTTGATTCACTCTGGGAAGGACAGTTAGCTATGAGGACATCTGCAATAGTCTGCCTCCTTACCAAATGCCACCAATCCTTCAGAGAAAAGTTTGGGGTCCTTCCCTCCCTCCTCCACAGCCCACAAATTTCCCCATTCTTTGAGCTCTAAGCCTCTTTAGGTCCTAACTATTTCTTCTTGAGATAGCTCCAATAAAGAAATACCACCTCAGATTTATAAAAGTCGTGATTTATTTGGAATAGTTGTGTGTAACAAATTGAGTAATTTAGCACACAAAATGCAAAATAATATAATTATATTGTTTCAGTTCCAAGATAATTATAGGATTCATAAAATTTATTCATTCATGGTGGACCCAAGGCAGTCTGGTGATGGTGCACATGTTGAAAGGTAGAGAATGAACTTCATTCTGTCCCATTCTTGTCTCTCTGTGGCCTTACCATGTAAGTTCATTTGATGAAAATCAAAGTTGAAAATCCCTCCATGAATGTGCCGTCTTTTGCCTACTTGGCAAAACGCCAATTAGGTCTTTTGTCCCCAGATCACAGGCCCCATTGGGAAGCCTTGTTTGGACACCTAACAGTTACTTCTCAATCTTGCCCTTGTCTGGGACTCCACCAATGGTCACACATCACATTGTGGCCGTCCATTTTCTGTGAACAACTATCTCGGGTTTGGGAAATGTCCTTCCTTAGAAATTCCAAGGGAATTTCTTTCTTTAGGACTTGCATCTCTCCATAGTATTAACAGAAGAAAGGACTAGTTTTCCCAAGTAACTTGCAGCCAGGTTCCAGGTCTAAGACCAAGGTTTCCTCAATTTAAATGAACCCAAGTGAAGAGACTGGGCAAGAGAACCATGTGAGAAAGACAGATAATACAGATTCGATGTCTTAGAAATGGCGGGGGGTTGGCATCAGTGCTAGAGATTCTGGTATCATGGGCACTGTCTATACTGGCAGAGAACACAAAATAGAGAAGCAACAAGAACTTAGGTGCTTTCCACATAACACCACTTAAAAAACAGTCTTGCCAAGAATTCAACTTTGGACTTGGGTCAAGTGTCTGAATCTAACTACATATTTACAGGAAATGCAAGGACAGTGAGACAGATTAAAGGACTTTTGAGGGATGCAACCAGCAAAATGTAAATAAAGAACTGCAGGACACACAACCTGATTTCTTCAATAAATAAATTGTACAATAAAGAGCCGTAAAGGGAGGGCACCTACAGTCTGAAAGAGACTTAGAAACATCAATTAATCATTCTATGTGGGGCTTCCCCGGTGGTGCGGTGGGTTGAGTGCATCGCTGTGAAGCTGTCTGCAACCTCTTGCAGTGCCAGTTCGATTCCTTGCCAGCCAGGGAGATTCCCATATGGCACGGCAGGCCTCTCCTGTCTCGCCCGCTGCTCCCCTCAGCAGTGTATTTCAGTCAATCTGCTTGTTCTGTTCCCCACTCTGTTTCTGGTGAATCCTCTCAACCTCCTGCGCCTCTGGCCTATACCCCAGCTCTTGTATAAATAAAGAAATCTTTTTTAAAAAAAATTTATTCTTTAAGGGAAAAAAAAATCCTATGTGACCTTTATTTAAACTCTAATTTAAAAAAAGTCTATTTGAACAAAGTGGACTTAAAACAAACAAAAAATTATAGGAGATAATTGTGAAAATCTGTACACTGACAATATCTAATGACATTACGAGATATACTATAACATTCAATGAATAATAATGGCATCATGGTTATATATTTTAAGAGTTCTTATCTTTTAGAGATACACACTGAAATATTTATGATCAAAGGCATAATGTTTGGGATTTGTTTCAGGATAATGGGGAGAGGAAAGTGGCTGGAATGGAAACAAATTAAGACGACCACGAGTTGATAAATATTGAAGCTGGGTGATGGGTATATGGAATTCATTCATTTATCCTGTCTAGGGCTTGTGCGGATGTTTGAAATAATCCCATTTTTTTTAAAAACTAGTTAAAAATAAATCAAATTTTAAATAAATACACAACCCTGCACAAAATCAAACTCCACCTGGTTTAACTATGAAACCCCTTGCAAAGCTGCTCAACGGGGTTATCCAGGCACTTTCCATTGTAGATCAAGGTGTAGAAAGCAACGCTTCAAAAAATGCCTTGAGGGGGAAGCTGCTTGGATGTGGAGACTGAGACGCTGGTGTACACTCTGGCCATCTGGGTGCCCCTCCCATCACAGACACTCTGGGAACTGTGGTGCCTGTACCACAGCTACCACACATTTCCTCTCCTACAGAGCTACCTAACCCTCCTGCCCACCGCAGCCTGATTTCTCAGCCATTAATCATCCACATGGACCACAGTGGCCATAGGGACATTGGAAAAGTATGTGGAGGATGGACCTTCCAGAACCAAGTTTAAGTTCAGGTGCTTTGAGAGTTGTGAAGTGGCCAGTGAGAAGGTGCTCCCAATCATCGAGAGAGTGCAGTGAAGGGGAGTGCATTGAAGCCACAGCAAGGCAGTGGGGAGAAGAGGAAGGGCAGTTGCAGGAAACCATGTTGAGGGACAATCCGTAGACTTACCGAATGACTAAATTTTCAGAGAGAGGAAAAGAGAAGAATCTGAATAAATGTTCCCCATGCTGTGCCAGCAGTTTATCACCTTCAGTCTTCACCATCATGTAGAAGCCATTGCCATTTTGCTCATTGCAAATCTAGTCCCCTTTCTTGCAGTAATAACACTCAGTGCCTGTGGATCAGACAGACTTAACCTCCCTTGCCTCTGCCAGTTCCAAGGTGGGGCACAACATAGGCTAGTCAACCAAATCTAGGGTCACCAGACATGGGGCAGGTACAAAACCTTGAGTTCCTGTTTAAGCTACTAGGAAAGTGATGTCCTATATGATTTAGGGATGCTAAGGAGCAGAAGCTGGAGCTACTGAGAGCTTTCACTGGAAAGAGATACACTGAAAAGAAGCCTTCAGAGAGGCAAGAGGAGAAGAGCTGCCTGATCAAGCTCTGCCTGATAACAGTCCTAAAAGTCCTGGACTTTTATGGCCAATGAAGCCCTTTATTTTCTAACTAGTAAGAGTTGGAGTTCAGTTACTTGTAACTAAAACAGCTCTAATATAACAATCTGTGAGATTAAAATTAACACATTCAATCTCCTCATTAAAAATATGAAGCAGGGCCTCCCTGGTGGTGCAAAGAGTTAAGGACAGCACTATGAACCTATTCACAGGCACTGCAGCATAAGTTTGATCCCCTGCCGGCCAGGGGGCAACACACATGACACAGCAGACCTCTCCTGTCTCACCTGCTGCTCCCCTCAGCAGTGTATTTCAGTCAGTCTGCCTGTTCGGTTCCCCACTCTGTCTCTGGTGAATCCTCTGACCACCCCCCACTCCCACCCACCTCTGGCCTGTACCGCAATTCTTGTATGCATAAATAAATAAATCTTTTAAAAAATATGAATCTCTGATAAGCTAGTCAAATTTCTTAGACTATGTGTCAAAATAGGATATTTGTACCACTAACATCTTTCTTTCCTTGCTTACATTTTATGGAATAAGGAGAAATTTTTGTGAGCCAACCAAACCCCCCACCCTCTCCCTGCGCATGAGCACGCACGCGCACACACACACACACACACACACCCTCAAACAGAGATCCTGGACCCTGGGGGAAGAGACCAGAGTAATAGTAAGAATAAATGGATGAAGATGGAAGAGAGGAAGGATGGAGACCTAATGGAAAAACGAGCTATGATGGTTATTAAATATTTTGGCAAAATTTTCTACACTCTCCCTTGAAAAGGTGGAGCTTAATTTCTCTCCCATTGAACATGGACCAGGGCAGAATAGGTCACAGCAGAACACAACTTCCCCATTTTTCTCTTCCTAGGACTCTATCGAGGGAAGTAGCCGCCAAGTCCTGAGGACACTGGAGAGGCCCACATGGTTAGCAACTGTGACCTCACAACAACAACCTACAAGTCACTTGGAGCTAAACTATCCTCAAATTCCTGACCCATAGAAACTATAGGAAAATGTATTTGCATGTTGTTTAAGCCATTAAGTTGTGGGCTAATTTATTCTCTGTTATGAGAATAAATGACTAATACAGGAACTCTCCTCATTTGGTGTTTAATACACACTCAGATGACCACTGTGTGGACTGACCATATTTCAGTAGGAACCAAGAAGGACTGCTGTGCCCTCTGCTCTAGCCCCAAGAGGGTGGCGTCTACACCAGCAACGGGACTCCTCTCTTCTCTATAGGATATACAGGCAGAAGCAAGAGGCTGCCTGAGAGTGTCACCCGAAACTGTGATGCCAAAGTCTGTGTCCTTTCCATGAAGCCACATGTATAATCTGGACAAGGAGCTGGAGAAAGGGGACACTGTGGGGGAAGTAGTTAAGAGACTCAAGTTGTTTTTTGAGTTCAAATTGCTCAAGAACTAGAAGAGAAAAAAAGATAATAAGATGGTGGTGCTCATATTAATTTAATTTCCCAAAAGCCAAGGGAGATGTGATTGAGATTGTGATCACATTGAATTAGGGTGGGCCCTAAATCCAATAACACTGTCCTTGGAGGAGATAGGAAGGGACACACAAACAAGAGGATGATTTGAATATGGCAGCAAAAGTTGGAGTTCTGGGTCTACAGGGCAAAGAATGCCAAGTATTACAGCAACCATGAGTGGGTAGGAGAGAGGTACTAAATGGGTTCTTGCTCAGAAACCCCAGAAAGAAGGCAAACCTGCCAACATCTGGTTTTCTGAAGTGAGAAAATGAACTTCTGTTGTCTTAAAAACCTACTAATAATATCAAATAAAGAGATGGGGCAATATCAGATACCAGTTTTAAATGGTCTAAGTGGATTAAGATGCCCTTATGTTGACCTTCGTTCTTCCAATGTGCACTGATTGCCTAATCAGGCCAGAGCTATGGCTGAGTCATACACACAGGAAATGTGTGAGGACAGGGTCAAATGAACACCTCAGATAGCCAATGCTACAGGGGCTTGCTGGCATATGAAATACAATTCAAGGTTCAGGAACCCAGAGAGAACCCCTAGGGGACAGACTGAGCAAGCTGGATAGATATGTGGAAAGGTAGGAGAGGAACAACTTCTAGCAGAGCAGAGATACAGTTCTGGTGAAGGACTTTGGGCTAGTCCATTGCGTGGGGAGTACCAGAGGGAAGAAATACTTTCACACTTTTTGCTTCTAAAACAAAAACGCAAGGGAGCATGCTAAAAGAGTGATCCTAAACTCTTGCTGACATGTCAGACACCATGATAAGGCTGGGGGGAGATTGTGGGGAGCAACCTGTACCCACAAAGTGCACTTTAATAGCACCAGCTGTCCTCATTTTTGTGTTCAAGTCCTCCTTACGACATCCTTCCTGAATCTCCTGCTTCCTGTTTGAGGTAGTTTGTCTCCTGAAATGAATGTAATGGCTCCTGTACTATGTTATTGTTCTTCCCATTCCCACTGAAAATGCCCAGTTCTTCACTTTCTAGGAAATTCTTATAAACTGGCTCAGAAATTTCCTCCACCTCAAAGCTTCATTTGAGTGACTCTTCCCCAGTTCCACTCACTTTTGACTCATTTGATGCTGCTGTAATTTAGCAGAGAAGAGTCACATTAGGTTGCACATCCCAAGCTCTCCTCTCATTAAGCTATGTGATCACTACATGGTCTCCATCACACTCTCTCCAGACAAGTTGGACTTGGTCTTTTGCTATTTTCCTCTCCTTCCTGTGTTCTCTGAGTTACTGAACTGTGCAAACAGGCTAATCAGTTGCCTGTACTTCACACATTGTTTTTATCAGCTCAACCTTGGCCACGTTTTCATTTATGGCCATACTAAGGAGACCTCGAGACTGTATTGAGAAATTTTCTGCCACGCAGCGATAGGTGGGAAACTTTGGCCCATAGAACAGGCTACCTCTGAGAAGATGCTGCTCTTCAGATGAGCTTGGCATTGCATCACCTAATCTGGGTTACCAAGATAATGCTTGGTGATATACTAAGAAAATCTCTGATATTTTGCACTTTGGGACTCTCGCCATTTTATAGCCCCTAATTGATCATCCTCAAGATTTCTGAAATCATATAATCATAAAGAATTTTTTTTTCCCTCAAGTCCTATCTATTTTTAAAACCCAGTTAAAGGCCCTGCCTAAGCAAGCTGTCTTCCCCATTCATTTGGATGACCTTTCTCCTGACTGATATGTGTCATTATTCCACTCTTTTGTGGTTCATTAACTTTCTTTAAAAAAAAAAAAAAAAACTTTTGAATCACATAGTAAATCAAAACTGAAATGGCAATAGTCAGATATTAATAAAAAGACTATATGGGAGAAAATGTTTGTAAATCACATGTCTGGAAAAGGACACATATACAAATTATATAAGAAACTCTCCAAACTCAACAGTAAGAAAATGAACAATCCAGCTAGAAAAATGGATAAACATTTTGAATAGACACTTTTCCAGATATAAAGATAGCAAATAAATGTATTAAATGATGTTCAATATTATTAACCATTGGGAAAATGTAATTTAAATTGCAATAACATACTACAAACATATTGCTAAAATATTGCCATATTGTTAGAATGGCTAACATTTAAAATCTGATAATACCATGTGCTGCCAAGAATGCAGAGGTTTTAGATCAATCATACATTTTTGGTAGAAACATAAAGTGGGAAGATCACTATGAAAATGAGCCTGGAAGTTAATTAAAATTTAACATAAACTTTTCATGGGCCTCCCCGGTGGCACAGTGGTTGAGCGCTAGGTTGTGAAGCTGCCTGCAGCCTCTGCAGCGCTGGTTCGATCCCCAGCCGCTGGGCGTGGGTCCCACATGGCGCGCAGACCTCTCCTGCCACCCGCTGCTGCCCTCAGCAGTGTGCCTCGGTCCTTCTGCCTGCTCTGCTCTCTGCTCTGACTCTGGTGAATTCTCTCACCCTCCTGCGCTTCTGACTGTACCCAGTGCTTGTATAAATAAATAAATAAATTTAAAAAAAAATTTAACATAAACTTTTCATATGATCCAACAATCAAACTCTGGGTATATTTTCCCCAGAGAAACAAACTTTTTATTAAGAAAAACCTGTGCATGAATGTTCATATCTGCTTTATTTGTAATAATCAATAACTTAAAACAAACAAAAAAATGTCCATCAGCAAATGAAAGGTTAAACAAACTGAGGTACATTCTTACAATGGAATAGTACTCAGCAAAAAAAGAAAAAAAAAAGGAATAAACTATTGATACTACAATAATTTGAACACATCTGAAGACATCTGGCAAAGTAAAAGAAACTAATTCAAAAATAACATACTCTATGATTCCACTTACATGGCATTATTTGGATAACAAAGTTACAGAGATGTCACATAAGTGATTGCCAGGGACTAGGGGAGGGGTAGGAGAATGTTTATATAAAGGAGTAGCCTGAGGGAGTTCCTTTATGGGGACAGAACAGTCCCATGTCTTGACAGTGGTGGTGGTGGTTATACAAATCTATGCAAGAGATTAAATATCAAAGATTTATACACAAATACATACAAAATGAGGGCATGCAAAAAATAGTGAAAGCTGAATAAGATCTATAACTAGTTATAGTTAACTGTATTAATTGTGCCAATCAGTTCCTAGTTTTGATTCTGTTCCAAATTATTAACTTGTTTTTGACTAGTTTATAATAGCCAAAAACTAGAAAGAAAAAAAAAGTTCTTCCACAGATGAAAGGTTAAACAAACTGATACATTTTCAGAAAATATCTCCTTCATTAAGCAATTTATGACTGTATATACACAATGGAATATCACTCAGTTATAAAAACAGAAAAGGTGAAATTTGCCTTTAACATAGGTGGAGCTAGAGGATATTATATTAATTAAAATAAGTCAAATGGAGAAAGGCAAACAATGTATGATTTCAGTTATATGTGGATGGTAAAGATACAAAACAGGGGCCTCCCTGGTGGCTCAAGGGGTTAAGACACAGCACTATGAAGCAATCCACAGCCACTGCAGCACCAGTACGATTCCTGGCCAGGGAGCTACACACATGGTGCAACAGACCTCTCCTGACTCGTCTGCTGCTCCCCCCAGCAGTGTATTTCAATTAATCCGCTTGTTCTGTTCCCCACTCTGTCTCTGGTGAATCTTCTCATCGCCCCCCCCCCACTGGCCTGTGCCCAAGTTCTTGTATGTATAAATAAATAAATTAAAAAAAAAGAAACACAACAAATGAATAAACAAAACAAAACAAAACTTTTAGATTATGAGAACAAAATGGTGGCTACCAGAGGGGAAGGGAGGGGGACTAGGGGTGAGTAAATCAGATAAAAGGGATTGTTGTATGATTAAGGATGGAAACTAGACTTTTGGTGGGAACCAAAAGTAGTACATAGAGATGTTGATTCATAAGACTGTATACCTGAAAACTATATAATGTTGTAAAATAGTGTTGTTTTTTTTAAAAAATTAAATATTACAATTTTATCCTGCAAAGCTCTCCTTCTTCTATGAAGAAAAATATGGACCTTCTCAGACAAACAATAACTTCAGAAATTCATTACAACTAAACCCCCACTCCAAAAAATTCTACAAGAAGTCCTAAAGCCAAAACCAATAGAGGAATGAACAAAAAGAACAGAATAAAGCTAGCAATGAAATCACAAAGAAGACAAACAACATGGCAAATGGACATGCCAACGTATCAATATTAACTCTAAATGTAAATGGATTAAGCTCATCAATAAAAAGACACAGAGTAGCAGGCTGGATTAAAAAATCAAAACCCAACCTTCTGCTATCTCCAGAAAACATTTTAACCACAAAAGATAAACATCGACTGAAAATAAAGGTTGGAAAACAATCCTACAAGTAAATGGACCAAAAAAGAAGGCAGGAACAGCTATACTTATATCAGATGAAATAGACTTCAAATTAAAAAAGGTAAAAAGAGACAAAGATGGATGCTACATTATGATCAAGGGGACAATACACCAGAAAGAAATAACACTCATCAACATATACTCACCAAATGAAGGAGCACCAAAATATATTAGGAAATTATTATCAGCTCTGAAAACAGACATTAAAAAAAATACATATATAGTGGGAGACTTCAACACCCCACCCTCAGGCCTCCCCAGTGGCGCAGCAGTTGAGCGCTGGGTTGCGAAGCTGCCTGCAGCCTCTGCAGCACCGCTTCTATCACTGGCCACCAGCCGCCGGGCGAGGGTCCCACATGGCGCGCAGACCTCTCCTGCCGCCCGCTGCTCCCCTCAGCAGTGTATTTCGTCAGTCCACCTGTTCTGCTCTCCACTCTGGCTCTGGTGAATTCTCTCACCCTCCCACGCTTCTGACTGTACCCCAGTGCTTGTATAAATAAATAAATAAATAAATAGATAGATAGATAGATAAATAAATAAATAAATAAATCATTAAAAAAAGAAACAAAAAAAACCACCAACCCTCACTAATGGACAGATCAATGAGACAAAAAAATAAATAAAGACACTAGAGCCCTAAATAAAGACATAGAACTCATGGATTTAACAGACATCCATAGGACACTGCGCCAAAGAAAAATCCAAGCACACATTTTTCTCAAGCACTCACTGATCATTTTCCAGAATTGATCACATACTGGGCCACAAGACAAACATCAACAGATACACTAAGACTGAAATCATTCCAACTATCTTCTCCGATCATAAAGGTATCAAACTAGAAATAAATCATGAAAAAAAACAAGGAACCCTCCCACTTCATGGATATTGAACTCCACATTACTGGAAGACCACTGGACTAATGAGGAGATTAAAAAAAAAATTAAAAAATACTTTGAGTTTAACAACATGGAGGACACCACTTTCCAGAATGTATGGGATGCAGCAAAAGCAGTAACGAGAGGAAAATATATAGCAATACAGGCTGCCATCAGGAAACAGGAAAGAACTCAAAGAAACAACCTAATCTCACATCTCAAAGAACTAGAAAAAGAACAACAAAAAAACCCTAAAGCCAGTAGAAGAAAGGAAATAATAAAAATCAAAGCAGAAATAAACAATCTAGAAACTAATAAAACAATCCAAAAGATCAATGAAACCAAAAGTTGGTTCTTCGAAAAAATATACAAAATAGACAAACCTCTAGCCAGGCTCACAAAGAAAAAATGGGAGAAAACACATATAAATAGGATCATAAATGAAAGAGGAGAAACCACAACAGACTCAGTAGAAATCAAAAGAATAATCAGAGATTACTATGAACACTTATATGCAAACAAATTCAGCAACCTAGAAGAGATGGACAAATTCCTAGAATGATATAATCATCCAAAGCTGGACAAAGAAGAAATAGAACACCTAAACAGATCAATTGCAAGCAGAGAAATTGAGACAGTAACCAAAGCACTCCCCCAAAAGGAAAGCCCAGGTCACAGCTGAATTCTATCAAACGTTCAGCAGTGAAATAATGCCTATCCTCCACAAACTCTTTCAAAAAATTAAAAAAGAATATTACCAAATACGTTCTACAAAGCCAATATTACACTAATACCAAAACCAAACAAAGACAGCACAAAAAAAGAAAATTACAGGCCGATCTCCCTAATGAATACTGATGCAAAAATCCTCAATAAAATCCTTGCCAACAGAATCCAACAATGCATCAAAGAGATAATGCACCACCATCAAGTGGCATTTATCCCAGGGGCACAAGAATGGTTCAACATATGAAAATCCATCAGTGTAATCCAACACATTAACAAAAAGAAAAATAAAAATCATATGATCATATCAATGGATGCTGAGAAAGGATTTGACAAAGTCCAACATCCATTTATGATGAAGGCCCTTGAAATTCTTGGGATACAAGGAACATACCTTAACATGATAAAAGCCATATACAACAAACCCACTGCCAATATTATTTTCAACAGCAAAAAGCTGAAGGCCTTTCCTTTAAGATCAGGAACAAAACAAGGATGTCCTCTCTCTCCACCGCTCTTCAATATAATACTGGATGTCCTAGCCAGGGCAATAAGACAAGAGAAAGACATGCAAAGAATCCAGATAGGGAAAGAAGAAGTAAAACTAAAGTAACAGGATACAAAATCAACACGCAAAAATCAGTAGCTTTCCTATATACAATAAATCTGAAGAAGAAGAAATCAAGAAAAAGATCCCTTTTATAATTGAAATTAAAAAATCAAATACTTGGGAATAATCCTAACAAAAGAGGTGAAAGACCTATACAAAGAAAATTATAAAACTCTGTTAAAAGAAATAGAAGAAGACACAAAGAAATGGAAAGACATCCCCTGCTCATGGATTGGAAAAATTAACATTATTAAAATGTCCATCCTACCAAAAGCAATACACAGATTGAACGCTATTCCAATAAAAATCTCAATGACATTCTTCAAAGAAATAGAACAAATACTGATGAAATTCATATGGAACCACATAAAATTCATAAAAAACCATGAGTAGCTAAAGCCCTACTGATGAAAACAAAGGAAAAAGGAGGTATCACACTTCCAAACTTCAAGCTATACTACAAAGCCATAATAATTAAAACAGTTTCATATTGGAACAGAAACCAACACACAGACCAATGAAACCGAATAGAGAGCACAGAAATAAAACCACACTTCTATGGACAACCGATTTTTAACAAAGGAGCAAAGACTATGCAGTGGAACATGGACAGTTTGTTCAATAAATGGTGCTGGGAAAACTGGACCACCACATGCAAAAAAAAATGAAACTAGTCCACGACCTCTCACCGTGCACAAAAATCAACTCAAAATGGATAAAAGAATTGGACATACGACCTGAAACCATAAAATATATAGAAGAAAATATAGGGAAAATACTACAAGACATGCATCACAATAACATCTTTAAAGACTCATCACCCAAAGCAAAGAAAGTCAAGGAAAAGATAAACACCTGGGATTACATCAAACTGAAAATCTTCTGCACAGCAAAAGAGACATTAAACAAAACAGAGAGACACCCCACTCATTGGGAGAAAAATCTTTGCATTCCAGTCAACTGATAGGGGACTGATCACAAAGATATACAAAGAACTCACACGACTGACTCAACAAAAACAAAATAAACAATCCAGTCAAGAAATGGGCAAAAGAACTTAAAAGACATTTCTCCAAAGAGGAAATGCAATTGGCCAATAGGCATATGAAAAAATGTTCAACATCCCTTTTAATCAGGGAAATACAAATTAAAAACATATTGAGATACCACCTTACACCAGTAAGAATGACACATATCAAAAAAACAAACAGAAACAAATGTTGGCCAGGATGTGGTAAAAAAGGAACTCTCCTACATTGCTGGTGGGAGTGCAAATTGATTCAACCACTATGGATAGCTGTGTGGAGATTCCTCAACTTGCTAAAAATGGAGCTACCATATGAGTTGGCAATTCCACTACTAGGGATCTACCCAAAGGATACAAAAACATTGATTCGAAACACCACCTCTACCCCATGCTTATTGCAGCACTATTTACAATAGGAAAAACCTGGAAACAACCCAAATGCCCCAAAATAAACGACTGGCTCAAGAAGATGTGGTAAATATACACAATGGAATATTATTCGGCAATCAAAAACGATAAACTCATGCCATTCGCAGCAACATGGATGGAACTAGAAGGAATTATGCTCAGTGAAATAAGCCAGAAGGGAAAAGAAAAATATCAGGTGGTTTCACTTATAACAGGAATATAGGAGAACCAAATAAGACATCCGTGTAAAAAAAATAATAACAACAGCACAAAACACAACAAAGCAAAAACAGACAATTATAAATCAGAGACAGACTGCAGGGGAGGAGGAGGGACAGGGATCAGAAGGGGAGGAGAGAGGAGCACAGGGGACTGAGGTGATGGTACAAGGATGCATTGGGGGAGGAAACTATGGGGACCACACCTGAGGGGGTGGAGGGAAGCAAATATTGTTTAAAAATGAACAATGATGTAAAAAAAATAAATAAATAATAAAATAAATTTAAATTAAAAAAATAAAAATAAATAAAGTATTATAAATCAGAAGTAAAATTCACTTTACAATTTTTTTCCTTTATTGTGTTCTTTCATATTCTGGTGACACTTTTATTTGAATATAGTTCTCAAAAGGTCCAAAATTTCAAAACTCTTTAAGACAGCATACTACGCATTCATTGCTATCTTATATAAATAAATATTTTAAATATTTCTCAGTTTTGATTTTTAATAAACATAGTGATAGCCACTAAACAAAGACCCTTTGGTTGCTCAGTACATATGAAGTGACCTGAAAAACAAAAAATCCCAGGAACCACCCATTATAGAAAAGCAAGAGCACATTCTCTGTTGCATTTTTCTGTCGTTGGCTCCTGGTACAGTTACAACACTTCTTATTAGTTACAACATTTTACTGAAGTAATTAACTTCTACTTCACTTAATAAAGAAAAGTAAAAAGTAGATAATTGAGAACTTTCTGTCATACTGAAGCATTTCAGCAGATTAGCAAAGTTCACAATACCATTTTTTATAGCCACACGCCTTCCTCTGTGACAAATTCATTAACAGACTCATTACTATATCGTCTCTTATAGCACGTTTTAAAACTCAAAATTATGTTTTGTAATCAATGTGTCAGTGTTCTATCCTACTTAGAAAGTATTTAGATAGCCATTAATTACATAATAATTAATTTAATATCAGCTTAAGGTTTTAAGTTACTGGGAGATCTTAGAAATTATCTTCAAGTTGACATACTACAAAACATAATTCCCTTTAAATTAAAAGTTTGTCAAATAATGACTCAATTTAGCAAAACATAAATTTATATTCTTCATAATCTTAAACATAATGTAGGAGTAACATTATTTCATTTGATCACTAAACCTATAAATATTTAGGAAAAACATACCCAAGTGGATTAAACTGTTTGCTCTCATTATACTTAACAGTGATAAATCAGAGAAGACAAAGTTATTTTTATTAAACCCACATTAGTAAACTGCTCTTGTTTGACAAACATTTATTTTAATTATGTTAATTTGGATTCCTGAAAGGTTTCTGAGTTAGCTTCAGGAAGAAAAATTTCTAGCACATTTTTTTATAGCACATTTAAAGTACTAGAAGTTTATCTTGGGGGGGGATTTTATATAGGCACTTATTTATTGTGTTAAGCAATCAGAATAAACCTCCTTTTATTAAAAAGACTTTGTAATCCAATTTATTTATACCCTCCAGATACAGGAAAATAAACTCACACATGAGAGGCAGCAGCCTTTCCAAATTATGGACATTAGGAGAGCTTATGACTTCAATTCTACAATTTGAGTCACAGGTCAAGTGACACAGACACAGAAATTGTAAAAATCAGTTCACTATTTTGTACACCAAAGAGAGCCATTCTCCTTCCAGTAGACATGAATTTTCTAATTAATTTGCATTCAAAGTAGATAAACACCTAAGCAAACAAAAATAAATGGAAAGGACTAGTAAACCAGATTCTCTGTCATCTATCACCCACAGAGAATAGATAAGTCGCATTCACCTGCACAGATCACTAAATGGGTAGACCATTAAGCCAAGTATCTTGTCACTGCTGTCACCAATGAGGTATAACTTATAGGGTGTAAGTGATAACAAACCAAAACACAAAATTAACAAAGAAGGGAAAAAGAAAAACAGAGAATGTAGGATTGAAAGTTAAATTCTACTGAGACTTGGATTCATCTCTAGGAGTGAAGAAAAAAAAAGTATGACTTCACTTAAGTTACTCATGAATAATGTCTCTGGATACACAGTTTTACCTGGCTATGTCATGCATCCAATGCCTCTCCTGTCAGCAGGAACTCAAAAATTGTTAAAAATAATTTTTAAGATGAAATCATAACTCTCATATAGATATAAAATGAACACTCAGCAAAGACTTTAAATTTACTCATTAATTAGTGAGAAAACCAGTAAATGTTGCAATTGACTCAAATGAAGATCTGATTCATAGATTCATATTCTCTACCAGTTCTCTTTTTGAATTGTCATGATCAGGAATCAATTGCATGCTTATAGACTAGAAACATCTACAAAGTTTGAATGTAGCCTAGTCAAAGACAACCAAAGGCAAAGATAAATTAAATGGGTGAGATGAACAGACTACCCAGTAATATTTTTTGCCCATTTCAAAAATTGTCACAATTTTTCACAAGAGAATAGATGGTATAAATCCACAAAAGTGAAGAAAGTTAAACAGCAGTTGAATAAAGGGATAAGTTGGGAAAGTGGTAGGATGAGTGGTAACTGGACATGGCAGACTTACAAAACAGAAGAAGAAGAAATCCAAAAGCCACAAAGGAGTAGGCCAGTGAGAAGCAATCCAATTTATCCACATAACCCTTGAATACTAAATGTCCCAGGAGGCAAGGGTGAAGAATGAAAGTAAAAGGATCAATTATACATCAATAAACTGAACCACTAGAATCCCAAATTTTCATCTCTAGCTCACCCAGAAAGTTGACTACGCCCACCTAAACCCATCAAAAACTAGAGATTTACCACTGTCCCAGTGGACTTCTAGTTTCAAGGACACTAAGTCCAGCACAGACAACCCCTTTGGGTGCAACCTAAGCAGGAGGACTACAATAAAAGGATGAAGGGTCTCAGGACTATATCTTCATGAAAAAAAATTCTGACTGTACTTGATTCTACTGGGAGTGATTTTATACTATATTTGAGAGTTTGAGAAGAATTAGTGAAAAATCAGTGTTTGGGGCCTATTAAAACTAACAATTTCAAACAAACTAACGAAAAACTGAGGAAAATGTTAACTCCAGGAAAAACAGAGGAATGGAAATATAATCACAGTAAAGGATTCAGCTCAAATATAGAGAATATTTAAATAATCAAATAATATAAACACTGAGTATTGACCTGACCAAACAAAAAATTGGATAATATATAGTCATGTATCACTTAATGACAGATGTTTTGAGAAATGCATCATTAGTCAATTTCCTCACTGTATGAATGCACATTCACAGTGGATTTGTACACTTTGGAGCCTGATGAACACAACAACATGAGATTAAACCAAGCACAAGGGAAAATGAAGCTATGAAGAGATGCAGTAAACATAAGATGTATAAGGCTGCTGCCTACAAAATGCTAAGACATTAAGACAGCTATGATGTCTTAATTGATTTTGGGAACCACTATCACTTATGTGATCTTTCGTTGGCCAGAAATATCATTACAAGGGGTGTGACTATGGAGAGAGAGCAAATTGAGACAAAAATGCATATATGCAAAGGGAAGGAACTGCTATAAAAGTGCTAAATTTACTTCAGCATTTGTTGGTGGAAGCCAATAGAAAATATCCAAAATTCATAAAATGAAGAAAAGTGATCTATCTATTTAGAAATGTGAAGGTAAATGTCAGAGGAATAGTTAAAATGTGAAGTTCTCAGTTGTTTCTGTGAACTTGGTGTATAGAGGTGGGACAAAAGACTTCTACTTAAAGTATAAAAGCCTTGTAGTATTTTGACATTTATAACATCGGCAAGTGCTGTTTTGAAAAAAAAAAATTATAAAAATATGAAAAAAGTATAATGAAGGCAAAAGGCAAACAAGGACTGAGGGAAATATTTTTAATGCCTATATAAGATTAGTTTCTTAATATATAAAAACTCTTTAAGTCCAAAAGACCAACAATCCAATTTAAATGAACACAGGGGGCCTCCCCGGTGGCGCAGAGGTTGAGCACTGGGTTGCGAAGCTGCCCGCAGCCTCTGCAGCACAGGTTCCATCCCCGGCTGTTCCCCGGCCACCGGAGGAGGGTCCCACATGGTGCGCAGATCTCTCCTGCCGCCCGCTGCTCCCCTCAGCAGTGTACTTCGGTCCTTCTGCCTGCTCTGCTCCCCGCTCTGGCTCTGGTGAATTCTCTCACCCTCCCGTGCTTCTGACTGTACCTAGTGCTTGTATAAATAAATAAATAAATAAATCTTAAAAATAAATAAATAAATAAATAAATGAACACAGGACATAAAAAAATAACTCACAGAAAAAGAAAAAGGCTCACCAAAATTTGAAAATATGCTTAATTGTACTAATTATAAGGAATATTTAAATAATCCAATAATATAAACACTGAATATTATAATTTTAAAAATCCACATTGAAACAACCAAACATATTTTTACAAACATATCTGATTAATGAAGATATTTTTTAAATTATTTCTAACACACAGGGTTGCCAAGAATGTGATAAAATAAGAACTGTCAGATGCTGGGACTATCTACTTGGAAACCACTTTGACATTTTCCTGTAAAGTGCAAAAAAAAAAAAAAAAAAAAAAAAACATATGTATAAGATAGATCGGGTCGCTTGGTTTGCAATTATAAGTAATAGTAAACAATTTGACTGAATCGGCTAAATTAATGGCAGCGATTGTATAATAATCAGTGGAATACTACGCAGCAGTCAGAAAGAATGAGAAAGTTCTCTATTGCTATAGAAAACTTTGTGTTGTTGTGTTGTTGGATAAAAAAGGCAAGAGAGAAAAATGTCTTTATATTTGATTTTAGGTATATAAAGAAGCTTTGGAGACACACGAGAAATTAATACAAAATATTTCTTGTTTGACAGTAACCGCAGTGGGAACTGAATATAGGTGAGACAGACTTTTCATTGTGTATTTTTTCATATGACTTGAATTTCAAACATTGTGAATGTTATCTATTCAAAAATGCAATAAAATGTGAATAAGTAAGAATGAAGCAGATCGTGCAAGTTTATTTTGAAAGAGTTCCAGGATATATCTGATGGAAATGTCAGCCATTCTTTAGGTCTAATGTAAAGAAAGGTCAATGGGAAGCAGTTTCCTTTGGGCGGGATTGCCAAAGGCAGTTCAGGGATTGTGGGCAGAGAGGCAAGGACAGCCCCTTGGGAGGAGGTGGTTTGAAATGACCCAGCCAGCTCTCAGCCTGCTTCCCACTCTTAGGTAAGGAGGGGAGTGGGAGAAGGAAGCCAAGAGGCTTAGAGGTTTCTCCTTCCTGGGCCTCAGCACTTTGATCCCTCTGGCGCTGGAAGAGTGAGGGTTTGTCACCTGCTCTGCTGGTCTGCTTTCTAGGAGCAAAAGTGCACAAGGGCACAATTTACGTAAAAACTAAAGCACCACCCAGCACAACCTGGTAGGTGAAGGAACTCCCAGGCCTTCTTCCTTCTGCAGACTCCAGGTGGAGATTAACCCAATGACTCAGGGTCTGAGAGCATCAGGGTCTGGGGGGTGGGGGGAGCCTACCTCTGTCAGCAGGTGGAACAGATTTACCTGGCCCCTATAGCCTCACAGCTGGGAAATATTTCATCTACTTCACATCCATGGTTTTTATGGGCAACTTGCCAGGTCAAGGTCAGTGCTACCTGAGCTCCTGGCCGGTATCCCAGCAGTAGTCCAAACACAGAGACGTGCTCCTAGGGGCTGCCTTAAGGCTAGAGTGGACACAAGGGCGGCTGTGGTCAAGGCTCTAACTACTACCTGTTCCTCAGGCCTGGCTTTCCCCAGTCCTAGGGGGCCAGCATTCTCACAATGCTGAGGCATTGTTAGGACCACAAAACTTTCTCTGGCCCAGCATCTGTAGTCACCCTCTACTGTCTCTTTACACCTGGCCCACATGAGAATTTGGTATTTGTTTGTTAGTTTTCTAATTCCCCCACACTTTTGTGTATATAATGTCCTATACCGAGGATTCTCACTTCTTGATGGGTATCAGAATAACCTCGGAATTGATAAGGCACAGAGACACCCAGCATCCTTAAATATGAACAGAGCCCATTCTCTGTGTTTTTACCCAGTTCACCAGCTGACTGTGCTAGGACCAACATCAGAGAAACATTACACTAAACTCTTCAAACACTATACAATTTAATCCTCAATTTAATCCTTCAATTAGAAAACAAGATGTCATAGGCCAGCGAGAAGTATATTTGAGTTTATGTCTGCGTTCTTTATACTAGCTGTGTGACCTTTGGGAAGCCACTGAACCTCTCTGAATCTCATCTTCATCATCCTTAGTGAGAATTCAGATATTTCTTTCCTTTCAGGATTCCTGAGACATTAAATGAAATGAGGCAGGACAAGTACACAGAACACGCAAAGGAAGGTCACAATTGCTATTCTAATCATGTGTCAAACCACTTATTGAAAACAAAACTTTTTGTAACAAGCTTTTGAATGGGCACATCTTCATTGATTTTAACACATCAAATGACATTTGATAAATGGTGCAAGAGTATATAGACCAATATCTTATTGATTAACTCACCAATGTTTTCATTTAATGTGAAATCTTAAAAAGAAAGATTGCTGGTAACCCAGCATCACTGGGAGTCAAAGTCCCTTTGTCCTTCTGCCCCTGGAATATGCAGAAACTTTGGCCTTTCTGTGGTAGAAAACCTTCCTCCACTCACACTCAAGACAAGCAGACTTCACTTCCCAAACATCTGGTTATTACTCATCTACCAAGTACGAAGCAATGGGGATATGGTGGTACCCAAAACAGAAATGGCTCCCATTCTCAGAGAGAGACTATAAATAAGTAGATTTTACCTAATTGTCAGATATTGGGGTTCAGGGGGAATTCCCTTTTCCCTCTGGGTTCTTCTGAGGCTGGACAAATTAACATCAGACAGATTAGTTAAAGACCAAATTTAATAACGTGCAAATGTAGAATGCACATGGCAATTAATCCCAAAGTAAATGGGATGAATGGGGATTTAAATCTTGTGCTAAGGGACCCAAGGTATCAAGGAGAGAGGAGGGCATCACACAGGGAAAGCAGGGGATGACTTCATATAACAGAACTTGCCCCTAGATATTTACCTTAAGGTGGGTTTTTCTGATTTAAAAAAAAAAAAGTTGTTTCTGGAGACAGCCCAAAATCTAGGTAATTTGTATTCTTTAAGTGATGGTATCCATTTCTCTTGAGGTTCCCCAGGCCTCAGTTGACCTTAGTTCTACATACCAAGGTAACAGAATATAGGAAAAGACCTACTCTGCACATCATGGAGAAAATCTCTCAACAGTTTTGGGGAAAAGGAAAGGCCAATGGAAAGCATTTTCCATCAAGTGGGTCTGTCAAGGCTATTCCAAAAATCTGTGGAGGAGAGACAGGGACAATTCCTCCGGAACTCCTACTTTTGATTAGTGGGGGATGGAGGATGCGGGAGAGAACAAGAGGATTGCAAGTGTGCCCCTTCCAGGGCCTAAGCAATTCATCCCTGAGGTCCTGGGAAGTCAGATGAGTCAGAGAAAAGACCAAATTTAACAAAATGCGAATGTAGCATGCACATGGCTATAAATCTAAAGTGTATGGGATATGGGAGTATGACCTGCTCTCCTGGCCAGACTCCTGGGAGCAGAACAGAAGGAGCACAAATTACATAAAAGCTGAAGCAAGGCCAGGCTGCCCTGGAAGCCGAAGGAACTCCCTTTTTCCAGTATCTCCAGGTGAAGCCAAATGTGTTGGAGCATTTTGTTTCTTTAACAAGCACATCCAGTTGGGCCACACATGAAAGGCAGCCACAGTGGGCAGGGGCATTGCCCAGTAGGAAGGAAAGGAGTGAGCCCTGCAAAGAAGCTGAGTGAGCATCCAGCAGATGGCATTTGCCTGCTGAGGAAATACCTTCTTGCATCACAAGGAAGGAGAGAGCAAGGTGGAGTTGGGCAGGCCTGGGCCAGAAAGCTGCCCGACTTCAGGCACCCGCCAACAAGCCAGTTGAAGAGTCAACTGAGGAGTCACCCATAGGACACAGATACCAGTAGTCAGACCCTACTGAGGACTTCAGGAAAATATGGGGGAACTTTGCTGTGCTTGTTCTTACCTGATAGGTTACTCTCAGACCCAGGCTTCTTGGGAACCCCCATCTGCACTCTTAGGGTGGTGTCCTGAAGGACAGATTCTTGCAACCTAGAAAGATCGCTGATGAGCTTTCCCAATCATAAGAGGCACCCAAGGGACTCCACAAAGAATTATGTAGATAAATTCATATTCACCCAGGCAACTGAGAAGTAACTTGTCAGCATGAGTAGACAGAGTGAAGGGGTCTTAGGATAGAACTTTTGAAATTGGGGTCTTGCTGCCTCTTCACCTTCAATGAAGGTGAAGGGGACAATTCCTACTGAACTGTTGAGTGGCAAGTGCTTTCACTTTCCACTGGCCTTCATTTTTCCTCCCCAATTACCACTGGCCCCACCTTCTATATGTGCAGGTCTGAGACTGAAGCACATGCTGAGGCTGTGCTTTGTTGAGGAGCTATGCCTGACAACTGTACCCTTGCCAGGAATTGATCCATGATTCTGTGCCACAGCCACTCCCGTAGATTAAACACATGCAATGTGCCAGGGACTCTGTTAAGAGTTTTGTGGATTTTTTCTCCTTTAACTTTTACAACAAGCCTGAGATTCAAAGCATGAATCTGATTCTGAAAGAAGGTAAGTGTCCAGGGTAACAAAATCTAGATTTAAAACTTGGTGTGACCAACTCCAAAATCTCTTTTCAGATTTTACTTTTTCTCTCCATTGGTTTTCTCTTCTATTCCTATTATTCTCAAGATGTGGTGGAACCAGCAGAATCCACACCACCAACAATTTGGTAGATATGTAGACTATTTGTTCCTACCCCTGACCCATTAAATCAGAGTATCTCCCAACAATCTGTGTTGGGATCTCTCCAGATGAATCTAACACTTGCTAGAAATTGAGAACCACTGTTTAGTGGTTCCTCTTAAGGTTTTTTTTTTCTTTTGAATGAAAGAATTGGCATGTAGGCCAGAGGTGTGGAGAGTGAGAGGATTCACCAGATACAGAGTTGGGAGTAAAGCAGGTGGATTTACTGAAATACGCTGCTGAGGGGAGCAGCAGGTAAGACAGGAGAGGTCTGCTGTGCCAACTGTGGGTTAGCTCTCTGGCTGGGGATTGAACTCAAGCCTTAGTGGTGATAGCACTGAGACTTAACCCTTAGGCCACCAGGGAGGCCCCCTCTTAAGTTTTACAATAATATTTACATTTCTATTTCTTGCAAACATCTCATCAATCTACAATTACAGACTCCTTAGCACATATTTACTGTACATCAGTGAGCTCACTTCTCTTAAGGTTATAATATGAGATTTTAGATTGGGTTGATACAAAAGCTTTTTGTGTGAACAATCAAAAATGAATATATGAATAAAAAATTTTATGTATTTTTATTAACATATACCTTATATACAATAAAAAGGATCAGATATCAATTACAGAGTTGTCACAATTTTCATACAACATCCACCCAAACTACAGAACATTTCCATCCTTCTTCCCCAAGAAATTTCCTTTGTATTGTTTCCTACCTCCACCTCCTCTCCCCATATCCACCAAAGCTCTGAATTATTTTATCCCACTGTAGATTAGATTTGTTTTTTTCTAGTTTCATGTCAATGGAGCCATATAGCATATGATCTTTTGTGTTAAGTTTCTTTCCTTCAGCATAATATTGTATCTACGAGACTTTTCAATGTTGTTGTGTGTATCAGGAGATGGTTCCATTTTACTGTTGAGTTGTAATCCACTGTGTGAATATAGTCATGCATCTCTTAACAATGGGGGTATGTTCTGAGTAATGTGTCCTTAGGCAATTTTGTCATTGTGCAAAAGTCCCAGTGAGTGCTCACACAAGCCTCGGTGATACAGTGTCCCACACAAAAGCTATATATGACAGCCGCCATCACATCTGTAGTCCATCATCAGCTGAAACATTATCTGACACATGACTGTATCCCAATGTGCTTATTCATTAACTTGTCAATAGATGTTTGGGTTGTTTCCAGTTTGGGGTATTATGTCTGAAATTATCTATTTTTAAAATCCACATATCTTAATGAATGGTTTTGAGTTCTTATTCAAACCTATTTCCCCACATTATTTTAACATATTGTCCTATCGTTGTCTCCCATCAGAATTGTTGAGGAGTAATATCAATCTGATTATTGTATTGTTTCTTCATAGGTAATCTCTTTCTCTGAAAGGTTTTAAAATTTTGTTTTCATTGTGATGTTCCAAATTTCTAGCACTGGGCCTCCCTGGTCACCAAGGGGTTAAGTCTCAGTGCTGTCACTGCTATGGCCTGATTTCCATCCACTGCCAGGGAGCTAACCCACATGGCACAGCAGACCTCTCCTGTCTTGCCTACTGCTCCCCTCAGCAGTGTTTTTCAGTAACCCTGCCTGTTCTGTTCCCACTCTGCCTCCGGTGAATTTTCTCACCACCTGCAACTCTGGCTGACACCACAGATCTTCCATACAAAAATAAAAAAAATAAAATAAATAGAAATTCTTGTACTGTATTCTATGGATAATTTCATTGGATTTATTTTTAAGGTTACTAATTCTCTTTTTAGCTGTGTGGAATCTACTCTCCAACCCAAGGAATGGAGTGTCAGACTACAGCACCTTGTAGATGAACCTCAAGAAATGAAGCCCAAGTCTCCCTCTGGCCCTTTCTGCTGCCTTTGCTTATTTTCCATTTGTGGAAAGTCATTCTTTACTCTCTTCTTTTTTTCATCCTACTTTGGCCTTTTGACAACAGCTGGGCCATATTTTACTCTGTGTCTTCCTGTCTCTACTATATTGTCTAAAAAATAAGCATGCTATTTTATATCCCATGAGCCTCACATAGGCAGAACCATTTATTTCGATTTTACAACACAAGAATACATACATTTGCACCCCCAAAGTGTCAAATTCAAAATTGGCCTAGCTTTTGGGAATTTGAATTTATCCATTTCAGCCCATAGCACAGTTCTTCAGAGTGGAGGGGCCACTGCTCAAGCGTCATCTCTCAGAAGCATGTGTCATAGCAGTAAGCCAACGCATTTACTGATCCAACGGGATGGGCCTGAACCACGGTCCTTCTTCAAATGCCGGCTGGCTTGGTCAAGGCGCTCCTCCGCTTGCTCCTGAGGTCTTCAAACATAGTCCCACCAATCTGTGGCTTCCCAGCTTTCAGCAGATCCATGCTTCCAGAACTTGCTTTTCTTATCTGACACTGCTACTCAGAGGCCCTTGAGGTAATTTCCTGGGAAGCAAGGGAGTGGCAGACCCATTTTCCAAGTTGACCATAGCAGACTGTTAAGGAAAGAACTTTGGAGCCAGACAGGCCTGGGTTTGAATCCCAACACGGCCACTGACCAGCTGTTATTAGCATATGGTTTAATATCTTTGAGCTTTTTCCATTTGTAAAATAGGGATGATTAAAATTAACACAGAGGACCTGTGTGATAACAGGACACATGTCTGGTACTGGGTATAATAGAGTCCGTAGATGTGAGTTCCCATTTTCTTGGAATCACCATTTTGGTGAAAGTATTGGCTACATGGACTCCAGGTAAGCACTGGGGGTTTCCTCCAAAACACAGAGTCCAAAAGGAGCTGCTCTAACATCCTACATGTGGCAGAGCTCACCAGGACACACCACGTCAGGACTTTGAGGTTGCCTGTAGTCCTGCTGAATTTTGCAAGGGAAAGAAAATTTCCATTGGGTTATGCTTGTGACCTTTGAGCCAATTATCTTCAAAGCACAAGCCTGGTTACTAGGCTATATAAGTAGCTCACTCCAACCTATTGTCCCTGTAACCTGCTCCTTACTATCCACCATACGCCCACGCTGAACCAAAGGCCACCACCATGACAAGGGACCACAATGGAACCTGGGAGATGGAGAGTAATGAGAACTTTGATGGCTACATGAAGGCCCTGGGTAAGCAGGAGGCCGGGCTTGGGGGAGGGAAGGGGATTTTGAGAGGACTGTGATCTGCTCCTCCAGACAGTCACTGCGGAGTTCCACAAACCTGGGTGCAAATCCTCACTCCTCCCTGAGTAGCTATGTAGTATCAGGTAAGTCAAGCAAAATCTCAGAGGATCAGTGATTTTTCTGCAAGTGGGAAATAATAATAAATGAGATTATGTCTAGAATGTCTAGCACAGCACACGGAAAAGATACACTGACTGAAAGATACGCACACACGCACCCATGCACACACACACCTGCATACACAGGGTAAAGCCATAGCTGAGGGGCCAATGCAGTAACTCCCCTACCTTTGATAGCCATCTCTTAGATAACCAGAGAGACCTGGTATTCCCAGGAATAACCCCTGCACTGATTGCTCTTTTGTCAGTCTTGTATTGGGGAAGCAGGAAAGGAGTAGCTAACAAGTCTCTTCTTAGTCTAGAGAAAAATCAGACCCATAGACAGGGAGGAGAGACTTTGATCATATGATCAAAAACTCAGTACTAATTGACTTCTGAACTAGATTCTAAGCCAAGGCTCCATCCGTATATGTGCCAAATCTCTGGTGGGGTCTCTTGTAGAGCTGGCAGAAAACACAGACCTATGTTCTCTGGCCTGTGGGTCTAATGACACCAGGGGAATGGGGTCCAGTCACTTTGCTGGGCAGCCTTGTGGCCAGGCACTACTCAAGGAGCGTGGGCCGCCTGCCCTAGTTTTACCCTGCACTGGCTTCCTTATAACCTTTTTCAGCTTCAAAGCTTTCCATGCAAGGACTCCTGACTGGAACATGCCCCAGCACAGAATGAGAACAATAGCTGGGGTGGGTCAGAGGTCCAGACATCTGGATGCAATGATGGGCATCTCATCAAGAAGGAGAATCATGGGTTTTCCTGTGCAGCAAAGTTCTATCTTGATCATTTCCCTTGCATCAATGAGCAAGGAGAGATGTAAAGTTTCACAGTTGCAAAGTGGAGCTTTCTTCATGTACTTGAGACAGGTTTCCTACACTGACTGTCCTCCAGCGTCCTCCTGGCTATCAGAATTTTACCTCATACACCTGGGGAGGTAGGAGGAGACAAAAGTCCTTCTGCCAGAGACCCAGCCTTGTTGCTCTTATTTTTAGTACCCTGAGTGGACAATGGAAATGGGGTTCTGATTCTGTAAGTGGGGAAATGTCATGGCACTTAGCTCAGGAAGGTAAATTCTGAGCCTGATCATGCAGGTGAGGAAACCAAACCAGAAGCACTGGCACAGCTGCAGCTTTCTCTCTCACCTTGACCAAATTCCTAAACTTTCAGAATCAGTTTCTTCATCTGCCAGAAAGGATAATAGCACCGGTCTTGCTTGCTTCTCCCATTGATGTGGGATGTGGCTGTCACTATGAATGATTGAAAGCACCGCAACAAGGGCTGTTTGGAGATTTCAAGCTTCCAGCAGTACGCTAAACAGGCTGTATTCAGGGAACACATTCCGAAGGCAATTTTGTGTACGATTTTGTGACTTACTCTTAAATAGTGAAAAGTGCTATGAAGATTTTAGGTATAAAATCCAGACCCACTGTAGTTTTCAGGTCAGTAGAGGGAGCCCCTGAAACTCCTTCCTCTACCTTTAAGAGAGGCGAGCACCCATATCACCACTTCCTTTGCCCTCTGGGGAAGTGGGGGCACACACAGAATACCATCAGCTTTCCAGAAAGAATCCTTTTTCTAAAAACAGCACCCCAGCACAGTTTCTTCCACATCTACCCCGCAAGGCAGGGGTTGCTTTTCCAACATTGACAAATCAATGAAGCTTGCCTCCCTTGGCCTTTTGTGCATGAGGCCGTTGGCATTTGGAACATATGTGGAGATCTCTACAAATGCCCAGACGTGTAAATATCACTAAGCATAACTCCATTCCCTGCGCAATGACTGTCATCTTCGTGGGTTTTAATCCCGAGCACCAGGAGCCGGCTTTCTCTGTGATCTGCTTGCTGGTTCAGTGTGGAGGGAGGAATTCCAACTGAGCTGTGGGCTGGGCAGCAAACTGACTTTGTCACCAGCCAAGTGACTCACTGCAAGTATAGGTCTCCCATAGAAATCACTGGCCAGCTCATTGGAGTGACTGGGCGTGGCAGCCATGGGTGTCCTCCACATTTTCAAAGTCATGCAGTGGTCAAAGAGTGAGTACCTAGGGTAGTGCCACCTCCACACCCCTCCTTCTAAAACACCCTGTCTTCCACAAGGTCCTAGAATCTTCTTGACAGCAAGGAAAGCAGCTAGCAACTTTTTACCCAGAGAACAAGGTTATGTCCTGAGGTCCTACTTCATGTTGAATCAGGGCAGAGGAGTACGGGAAGAGTGGTCTGCAATCTGAGGATCCAGTACTGTGACAGAATACTGGGGGACAGTCCATGAATCTCCAGCTGTGGCACCAGCATGGCCAGTGGATGGGGAACCATTCAACCTCACCACCTAAGTTTTAGATGTTACCTGTGGGTGCCAGGGCCTGTGCCGTCTGAGATAGAACCAAGAGCAATCAAGGAGCTTGACTGGTGTAGACCACCAAGTGATAGCCATGCACAAGTGGTATTCCAGTTTTCTACTTTGAGGTGACAAATCACCCCAAAATGCAGTGGCTTAAAGTAACTACAGTCATTTTATAATTATCTGTCATTGCTTGGGAGCTAATGGGGCTCTCCATGGTGGTTCTTGCTAAGAGTCCTGAGTCAGTTGCAGATGGTAGGGGTTGGGGCAGCGCCATCTGACCCCTGCGTCTGGCAGCTGGTGCTGGCTGACTGTTGGCATCTCAGCTGGGACTGTCAATATGTGCATGCAGTGACTCCTGCACCTGGGTTTCCTCCCAATGTGCTGTGTACAGAGAGAGGACACAGAACCGAATGCCCTTTTATGACCAAAGATCAGAGATCACATAACATCAAGGTCAGGCCTTAGAGTGGGAAGACTTCCTCAGACTTATTTATGGTCTTTAAAGATCTCTGTGATGAAGCCTTGACTGAATCTGGGGAGAGCAAAACTGGAAGCAGTGGGGAGGCCCATTAGAAGGATACTATGTTGTTCTGACAAGAAACACTGCTTTCTTGGCTAGGCCAGTGCCCTTGTGGCTGGACAAAAGGAAACAGGATCAGTGCACATTTTGGGATAAAGGCAACAAAGCATGCAGATGAATTTGGTGCAAAAAGAAAAGAAGTTGGCCTCAGGCACAGGCCTGCATAGGAAGATGGTGATTCCATCCTGAAGTGTGGAAGACTTGGGGAGCAGTGAGTTTGGACAAGAGTCCTGGGCAGGGGGAAAGACATGCACAATTCTGTTTTGCTTATTTTGATTCAGATACCTAGTACAAAGCCACATAGAGCATTAAAATTGGCTCTTCAATATAAGATGTGGAGCTCGGGATGGCATCAGGGATGAGGATGGAAGGTGCTTTCCATTGTGTAAAATGAGGAGTCTGAAACCCAGAGAAATGGAAGGTCTTTCCTGGGTCACCTTGGCTAGGGAGTGGTGTCACTCACATGGGATTCCAGTTTGTCCCAGTTTCCAAGGCTCTGTTCTAGGTGTGGATGCTAAGCATGGGGGCAGGGAAGGAGGAGGCTCATTCTGAGCAAGGTGTCAGGATGGGAACTCCTTGGGTATACAGACAGGTAGAGAGACCCTCAGAGTCCTTGGGTAGAAATGAATAAGAGAGTGAGTGAGTGAGTGAGTGAGTGAGTGAGTGGGTGAGTGAGTGAGCTAGCAAATATCTAATGTCCCAAGGGGGATTCATTTTCATAAAATATGGATTCTTGCTGGTGCTCACCCCCAGTGAAGTTATACATGTTGCCAAGTCTTTCCTCAACCATGTGGTATCTAGTTGAATTTTCAAACAGGCAAAATGCCAGAAAGTAGAAAAAGTCCAGGTAAAGATAAGTTTGGCCCCTCCTTCTGGTCTCCCCTCGCCTGTACTGGGAGCTCCTCCACCCTGAACTCCACCCCAACTTCCACCCCTGTGGTGAGCACTAGATATAGGGGGGAGGTGACAGGTTGAGGGGAAGGAGGGAGGCACCCCAGGGTCTTCAAGCTGCCTCTGCTCACTAGGAAAAGTTTTAAACCTTTGGAGATGTCTGTGAGGGAATGAGCAGAGAGGCAGGCAGGGGCCAATCCAATCCCTCCCTAAATGTGTTATGTGGAGGAGGAAATGACGTGGAAAAAGGATAAGATTGTCCTTCCACTTGGCTTTTCTCGATGGCCTACAAGTGCTGATGATTTGAGAATTAAGGAGTCCAGGTTCAAAGCCCAGAGAAGCTGTATTTGGAATAGAGCTAGATTTCACTTGCTGAATACTTGTGCATCTCTGCTCTTTAATTTACAAAGACTGCCTGCCCTTTTAGCCTGCAACTTTAGCTTTCTTCCCAAGCATATTACAAAGTATTTTAATGTTGAGTAGCATCCTCATATTTCAACTTTATGGCTTGCATTGTTCAAAATGCAGTTATGAAAAGTATGCTTTAATAAAGTCATTTCAGTGTTGTTTTTTTTTTCTGCAGCAGCTACAAGCCATATATATTATTCAGAAATAGCTTGCCTTTGGACCTTTTCCTCTGAGATAGAAATTCATTTAACCTGGCAATAAATCAAACTCAGTGATACCTTTAATCCAGAAGAGCAGATAAAACATACTTGATAACCCTGGTGTTAAAATACCATAACAGGAAAATAATTTCCTCTGCAGAGAAAGTATTTTCGTAATCTCTCTGTGTGTGTGTGTGTGTGTGTGTGTGTGTGTATTTTACAGTTACGGGTAAACCTTTCCTTTTGATTAGAAATACAACAAATCCACCAACAGAAGATTTGGCTCCCTTCGCTGGGGTGGAGCAGAGGTGACATGATTAACTAGTCTGTGCAAATGCTATAGGGTAGCCAAGAGGCCAGGCCATTTTTCAATCCAAAGCAGTGGCGATGCTTGATTCCATTTGCATGAAGCCCCTAATAGATTCCCCCAGTTCTGGACAAAAACAATTGACTAGGGATTGTGTTTCCTGGGCAAATCAGTTGTCTGTAGACATCATAGCAGTAGACATTTCTAGCTGCCATCTATCCATCTAAGAGGTCAGGGACAAGCTATCATTTTCGTAAGGGGAGCCTCAGCAGAGAATGATAATGTGAATGGTAATGAATGTGCTTGTAGAAAAACTGTCAGGCGCTCTAGCCCAGCTGGGTAATCTGAAGTCAACATTTAAATTCTCTGTGCCTGATGTCCACGTCTGTGGAATGAAAATATACCTATGAATGATTTTGTTCTAAGTTTCTCTGTCGTTCCCGATTCTTCCTCTCCAGTTCTGCCTGGTCCTCCTTTGGTTTGGTTTATATGTGGCCCATGGCTTCTTTCCCCTCTCCTAACCAGTTCCAGCAGTGTGGTGATTGCAGCCTGGACCGCAGCACAAGGGCGAGTGCAAGAGCTGAGGTTGTTTCTGTGCAGTGAGGAAGCTGTGTCAGATGGAGTAATTTCCAGCCAGGCTAGATCCAGTGCCCGGTGACGGGCCAGCTTAGGTGAGTGAGAGAGTGGAGCAGCCCCCATTCTGACAGCTTTTTTGGAGTCCAGGGCCCTTGGATCTGGAGCGGCAGGTGGCTGTGGAGATGCACGTATATGACCGCGATATTTCACTCTGGACTGATTGCTGTCAGCTCACTGTTTGACCTGAACAGGAAGGCAAGGGGGTAGAGGCCAATGAACATGAAATACCCACAAGCCCACTGGTACCCTGTAAAGCACTTATCATCACTTTAACTGAATCCTAACAAATAGCCTTATGACTAATACTTATAAATAACACTATGAGATAAACATTCTTTCCCACACTTTGCTGTGAGAAAACTGAAATTCAGAAGAGGAAATGACTTCCCTAAGTTCACATAGCTGGGAAGTCAGCAACAGCGTTCACACCTGGATCTGACACTCACCCTCCCTCTTTTATACCAGCGCTTCTAAATTCTAGCATGCACAGAATCACTTGATCTAAAACAACAACCACAACAACAACAAAAACAAGTAGGGCCCAAATCCAATTTTAGGATGCCCCCAGAATTTACTTCTGTAAGAGGTTCCTAGGTGCCGCTAATAGTGCAGACCTGGGCACCTCGCGTCAAGAGCCAGTGTCCCAAACCATGTTGTTCCCATTAGCCTATTCATCATGTTTCTTGAACACCTACTGTGTGCCCAACCTTGAGTCACGTTCTGTGGAGACACAGAGTGAGGAGACAGCACTATTCTCATCCTCTTGGAGGTGACATTTTGGAGAAAAGAACAATCAACTCCATGAAAAACTCAGAGGACAGTACCAGAAATTTTCTTCTGTGGGGGTAAAACCTTGTGGCAGGTGGGGAATGGCCAAAAGGGCACAACAGGCTGGCAAAGACAAGGCCAGGGCTGGGCCATATGAGACTGGAGAACTGAAGAGAGGGCAGGAGTAGAGGAAGTGGACACCCAGGGAGTGTCTGGGAAAATGCAGAGCACTCTGGGGAAACTGGCCGGCGAGTGCCAGGGCCTTGGTGATGACGATGATGATGCCAGCAGCCACTGGTCACGAGCTCTTCACAAACACAGCCAAATGTAATCCTCGAAGTAACCCGTTTTGGTTATTAGCTCCACTAAGGACAGTATGACTGCTGCTTCCAGATCTGGGTCTGAGCATCTGGTGATGGCACTGAAGTTAGACCAAGGCATCACCTCATTCCCTGGGCTGTTTCTGTGGTAGAGAATGTGACACCTTGGCCCTATTTGCACAAGCACACCCTTATAACATCTAGAAAATAGAACACATTCTTTATTGGTTTTTAAAAACGTTAAGGAAGTCTTCATCTTTAGCCAGAAATACTTGACTAATTGGTCCTGTCTAATCTATTTTTCTTTCAAACGGGCCAGCAGTTGCCTGAAGGGAGAAAAAATAAACAGGAGATATTTCCACAATTTCAGGGTCAAGGTGATGGAGATGACTGTCTCTGAGGGGTCTAGCTAGCCCTTTCTGTCTTATGCTCTGGGAAACACCCACCCAGCTGCATGTCCCACTTCAGGCGGGTTCAAGGCACTGAGGCTGAGAATTGCTGCTTCCTGCACCCCGCTGCTCGGGTACAAACCACTTTCCTGGATTAAAGACTATGAAGTACTTCAGGGCAGGAAACAGCTTCTCTTGGTCTTGAGTCTTTATTTCCCAAATTTAGGTGATCCTAAGCTATTTTTGTTAACCACCACATGTCTTATGGAGCTTAGCCCCATGGCAACTTGAACCCTGCAAATGCTGGACAGGATGCTTAGTTCAGGCAGCAAGATGGAGCATTTATCACACCCCTGTTGTGTGGCCTGCAGTGTGCGTAGCTTGGACACCCCCGATTCCACAAGCTGTGGAGCTTAATTTAAATAAAACTGCCCACAAAGGAGACAGAACCTAGCTAAGTACACACCTGATCTGCTTAGAATGGAAGTACATATCCTTCCCTGTTGTAAACATTAACAAAAGTTCCATGTTATCCAAAGATCTAGACTGATAATTTCCAAAGGGTTTTTTTCTTCAAGCCATGAAGGCTTTTGTTCAGCAAATGCTTAGGAGAAAACCCAATATGTCAAATAGATAGAAGGGAGCTGCAGTAGTGGAGCATGGTGTGTGTGTGTGTGTGTGTGTGTGTGTGTGTGTGTGTGTGTGTGTACGCGCGCACAAACACACACAACACACTCAGGGGTGAGCCCTATCTGCTACCACCCTCTCCCCTCAGAACTCCCAAGGAGATATCAAGAGGCCCGAGTTTCCCTGACAATTGACGAAAATACCCAAACTAGCCAAGTGTAAGACAACTCTTGTTTCCCACTTAAGCAAAGAAATGTAGCCGGCCCATGATCTGTGTCTCTGGTCCTGAGGGCTTAGCCTTGTTAAAGAAACGAATGGGTCTAGCTGAGTACATCATAACCTCCACAACTCCCTTTGCCAACAGATATTGATTTTGCCACTCGCAAGATCGCAGCGCATCTGACTCAGACAAAGATCATTGAACAAAACGGCGATAACTTCAAGACACAAACCAACAGCACATTCCGCAACTATCACGTGGATTTCACCGTGGGCGTGGAGTTTGAAGAGTTCACAAAGGGCCTGGATGGCCGGAGAGTTCAGGTATTTGTCTGGGCTAGAGTTTCTCTACCATCCACCTGGTGCAAGGGTCAGCTATGTGGCTTCCCCTGACAGGAGCAACACAAGAGAAGTCAGAAAGGGGGACAAAATGGGCTGACGATGCTGTCTAGAGCAACTCTTGAGGTTTTGTCGAGGGGGCAAGCTGGCTTCCACACTAAGCTTATAAACAAAGGAGAGATGAAAGGATGCTCAGCTCTCCAGGGTGTGGGGTCAGAGACCAGCTCCTCTACTGATACGGCCCAGCAGGCAAAGGGAAGAGAGCGAGGTGGACTAACCCAGGGAGGGTAGCCTCTGGTGCTTAGCTCAGAGGAGCAGACAACACCAGCCCAGTCACTGACAAGGAGGAATGAGGCCTCGTTTTGCTATTTTTTTCTTTTATCCGTTGAGAAACAAGGTGTTTTAATAAGAAATGTCTCAAATTCAGGTGATCCTAAATTTTTTTTAAATAAAATGCCAATCAAATAAAAAAGTCAGATTAAATGAAGCCAGGGTTTCTCCTGTCCTGGGAACTTAAAGAAGTCTCTGGCAAGATTGTTGATTCTCTCTCAACATCACCTTAGCTCACCAGACATAAGCGAGGAGATCCTCTGCATATCTGAAGGCCAACTTCCAGCTACCTGAACTGTTTGAATATAGGCAGGACCCTGAACGTGAGCAGACATCCCTGCATGCAGAGTGGGGCACACATACTCACTGTCCAAGGACATAAGCCTGAAAGTCTGCAGAAGAGGCAGGCGCTGCCCGGAGGAGGCAAGCATGGAAGCAGCAGGGAGCAGGGCTTGGGAAACCGGACTTAGAGCAGGTGTCCTGTGCTTCAGCAGCACCACATGGTGTCACAGCCCGTGATCCATCCTCATGGTGTCCACACTCACGCTCAGTGCATCTGTCTTCAGTTTTCCAGATCAAAGCACACCTGCTCATTTCCCACAAACAAACATGGGGAGGAATCCAAGCCCATTTGTACCTAAGGATTCTCTCACTCCATTTACAATATTATACAAGAGCCCTGGGGCTACACAGCCCAGGAAACTTGGGAGTGTTCGTAGTTCATCACTTGCAGTGGTTGCCATTGACCAGTCACTGCACTCACGCAGTTTACACAACATGGGCAACTTGAAATTCATAGCCCCGATTCCTCTGTGCTGGTACCATCACCAGGATCTCTACCCTGGCTCCCAAGCTAAGGGGGGCAGGACTGAGTGTTCTGTTCCAAGTTATCTTGTCCTCACCCAGAAGAAAGCAGGTCTCCCCACCCTGTCCTGCCCTTCATTGTGAGCCCCACCCTCCCCAGGATCTCTTCTGGGTGCTTCCAGGAGTCCCTTCAAAGTCAGAGATCTCAACTCTCTCCCAAAGCAAGAGCTAGGGCTCCTCCCCTGGGTGGGGAGGAAAAGCTGTTATCATTCTCGGTGATGACTCGGAAATCAAGAGTCAGACCACTTTTTATTTCTCAGCCAAGTCGTCCTGCAGCATTGATAATCTCAAGTCAAGGTTGAATTCTACCTAAGGATTCTTGCTAAAGAAAAGTGGGAAGTGAAAGATCTTTGCAAATGCTTCCATCATAGCAGTCTTGGCCAGAGAGCCTAAGCTACTGGCCCTGGACTGTCCCCTGCAGAGCGCTCCCCGAGGAGCTGATGGATCAAAGAATCTTTCCTGAACTCTGTGGCTGAAAGCCCAATTCTTTAGACACCAGAACCAATAGGAAAATTTGTCTCAGAATTTACACATCACTCTGCTCTTCTAACCTGATTACTCAAAATGATTCATTTTCATTTGCCTTTTACTTTTGGGCATGGTTTGTTGAAAAGCAAGCCTGTTCTGACTCATTCTTTATCATGTTTGATGGTAGAGAACTCACTCTTCCTGAGATAAATCGTGTTTTTTCGGCCCTTCCCAACCCTTAAAGAATTCCTGCTGTTAATACCTACTCTTCTCTGTCACTCTACCTTCCGCCCTCCCTCCCTGCCAAGCCCACCCTCTCCCCAGGATCTGTTCTAAACCCTTAGAGAAATGTAATTCCCCTTTTCCACATCTTGACTAACACACACACACACACACATACACACACAGACTCACAAAGGAAACCAGTAGGGGTTGAAAATTACCCAAGTCAACTTTTTGCCCACTCTCCAGCAAAGGGTTTCCTCATGGGTCATGAATTGCAACCCAGAGCAGGTGCCCTGCTCAACATCACCTTAGCTCACCAGACATAAGCGAGGAGATCCTCTGCATATCTGAAGGCCAACTTCCAGCTACCTGAACTGTTTGAATATAGGCAGGACCCTGAACGTGACTACCTATTTCCTGTGACTTAACTGAAACACTTTAGCTGAAGATGGATGACAAGGAATGCGTGGGTCTGTCTGATTTCTGCTGCCCATACTTGGTGAACCATTGGGGTGCACACACAAGATATGTCTGTGTGCATGTGTGCCATGGGCTTTTGCCTCTATATGTGGGGGCATGTGCATGGGCTTGTGTGTGTGTGTGTGTGTCTGCATGGGTATTTGTGTGGGTGTGTGCTTACACGCATGCATATGTCATGCATGTATAAGCCTATGTGTGTTTGGCACTCCTTGTGCTCTTATTCACCAAATTTCTTCTTCTCATCTCCTTGGCCATCCTCATAAACACCTCTGAAAATCTCCACATTCAGCAGTTTGGAGGAGTGATACATGAATGGAGTTGTAGCAGAGGGGCCTATGGTGCCCACTCTGTGCCATCCCAGAGCAGGACAGTGAAATAGCATTGATCATGGGATGAGATCTTCTCCAAGGGGTCCCAGGCCTCCTTTCTTCCTTCCTGAGGATCATAGTTATTCCTAACTTCCTACCTTGACTTCTTTCTAAGAGAACTTGAAGCTTCTTTCAAAAACACCCAAAATAAAATTTAAAAGGCAAGTACTATTATTTACTCAACGGAATATCACACAGTCATATAAAGGAAAGAAGTACAGACACATACATAATGTGAAACAACTTGGGAGAGATTATGATAAATGAAAGAAGTTAGCCACAAAAGGCACCCACTGTGTGATTTGTAAGAAATGTCCAGAACAGGCAAATCCATAGAGACAGAGAGTGGTCGCTGAAGGGCACCCGGGAAGGGTTGCTCTGCTATAAATAAAGGGTTTCCTTGGGGAGTGATGACTGTCTTCTGGATGTTAGATAGCGTGATGGTATTACTGAATTGTATGCTTTAAAAGGGTGAGTTTTATGGTATGTGAATTTTATATCAATTAAAAGAAAAATTAGGTAACCGGGGCAGACAGTAAGCCTGAGAAAAGCAGGCATGGGCATAACAGAGCCAATAATGCATGATACAGAGAGATGCCCTTGAAGTCAGGGACCAGTCTCCTTTGGAAGGCCCCACCTCACAGAAATGCCAGAGGGGAGGGTGGGCACTCTAGGTAGCATGAGTAACTCTTGCTGGAGGGCTGGTGCACTGGGGAGGATTTAAATGTGTTAGTAGTGTCTTTCAATGCTCTTCATTTAAAGACCTGCTATTTTCTTAAAAAACAAAAAACTTTCTGGGAGTGGTTCAAATTTACAGAAAAGTTTGTTGTAAGAATGTAACAAAGAACACTCATACCCTCTACTCATGTTAACATTGTGACAATTTGCTTGACTGTATGTACTTGCACTCTTTCTATTTTTATCAACAATCTGATGCATTGCACGAAATAATTCAGCTCATATTACCTCAGAATTAGGATGTGCTTTTATATAACCACAGTGTAGTTATCAATTTCTATAAGCTTAATATTGGCACAGTTACTAGCTTTAGTTTGCTATAAAGGGGCTGTCCATAATGATGTTAACTTTGAACACCGTGGCAGGGGAAATGGCAGAGTGAATCCAACTTCCTTCTTTAATTTCTGCAAGTGCATCCCCCTTGGACACTCTCTGTTCATGCCCCGGGTCAGAAATGATGGCTTTCCTGGCTTGTCATCTGCTCATCAGCTCACCATTCTTTAACGCAATTGAGCCTCTTATTAAAGCCTCCTCTGATAAAGGGAAGGATGCCAAGTAAACACAAATTGAATTATGGAATTTTAGTTCATTGAATTCTCTCTCCTTATCTGTTTAATGTAGGCAATAATACTTCAGGTGCATAATTTTTGGTAACCGGCTTACTTGGGGGTCAGGATAACTTTTAATCTTGCCACCCAATATGTGTTATTAAGATAAAATATTAGGGCCTCCCTGGTGGTGCAAGGGGTTAAATTTCAGCACTATGAAGCTGTGAGAGGCCACTGCAGCACGAGTTTGATCCCCTGCCAGGGAGCTAACCCACATGGCACAGGAGACCTCTCCTGTCTCTCCAGCTGCTCGCCTCAGCACTGTATTTCAGTAGATGTGACTGTTCTTCTCCCCATTCTGTCTCTGGTAATACTCTCACCCCCCACCACCTCTGGCCTACACCCCAGCTCTGATATGAATAAATAAATAAATCTTTAAAAATAATAATAAAATACTAGCCCCCATGCACTAAGATTTTTCTTCTTTGTCCCTTCTGCAAAATTTGCCAAGCCCCTACTACATGTGAATGTGGATCAGGAGCAGAGCTATTGATAAAGAAATGAATCAGACCCCCTACACTGCACTCAGAGATCTTACAGCCTCATGAGGAAGCAGACAAGTAGATATACAGTCACTCTCTAGTGTCCATATTGATAGACAAGTGTGCACTTGGTGGGAATAGAAACAAAGACAAGGAGGCAGGCTGAGTGGCTGTCAAGAATTATCATCAATGGGGCCTCCCCGGTGGCGCAGCGGTTGAGCGCTGGGTTGCGAACCTGCCCACGGCCTCTGCGGCGACGGTTCGATCCCCGGCTGCTCCCCGGCCACCGGAGGAGGGTCCCACATGGCGCGCAGACCTCTCCTGCCGCCCGCTGCTCCCCTCAGCAGTGTACTCCGGTCCTTCTGCCTGCTCTGCTCCCGGCTCTGGCTCTGGTGAATTCTCTCACCCTCCCGTGCTTCTGGCTGTACCCAGTGCATGTGTAAACAAAACAAACAAACAAATAAACAAATAAATAAACATGCCTCTATAAAATAAAAAAAAAAAAAAAAAGAATTATCATCAATGAAGAGCACACGTGCTCATGTATTCCCACACACACACACTCCATGTGGATTTAAGTCAAGATTCTTTTTCAACAAAATTATTCAATTGCAGGGTCATTCAACAGTGCTGACCAAGCACCTGTTGTATGCTAGTCATTATGCTGAGCCTGGTATTGCAGAAACACACTACTCCGAGCCCAAGGCCGACAATGGCCAACGACACATGAATATTCCAGACAACACTCCCCTCCTAGAGGAGCAAAGAGAGGAGCCTGTGAATTAAGCTTCACCAAGACGCTCAATGACAGGATGGCTCTGAAGGCAGACACAGGGTTTCTTAAGAAAACATGTGGAATTTTATTTTTAATTAGCTTGGGAAATATTAACACATGTGCTTGTAAGAATAAATATTTACACAGTAAAAAAACGACATTTGATTTCTATCCTGGCCCCTCGCCTCCCAGTTTCCTCCCCAGGGAAGATCACTAGTAAGGGTTTCCTTTACTTCCTCCAGGGGACATAAACATATGCATGCATATCTACCACACTTGCTTTATGCACGGGGCTCTGTTCCTTGCTTTTTCCACTGAAACTATACGCTATGAAGATGGCTCTTCTTCTTTGGTATAGACTTTCCCCTCCTTTCAGGCATGAACCACACCGTATTTAACCAACCTCCCACTGACAGAATTCATGAGGCTTCTAGACATTTGCTGTGGCAAACAATGCTCGATATGTTGAGGGATAAAATGAGGAGAAATAAAAGTGTACATAAAACTTATAAAATGGTCAAGGTTAAATATTATTTTCAAAATAGGTAAACTTAACAATCTGTAGAAAACACAGTTGTACCAAAAAACAGACCTGAATGTGCAAGCACAGTGCGCCAGAAAAAAAAAACAAGGTCAGTGTATCTCCAACTGGGTTTAGGAGACAAAGAGGAAAAAGCAAACGTCTGGGCCTTCATAAAGGCAGAATGTGGTTTGCACACGCTTGAAAGAAAACCAGCTACCATCCGGGTCACCCCCAGGAAGGTCAGCACCAATGCAGAGCCACTGCTTGGATGGGAATGACAGCAGCTCAGAGGTGAAGGTACTAGTCTGATTTGGGAATGGAGGGGAGCACCTGGAGTAACACCCAGGGACAGTGCAGACTATTCCAAGGCAGGTGCTTGGAGAGGTAAGAGGCAAAACCAAAGGAGGAGGAATTGGTGGGGAGGAGATGTATAAATATGTACACAGCAGTTTGAGCTACTTGGGATTCAGTCTGTATGTGCCTTCTCCTCCTTGCTGGTCAGCTCAAGCGGGTTGCCCAACACCGGTCCTTCATCTCTTCCAGTCAAAGAATGCATTGTGAAATGTCGAGAGGTAATATAAAATTGTCCTGTAAAAAAGATTAATACGAAGTTATACATCCACCAGTAGTGTGAGAGTGCCTGCTTCTCCACATCCCCCCAGCTCACTGCTGTCACACACTGACCTTTGACGGTATGGTGAATTAAAGCTGAAAAACAGCTTTAATTTGCATACCTCTTATTATGAGTGAGTGAATATCTTTTTCTATTTTTGAAGATCATCTGCTAGGGTTTTTTTTTCCTTGTAAGCTGTTGGTTCTTATCCTTTGTTGAATTTCCTGATAGGTGAATGATCATTTTTTATTGATCTACAGGAAAACTTTATATATATATATATATATATATATATATAAACCATGTCATTGTTTAATATACATTATGATTATTTTTCTCAGTTTGTTATTTCTATGTTGACTTTGAGACATTTTCACATTCCAGAAATTCCATATCATTATATAGTCAAATGTATCTTTTCTCCACTGGTTTGGATAGCTATCTTTACCATATGGCCACATGAAAGAGCAGAAATCCTACAACAAAACCAGCCATCGTAAGCCAGTTTGGCGGAAACAGAGGGCATGTGTGGAAATGAGATTGGAAGGATCTTTGCTTGGCTGAGGCTGGGTGAGGGCTCTGCCCTATGGGCAAGCAGGATCTTGGGGTGGCCACAGGAATCACAGTTGTAGGTTTAGGTTTACTCAGTCCCAATCAAGACCAGACATTTGATCAACCTGGGAATTTGTCATTGCAGTCACTGGTCACTTGGGAAGGCGATGTCCTTGTGTGCGTGCAAAAGGGAGAAAAGAAGAACCGTGGCTGGAAGCAGTGGGTTGAGGGAGACAAGCTGTATGGGGTAAGTCCTGGGCTCTGCCTGGCTCCCTTCCCTTCTGCTGCACTTACACAACCTGCATTCACCTAGCCAGGCGCTGTGACAAGAAAAATGGCCCAGCACTCCTCCCCTAAGCTCCAGCCAAATGTGTGTGGTCATATAGTCAGAAAGCCATTCCCATCTGGCTCAGGGGACTCCAGGAAGAAATCTATATGGCTGGTTCTGTGAACAGCTGCAATTAAAAGGAAAGTTCAAAATGCTGAGTTAGGACGCTGAGATCCAAGGAGAAATGCAGGAACCTGTTAAAGACCAGCTGGGGAGAAATACAAGGCACAGGATAAAGATGCCCTGGAGGAGGGTGGGACCACTTACGTGATCCTGCAACAAGAGAGGGTTTTGCAGGGATGGGAGACAGGGGAAGTTGACTCTGGGAACTGCCTGTAGACCACAGGCACTGACTGCTCATCATTGGGCATCTCTACCTCATGTCAAAACAGTTTAGGTTAATTTGTTACTAGCATAGGGCCATTGCTAGCATCCTCAAATAAATGTTATCTGTCTAGATGGCTTAATTTTTCAAACTTAAAAGTCAATTTATGAGTCCAGAATTCAAATAGTGAAAAAGCTTTTACTGTACATATTGAGTCACTCCTTTGTTCAAAGAATTGCTCTTCATTCAGTCATTCACTCTGCATTCACCAATGGAGTCGGGCACATACCTGCCTCCAAAGTCAGGATTCAAGTCTCCGCAGTACCCTTTAGAGCCAGTCTTGCCTCACCTGAGACCTTTATTTCGGAGGCAACATCAACTGGTGATAAAGGGGAGGCATTCACCTTGTTTTCCATTGACGGTTTTTCCTGCCTGCTCTGGTTTGGATGATGGGTAAAATCCCCACTGGTCCCTGTGGCTAAGACAATGGATTCATCGTCAGCTTCCATGATTTGGTGTTCATCCCCACTCTCGAGTTCTTCTCTCCTCCCTCAGAGGGTTAGGAGGCATATATACATCCTGAGGGCCCTTCTCTCTAGATGAAGATCTTGTTTACACAGGTCTGGGGCCTCCCTCTGGCAGCCCATTCCGTGCCATTGCCTGATGCCTAAACTGGAGGCCAGAAAAACCCCAGAGGGGAGGGACAGCTCACCTGCCTTCCCAGGTCTTTGCCTTCCAAATAATTCCCCCTTCTAGAACCTTCCCTTTTTCAAGGTTTTATTACCTTGTGAAATTAGGTGATGTTGCTTTAATCACCAGAGTAGGAGAAATCCTGCCCAAGAGGGTAATTTCTTTGTGTTTTTCATTTTTATAGTAGTTCAAGCTCAATTCAAGTGTCAAAATCAAATTACCGCTACCTGCAGTCATGCCCGTTGATTGGATGTGTGAGATGCTCTTTGTCCAGAATGATTGTGTCCTCTTTTTTCCAGTCCTCCCCACAACACACAGACACAGACACCAAGAGGGTCAAGGGCTGGCTGGAAGGAAGGCTGGGCTTGTTATTCCCTCACCCACTTTCTGCTGTTGCAGGAGCTGACATGCCTCGACCAGGTGTGCCATCAGGTGTTCAAAAGGAAGTAATGGCCACAGGGCACCTGCCGAGCATGCGCCGCACACTCCCCACAGAGAGGTCTCCACGGTCTTTGGGAACAGCCACGGGGCCTCTCCCACTCCTGACAGGCCATCAAGACATCTGGATGAGTTCTACGCTGAATGAACTTATTTCTTTGAAAAATGGAATTAAATGAAAAAAAATATCACCTTCATACTTTGAAATCCCTTATGTCTCTCTCCCTTTATTTCTAGAATTGTCAGTTTTATCCACAAGCACAAGAGAAGATTGCCTACATGGTGGTTTTCTATATAATAGTAATTGTTTCTGTTGTATGTGCTTTTTGTTAGTTTGTTTGGGGGAGTTGGAAACTTTGCCTGCAAACACAGCATCCCCTACTAATTTTTGAATACTACACATTAGAGATTAATTCTCTTGGATAACACATTCATTTCTTCCAGATTCTATTTTTTTATGCATATGCTTCCAGTTTGTACTTTGCCTTGAGCAGCCCGAGCAGTTCTCAGGTCCCAGCTGCCCTTGTTCTTGGCAGCACTCTGTCCATCAGCCTGGAGAGTACTAGCACCCCTGGGAAGGACTGGTACCCCTGCAGAGGGGTCACTAAGCACTGCCAGGCAGCCAGAGCTCAAGTCCTTCCACTTTACCTCTTAGCTAAGGGACAATAGGCACATCTTTTTGCCTCTCTGTCCTCATTTTCCTCTTCTATAAGATGGGGAAGACAAAACTGGCATCTCCTTCTCTGGGCCACTGGGAGGATTAAGCAACTTAATATGTACAAGCAATTTAATATGTGCTTGGAATGGGAGCTGGTATTTGGTAAGGGCTCATTCCCTGCAAGGTCTGATCATTATGTGAAGTTACTCCCTCCATGATCCCAGGGGAACAGTTGAGTAGATGTTAAGTAGCAATAGGTCGGTAACTCCAAGGTCCCCTGGTTCTTCCAGAACATTAGGTTCATTACTCTGAGCAGCATAATATTTTCCTGCTGAATACACAAATGCAATAGTACACCTGAAAGGGCAGAGTAGTTAATAGGTGGATTTATGGTGAATCATTCACGAGGTCCTGGGAAGTCATCTCCTTCATTCCTTGCATCAGGGCCTGGAACCCCATCATTAGGCAAGGATTGCCTTCGAAAGGCAGGTTTATCCCAAGTGGGGTAGTAAATGGTGCTAGCATACCCTGGTATGATTTGAGTGATCAGATCATTCATTGATCCTGGGCATCCTGAATGGGATTGTGGATGGCAAGAAGGGCTATAATCTCACTGTGTGGCCCAGGGCCAGCCTTGCCTCAAGCTCTTATGACAGGCAGCCATGCTGTGAGCCTCCTGGCAAGCTGTGCTCCCCAAAAACCATGACGTGTTCACAAGGCAAGAAAGCCAGGAAACTATTGAGCAGACTGTCATGCTGGTTGGGGACCTAGCTGCAGGGCTCCCATGGGCATCAGGGAAGACAGGTGCTCTGGAGACAGACTGGAGACCAAGTGGAGGGACTCATTAAGCTACCCTTGACCCTAGCTCGCCAAGTTTCTTTAAGAGCCCATGTTCCCCAATTGATTGCATCCAGTCTTACCCTTGCCCACCACAGCTTCAAATGACCCCCTCCTTTGTCCCTCAAGAAAACCCTATTGAAGGAGATCTCTGAAAAAGCACTGTGAACTAACTAGAAAACACTCTGACAAGGAAGGGGGTAATATTTCATGGTAATTTTTAATCCTAAGTTTTCCAAAATGTGTTCTAGAAAAAGTTAGACTCCCCAGACTTTGTGGAAAGTTTATGGTCACATAAACTTCAGAAATGCTGAAACTACATCTCCATACGTCTTAGAAATGCACAGTGAGAATGAGCCTTTTTACAGTTCTGAGAAGTCCTAGAGCAAAGAAGGCCACCTTTAGTCCCTAGGAACCTCCTTTAACCATTAAGTTTCTCTTCTGTAGAGTATTCTGGGAACACTCTTCATCCCCTACTGTGCATGGCACATTTTCAATTACAGAAAGCAAGTATATTTAATCCTCCCATTTTCCAAGAAGGACTTTCTCATAGAAAAAAAAAATACTCTTTCCACAAATGAAGGGTCACCGAATGAGTTAGTGATGGTAATCATTTTACCAACCATACTTTTTCAAATAAGATGCATCTAAACTCAGAGTTCAATTTGGAGGTTCCCAATTTAGTTTTTCAAACATTTATATTTTATGTATTTATGCATTCAAGAACTGGGGTGTAGGCCAGAGGTGCAGTGGGTGGAGGGTGATAGCATGATAAGGCTGAGACTTAACCTCTACACCACCAGGGAGGCACTGGAGGTGCCCAGTTTAAAGCTGGGGCATGTGTTTGGGACCAGAACCTACTTTCATTCCTGCACTCACTGTGGATGAGCTAGGGCAAGACACCTGCCTCTGTCCCTCTGTCCCCTCAGGCAATTTCAGAACCCAACCAGGACAGCAGACATGACCTCAGCAATGACACTGTTGGGAAAAGGGTGGAAGTGGTCGCCTTGCAAGACGCAGCCAGAGGATTACACTGAGAGGCAGGGCTGGAGGGAAAGACTCTCAGAAGCCAGAACCCGAACCTCCAAGGTGTCAGGTGAGGTTGTGGTTGACTATAAACCTGTGGGCCTCATCTCAAAAGTTAAAGAAAACTTTTCTCCTGAAAATCCTGGCCACACTTGGGCAGCAGAGAGCCCTGAGCCTGCCCCACTCCCTCCAGGTGTGTGACCAGGCAGCAGTTACTTTCCCTCTCTGAGCTTCCGTTTCTCTATCTGTAAAGTGAGGGCTATAGCGACTGCTTCAGAGGGTGTAGCAGGGATTGAATAAAATCTTAGCAGAGTGTCTCTCAATACTCAATGTGTCAATACTCTGTGTGTGTGTGTGTGTGTGTGTGTGTTCATACACATCCTCCCCAGCCCCACCTATTTAGTACTTACACTACACACGAGGTAGTGATTCCCTTCATTAAAACTCTTTGCTTTCTAAAGTTTTTAGCACTGAGACCCTCACTTTTTTTCCAAGAGGACTATTTAAAAACAGATTCCCACCCTCTCCACCTTCCAGAATCTGCCTCTGAGGTCCAAGATCCCAGAAATCTGTATCATTATAAAGTTTCCTATAGGAGCCAGGCAAAGCCCCCTTCAAACCTTGCCTCATTCAGTTAAAGGCTGATTTGCCTTGAGTGTGTTTTCACACATGGGCCACGCACAAGACACCCTCTCCAGGGAGACTGCAGGTCCATGTCCACAGGGAGTCAAAGGACAGGAGCAGCACCCACACATTTTCAGTTGTATCAGGGCCCCTGCCACATGTACTGAGCTCTGTAGAGAAGAGGTGTCACACTCTATGGAGCAGCCAGGGTGCTCCTCAGACCAGGCCAGGTCATGAACACCAGGAGGCTCCACCAAGGGTAGTGGAGGTCAGCACAGGCCTCCAAGAACAGTGTGGAGACAGACCAGGGAGAAGCTCAGCATTGTGGGCAGGAGGCTGGGGGAGGGGAGAGGGACTTGGGCTCACCTGTTCAGGGGCTATTGTAATATGTAGTTCAGAGGAGAAGCTGGCAGCAGAGCCAAGGGTGGCAGCAGGGAGGAAGGAAGACCATGAGCTGTGCTGCAGGAGGCCAAGGCTGCAGGAAGCACACCAGGATGTGAGGCAACACAGAAGGGCAGCAGAAGGGCAGAGGCAGCGGGAAGGCCATGAATTGGGAGAGGTGTGCACAGGAGCGGGGACAGAGTGAAGGTGGCAGAGACTGACATGTCCCCCCCCTTGTGCACTCTCCAGTGGGAAATGTCACCCCTGTCCTGTACCTGCCAGCCCCTGCTGGCTGGAAGGAGGGAGGCCCGAGCTGGGGCTGGAGGAGCAGCTTGGCTGCCACAGACAGTTTTGAAGAAGTGATGGATGCCCAGGGGAGGAGGTGAGAGGAAAGAAGGGGAAGGGGAAAGGAGGAGGAGGAAGAGAAAGCAGGGGAAGGAGGGGAGAGGACAGAGGAGAGTAGGCAGAGAAAGGGGCAGGAGAGAAGCCAAAAATGGGAGAGAAGAAGGGAAGGGAGCAGAGGGGAGCAGGATTGTCCAATGTACCGGTGTCCCAGGGATCAGCAAAAAGGGACAGTGAGGGGGGCGGGCACCAGGAGCCCAGTGTTAATGATCTTGCACCAAAATGGGGCTTCGAGGTCCTCTATATGAAAACATATTTTTAAAATTGCTGAACGATGCATCTTCCATAAGGGCAGTGACGTAAGGGTAGAATAAGGAGAAAAACCCAACACGCTATTGGTGAAAGCCCACTAGGGAAGTTGTTTCTCTCTCAAAGCAGTGGCCCACTCCATTCCACTCACTTTGCAGGAGGTTAGGGAGGAGGAGCAGCCAGCAAGGAAGGCAAAGAGGGAGGGGAGGAGCGGCCAGGGGAGGGAGCAGCTTGGGAACAGGGCTGTTCTGCTGTGGGTGTAGACAAAGGAGCAGGTGTGAGTTATGTGTTGGCTGATGAGGGTACACAGACCACAGTTGGAGCAATAGCAACTGAGACACACCCCAGGGACTTTCTCTGGTTTTGTCTCCCTCCAAACACAGGAAAGTTGAAGTATGACTAGGCAAGTGACCGGAGAGCAAGCATGCTCACAGGAGCTCAGGAGACTTGGCTGTGTCCTCAAAGACAGGAAAATTGATGTTTTCAGCACCTCAGCTGTTCAGCTTTTTCCAAGACAATGACAGAGGAACCCATTTTACAGATGAAGAAACTGAGTCTCCAGAGGCCACACACTCACCCAGACCTCACAGCTAGGAAGCAGCAGTGGCATATTTGCAGGGAGGTGGGTGTGTCTCCAGAGTCTAAGACCCTCCATTAGGGGTTCCCAGTGGTGCTCCCCTGCTCCAGGGTACAGACTCTAACAGGCTCCAGACCTCTGGTATGTCACCATTAATGCCTTTTCTTCCAATCATTTGAAATAGGCTTTATTTTTCTTAAATCAGCGTGCATTTTGAAACTCCTTCAAGACTAGTTGTGCTTCAGGCAAAGTCACTGCACATGCCTTGTGTGTATACACTGGCCCTGAGAGTTAGGAGCTGCCTCTGTGCTGAGCCTAGCAGAACTCGGGCTGGGGCTGGATTCCCAAGCCTATTGTTCCCCTTGAGATGGTTTTCGCCACTGACGATTTATGATTGATTAGAAGGGCGGAGGTTGGGGATATTTAATTTTGTCCCACTGATTACACTAGTTATAGAGATAGATCCAATTAGAAGCTGGAGTTCGAGAAAATGAAATAGAAAGGAACTGAATTTTCAAGAACTGTGAAGATTTGGTCACAGATTTTCCTGGGACTGGCTCTTACTTTAGTTGCTCCTCATGCTTCTGGATTGCTAAGGTCATGGAAAGTGAGGGGGAGCCAAGGGGAAGATCTGGACAGCGTGGATAAACATCACCATTTGGGGGATGTTACCACAGAAAAGGAACTCAGTAGATAATCTCACTGGGTTCCTGGAGGGGCTGGGGACACAGAACATGCCCTTCAGTCTGCCCCGTCGGGAACCATCATGCTAGGCATGTGGACGGACTTCAGTGTAGGGAATTGCCTACACAGAAGATGGGAGAATCGATTAGCCTACTTGGAGATGGTAAAGGTTTTGGAACTTAGCAACAGCAGGAAGCTGCCTACACCAGGAGGCATGGAAGGGCAAAGGGAAGAAGTGGTGTTATCAGAACCCAGAAACTGTTACCAAATGCTGGTCTCAGTTTCCCTTAATAAAAAAAAAAAAGAAACAGAGTTTGAGGAGAAGGAAAGTAGTTTAATTGGTCAACTAACTGAGGAGGGCAGCAGGCTCAAGTCTGAAAGACCACTGTCCTGATTTGGCAAAGGGTGGGGGATTTATACAAAGAAGTATAAGGAGAGACAGGCAAGGGTCAGCATGTCCTTTGATGCAGGCATCTGGAGATTTCTGGAAAGATTCCATATTATCTTCTTAGGAATGTTCTTTCTTTTTAGAATATAAGCATAGAAGATTGTTAAACAAGGAGGGTAAATAAAAAAATAAATAAATAAGAAAGCTTCCTGGTGGGACAGGGAGAGAGACATGTCCTTTTATCATTGTATCAAAACCAGGGGTGCCAGGTGGGGCTGAACCATGGCGGGAGAGGCTACCAGAGGAAATGCAACCACTGCCAAAAAAAAAAAAAAAAAAAAAAAAAAAAGCCACCAAAATAAAAGGAGGAAGAGATTGTGAAATACCCTGGCTTCTCCTTTCTTCCCACTTTCCAATCTCCAGTCTTTGCTCCCACTGTTAGAAACTTGCTGGAAGCCTGCTGCCTGGGAGTCTGGAAATAGCTCCCTGCAGTGAAGAGCAGAACAGGGAAAGGCAAGGAGTCTGCTTTAGGCCAATTGTGGGGTGGAGGGAGGCCTCAGGGAGGGCACTCCTGTCCTCCAGGGGCTCCCAGTCAGTCTCAGTCCATTGCAAGGCTTGAGGTTTAGCATGTGGAAGACTTTGGGAGCCCAGAGGGGGTCTGTTTAAGGTTCCTGGACACAATTCCAATACGAGTATGTGGTGGCTTTCTCACACCCACAAGCAATTCTCTGGCACCAGACACCACCAAACCAGTTCTGATCCTGCCTACCCAGAGAGAGTGTTAGGGGGAAAGGATGTCCTGAGCTAATTCCATACAGGCTTTGTGGACTCCACCCCCACTCCAGACCAAAGCCATCAAGACATTGGGAAAGACAAATCCTGTCACCACCAAAGGGAAGGTGGCTGGGACCTGAGGGTGGAGTTAAGCAGCCAGGTTTGGTATAAAAACCAAACAAGTGGGCCTTGGGGTCCTGCACTCTCCTTGCCTCCTGGCTTCATGGCTCCTGGCTTAAGGCCAGCTCTCAGAGTGCCATTTGGAATTCCAGATCAGCGGATTGGGTAGGACACATTTAAAACTTTGTCTCCCACTTTTCTCCCTGAGTTGTACATTTCCTCATTTGCCCTTCCCTTGTAAATAAACCTTTTATTAACCTTTCGCGTGTGCCTGCAGTAGAGCATTGATAAGTCCTTTTAAGCGCGCAGGTGAGGACCCACAGTCAGGCATGCCGTTTTGTATCGGGGCTGCCCTATAACAAGAGCATCAGATTGCAGGGAAGGACTCAATTTCCCAAGAGGACCCCCTACCTCAGAAACTGGTCCCAGACTTCTGTGCTTCTGACCAAGCAGCTGTAGATTGGAGGTTGCCACTACCTACTCCTCAGACCGCAGGTGCCTGTTGCAAGCCCAAGCTATTACCTGTGCTTCTCACCAACAGGCCACAAATCAGAGATTCTCAGGACCCCTCCTCATGTTTGATTAACTTGCTAAGCACCTCACAGATCTCAGGGAACCCACTTACTTGCAAAATCATTGATTTGTCACAAAGGATGCTGCTCGGGAAGAGCCAGAAGGAAGATGTGCATGGGCAAAGTACAGAGAAAGGTGTGGAGCTCTCTGCCCTCTCCAGGTTTGCCACTGTCCCCCATCGCCACACATTCACCAACTGGATGATCCTTCTTTTGCAGATCACTACACAGACACAGTTGATTAACTATTTGGCCATTGACAACTGAGCAGTTTTTAGCCCTTCTCTCCCCTCTGAGGAAATCAGGACTGAAAGTGCTGACCTTTACTCCCATTGGTTTCCCTGGTGACCAGCCCCCAAGCTCTGGTGCTTCCAATAGTCACCTCATCCACATAACAAAAGACACCATTACCACTCCCTGGCTCTTAGGAAATTCCAACTTGCATTTTTTGGCAACTTGAGCCAGGAACAGTGGATAAAGACCAAGTGAGTATGAGAACTCTATTTTGGTCTTCTGAGTGATCAAAATATATATTTCTTGTAAATCACAATATTACAGGATCATAATCAGTCAACCCTTCCTTGAGCCATGTGGTTTGGCAGGTGATTTCCACACATCCCTCCACTCTCTCAATCCTCAACACAAGCTCCTCAATAGTAGCCCCAGCCTTACCCAGGAAGAAACTGAACCTGGGCTGGGCCAGGATGGGAAATGCACCCAAGGTGCCAACAATGACATGGCAGGGCCAGGTTTTGGACACAGGCACAGAGTCCATTCTCTGTGGCCCTTGCATGCAAATGGTGTCCTTACTGTAACAGGGTGATCCCCAGGAAAAGGGGAGGACCCTTATTCTACCCTGCAACCTTACCATAGTCTGCTGTCAGTTTGGGGGCAAGCATGACCTTTTCAAACTGTAGACAAACCTAAATCCCAATCTTAAAGGACCATGAATTTAATCAAAGATAGCAGTTAGTGAATTGAAACAAAATAGACTGTTTTAATAGCCTTAACTACTTATAACTCCTATTAAGTATTTCAAAGTTCAGTGGAAATGTTTTCTTTTATTAAAGTTCATTGTTTTAATCTTTTTTTTAAAGATTTATTTATACAAGTGTTATGGAGCAGCCCCGATATAAAAAAGCCTTATTTTGTTGTTGTACTTGATCCTGCATACTTTTAAAAGCTGACTCAAAAACGTTACGGTTTTCATCTCTTATACTCTTAATAGTCAAATCAAAAGCCTGTTGATTTTATTGCTGCATAGCTAAGTTAAGAGCTTGAAGTTGTTGCAGCACATTCTCAGTACGTGAAGTAGAAATTCTACCTCTCATAGAAACAAGAATGTAGCAAATTGTGCCTACGCACATTACCAAAAAAACACCCAGAATCACAGACTGTAAAGGGATGGCTTGTAAACCACCTACATATGTATACAGAAGTAAAATCATGTGCCATACACTAGGTTTAATTCAATTATTTACACTTATAAAACCCATGGTAATATTTAACGGAAAAAGGCTACTTAAATTCAAGGCCAGAAAAAACTGAAAGAACTCAAGTTAGGGATAAAACCACTTAAGTTCATGTTTGAGGCCATGTTTGGGTCAAAACCACACCCACAGAGCCGTATGCTTGGGAAAAAATAGACTTTTCAAGACATGAAACAAAGATTTTCACTGCGAGTCCTGCAGACCTAGCGCGCTTTATGGTGACCAACGCAAACGAAATTACTTTGGGCTGGTAGCTTGGAGACATTGGGCACCAAACGGTTAAGGAGCAGCCCGGACATAAAATGGGTTGCCTGGATGTGGGTCCACACCTGCGCGCTTAAAAGGGACTTATTAATACTTCACTACAGGCACACACAAAAGGTTAATAAAAGATTCACAAGGGAAAGGGAATTGAGGAAATATACAACTCAGGGAGAAAATAGGGAAATAAAGTCTTTAATGCGTCCTACCGGATCCAATGACCCAGAAACCCAAAGGCACTCTCAGAACTGGCTGCATGCTGCCAGCTGGCGGAGAGCCAAAAAAGGGGATTCCCCAAAGCCCACATGTCTGGTTTTATACCAAACCTGGCTGCTTAACCCCACCCTCAGTTTCCAGCAACCTTCCCTTTGGTGGTGATGGGATTTGTAGTTCCCAGTGTCTTTTGGCTTTGGTCTAGAGTGGGGGTGGAGTCCACAAAGCCTGTATGGAATTAGCTTTAGGACATCCTTTTTCCCCCTAACACAAGCACTGGGTATAGTCGGAAGTTCGGGAGGGTGAGAGAATTCACCAGAGCCAGAGCTGAGAACAGAACAGGAAGAATGATGAAATACACTGCTGAGGGGAGCAGCGGGCATGGCAGGAGAGGTCTGTCATGCCATGTGGACCCTTGCCGGTGGCCGGGGATCGAACGATTGCTGCAGAGGCTGTGGCCAGCTTTCTAGCCCAGCGCTCAACTGCTGAACCACCAGGGGAGGTCCCATTGTTTAAATCTTAAAACACATTGAAAACCTCTCTAAAACTTCTTCAGAGTCCACATCTTTGCCCACTGCCACAGGCTGGGTGGCTCCCCTGACTGTGCACACCAGTGGGCTCATGCCTGGTTGCAATAAGCCTGCAGTGACCCGGACCTCTGTTTTGAGGTACTTTTTACAGTTGCAATTATTTTGTGATTTGTAATTCTTATTAATTGTTGTTCCCTTCTTCACAGATTACAAACAACTCAAGGACAGAGTTCATTCTATTTTGTGTCCCGCTTTCTGTAGCATCTGGTATCTGCAGGTAGCTCTGTCCTTTGTCTGCTTCACAGACTCTTCCCATCAGCTGGTGAGTATTTACTGAGTCCATATCAATGTGGGTTCCTGTGACAGATGCAAGATATTTTCTTTACTAGCATATTCACTTGGAGCATTTATTAATCATCTGCCACAATCCAGGCCCAATAGCCAGGCCTTGGGGAGACAAAGGTAAGCAATACAGGGGTGCTCACTCTCCTCACAGATTTTATTTTTAAGCCTCACCAGGCAGGAGCCATCCTCATTTTATAAATAGGAAGGACACTCAAAAAGAGTGAGACAATATTCACAAGCAAACCCCAAAGAAGTGGCAGGACTCTAGTCCAATTATCCTGCTCCTCCCACTTGCCCAGCAGAACAGGAAGCAGAGGTAGGGCCCAAAGTAGAGTAACCAGAAGTAACCCATTGCTTATAATCCAGGAGCCAGTGGGAAAACAGGTTCTACCTATAAGACCCTTAATACAGAGCCTGGCATGTAACAGTCACACAGTTAATAATGGCAGAAACAATAGTCTTTGTTTGTATTTTTTCCAACCAAAATGGGAACATTTTAAAAATCAAAATTTGGGACAATTTTACCTCCAGGGAACATTTACCAACAATGTCTAGAGACATTATCGGTTTTCATAACTAGGGATGGGATGCTATTCGTGGGTAGAGGCTGGGAATGCTACTATACACATAAGACAGCCCTCACAACAAAGAATTATGAGTCCCAAATGTTAATAGAGCAGAAGATGAGAAACTGTTCTAGTGGGAACTTTGCATATGTCATTAATTATTCTATTACAACATTATATTCAGTGTACATGGAATGGTTGACCACATGGCTAATGATCTGCTAGCATAAATTAGAGGATTCTTTCTTATATCCCCAGGTATAGGAGTCGTCTACTCTACCCCAACTTCCTAGACTCCTGAACAAGTTGCAGTTACTGGTGAAGTTTCCATCACAAACTAGGTTTGGGGTATTCCATTCATCCCCAGCACCATTGTTGGCTCCCTCAAGGAGCATGGAAGAATTAGAAAAGAATTGTTCTTTGTAGAGTCAGGATTCCAAAGATTTCCTTAATATTTTTAAGTGATCATCCTCTCAAAATTCTTTCTCCCCCATCACAGACCTGAAGGCCCCTACTTAGGAACTTCAGGGAATGTTAGGGAATGCACTGACAGAAATGGGTGTGGGTACCCTGCAACTCAGTGTCTTCAAACACAAGCCAAACCAGATCAGAACTATTTCACATCCCTTTAGACTTAAAGAGCAATGACCTTGTTGGGAATGTTGCAATAATTAGAGAAACTAATGCTGCTTTCTCTACTCAAGATGAACTTCTGGGCATTGCAAAGGCATCAGCTAGGAAGCAACTACATTTTCTCTAAAACATGAGGTCATAGAAGATCTACAGGAGTCCATTTTCTCCATCGTGGCTAGAAGTCAGGGTCCCTAGTTTATTTTGCTAATTTCATCTCAATGAAGCTTTTGTTCCCTCTACAGAGGAAACCTGATAAAAAAAAAAAAAAAACTGTGCCTATACAGGTAATGAATTCAATAAAATTCAAAAACTGGAGCCAGGAGGGTCCTTCGTGCTCATCTTGACACCATGACTGATCTACTATCAGCATGGACACCTGGACTTGGTTCAATATCTTTTGAACCCATCTTCACAGGAGCAATAGTGCTCAGCTATGAGTCATCTGGTCTATATGCTCAGAATAACTGACCTTAAATTAAACTCCCAGAACCAAGAAACCACTGACACAGAACCAAGAAAACAGAAGGAAAAAAAAAAAAAAAACCCGACAGCATGAACCCTAGTCAGAAGCAAGGGATCTATCCACCAGGAAGAGGGACTACCCAGATTGTATTCCAGAAGCAAGGGAACTATCCACCAGGAAGATCTGGTCATTTGAAAATGACCTGTCCCCATATGGAATGATTTATAGTTTTCCAATGGACTTCAGCCAAGTCCATATTCCTTTGCCTTTAGTTCTTTACTTAGCCAATAAAATTTAATTCCTTTATTCTTGATCCTACTCCCACCACCCCCAAATCATTTTAACCCCCTTTCCTTTCCTGTGTGGGAAGACCAGCTTGAGCTTGACTCCTGCTTCCTTGCCAGGTGACTCATAATAAAAATCCTTTTCTTCCTCAAAATTCTGGTGTTATAATATTGGTCTTTATGTGCATTGGGCAGCAAGCACCTTGCCTCAGTAGCAATCTGAAACCTTACCCTTTGTTATCAGTCAGAGAGGGACTTCCTAAGATCACTTGTGATAGAGGAAGCTGGAACTTGAATTCAGATTTTCCTGACTTTGATTCCAGAACCCTTCCCAATTACGATGAAACCTAAAAAATATAAGCACCTATTAAAAATCATACTGCTGCCCTCCCATGCTCTTATTTCCATGTGGGGAGGAATTACAAGCACAGCATAGGGCTCGTGATCACGAAAAGGGCCACCTTACAGTTATGAAGTATCTTTCAGTTTGTTTGGCATTTTCATGCTTGGCACTATGTGTAATCTCCATAGGAAGCAGGAAGAAAAGGAAAATAGTTTTAAAGTCCTTGGTATATTTGGAAAATGAGGCACAAAGGGGTTAATTAATTTCCCCAGGTCACCCTGATAGCCTAGAGCAGAGATGGCTGACTCTTGGCACATTTCTCCTAACTTGTGTTCCAGAATTTACCCCGCTTCTCAGGGGTTCACATTTATTGCAGACACAGATATACCAAACGGACCAGAGAAACTGTAAGGTGCCTCAGTATCCCTGATGGGGCCAAGCTTAGAAAACACCCTTTAAAACAGTATAGACAGAGTCCTAGAAAACAGCAAGAAACTCTGATAAGCCCTTATGCCATCTCTGATGTGCTGGCCTAGAGGGTGGCATCTCAGGGGCCCAGGAGCCCACAGCCTCCTGTTAAAACATGGAAAGGGAAGCATTCTTGTCAAAGGAAGCAGGGTGGAATAGATCTTTCCTGACTCTGGTTCTTCCATTAAAAGAAGAAGGAGAAAATGCTTCCTTCCTTCCCACTCCCTGTTTTCCTCAAAAAGCAAACATTAACCCCACAAGCCAAGTAGACTCTGCCCCTCTGGCTACTTTGAAAGCCAGCTTGTCTGAAGTCCTGTTTTGGCAACAAATGTTCAATAGGGAACTCCTTAGAAGGAACCACCTCTTCCAAGGGATCAATGTGTTTGTCTTGAAGTTAACTTTCTGGAAGGCAAGACATAGACAAAAGTCCAGATTGGTCAGATGGGCTACATTGACCTGAAGGAGTTGCCTCAGGCTGTCTGCATAGGAATGTGCTTCCTCTCCCACTTCTCTCCATTCCTCCTGTCACACCCACACTGGGAGGACTTTATCAGAAACTGGTATCAGTAGGGAGCCTTAGGACAAGGGTCACTTAGATGGGGGGATGGAGGAGAGAAGTCAAGCACCAAAGTTCCAGAATGTGCTTGTTGGAGGGTTGTCCCTGAGAGAATTGTGCACAGAACACACAACTCAATCACCATGATCTCTTGCCCTCCACAGGATTCTAGACAGATAAGCTTTGATTGGGCGGAGAAGGAAAGAAAGAGTACCCTGGACATAACCTTGGCCTGTGTAATCTTGAATCAGTTTCTTAACCTCTTGGAGCCCTTTTCTGTCAAATACATAAACTATTCCTTGCCCACTCACATGTCATGGGTCTTCAACAAGCTAGAAAATATCACAACCCAGTAAACCCAGCCGTGCTTTCCACGTGCCAATGTGAGATGCGTATTTGTTAGGATATATTGAGAGGCTGCTTACCTACCCAACACAATTTCTTCCTGACTCTTTCAATCGAGTCTCATATTTGTTCTGGAAGAAATTCACATTCTTAGTCCAGGGTGCCAAATTAGGCTACAAGGCAGGATTTACATTTCATATTTTGGGAAGAGGTCTCCTGTACTCCTCCCCCGCCTCACAAGGAAGCAGATATGCACCATTTTCCCTGGTAGCCATCTTGGGTTTCTGAAGAAAAGCATTGATTAGACTTATTTCACTGAGCATAATTATTTCTAGTTCCATCCACATTGCTGCGAATGGCATGAGTTTATCTTTTTTTGATTGTTGAGTAACATTCCATTGTGTATATGTACCACATCTTCTTGAACCAGTCATCTATTTTAGGGCGTTTGGGTTGTTTCCAGGTTTTACCTATTGTCAATAGTGCTGCAATAAACGTAGGTGTACAGGTGTTCTTTTGACTCAATGTTTTTGTGTCCTTTGGGTAGATCCCCAGGTGTGGAATTGCCAGGTCACATGGTAGCTCCATTTTTAGTAGACTGAGGAAACTCCAGACAGCCTTCCAGTGGTAGGACCAGTTTGTACTCCCACCAACAATGTAGGAGAGTTCCTTCTTCACCACAACCTCACCAGCATTTGTTGTTGTTTGTTTTTTGATATGTGCCCTCCTTACTGGTGTAAGGTGGTATCTTAGTGTGGTTTTGATTTGCATTTCCCTGATTATAAGGGATATTGAACATTTTTTCATATGCCTGTTGGCCATTTGCATTTCCTTTTTGGAGAATTGTCTTTTGAGTTCTTCTGCCCTTTTCTTGACAGGATTGTTTATTTTGTTTTTGTTGATTCATGATGTGAATTCTTTGTATATCTTTGTGATCAGTCTCTTATCAGTTGAATGGAGCACAAGGATTTTTTCCCAATCAGTGGGGTGTCTCTCTGTTTTGGTTAATGTCTCTTTTGCTGTGCAGAAGATTTTCAGTTTGATGTAATCCCAGGTGTTTATCTTTTCCTTGACTTTCTTTGCTTTGGGTGATATCTTTAAAGATGTTATTGCGATGCATGTCATGTAGTGTTTTCCCTATATTTTCTTCTATATATTTTATGGTTTCAGGTCTTATCTTTTATCCATTTTGAGTTGATTTTTGTGCATGGTGAAAGGTAGTGGTCTAGTTTCATTCTTTTGCATGTGGTGGTCCAGTTTCCCCAGCACCATTTATTGAACAAACTGACCATATTCCAATGCATATTCCTTGCTCCTTTGTCAAAGATCAGTTGTCCATGTAAGTGTGGTTTTATTTCTGGGTTCTCTATTTGGTTCCATTGGTCTATGTGTCTATTTTTGTTCCAGTACCAAACTGTTTTAATTATTATGGCTTTGTATTATAGCTTGAAGTTTGGAAGTGTAATACCTCCTTTCTCCATTGTTTTTATCAGTAGGGCTTTGGCTATTCGTGTTTTTTTTGGTTCCATATGAATTTCATCAGTATTTGTTCTATTTCTTTGAAGAATGTCATTGATATTTTTATTGGAATAGCATTAAATCTGCATATTGCTTTTGGTAGGATGGTCATTTTAATAATGTTAATTCTTCCAATCCATGAGCAATTATGCTCAGTTAAATAAGCCAGAAAGAAAAAAAAATCGGATGGTTTCACTTATAGCAGGAACATAGGGGAACCAAACATGACATCAGTGTAAAAAAAATAGTAACAGTACAAAACACAACAAAGCAAAAACGGATAATTATAAATCAGAGATATCCTGCAGGGGAGGAGAAGGAAGAGAGGTCAGAGGGAGGGAGGGAGGAGCACAAGGAGACTGAGGTGATGGTGCACGGGTGCATCTGTGAAGGAAACTCTATGGGGACTACACCTCAAGGGGTGGAGGGAAGCAAATATTTTTTAAAAATAAACAATGATGTAAAAAAATTAATATAATAAAAAAACATAAAATTTAAAAAAAGAAAAGCATTGATTAGAAATATGAAACACAGGGCCTCCCCAGTGGTGCAGCGGTTGAGCGCTGGGTTGCGAAGCTGCCCGCAGCCTCTGCAGTGCTGGTTCGATCCCCGGCTGCTCCCCGGCCACCAGAGGAGGGTCCCACTTGGCGCGCAGACCTCTCCTGCCGCCCGCTGCTCCTCTCAGCAGTGTACTTCGGTCCTTCTGCCTGCTCTGCTCCCCGCTCTGGCTCTGGTGAATTCTCTCACCCTCCTGCACTTCTGACTGTGCCCAGTGCTTGTATAAATAAATAAATAAATCTTAAAAAAAAAAACCTAATTCTTTAAAAAAAAATATATGAAACACAGGAATGTAAAACAACAGTACTTCATTTTAAAAAAGAAAGAAAGAAAGGAAGGAAGGAGGAAGGAAGGAAGGAGGAAGGAAGGAAGGAGGAAGGAAGGAAGGAAGGAAGGAAGGAAGGAAGGAAGGAAGGAAGGAAGGAAGGAAGGAAGGAAGGAAGGGAAGGAAGGAAGGAAGGAAGGAAGGAAGGAAGAAATAGGAAACAGTTGGGAATCTTCTGAGTCTGGTAACTGAAACCATGTTGGGAGCCTTTGGAGGATTGGCCCCAGGCCCCAGAGGGCATATCCAGGCCTGCTCAGGCACATCCACCTCCAGGATGGAGTGGAAACCAAGACAACCACAGACCACCAGGGTTGAAGCGCCACTAATCACAGCCTCATTGACTGGCCACCAATCAAAACCGCACTCACTGAAAGCCTGACTTGCAGGAAGCAGACTTGAGAGTCAACTAGCTGCCTTTTACGTAGATGAAGGCTCCTTACCCCTGGCGATTTGGGCACACAACTCAAGAGTTTCTTGGGTCTGTGTTTCCCTAGCTCCCGTAATAATAATACTTCCAAATAACTGCTTAAATTTTGCTTCGACCAAGCCCCATCCATTCTATGACAATAGATCTCGGGTGGATTGTCCTTGGCCAGGATGGCAGAGATGAAACACAGGAGAGCCTGTGTCCTCGATGACAGCATTGAGCCACTTATAGTCCTTCTCCTGCCTTTCTAGAAGCCTTCACTAGACATCTGGAATTGTGAGAAGACCATTATTCCTATTTTTATGTTCGTTTGAGTTGAAGTTACTATTATTTTCAATCCAAAGCGTGTTAACAGCCCAGGGTGGGGACCTCTTTTTCACACCAGACAGTAAAGCTATAGAACCTGCCACATTTCTCACATACTAGGCAGTAAGGCAGCATCAGTTTTGGGACACAGAGAGGGACACTTCTTCCCACTCCTTCAGGAGGCCCTCCTTTCTTCCCAGCCTGCCATGGGTCCTGAAATGCTTGCCCCAAATCTGTTTCCATTCTGTTCCTGAGTTTTCCCTAGGCCTGGATTCAATTCCAGACTCTGACCCATTAGGCCCTCAGGCCCTTTCCTGATGGATAGAGCTGTCCTCCATTGGATTTACCCACTTTGCCCCTGCACAGCCTAGATAGCTCAGAGGAACCTGCTGTTGTAAAAATAAGTCCTACCTACAGCCTGTGGCCAGGGGCAGCCACTGAAGGATTTCAAGTAATATGAGAGCTATGCTTTAGAGCTCCAGTCTTAAGAAACTCTTACTGGAGGCCATGTCAAGGGTGGATCATAAAATGGCCCCAAGCAACTGTGTCTCCACCTCTAGGGCTCCGGGTCTGCAGAAGGTTTAAGAGTTAACAGATCTTCCCTGGAGTCTCAAATGTGATGTTAAGTCATCCTTTCAAAAGAAAAAAAAAATATGTAATAATAAAGGCCACCACAGCACCAGGTGCAGTGCTAGACCCCTATATCATTTGCTTATTTAGTCCTCACTGTAACTCAATAACCATTTGTTAGCCTCATTTTTCAGACAACACCCAACTCAGAATACTTAAATAATCTGTCCAATTTCCCAAATACAAAAGCTCCCTTTGTTCTTAAGCAAGTGCTGGGTCCTGTCCTGTGATAGGACCACATGAGTACCACCCTTCATAGTGCAAGAAAGCAAAAGTGCTGGCCAGTGGGGCTTTCTTAGAACACTTGATCAGATAAGTGTGCATTTGTTAAATGTTCACTGGGTGCGGAGTCCTCCCAGAACTTGGAGCTGAGCTGCCCCTGAAGGCAGAAGAAGCCTGTTCAGGAGGAGGTCCCAGGGTTCTTCCTTCAAAATCTTGATTCTCCTTAGCCCCTTCTTTCTTTTATTGATACATGTGGGAACTACGGGCTTGTGCTCTCTTTATGGGTGGACTCGGGGAGGATGTTATTCCAGAAGGATGCCTAAGAAAAGGCAGGTTAATGTTTGTCTTAAACATAGGCCTTGGTTGGGCAAGCTGGTCAGTCCATGAGAACAGATACTTGGAAACAAAGAGGAAGAAGAGGGTTTGGGTTCTGCCCACTTCTTGAACTTCTGGATGCCAGCAGAAAATGTTGGTGAGGATCCAGTCAACCCCCATCAATGTTGTTGTATCTTAGAATCTGCCATTTTGCTCGTATTCTCTTGTGTTTCATTTTTGTCCAACACTACTCTGCTTAGAAAAAAGACGTATCAAATTGCACAGCAATATCCCTGATCAGCCAATCTTCCTGGCCCTGTCCTGCAATATTTCAGATGCAAAAGCCTGACAGACCACCCTCAAGCCTGAGAAATCACTGAAAAGGGAATCTAACTGAACCCCCCGCTCCCAACCACAGCCCTTTCCCTCCCCAGTTTCTACCTTGGTAATTAAGAAAACAGACTCCAGCTTGGTATGAGAGAGACTATTGTTCCTGCCTCTCAAAAGCAGTGGCACCACTGTAGAAGCAGTTGTTATGACGACTAAGCCAGGAGGACGCTTTCAAAATGGGCAATTTAATTTAAAACAATCATTACATTTTAAACTGAATGTCACATTCCCATAATTGCAAGGACAGCTAATTGGGCAATTAATTGTTTGGAATCTTTCTGTTCTCTTATTTCACTTAATGTGTGGGCACAGACATGCTCACGTGCACACACACTTGCACACACACACAGAGTTACTCAGAATCAAAGCAAACACTAATCCTATGGCTACAGATGATGATAATTATGAAGAGCTTTGTCTCAGTGCTTGAAGCTTTGGTGGTTGGTGCTGCATCATCATCATCAGTACCTATTCATGTTGGACCCAAAACGCAGCTCCTAAAAGCTCCCCCACTCCACTCCATCTCTGGCCCCACTGAAGATGTTTGTGAGGGTGAAGATATTGTCAAGGCCCTTGCACACTCATACCCACATGAAAGAGGTGAAATTTCCCTAGTAATGAAAATCTGTGTTAGTAAAGCTATGGCATGGTCTTTTAAATTTTAAAATTCAGAGGTTCTTCGGTCTACTAAAAATGGAGCTACATAAGATCCAGCAATTCCACTACTAAGGATCTACCCAACAGACACAAAAACAATGATTCAAAAGACTACTTGTACCCCTATGTTTATTGCTGCACTACTTACAATAGATAAAACCTGGAAACATCCCAAATGCCTAGAAATAGATGACTGGTTCAAGAAGATGTGGTATATATACACAATGGAATATTATTCAGCAATCAAAAAAGATACTCATGTCATGCACAGTAACATGGTTGGAGCTAGAAGGAATTATGCTCAGTGAAATAAGCCCAAAGAAAAAGAAAAATATTGGGTGGTTTCACTTATAACAGGAATATAGGGGAACCAAATAAGACATCAGTGCAAAAAATGATAATACCAGTAGAAAACACAACAAAGCAAAAACAGACAATTATGAATCAGAGACATACTGCAGGGGAGGAGATGGGAGAGGGATTAGAAGGGGTGAGGAACACAGAGGACTGAGGTGATGGTGCATGGGTATATAGGTGAAGGAAAATCTATGGGGACCACACCTGAAGGGGTGGGGGGAAGCAAATATTGTTTAAAAATCAACATTGATATAAAAAAATAAAAAATAATAAAATAAATTTAAATTAAAAATAAAAATAAATAAAGTATTATAAAATTCACTTTACAATTCTTTTCCTTTATTATGTTCTTATTATATTCTTTATTAAGTTAAAGAACACTTTATTTTGGTGACACTTCTATTTGAATATAGTTCTCAAAAGGTCCAAAATTTCAAAACTCTTTAAGACAGCATACTATGCATTCATTGCTATCTTCATATGAATAAATATTTTAAATATTTCTCAGTTTTGATTTTTAATAAACATAAATAGTGATAGCCACTAAACAAAGACTGTTTGGTTGCTCAGTACATATGAAGTGACCTGAAAAACAAAAATCCCAAGAACCACTGATTATAGAAAACCAGCAGCACATTCTCTGTTGTATTTTACTGTCGTCGCTCCTGGTACAGTTACAACACTTCTTATTAGTTACAACATTTAACTGAAGTAATTAACTTATACTTCACTTCATAAAGAAAACTGGAAAGTAGATAACTGAGAACTTTCTGTCATACTGAAGCATTTCAGCAGATTAGCAAAGTTCACAATACCATTTTTTGTAGCCACATGTCTTCCTCTGTGACAAATTCATTAACAGACTCATTGCTATATCTTCTCTTATAGCATGTTTTAAAATTCAAAATTATACTTTGTAATCATGTGTCAGTGTTCTATCCTACATAGAAAATATTTAGATGGCCATTAATTACATAATAATTAATTTAATATCAGCTTAAGGTTTAAGTTACAGGGAGATCTTAGAAATTATCTTCAAGTTGACATACTACAAAACATAATTCCCTTTAAATTAAAAGTTTGTCAAATAATGACTCAATTTAGGAACACATAATTTTACATTCTTCATAATCTTAAACATAATGTAGGAGTAACATTATTCTATTTGATCACTAAACCTGTAAATATTTAAGAAAAACATACTCAATTAGATTAAACTGTTGCTCTCATTATACTTAACAGTGATAAATCAGAGAAGACAAAGCTATTTTTATTAAACCCACATTAGTAAACTGGTCTTTTTTGCCAAATATTTATTTTAATTATGTTAATTTGGGTTCTTGAAAGGTTTCTGAGTAAGCTTCAGGAAGAAAACTTGTAGAAATTTTTTTTAGCACATTTAAAGTATTAGAAGTTTATCTTGGGGGGGGTTTATAGAGGCACTTTATTTATTGTGTTAAGCAATCAGAATAAAGCTCCTTTTATTAAAAAGACTTTGTAATCTAATTTATTTATACCCTCCAGATACAGGAAAATAAACTCACACATTGAGAGGTAGCAGCTTTTCCAAATTGTAGACATTGGGAGAGCTTATGAATTCAATTCTACAGTTTGAGTCACAGGTCAAGTGACACAGACACAGAAATTTTAAAATCAGTTCACCATTTGTACATCAAAGAGAGCCATTCCCTTCCAGTAGACATGAATTTTCTAATTAATTTGCATTCAAAGTAGATAAACACCTAAGCAAACAAAAATAAATGGAAAAGACTAGTAAACCAGATTCTCTGTCATCTATCACCCACAGAAAATAGATAAGTCGCATTCACCTGCACAGATCACTAAATGGGTAGACCATTAAGCCAAGTATCTTGTCACTTCTGTCACCAATGAGGTATAACTTATAGGGTATAAGTGATAACAAACCAAAACACAAAATTAACGAAGGGGAAAAAGAAAAACAGAGAATGTAGGATTGAAAGTTAAATTCTACTGAGACTTGGATTCATCTCTAGGAATGAAAAAAAAAAAAGTATGACTTCACTTAAGTTACTCATGAATAATGTCTCTGGATGCACAATTTTACCCGGCTATGTCAGTTACTACTCATGCATGTAGTAGTAGTCAGTTATGCATGTAGTAGTAGTCAGTAGTCAGTCATGCATGTAGTGGTAGTCAGTTACTACCAATGCATCTCCTGTCAGCAGGAACTCAAAAATTGTTAAAAATAATTTTTAAGATGAAATCATAACTCTCGTATAGATATAAAATGAACACTCAGTAAAGATTTTAAATTTACTCATTAATTAGTGAGGAAACCAGTAAAATGTTGCAGTTGATTCAAATGAAGATCTGATTCATAGATTTATATTTTCTACCAGTTCTCTTTTAAAATTGTCATGATCAGGAATCAATTGCATGTGTATAGACTAGAAACATCTACATTACCATCAGTTTTACCGTTAATTCCTAACTACAAAGTTTGAATGTAGCCTAGTCAAGGACAACCAAAGGCAAAGATAAACAAAATGGTTAAACTGGACAGACCACCCAAAATATTTTTTGCCCATTTCAAAAATTCTCACAATTTTTCACAAGAGAATAAAATGACATAAATCCACAAAAGTGAAGAAAGTTAAACAGCAGTTGAGTAAAGGAAAACGTTGGGAAAGTGGTAAGATGAGTTGTTACTGGACATGGCAGAGTTAAAAAAAAGAAAAAGAAGAAATCCAAAAGCCACAAAGGAGTAGGCCAGTGAGAAGCAATCCAATTTATCCACAGAACCCTTGAACACTAAATGTCTCTGGAGACAAGGGTGAAGAATGAAAGTAAAAGGATCAATTATACATCAATAAACTGAACCACTAGAATCCCAAATTTTCATCTCTAGCTCACCCAGAAAGTTGACTACGCCCACCTAAACCCATCAAAAACTAGATATTTACTACTGTCCCAGTGGACTTGTAGTTTCAAGGACACTAAGTCTAGCACAGACAACTCCTTTGGGTGCAACCTAAGCGGGAGGACTACAATAAAAGGATGAAGGGTCTCAGGACTATATCTTCATGAAAAAAAATTCTGACTGTACTTGATTCTCCTGGAAGTGATTTTATACCATATTAGAGAATAGGGAGAATTAGTGAAAAATCAGTGTTTTGAGCTCATAAAAACTAACAATTTCAAAAAACTAACAAAAAACTGAGGAAAATGTTAACTCAAGGAAAAACAGAGGAATGGAAATCTAATCACAGTAAAGGATTCAGCTCAAATATAGAGAATATTTAAATAGTCAAATAACATAAACACTGAGTATTGACCTGACCAAACAAAAAATTGGATAATATATAGTCATGTCACTGAATGACAGATGTTTTGAGAAATGCATCATTAGTCAATTTCCTCATTGTATGAATGCACATTCGCAGTGGATTTTGTACACTTTGGGGCCTGATGAAAACAACAACATGAGATTAAACCAAGCACAAGGGAAAATGAAGCTATGAAGAGATGCAGTAAACATAAGATGTATAAGGCTGCTGCCTACAAAATGCTAAGACATTAAGACAGCTATGATGTCTTAATTGATTTTGGGAACCACTATCACTTATGTGATCTTTCGTTGGCCAGAAATATCATTACAAGGAGCCTGACTATAGAGAAAGCAAATCGTGACATAACAGCATATATGCAAAGGGACGGAACTGCTATAAAAGTGCTAAATTTACTTCAACATTTGTTGATGGAAGCCAAAAGAAAATATCCAAAATTCATAAAATGAAGAAATGTGATCTATCTATTTAGAAATGTGGAGGCAAGTGTCAGAGGAATAGTTAAAAGGTGAAGTTCACAGTTGTTTCTGTGAACTTGGTGTATAGAGAGGGGACAAAAGACTTCTACTTTAAGTATAAGCCTTGTAGTATTTTGTCATTTATGACATCTGCAGGCACTGTTTTGAAAAAAAAATGTATAAAAATATGAAACAATATAATAAAGGCAAAAGGCAAACAAGGACTGAGGGAAATATTTTTAACACCTATTTAAGATTAGTTTCCTTAATATATAAAAAACTCTTTAAGTCCACAAAAGACCAACAATCCAATTTAAAATGAACACAGGACATGAAAAAATAACTCACAGAAAAGAAAAAGGCTCACCAAAATGTGAAAATGTGCTTAATTGTACTAATTATAAGGAATATTTAAATAATCCAATAATATAAACACTGAATATTATAATTTTAAAATTCCACATTGAAACAACCAAACATATTTTTACAAACATATCTGATTGACAAAGATGTTTTTTAATTATTTCTAATATGCAGGGTTGCCAAGAATGTGATAAAATAAGAATTGTCATATGCTGGGACTATCTACTTGGAAACCACTTTGACATTTTTCTGTAAAGTGCATAAAAACATATGTATAAGATAGATCGGGTAGCTTGGTTTGCAATTACAAGTAATAGTAAACAATTTGACTGGATCATCTAAATTAATGGCAGCGATTGTATAATAATCAGTGGGCTACTACGCAGCAGTCAAAAAGAATGAGAAAGTTCTCTCTATTGCTATAGAAAACTTTGTCAAAGTAAGTTCAAAGTAAAAAATGTGGACCCAAGTTTGTTGTATTTGACTTGTTGGATAAAAAAGGCAAGAGAGAAAAATGTCTTTATATTTGATTTTAGGTATATAAAGAAGCTCTGGAGACACATGAGAAATTAATACAAAATTTTTCTTGTTTGACAGTAACCGCAGTGGGAACTGAATATAGGTGAGACAGACTTTTCATTGTATATTTTTTCATATGACTTGAATTTCAAACATTGTGAGTGCTATCTATTCAAAAATGCAATAAAATGTGAATAAATAAGAATGAAGTAGATCATACAAGTTGATTTCCAGGATATATTAGATGGAAATGTCAGCCATTCTTTAGGTCTAATGTAAAGAAAGGTCAATGGGAAGCAGTTTCCTTTGGGTGGGATTGCCAAGGGCAGTTCAGGGATTGTGGGCAGAGAGGCAAGGACAGCCCCTTGGGAAGAAGTGGTTTGAAATGACCCCAGCCAGCTCTGAACCTTGTTCCAGCTCTTAGTTAAGGGGGTTAGGGGGATAGGGGCCAAGAGGCTTAGAGGTTTCCCCTTCCTGGGCCTCAGCACTTTGATCCCTCTAGCGCTGGAAGAGTGAGGGTTTGTCACCTGCTCTACTGTTCTGCTTTCTAGGAGCAGAAGTGCACAAGGGCACATTTTACATAAAAACTAAAGCACCACCTAGCACAACCTAGTAGGTGAAGGAACTCCCAGGCCTTCTTCCTCCTGCGGACTCCAGGTAAAGATTAACCCAATGACTCAGGGTCTGAGAGGGTCTGGGAGGGCGGGTGTGGGGGGTGTCTACCTCTGTCAACAGGTGGAACAGATTTACCTGGCCCCTATAGCCTCACAGCTGGGAAATATTTCATCTGGTTCACATCCATTGTTGTGATGGGCAACCTGCAAGGTCAAGGTCAGTACTACCTGTGCTCCTGGCCTGCATTCCAGTAGTAGTCCAAACACAGCAACATGCTCCTAGGGGCTGCCTTAAGACTAGTGTGGACTCAAGGGCGGTTGTGGTCAAAGCTGTAACTACTACCTGTTCCTCAGGCCTAGCTTTCCCCAGTCCTAGGGGCCAGCATTCTCACAATGCTGAGTCATTGTTAGGACCACAAAACTTTCTCTGGCCCAGCACATTTAGTCACCCTCTACTGTCTCTTTACACCTGGCCCTCATGGGAATTTGGTATTTGTTAGTTTTCTAACTCCCCCACAATTTTGTGTACATAATGTCCTATATCAAGGATTCTCACTTCTTGATGGGTATCAGAATCACCTGGGGAGTTGATAAGGAACAGAGATACCCACCATCCTTAAATATGAAGAGCCCAGCCTCTGTGTTTTTACCAAGTTCATCAGCTGACTGTACTAGGACCAACATCAGATAACCATTGCACTAAACTCTTCAAACACTATACAATTTAATCCTCAATTTAGTCCTTCAATTAGAAAACAAGATGTCTTAGGTCAGCAAGAAGAACGTTTGAGTTTATGTTTGCAATCTTTATACTAGCTGTATGGGATATGGGAGTATGACCTGCTCTCCTGGCCAGACTCCTGGGAGCAGAACAGAAGGAGCACAAATTACATAAAAGCTGAAGCAAGGCCAGGCTGCCCTGGTAGCTGAAGGAACTCCCTTCTTCCAGGATCTCCAGGTGAAGCCAAATCTATTGGAGCATTTTGTTTCTTTAACAAGCACATCCAGTTGTGCCACACATGATAGGCAGCCACAGTGGGCAGGGGCATTGCCCAATAGGAAGGAAAGGAGTGAGCCCTGCAAAGAAGCTGAGTGAGCATCCAGCAGATGGCATTTGCCTGCTGAGGAAACACCTTCTCGCATCACGAGGAAGGAGAGAGCAAGGTGAAGTTGGGCAGGCCTGGGCCAGAAAGCTGCCTGACCTCAGGCACCCGCCAACAAGCCAGTTGAGAGTCAGCTGAGGAGTCACCCAGGGGACACAGATGCCAACAGTCAGACCCTACTGAGGACTTCAGGAAAATATGGGGGAACTTTGCTGTGCTTGTTCTTACCTGATAGGTTACTCTCAGACCCAGGCTTCTTGTACCGCCCCATCTACACTCTTAGGGGGGTGTCCAGAAGGAAAGATTCTTGCAACCTAGAAAGATCACTGATGAGCTTTCCCAATCATAAGAGGCACCCAAGGGACTCCACAAAGAATTACATAGAGAAATTCACATTTACCCAGGCAACTGAGAAGTAACTTGTCAGCATGAGTAGACAGAGTGAAGGGGTCTTAGGATGGAACTTTTGAAATTGGGGTCTTGCTGCCTCTTCACCTTCAATGAAGGTGAAGGGGACAAATACCCCTGAGCTGTTGAGTGGCAACTACTTTTGCTTTCCACTGGCGCTCACTTTTCCTCCCCAATTACCACTGCCCCCATCTTCTACATCTGCAGGTCTGAGACTGATGCGCATGCTGAGGCTGTGCTTTGTTGAGGACCCATGCCTAACAACTGAACACTTGCCAGGAGCTTGATCCATGATTCTGTGCCACAGCCACTCCCGTAGAATAAACACATGCAATGTGCCAGGGACTCTGGTAAGAGTTTTGTGTTTTTTTTCTCCTTTAACTCTTACAACAAGCCTGAGATTTAAAGCATGAATTTGATTCTGAAAAAAGGTGAGTGTCCAGGGTAGCAAAACCTAGATTTAAAAGTTGGTGTGACCAATGCTTGCTTCGACAGCACATATACCATAACTGGAACAATACAGAGAAGATTAGCATGGCCCCTGAGAAAGGATGACACGCAAATTCGTGAAGTGTTCCATATTTTTACAACAAATGCCAACCAAGAATGCTCTATCCCACAAAGCTTTCCTTCCTCTGTGAAGAAAGATAAGGACCTTCCCAAACAAACAAACTCCAGAATTTCATTATGACTAAACCCCCACTCCAAAAAGTACAAGGAGTCCTAGTGCCAGAACTAACAGAGGGATGAATAAGAACGAAACAAAACCAAACAAAAAAAAATTACTAAAAAAATAAATAAAACCAGAGAAAAGTCAAACAAAATGGCAAATACAGATGCTAACATATCAATATTAATTCTAAATGTAAACCGACTAAACTCTTCAATAAAAAGACACAGAGTCGCAGGCTGGATTAAGAAACAAAACCCCAATTTGAGGTTAAGAGAGAACAACATGGTGGCAGGGAAACGCTGTGAGTAAGTCCTCCCATTAAAAAAAAGTCAATAGGGAGGAAAAGTGTCAGGTCCCTGCAAGAACTGGGACACAGAAGTTAAATGGGTGACTCTGGCAAACTGCCTGAAGAAGAAAGTTGGCATAAAAGAGGACGAGAAGGGAGGAAAGCTCAGAACACTTCTACCCTCCCCACCCACAAAGTTGGCACTCTCCACTCAACAGAGAGAAGAAAAAAAAAACAACAACAACCAACAAGAACAAACTACACATCAAGCAGGACTTTAAGTGGAAAGGAACTATTTCAGGTACCAATGAACTGGAACTGTGGAGTACCGTGCAGCAATCCCCACAGAGGTGAGTGAATGGTTCCGGGCACCATTAGAGGAAAAGAAGGACTCTGTGGAGACCTACAAATACCCAAGGCCAGCAGGTAAGCTTGTGTGGAAAAGCGGCTTGCTTGAAAAGCATGAAAAGCATACGGGGATCACGGATGGCAGCTGCCCAGGTCCCTAGGCTTGTGGGGAAAGGCACAGGAGCCCTCATTGAGGTGAATGTCTCTCACTGAGTAATCGGAAACCAGGGGCCAGGACATTGGAGCGGGGTGCAAAAGGCGCCATTTCTGTGGAATCTGAACTGGGCTACAGCCCATGTCCTGGATCTGAGGGCTTCAGAACTGAGAACTGGGGAACAAAATTCTGGGCATGGGATCCCCACGACAGTGGGGCACAGGGCCAACACGGTACCCCCATGCCATTGAGGCACTCCACGCCACTCCCACTCTGTTCCCCTGGACCCACGGGGGAAAAAAAACAGTTCTGGAAGAACACATGGAAAGATTCCGGCACCACCTAGCAACCAGAAAAAAATCACCAACATCATGATAGTTGTAAACCAGGATCCCAAAAACACCCTCAGACCCTGAGAGAGGGTGGGCCACACAAACAGGGGTAAGGAAGGAAAGACACATGGAGCAAGACCCCATCCTGGAACTGAGAGCCAGGCGCAGGATCCAGGGTGTGGGATGTGCCATAGTAGTGGGCACTGCACAGGGTGACAGCCAGTGTTTTTGATCTGAGAGCCATGGAACTGAGACCTAGAGTGCAGAATTCAGGGCGCAGGATCCATACAGTTTTGGGCACAGCACCAGGTGAACACGGGCAATCATAGCTCCCAGCTCGAATAAGAGCCCTTGTGTTGAGGTGCTCCCCTCTGCACCCCTCCATTTCTCAGAGAATCACTGGGAAAAAACAGGTCAGCAAATACGTGTCTCTGGCGCCACTTTGACACCAGAAAAAAATCACTAACTAGCTGATTTCCTGTTGGAACTGAGTAAATACAGATGGACAAGGCCAGCAACACAGAATCAACATTCTGGTGAAGTTTTGGCCTACCAGTGCTGGGCTCAGACTGGTAAACAGTTTCTGACACCCCTAAAGGAGCACTCCAAAGAGATGCCCGCCAACACCAGTGGCACAAAGTCCCAACACACAGAACTAATTAGAAAGTAAACAACACGGAGAAGAAAATATATAAATAACCAAGCAAGCCCACAGGAGGACACACCGCAAAAAGAAATAGTCACCAGAGCTCAACGATGACATGGAAGAACTTCTCGGCCTATCAGATAGAGAATTAATGATCATCATGATTAAAAAGCAGAAAGAAATCGAAAAGGAAAGAAATGATTTGAGACAAATAATCACTGAACTGAAGAATGAAATTGAGACTTTAAGAAAGGACAGAAAAGAAATGCAGGCGATTAAAAGACTGCTAGAGGAGATAAAGAACTCTGGGAAAAGCAGTGAAAACAGAATTGATGAAATGGAAGAACTGATTGCTACTGTGGAAGATACAGAAATAAAAAGAGCCAAAAGAGAAAAGGAGAGAGAAGTGCAAATGAAGCAGTATGAGGAGACTCTTAGACAATTATCAGACTCCATGAAGAGAGGAAATAAGAGTTATAGGCATTCCAGAAGGTGAGGAGAGAGACAAAGGAACTGAGAAATTATTCAAAGAGATAATTGAAAAAAACTTCCCAAGCATGAAAAAGAAGACGAATATAGACATACAAGAAGCAAGAAGAATTCCCAGTTACCACAATGAAAACTACAGCAAGACACCTAATAGTAAAGCTGCAAGAGTCCAAGACAAGGAAAAAATAATCAAAGTGGCAAGGGGGGAAGAAACAGATAACTTATAAGGGAAAACCAATCAGGTTAACTTCAGACTTCTCAGAAGAAACATAACAGGCAAGAAGAGAATGGAGTAACATATTCAGCAAACTTCAACAGCAAATGCCAACCAAGAATACTTTACCCTGCAAAGCTCTCTTTACAAAGAAAAAATATGGACCTTCTCAGACAAACAGAAACTCCAGAAATTCATTTCAAATAAACCCTTACTCCAAAAAATTCTACAAGAAGTCCTACAACCAAAACCAACAGAGGAATGAACAAGGACAGACTAAAGCAAGGAATAAAATCACAAAAAAGACAAACAAAATGGCAAACACAGATGCCAACATATAATATTAACTCTAAATGTCAATGGATTAACTCACCCATAAAAAGACACAGAGTAGCAGGCTGGATTAAAAAACAAACAACTTTCTACTGTCTCCGAGAAACACATTTAACCACAAAAGATAAACATAGCCTTAAAGTAAAAGGTTGGAAAACAATCCTACAAGCAAACGGATCAAAAAAGAAGGCAGGAACAGTCACACTTATATCAGATGAAATAGACTTCAAATTAAAAAAGATAAAAAGAGTAATAGACGGACACTACATTATTATCCAGGGGACAATATATCCGGAAGATATAACACTCATCAACATATAGTCACCAAATGAAGGGGCACCAAAATATATTAGATAATAATTATCAGCTCTGAAAACAGATATTAAAGAAAAAACATATATAGTGGGAGACTTCAACACCCAACTCTCACCAATAGACAGATCAATGAGACAAAAAAATAAAAATAAACAAAGACACTAGAGCCCAAAATAAAGACAAAGAACTCATGGACTTAACAGACATCTATAGGACACTACACCCAAAAAAATCCGAGTACACATTTTTCTCAAGCACAGATGGATCATTCTCCAGAATTGATCACATACTGGGCTACAAGACAAACATCAACAGATACATGAAGATCAAAATCATTCCAACTGTCTTCTCCAATCATAAAGGTATCAAGTTAGAAATAAATCATGAAAACAAGGAACCCTCCCATTCATGGAGATTGAAATCCACACTACTGGAAGACCACTGGACTAATGAGGAGATCAAGGAAGAAATTAAAAATTACGTTGAGTTGGACAACAAGGAGGATACCACTTTCCAAAATGTATGGGATGCAGCAAAAGCAGTAATAAGAGGAAAATATATAGCAATACAGGCTCACATCAACAAACAAGCAAGAACTCAAAGGAACAACCTAATCTCACATCTCAAAGACTAGAAAAAGAACAACAAAGAAAACCTAAAGCCAGTAGAAGAATGGAAATAATAAAAATCAAAGCAGAAATAAAAAACTTGGAAATTTAAAAAGATCAATGAAACCAAACGTTGGTTCTTTGAAAAAATAAACAAAATAGACAAACCTCTAGCCAGGCTCACAAAGAAAAAACAGGAGAAAACACATATAAATAGGATCACAAATGAAAGAGGAGAAACCACAACAGACTCCGTAGAAATCAAAAGAATAATCAGAGATACTGTGAACACTTATATGCAAACAAATTCAACAACCTAGAAGAGATGGACAAATTCCTAGAACGATATAATCATCCAAAGCTGGACAAAGAAGAAACAGAACACCTAAACAGATCAATTACAAGCAGCAAAATTGAGGCAGTAATCACAACACTTCCCAAAAACAAAAGTCCAGGCCGAAACGGAATGAATTCTAAATTGTTCACAAATGAATTCTAAAATGTTCAGCAGTGAATTAGTGCCTAACAACTCTTTCAAAAAATTGAAAAAGAAGGAATACTACCAAATAGGTTCTACAAAGCCAACATTACACTAATACCAAAACCAAACAAAGACAGAACTTAAAAACAAAATTACAAGCCAATCGCCCTAGTGAACACTGATGCAAAAATCCTCAACAAAATCCTTGCCAACAGAATCCAACAATGCATCAAAGGGGTAGTACACCACGATCAAGTGGGATTCATCCCAGGGGCACCAGGATCACTCAACATATCAAAATCGTTAAGTGTAATTCCAACACATCAATAAAAAGAAAAATAAAAACCATATGATCATATCAATAGATGCTGAGAAAGGATTCGACAAAGTCCAACATCCATTTATGATGGAGGTCCTTGAAATTCTTGGGATACAAGGACATGCCTTAACATGATAAAAGCCATATACGACAAACCCACTGCCAACATTATTCTCCATGGCAAAAAGCTGAAGGCCTTTCCTTTAAGATCAGGAACAAGACAAGGTTGTCCTCTCTCACCACTGCTCTTCAATATAATACTGGAGGTCCTAGCCAGGGAAATAAGACAAGAGAAAGACATACAAGGAATCCAAATAGGGAAACAAGAAATAAAACTATCACTATTTGCAGACAATATGATAACATACATAGAGAAACCCTAAAAACTCCACACAAAAACTACTCAAAATAATCAACCAGTTCAGTAAAGCAGCAGGATACAAAATCAACACTCAAAAATCAGTAGTCTTCTTATACACAAACAATCAATCAGAAGAAGAAGAAATCAAGAAAACCATTCCTTTTATAATTGAAAGCAAAAAAGTCACATACTTGGAATTAAACCTAACAAAAGAGGTGAAAGATTTATACAAAGAAAATTACAAAACACTGTTAAAAAAAAATTGAAGAAGACTCAAAGAATTGGAAAGACATCCCCTGCTCATGGATTGGAAGAATCAACATTATTAAAATGGCCATCCTACCAAAAGCAATATACAGATTCAGTGCTATTCCAATAAAAATCCCAATGACATTCTTCAAAGAAATAGAACAAATACTGATGAAATTCACAAGGAATCACAAAAAACCATGAATAGCCAAAACCCTACTGATGAAAACAAAGGAGAAAGGAGGTATCACACTTCCAAACTTCAAGCTATACTACAAAGGCACAATAATTAAAACAGTTTGGTATTGTAACAAAAACAGATACACAGACCAATGGAACTGAATAGAGAGCCCAGAAATAAAGCCACACCTATATGAAAAACTAATCTTCGACAAAGGAACAAAGAATATGCATTGGAGGAAAGAAAGTTTGTTCAATAAGTTGTGCTGGGAAAACTGGGTTGCTACATGCAAAAGAATGAAGCTTGACTACTACCTCACACCATGCACAAAAACCAACTCAAAATGGATTAAAGATCTAGAAATAAGACCTGAAGCCATAAAATATATAGAAGGAAACACAGGCAAAACACTACATGACATGCACCTCAAAAACATCTTTACAGACACATCACCCAAAGCAGTGATAGTGAAGGCAAAGATAAAAGGCTGGGACTACATCAAAGAGTTTCTGCACAGCAAAAGAGACAATAACCAAAACAAAGAGAAACCCCACCAACTGGGAGAAAATTTTTGCACACAACGCTAAAGGACTGATCACAAAAATCTACAAAGAGCTGATGAGACTCAACAAAAACAAAGAAAAGAATCCAGTCAAAATATGGGCAGAAGAGCTAAAAGGAAACTTCTCCACAGAGGAAATGCAAATGGCCAGCAGGCATATGAAAAAATGTTCAACATCACTTGTAATCAGGGAAATGCAAATCAAAACTACAGTGAGATACTATCTTACACCAGTGAGAATGGCATATATTTAAAAAGCTAGCAATAACAAATGTTGGCGAGGATGTGGAGAAAAAGGAACTCTCCTGCACTGCTGGTGGGAGTGCAAACTGGTCCAACCACTATGGAGACCTGTGTGGAGTTCCTCAATCTATGAAAGATAGAGATTCCACATGATCCATCAATTCCACTCCTAGGTTTTTACCCAAAAGACACAGAAGCATTAATTCAAAAGGACACCTACACCCCTATGTTTATAGCAGCACTATTTACAATAGCTAAGCTATGGAAACAATCCAAATGCCCAAATATAGATGACTGGATCAAGAAGAAGTGGTACATATACACAATGGAATATTACTCAGCAATCAAAAAAGATAAACTCATGCAATTTGCAGCAATGTGGATGGAGCTAGAAGGGATCATGCTCAGCGCAATAAGCCGGAAAGAAAAAAAAATGCTGGATGGTCTCACTCATAGCAGATCAATATCAACAAGCAACTATAAACCAGAGACACATTATGGGGGGGAAGGGGCAGGAAGAGGAAGGATTAGGGTCACAATAAGGTGGGTGCAACTGTATGGGAAATATAACCAAATGAAAATGCATACAATGTGCAAAAATGAAAAATGATGTAAGAATTATATAAAATAAAATATTTTTTAAAAAGAATGACCAATAGGCACATAAAAAAAAAAAAAACAACTTGGTGTGACCAACTCCAAAATCTCTTTTCAGATTTTATTTTTTCTCTCCATTGGTTTTCTCTTCTATTCCTATTATTCTCAAGTTGTGGTGGAACCAGCAGAATCCACACCACCAACAATTTAGTAGAAATGTAGATTATTTGTTCCTACCCCTGACCCATTATCAGAATATCTCCCAACAATCTGTGTTGGGATCTCTCCAGATGAATCTAACACTTTCTAGAATTTGAGAACCACTGTTTAGTGGTTCCTCTTAAGGTTTTTTTTTTTTTCCTTTTACATAGAAGAATTGGCATATAGGCCAGAGGTGTGAGGCGGCTGAGAGGATTTGCCAGATACAGAGTTGGGAGAAGAGCAGGTGGATTTACTGAAATACGCTGCTGAGGGGAGCAGCAGGTAAGACAGGAGAGGTCTGCTGTGCCAACTGTGGGTTAGCTCTCTGGCTAGGGATTGAACGCAAGCCTTAGTGGTGATAGCACTGAGACTTAACCCCTAAGCCACTAGGGAGGCCCCCTCTTAAGTTTTTAAAATAATATTTACATTTCTATTTCTTGCAAACATCTCATCAATCTACAATTACAGACTCCTTAGCACATATTTACTGTACATCAGTCAGCTCACTTCTCATGAGGTTATAATATGGGATTTTAGATTGGGTTGATACTAAAGCTTTTTGTGTGAACAATCATAAATGAATACATGAATACAGAAACAATTTTATATATTTTTATTAATATATACCTTATATACAATAAAAAGGATCAGATATCAATTACAGAGTTGTCACAATTTTCATACAACCTCCACTCATCAAACTACAGAACATTTCCATCTTTCCTTCCCAATAAATTTCCTTTGTGTTGTTTCCTATCTCTACCTCCTCTCCCCATATCCACCAAAGCTCTGAATTATTTTATCCCACTGTAGATTAGATTTGTTTTTTCTAATTTCATGTCAATGGAGCCATATAGCATATGATCTTTTGTGTTAAGTTTCTTTCCTTTGGCATAATATTGTATCTACGAGACTTTTCAATGTTGTTGTGTGTATCAGGAGATGGTTCCATTTTACTGTTGAGTTGTAATCCACTGTGTGAATATAGTCATGCATCTCTTAACAATGGGGGTATGTTCTGAGTAATGTGTCCTTAGGCAATTTTGTCATTGTGCAAACGTCCCAGTGAGTGCTTACACAAGCCTCGGTGATATAGTGTCCCACACACTAAGCTATATATAACAGCCGCCATCACATCTGTAGTCCATCATCAGCTGAAACATTATCTGACATATGTGTTTATCCATTAACTTGTCAATGCGTTCATCCATTAACTTGTCAATGGATGTTTGGGTTGTTTCCAGTTTGGGGTATTATGTCTGAAATTATCTATTTTTAAAATCCTCATATCTTAATGAATGGTTTTGAGTTCTTATTCAAACCTGTTTCCCCAATTTCTGAAATATATTGTCCTATCGTTGTCTCCCATCAGAATTGTTGAGGAGTAATATCAATCTGATTATTGTGCTGTTTCTTCGTAGGTAATCTCTTTCTGTGAAAGGTTTTAAAATTTTATTTTCATTGTGATATTCCAAATTTCTAGCACTGGGCCTCCCTGGTGACCAAGGGGTTAAGTGTCAGGTCTATCACTGCTATGGCCTGATTTTCATCCACTGCCAGGGAGCTAACCCACATGGCACAGCAGACCTCTCCTGTCTTGCCTACTGCTCCCCTCAGCAGTGTATTTCAGTAAACCTGCCTGTTCTGTTCCCACTCTGCTTCTGCTGAATTTTCTCACCCACTGCATCTCTGCCCTACACCACAGATACTCCAAACAAAAATTAAAAAAATTAAAAATTAATAAAATAAATAGTTCTCGTACTGTATTCCTTGGATAATTTCCTTGCATTTATTTTGAAGGTTACTAATTCTATTTTTTAGCTGTGTTGAATCTACTCTTTAACTCATCTATTATTATATTTTTAATTGTAATGGCCATATTTTTATTTTTTTGAGATTTATTTTATTTATTTATGCATACAAGAGCTGAGGTGCAGGACAGAGGTACGAGAGGGGGTAAGAGAATTCACCAGACATAGAATGGGGAGCAGAACAGGCAGACTCACTGAAATACACTGCTGAGGGTAGCAGCAAGCAAGACAGGAGAGGTCTGCTGTGCCACGTGGGTTATCTCCCTGGCCAGGGATCAAACTCCTGCTTCAGTTGTTGCCGATAGTTTCATGGTACTCAGATTTAACTACCCCTTGCACCACCAGGGAGGCCCAATGGCTATATTTTTAAATTTCTGCAACTACTTTCTGGTTATTTTTTAACCTATTTTTAAAAAAGTCATATCTTGTCCTCCCTAAAAATATAAAATATCATTACTCATTTAAAACATTGATGATTGTATCTCATCATTTTATTTTCTGATGTTCTTAGAACTCGAATTTTGCTGTACATTTCTGCTGATATTTGCTTCTTGGTGGACTCTTTGCATGTGAGTCTTACAATTATGGATTTTGAGTTAACATCTGGTAGGGTTTTATCACAGAGAACTCTGGTTGGCCTTATCTGAAAACATGGATCCCTCTGGGTCGTTTTTACATTAACTTCTTCCTAGTAGCGTACAGTATTGAAAGTTCAGTACTCCTTTTATTTTAGCAGGAAGATAAGTAAAAACCCCAAGCCCAGAGTAAGAGCAATGTAGAGTTATTTTTAATCCACAAGATCCCAACTAAATAACCATCATTTATTGTTTTCTTTGGACAGGTTTTAGCTCTTTCACATTCCAACTGAGAGAGTAGCCTTCAAGTGTTTTTGGTTTTATTTGAGCATCTCAGTTCTAGCTTCCTGCTTGCACAGAGTGAATGGTCCCCTGCCCTGCTGATCAAAACCCAAGTCTGGTTTATTGCAATCAGCAACCCCATTCTTGCCCCCAACCTCCTCGCTGCCAGACCAATTATTTTTCTTCAACAGAAAAATGATTTTCTCCTACACCTGGGTGAAGGAGTCGCTATGTGGCAGTCCCTGAACCTGAACCTGAACCTGGAGGGGAACACCTTCTTCTCCAGCCCAAGGGATGGAATGTCAGACTACAGCAGCTTGTGGATGAACCTCAAAGAATGAAGCCCAAGTCTCCCTCTGTCCCCTTCTGCTGCCTTTGCTTATTTTCCATTTGTGGAAAGTCATTCTTTACTCCCTTCCTCTTTTCATCCCACTTTGGCCTTTTAACAACAGCTGGGCCATATTTTGCTCTGTGGGCCTTGCTTTCAGGAATTTGTGTTTTATCCATTTCAGCCCATAGCACAGTTCTTAGAGTGGAAGGGCCACTGCTCACGCGTCATCTCTCAGAAGCATGTGCCATAGCAGTAAACCAACGCATTTACTGATCCAACGGGATGGGCCTGAACCACGTGTCCTTCTTCAAACGCCGGCTGTCTTGGTCAAGGCGCTCCTCCGCTTGCTCCTGAGGTCTTCAAGCATAGTCCCACCAATCTGTGGCTTCCATCCATCCTCCTTCCACATATGACCAGCTTTCAGCAGATCCATGCTTCCAGAACTTGCTTTTCTTATCTGACACTGCTACTCAGAGGCCCTTGAGGTAATTTCCTGGGAAGCAAGGGAGTGGCAGACCCATTTTCCAAGTTGACCATAGCCGACTGTTAAGAAAAGAACTTTGGAGCCAGACAGGCCTGGGTTTGAATCCCAACACAGCCACTGACCAGCTGTTAATTAGCATATGATTTAATATCTTTGAGCTTTTTCCATTTGTAAAATAGGGATGGTTAAAGATAACACAGAGGACTTATGTGATAACAGGACACATGCCTGGCATTGGGTATAATAGAGTCCGTAGATGTGAGTTCCCATTTTCTTGGAATCACCATTAAGGTGAAAGTATTGGCTACATGGACTACGGGTAAGCATTGGGGGTTCCTCCAAAGCACAGCGAGTCAAAAATGAGCTGTTCTATCATCCTGTATGTGGCAGAGCTCACCAGGACACCTATGTCTGGCCACATCAGGACTTCGAGGTTGCCCCTTGTCCTGCTGAACTTTGCAAGGGAAAGGAAAGTTCCGTTGGGCTGTGCTTGTGACCTTTGAGCCTATTATCTTCAAAGCCACAAGCCTGATGCTAGGCTATAAAAGTAGCTCACTTCAACCCATTCTCTATACTGCCTGCTCCTTACTGTCCACCACACGCCCACGCTGAACCAAAGGCCACCACCATGACAAGGGACCAGAATGGAACCTGGGTGATGGAGAGTAATGAGAACTTTGATGGCTACATGAAGGCCCTGGGTAAGCAGGAGGCCGGGCTGGGGGGAGGGCGGGGGATTTTGAGAGGACTGTGATCTGCTCCTCCAGACAGTCACTGTGGAGTTCCACAAACCTGGCTGCAAATCCTCACTCCTCCCTGACTAGCTATGTAGTATCAGGTAAGTCAAGCAAAATCTCAGAGGATCAGTGATTTTTCTGCAATAGATTATGTCTAGAATGCCTAGCACAGCACACGGAAAAGATACACTGAATGAAAGATATGCACACACGCACCCATGCGCACACACAAACACACACACACACACACCTGCATACACAGGGTAAAGCCATAGCTGAGGGGCCAATGCAGTAACTCCCCTACCATTGATAGCCATCTCTTAGATAACCAGAGAGACCTGGTATTTCTCAGGAATAACCCCTGCACTGATTGCGCTTTTGTCAGTCTTGTATTGGGGAAGGAGGAAAGGAGTAGCTAACAAGTCTCTTCTTAGTCTAGAGAGAAATCAGACCCACAGACAGGGAGGAGAGACTTTGATCATATGATCAAAAATTCAGTACTAATTGACTTCTGAAGTAGAATCTAGGCCAAGGCTCCATCCGGATATGTGCTAACTCTCTGGTGGGGTCTCTTGTAGAGCTGGCAGAAAACACAGACCTATGTTCTCTGGCCTGTGGGTCTAATGACACCAGGGGAATGGGGTCCACTCACTTTGCTGGGCAGCCTTGTGGCCAGGCACTACTCAAGGAGCGTGGGCCGCAAGCCCTAGTTTTACCCTGCACTGGCTTCCTTATAATCTTTTGCAGCTTTAAAGCTTTCCATGCAAGAAATCCTGAGGGGAACATGCCCCAGCACAGAATGAGAACAATAGCTGGGGTGGGTCAGAGGTCCAGACATCTGGATGCAATGATGGGCATCTCATCAAGAAGGAGAATCATGGGTTTTCCTGTGCAGCAAAGTTCTATCTTGATCATTTCCCTTGCATCAATGAGCAAGGAGAGATGTAAAGTTTCACAGTTGCAAAGTGGAGCTTTCTTCATGTACTTGAGACAGGTTTCCTACACTGACTGTCCTCCAGCATCCTCCTGGCTATCAGAATTTTACCTCATATACCTGGGGAGGCAGGAGGAGACAAAAGTCCTTCTGCCAGAGACCCAGCCCTGTTGCTCTTATTTTTAGTACCCTGAGTGGACAATGGAAATGGGGTTCTGATTCTGTAAGTGGGGAAATGTCATGGCACTTAGCTCAGGAAGGTAAATTCTGAGCCTGATCATGCAGGTGAGGAAACCAAACCAGAAGCACTGGCACAGCTGCAGCTTTCTCATCTTGACCAAATTCCTAAACTTTTAGAATAAGTTATTTCATCTGCCAGAAAGGATAATAGCACTGGTCTTGCTTGCTTCTCCCATTGATGTGGGATGTGGCTGTCACTCTGAATGATTGAAAGCACCGCACAAGGGCTGTTTGGAGATTTCGAGCTTCCAGCAGTACGCTAAACAGGCTGTATTCAGGGAACACATTCCGAAGGCAATTTTGAGTACAATTTTGTGACTTACTCTTAAATAGTAAAAAGTGCTATGAAGATTTTAGGTATAAAATCCAGACCCACTGTAGTTTTCAGGTCAGTAGAGGGAGCCCCTGAAACTCCTTCCTCTACCTTTAAGAGAGGCGAGCACCCATATCACCACTTCCTTTGCCCTCTGGGGGAGTGGGGGCACACACAGAATACCATCAGCTTTCCAGAAAGAATCCTTTTTCTAAAAACAGCACCCCAGCACAGTTTCTTCCACATCTACCCCGCAAGGCAGGGGTTGCTTTTCCAACATTGACAAATCAATGAAGCTTGCCTCCCTTGGCCTTTTGTGCATGAGGCCGTTGGCATTTGGAACATATGTGGAGATCTCTACAAATGCCCAGACGTGTAAATATCACTAAGCATAACTCCATTCCCTGCGTAATGACTGTCATCTTCGTGGGTTTTAATCCTGAGCACCAGGAGCCGGCTTTCTCTGTGATCTGCTTGCTGGTTCAGTGTGGAGGGAGGAATTCCAACTAAGCTGTGGGCTGAGCAGCAAACTGACTTTGTCACCAGCCAAGTGACTCACTGCAAGTACAGGTCTCCCATAGAACTCACTGGCCAGCTCAGTGGAGTGACAGGGCGTGGCAGCCATGGGTGTCCTCCACATTTTCAAAGTCATGCAGTGGTCAAAGAGTGAGTACCTAGGGTAGTGCCACCTCCACACCCCTCCTTCTAAAACACCCTGTCTTCCACAAGGTCCTAGAATCTTCTTGACAGCAAGGAAAGCAGCTAGCAACTTTTTACCCAGAGAACAAGGTTATGTCCTGAGGTCCTACTTCATGTTGAATCAGGGAAGGGGTGTACGGGAAGAGTGGTCTGCAATCGGAGGATCCAGTACTGTGACAGAATACTGGGGGACAGTCCATGAATCTCCAGCTGTGACACCAGCATGGCCAGTGGATGGGGAACCATTCAACCTCACCACCTAAATTTTAGATGTTACCTGTGGGTGCCAGGGCCTGTGCCGTGTGAGATAGAACCAATCCAATCAAGGAGCTTGACTGGTGTAGACCACCAAGTGATAGCCATGCACAAGTGGTATTCCAGTTTTCTACTTTGAGGTGACAAATCACCCCAAAATGCAGTGGCTTGAAGTAACTACAGTCATTTTATAATTATCTGTCATTGTTTGGGAGCTGATGGGGTCTCCAAGGTGGTTCTTGCTAAGAGTCCTGAGTTAGTTGCAGATGGTAGTGGTTGGGGCAACAGCCATCTGACCCCTGTGTCCAGCAGCTGGTGCTGGCTGACTGTTGACATCTCAGCTGGGAGTGTCAGTATGTGCATGCAGTGACCCCTGCACCTGGGCTTCCTCCCAGTGTGCCAGCTGTGTACGGAGAGAAGACACAGAACTGATGCCCTTTTATGACCAAAGGTCAGAGATCACATAACATCACAAGGTCAGGCTTTAGAATCAGAACATTTCCTCAGTCTTAGTTATGGTCTTTAAAGATCACTGTGGTGAAGCCTTGAATGAATCTGGGGGAAGCAATGCTGGAAGCAGTGGGGAGGCCCATTAGGAGGTTTCTATGTTGTTCTGGTAAGAAACACTGCTGTCTTGACTAGGCCAGTAACCTTGTGGCTGGACAAGAGGAAACAGGTTCAGTGCACATTTTGAATGAAGATAAAGCCAACAAGGCATGCAGATCAATTTGGAGCAAAAAGAAAAGAAGTTGTCCTCAGGCACAGGTCTGCATAGGAAGATGGTGATTCCATCCTGAAGTGTGGAAGACTTGGGGAGCAATAAGTTTGGACAAGAATCCTGGGCAGGGGGAAAGACATGAATAATTCTGTTTTGCTTATTTTGATTCAGAAGCCCAGCACAAAGCCACATAGAGCATTGAAATTGGCTCTTCAATATAAGATGTGGAGCTCAGGATGGCATCAGCGATGAGCAGGGATGAGGATGGAAGGTGCTTTCCATTGTATAAAATGAGGAGTCTGCAACCCAGAGAAATGGAGAGTCTTGCCTGGGTCACCTGGGTTGGGAAGTGGTGTCACTCACAAGGGATTCCAGTTTGTCCCAGTTTCCACAGCTCTGTTCTAGTTGTGGATGCTAAGCATGGGAGCAGGGAAGGAGGAGGCTCATTCTGAGCAAGGTTTGTCAGGATGGGAACTCCTAAATTAGACAGACAGGAAGAGAGACCCTCAGAGTCCTTGGGTAGAAATGAATAAGAGAGTGAGTGAGTGAGTGAGTGAGTGAGTGAACTAGCAAATATATGATGACCCAAGGGGGATTTTGTTTTCATAAAACATGGATTCTTGCTGGTACTCACATCCACTGAAGTTATACATGTTGCCAAGTCTTTCCCCAATCATGTGGTATCTAGTTGAATTTTCAAACAGGCACACTGCCAGGAAGTAGAAAAAATCCAGGTGAAGATAAGTTTGGCCCCTCCTTCTGGTCTCTCCTTGCCTGTACTGGGAGCACCTCCATCCTGACCCCACCCCTGTGGTGAACACTAGACATAGGGCGGAGGTGACAGGGTTGGGGGAAGGAGGGAGGCACCCCAGGGTCTTCAAGCTGCCTCTTCTCACTCGGGAAAGTTTTAAACCTTTGGAGATGTCCGTGAGGGGATGAGCAGAGAGGCAGGCAGGGGCCAATCCAATCCCTCTCTAAATGTGTTATCTGGAGAAGGAAACGACATGGAAAATGGATAAGATTGCCCTTCTACTCAGCTTCTCTCGATTGCCTAAGAGTGCTGATAATTTGAGATTAAGAAGTCCAGGTTCAAAGGCCACAAAAGCTGTACTTGGAACAGAGCTCAGATTTACCTTGATGCATACTTGTACATCTCTGCTCTTTAATTTACAAAGAGTGTCTGCCCTTTTAGCCTGCAACTTTAGCTTTCTTCCCAAGCATATTACGAAGTATTTTTTGTAAGGATTTATTTATTTATTTATACAAGTACTGGGTACAGTCAGAAGCGCAGGAGGGTGAGAGAATTCGCTAGAGCTAGAGCGGGGAGCAGAACAGGGAGACTGATGAAGTACACTGCTGAGGGGAGCAGCAGGTGTGGCACAAGAGGTCTGAGTGCCATGTGGGACCCTCACTGGCGTCAGGGATCGAACCAGTGCTACAAAGGCTGTGGGCAGCTTCGTAACCCAGCACTCAACCATGGAGGTCCTACAAATATTTTAATGTTGAGTAGCATCTTCATATTTCAACTTTATGGCTTACATTGTTCAAAATGCAGTTATGAAAATTATGTTTTAATAAAGTCACTTCAGTGTTGTTTTTTTCTTCTGCAGCAGCTACAAGCCATATATATAATTCAGAAATAGCTTGCCTTTGGAACTTCTTCTCTGAGACAGAAATTCATTTCACCTGGCAATAAATCAAACTCATCAATACCTTTAATCCAGAAGAGCAGATAAAACATACTTGATAACCCTGGTGTTAAAATACCATATCAGGAAAATAATATCCTCTGCAAACAGAAAGTATTTTTGTAATGTGTGTGTGTGTATTTTACAGCTGTGGGTAAGCCTTTCCGTTTGATTAGAAATACAATGAATCCACTGACAGAAGATTTGGCTCCCTTCGCTGGGGTGGAGCAGAGGTGACATGATTAACTAGTCTGTGCAAATGCTATAGGGTAGCCAAGAGGCCAGGTCATTTTTCAATCTGAAGCAGCAGTGATGCTTGATTCCATTTGCATGAAACCCCTAATAGATTCCCCCAGTTCTGGACAAAAAGGATTGACTAGGGATTGTGTTTCCTGGACAAACCAGTTCTCTGTAGACCTCATAACAATAGGCATTTTTAGCTGGGATCTATCCGTGTAAGAGATCAGGGACAAGCTATTGTTTTTGTAAGGGTATCCTCAGTAGAGAATGACAATGTGAATGATAATGAATGTGCTTGTAGACAAACCTTCAGGAACTCTAGCCTAGTTGGGTAATTGAAGCCAACGTTTAAGTTCTCTGCGCCTGATGTCCACATCTGTGGAATGAAAATACACCTATGAATGCTTTCATTCTAAGTTTCTCTGTCGTTCCCGATTCTTCCTCTCCAGTTCTGCCTGGTCCTCCTGTTTGGTTTGGTTTATATATGGCCCATGGTTTGCTTTCTCCTCTCCTAACCAGTTACAGCAGTGTGGTGAGTGCAGCCTGGGCCGCAGCACAAGGGGCTAGTGCAGGAGCTGAGGTTGTTTCTGTGGAGTGAGGAAGCTGTGTCAGGTGGAGGAATTTCCAGCCAGGCTAGATCCAGTGCCCGGGTGACAGGCCAGCTTAGGTGAGTGAGAGAGTGGAGTAGCCCCCATTCTGACAGCTTCTTCGGAGTCCCCCTTGGACTCTGGAGCAGCAGGTGGCTGTGGAGATGCGTGCATATGACCGTGATATTTCACTCTGGACTGATTGCTGTCAGCTCACTGTTTGACCTGAACAGGAAGGCAAGGGGGTAGAGGCCAATGAGCATGAAATACCCACAAGCCCACTGGTACCCTGTAAAGCACTTATCACTTTAACTGAATCCTAACAAATAGCCTTATGAATAATACATATACATAACACTATGAGTTAAGCATTCTTTCCCACACTTTGCTGTGAGAAAACTGAAATTCAGAAGAGGAAATGACTTCTCTGAGTTCACATAGCTGGGAAGTCAGCAACAGCGTTCACACCTGGATCTGACACTCACCCTCCCTCTTTTATACCAGCGCTTCTAAATTCTAGCATGCACAGAATCACTTGATCTAAAACAAAAACCACAACAACAAAAACAAGTAGGTCCCAACTCCCATTTTAGCATGCCCCCAGAATTTACTTCTGTAAGAGGTTCCTAGGTGCCGCTAATAGTGCAGACCTGGGCACCTCGTATAAGAGCCAGTGTCCCAAACCATGTTGTTCCCATTAGCCTTTCATCATGTATCTTGAACACCTACTGTGTGCCCAACCTTGAGTCAGGTTCTGTGGAGACACAGAGTGAGGAGACAGCACTATTCTCATCCTCTTGGAGGTGACATTTTGGAGAAAAGAATAATCAACTCCATGAAAAACTCAGAGGACAGTACCAGAAATTTTCTTCTGGTGGGGAATGGCCAAAAGGGCACAACAGGCTGGCAAAGACAAGGCCAGGGCTGGGCCTTATGAGACTGGAGAACTGGAAGAGAGGGCAGGAGTAGAGGAAGTGGACACCCAGGGAGTGTCTGGGAAAATGCAGAGCACTCTGGGGAAAGTGGCCGGGGAGTGCCAGGGCCTTGGTGATGACGATGATGATGCCAGCAGCCACTGGTCACGAGCTCTTCACAAACACAGCCAAATGTAATCCTTGAAATGACCCGTTTTGGTTATTAGCTCCGCTAAGGACAGTATGGCTGCTGCTCCCAGATCTGGGTCTGAGCATCTGGTGATGGCACTGAAGTTAGACCAGGGCGTCACCTGATTCCCTGGGCCATTTCTGTGGTAGAGAATGTGACACCTTGGCCCTATTTGCACAAGCACACCCTTATAGCATCTAGAAAATAGAACACGTTTATTGGTTTTTAAAAACGTTAAGGAAGTCTTCATCTTTAGCCAGAAATACTTGACTAATTGGTCCTGTCTAATCTTTTTTCTTTCAAACGGGCCAGCAGTTGCCTGAAGGGAGAAAAAATAAACAGGAGATATTTCCACAATTTCAGGGTCAAGGTGATGGAGATGACTGTCTCTGAGGGGTCTAGCTAGCCCTTTCTGTCTTATGCTCTGGGAAACACCCACCCAGCTGCTTGTCCCACTTCAGGCGGGTTCAAGGCACTGAGGCTGAGAATTGCTGCTTCCTGCACCCCGCTGCTCGGTTACAACCCACTTTCCTGGATTAAAGACTATGAAGTACTTCAGGGCAGGAAACAGCTTCTCTTGGTCTTGAGTCTTCCTTTCCCAAACTTAGGTGACCCTAAGCTATTTTTGTTAACCACCACATGTCTTATGGAGCTGAGCCCCATGGCACCCTGAACCCTGCAAATGCTGGACAGGATGCTTAGTTCACAGCAGCAAGATGGAGCATTTATCACACCCCTGTTCTGTGGCCTGCAGTGTGCGTGGCTTAGATACTCCTGATTCCACAAGCTGTGGAGCTTAATTTAAATAAAACTGCTCACAAATGAGGCAGAACCTAGCTAACTACACACCTGATCTGCTTTGAATGGAAGTACGTATCCTTCCCTGTTGTAAACATTAACAAAAGTTCCATCTTATCCAAAGATGTAGACTGATAATTTCCAAAGGGTGTTTTTTTATTTGAAGCCATGAAGGCTTTTGTTCAGCAAATGCTTAGGAGAAAACCCAATATGTCCAATAGATAGAAGGGAGCTGCAGTAGTGGAGCAGGGTGTGTGTGTGTGTGTGTGTGTGTGCGTGTGTGTGTGTGTGCACACACACACACTCAGGGGTAAGCCCTATCTGCTACCACCCTCTCCCCTCAGAATTCCCAAGGAGACATCAAGAGGCCCGAGTTTTCCTGACAATTGACGAAAATGCCCAAACTAGCCAAGTGTAAGACAACTCTTGTTTCCCACTTAAGCAAAAAATGTAGCCGGCCCATGATCTGTGTCTCTGGTCCTGAGGGCTTAGCCTTGTTAAAGAAACGAATGGGTCTAGCTGAGTACATCATAACCTCCACAACTCCCTTTGCCAACAGATATTGATTTTGCCACCCGCAAGATCGCAGTACATCTGACTCAGACAAAGGTCATTGAACAAAACGGCGATAACTTCAAGACACAAACCAACAGCACATTCCGCAACTATAACTTGGATTTCACCGTGGGCGTGGAGTTTGAAGAGTTCACAAAGGGCCTGGATGGCAGGAAAGTTCAGGTACTTGTATGGGCTAGAGTTTCTCTTCCATACACTCGGTGGAGGGGTCAGCTATGTGGCTTCCCCTGACAGGAGCAACACAGGAGAAGTCAGGAAGGGGGACCAAAATGGGCTGACGATGCTGTCCAGAGCAGCTCTTGAGGTTTTGTCGAGGGGGCAAGCTGGCTTCCACACTAAGCTTATAAGCAAAGGAGAGATGAAAGGATGCTCAGCTCTCCAGGGTGTGGGGTTGGAGACCAGCAGGCAAAGGGAAGAGAGCGAGGTGGACTAAGCTAGGGAGGGTAGCCTCTGGTGCTTAGCTCAGAGGAGCAGACAACACCAGCCAGTCACTGACAAGGAGGAATGAGGCCTCGTTTTGCTATTTTTTTCTTTTATCCGTTGAGAAACAAGGTGTTTTAATAAGAAATGTCTCAAATTTAGGTGATCCTAATTTTTTTTTAAATAAAATGCCAATCAAATAAAAAAGTCAGATTAAATGAAGCCAGGGTTTCTCCTGTCCTGGGAACTTAAAGAAGTCTCTGGCAAGATTGTTGATTCTCTCTCAACATCACCTTAGCTCACCAGACATAAGCGAGGAGATCCTCTGCATATCTGAAGGCCAAATTCCAGCTACCTGAACTGTTTGAATATAGGCAGGACCCTGAACGTGAGCAGACATCCCTGCATGCAGAGTGGGGCACACATACTCACTGTCCAAGGACATAAACCTGAAAGTCTGCAGAAGAGGCAGGCGCTGCCCGGAGGAGGCAAGCATGGAAGCAGCAGGGAGCAGGGCTTGGGAAACCGGACTTAGAGCAGGTGTCCTGTGCTTCAGCAGCACCACATGGTGTCACAGCCCGTGATCCATCCTCATGGTGTCCACACTCACGCTCAGTGCATCTGTCTTCAGTTTTCCAGATCAAAGCACACCTGCTCATTTCCCACAAACAAACATGGGGAGGAATCCAAGCCCATTTGTACCTAAGGATTCCCTCACTCCATTTGCAGTATCATACAAGAGCCCTGGGGCTACACAGCCCAGGAAACCTGGGAGTGTTCGTAGTTCATCACTTGCAGTGGTTGCCATTGACCAGTCACTGCACTCACGCAGTTTACACAACATGGGCAACTTGAAATTCATAGCCCCATTACTCTGTGCCAGTGTCATCACCAGGATCTCTGCTCTGGCTCCCAAGCTAAGAAGGCAGGACTGAGTGTTCTGTTCCAAGTTATCTTGTCCTCACCCAGAAGAAAGCAGGTCTCCCCACCCTGTCCTGCCCTTCAATGTGAGCCCCACCCTCCCCAGGATCTCTTCTGGGTGCTTCCAGGAGTCCCTTCAAAGTCAGAGATCTCAACTCTCTCCCAAAGCAAGAGCTAGGGCTCCTCCCCTGGGGTGGGGAGGAAAAGCTGTTATCATTCTCGGTGATGACTCGGAAGTCAAGAGTCAGATCACTTTTTATTTCTCAGCCAAGTCGTCCTGCAGCATTGATAATCTCAAGTCAAGGTTGAATTCTACGTAAGGATTCTTGCTAAAGAAAAGTGGGAAGTGAAAGATCTTTGCAAATGCTTCCATCATAGCAGTCTTGGCCCGAGAGCCTAAGCTTCTGGCCCTGGACTGTCCCCTGCAGAGCCCTCCCCGAGGGGCTGATGGATCAAAGAATCTTTCCTGAACTCTGTGGCTAAAAGGCCAATTCTTCAGACACCAGAACCAATAGGAAAATTTGCCTCAGAATTTACGCATCGTTCTGCTCTTCTAACCTGATTACTCAAAATGATTCATTTTCATTTGTCTTTTAGTTTTGGGCGTGGGTTATTGAAAAGCAAGCCTGTTCTGACTCATTCTTTATCATGTTTGATGGTGGACAACTCTCTTCCTGAAATAATCGTGTTTTTTCAGCCCTTCCTATCCCTTAAAGGATTCCTGCTGTTAATACCTACTGTTCTTCTGTCTCTCTACCATCAGCCTTCCCTCCCTGCCAAGCCCATCCTCTCCCCAGGATCTGCTCTAAACACTTAGAGAAATGTAATTCTCCTTTCCACATCTTGACTAACACACACACACACACACACACACACACACACACACTCACAAAGGAAACCAGTAGGGGTTGAAAATTACCCAAGTCAACGTTTTGCCCACTCTCCAGCAACGCGTTTTCCCATGGGTCGTGAATTGCAACCCAGAGCAGGTGCCCTGCAGACTACCAGTTTCCTGTGACTTAACTGAAACACTTTAGCTCAAGATGGATGACAAGGAATGCGTGGGTCTGTCCGATTTCTGCTGCCCATACTTGGTGAACCAATGGGGTGCACACACAAGATATGTCTGTGTGCATGTGTGCCATGTGCTTTTGCCTATATATGTGGGGGCATGTGCATGGGCTTGTGTCTGCATGGGTATATGTGTGCGTGTGTGATTACACGCATGCATATGTCATGCATGTACAAGCCTATGTGTGTTTGGCACTCCTTGTGCTCTTATTCACCAAATTTCTTCTTCTCATCTCCTTGGCCATCCTCATACACCTCTGAAAATCTCCACATTCAGCAGTTTGGAGGAGTGATACATGAATGGAGTTGTAACAGAGGGGCCTATGGTGCCCACTCTGTGCCATCCCAGAGCAGGACAGTGAAATAGCATTGATCATGGGGTGAGATCTTCTCCAAGGCGTCCCAGGCCTCCTTTCTTCCTTCCTGAGGATCATAGTTATTCCTAACTTCCTACCTTGACTTCTTTCTAAGAGAACTTGAAGCTTCTTTCAAAAATACCCAAAATAAAATTTAAAAGGCAAGTACTATTATTTACTCAACGGAATATCACGCAGTCATATAAAGGAATGAAGTACAGACACATACATAATGTGAAACAGCTTGGGAGAGATTATGATAAATGAAAGAAGTTAGCCACAAAAGGCATCCACTGTGTGATTTATAAGAAATGTCCAGAACAGGCAAATCCATAGAGACAGAGAGTGGTCACTGAAGGGCACACGGGAAGGGTTGCTCTGCTATAAATAAAGGGTTTCCTTTATTTATAAGGAAGGGGAGTGATGACTGTCTTCTGGATGTTAGAGAGCGTGATGGTATTACTGAATTGTATGCTTTAAAAGGGTGAGTTTTATGGTATGTGAATTTTATATCAATTAAAAGAAAAATTAGGTAACCGGGGCAGACAGTAAGCCTGAGAAAAGCAGGCATGGGCATAACAGAGCCAATAATGCATGATACAGAGAGATGCCCTTGAAGTCAGGGACCAGTCTCCTTTGGAAGGCCCCACCTCACAGAAATGCCAGAGGGGAGGGTGGGCACTCTAGGTAGCATGAGTAACTCTTGCTGGAGGGCTGGTGCACTGGGGAGGATTTAAATGTGTTAGTAGTGTCTTTCAATGCTCTTCATTTAAAGACCTGCTATTTTCTTAAAAAACAAAAAACTTTCTGGGAGTGGTTCAAATTTACAGAAAAGTTTGTTGTAAGAATGTAACAAAGAACACTCATACCCTCTACTCATGTTAACATTGTGCCCATTTGCTTCACCATATGTACTTGCACTCTTTCTATTTACTATGAACAATCTGATGCATTACACTAAATAATTCAGCTCGTATTACCTCAGAATTAGGATGTGCTTTTATATAGCCACAGTGTAGTTATCAATTTCTATAAGCTTAATATTGGCGCAGTTACTAGCTTTAATTTGCTATAAAGGGGCTGTCCATAATGATGTTAACTTTGAACACCGTGACAGGGGAAATGGCAGAGTGAATCCAACTTCCTTCTTTAATGTCTGCAAGTGCATCCCCCTTGGACACTCTCTGTTCATGTCCCAGGTCAGAAATGATGTCTTTCCTGGCTTGTCATCTGCTCATCTGCTCACCATCCTTTAAGGCAATTGACCCTCTTTTTAAAGCCTCCTCTGATAAAGAAAAGGTTGCCAAGTAAACACAAATTGAATTATGGAATTTTATTTCATTGAATTCTCTCTCCTTATCTGTTTTATGTAGGCAATAATACTTTAAGTGCATAATTTTTGGTAACCAGCTTAATTGGGGTCAGTATAACTTGTAATCTTGCTGCCCAATATGTGTTAAGATAAAATATTAGAGCCTCCCTGGTGGTGCAAGGGGTTAAATTTCAGCACTATGAAGCTGTGAGAGGCCACCCTAGCACAAGTTCAATCCCCTGCCAGGGAGCTAACCCACATGGCACAGGAGACCTCTCCTGTCTCTCCAGCTGCTCGCCTCAGCACTGTATTTCAGGAGATCTGCCTGTTCTTCTCCCCACTCTGTCTCTGGTGAATCCTCTTACTCCCCACACCTCTGGCTTACACCCCAGCTCTGATATGAATAAATAAGTAAATTAAAAATAATAATAAAATACTAGTCTCCCTGCACTAAGATTTTTCTTCTTTGTCCCTTGGCAAAATTTGCCAAGCCCATACCATATGTGAATGTGGATCAGGAGCAGAGCTATTGATAAAGAAATGAATCAGACCCCCTACACTGCACTCAGAGATCTTACAGCCTCATGAGGAAGAGACAAGTAGATGTACAGTCACTCTCTAGTGTCCATATTGATGGACAAGTGTGCACTTGGTGGTAACAGGAACAAAGACTAGGAGGCAGGCTGAGTGGCTGTCAAGAATTATCATCAATGAAGAGCACACGTGCTCATGTATTCCCCCCCACACACACTCCATGTGGATTTAAGTCAAGATTCTGTTTCAACAAAATTATTCAATTGTAGGGTCATTCAACAGTGCTGACCAAACACCTGTTGTGTGCTAGTCGTTATGCTGAGCCTGGTATTGCAGAAACACACAACTGACATGGTCTCTTCTTCCATGGAGCTTATTGTCCATTGGGGGACACAGTCGCCAACTCAGTCAACATGCGTTAGGGGCATAATATGTAAGGCAGTGAGGGCTGCGGGAGTTAGCAGACACTGTCCCTGCCCAAATAGAAGACATGAGTTCTTCTCATCCATTTGGAAAGGAACTCCGAGTCCAAGGCTGACAATGACCATCGACACATGAACATTCCAGACAACACTCCCCTTCTAGAGGAGCAAAGAGAGCAGCCTGTGAATTAAGCTTCACCAAGACACTCAATGACAGGATGGCTCTGAAGGCAGACACAGGGTTTCTTAAGAAAACATGTGGAATTTTATTTTTAATTAACTTGGGAAATATTAACACATGTGCTTGTAAGAATAAACATTTACACAGTAAAAAACGATTTTTGATTTCTATCCTGGCCCCTCACCTCCCAGTTTCCTCCCCAGGGACGATCACTAGTAAGGGTTTCCTTTACTTCCTCCAGGGGACATAAACATATGCATGCATATCTACCACACTTGCTTTATGCATGGGGTTCTGTTCCTTGCTTTTTCCACTGAAACTATATGTTATGAAGATGGCTCTTCTCCTTAGGTATAGACTTTCCCCTCCTTTCAGGCATAAACCACACCATATTTAACCAACCTCCCACTGACAGAATTCATGAGGCTTCTAGACATTTGCTGTGGCAAACAATGCTCGATATATTGAGGGATAAAATGAGGAGGAATAAAAGTGTACATAAAACATATAATATGGCCAAGGCTAAATATTATTTTCAAAATAGGTAAACTTAACAATCTGTAGAAAACACAGTTGTACCAAAAAACAGACTGAATGTGCAAGGACAGTGAGTCAGAACAAAAAAAAAAGGTCAGTGTATCTCCAACTGGGTTTGGAGACATAGAGGAAAGCAAATGTCTGGGCCTTCGTAAAGGCAGAATGCAGTTTGTACATGCTTGGAAGAAAACCAGCTAGCATCCGGGTCACCCCCAGGAAGGTCAGCACCAAATGCAGAGCCACTGCTTGGATGGGAATGACAGCAGCTCAGAGGTGAAGGTACTAGTCTGATTTGGGAACAGAGGGGAGGACCTGCAGGAACACCCAGGGGCAGTGCAGATTATCCAAGGCAGGTGCTTGGTAAGAGGGAAAAACAAAGGAGGAGGAATTTGTGGGGAGGGGGTGTATAAATATGTACACAGAGGTTTGAGCTACTTGGGATTCAGTCTTCTTGTGGCTTCTCCTACTTGCTGGTCAGCTCAAGTTGGTTGCTCAACACAGGCCCTTCATCTCTTCCAGTCTACGAATGTACATTTCAAAATGTCAAAAGGTAATATAAAATTTTCCTGTAAAAAAGATTCATACAAAGTTACACATCTACCAGTAGTGTGCCTGCTTCTCCACATCCCCCCAGCTCACTGCTGTTACACACTGATCTTTAACCACATGGTGAATTGTATCTGAAAAACACTTTTAATTTGCATACCTCTTATAAGTGATTGAATATCTTTTCCTATTTTTGAAGATCATCTGCTAGGGTTTTGTTTTTCCTTGTAAACTGTTGGTTCTTATCCTTTGTTGAATTTCCTATTAGGTGAATGATCATTTTTTATTGATTTACAGGAAGCCTTTATATATCTATATCTATATATATATATATACATATATATATATATATATATAAAATCAGGACATTGTCTAATATATGTTATGATTATTTTTCTCAGTTTGTTATTTCTATGTTGACTTTGAGATATTTTCACATTCGAGAAATTCCATATCATTATATAGTCAAATGTATCTTTTCTCCACTGGTTTGGATAGCTATCTTTACCATATGGCTACATGAAAGAGCAGAAATCCTACAACAAAAAAAGCCATCGTAAGCCAGTTTGGCAAAAACAGAGGGCATGTGTGGAAATGAGATTGGAAGGATGTTGGCTTGGTTGAGGCTGGGTGAGGGCTCTGCCCTATGGGCAAGCAGGATCTTGGGGTGGCCACAGGAGTCACAATTGTAGGTTTAGGTTTGCTCAGTCCCAATCAAGACCAGACATTTGATCAACCTGGGAATTTGTCATTGCAGTCACTGGTCACTTGGGAAGGCGATGTCCTTGTGTGCGTGCAAAAGGGAGAAAAGAATAACCGTGGCTGGAAGCAGTGGGTTGAGGGAGACAAGCTGCACCTGGTAAGTCCTGGGCTCTGCCTGGCTCCCTTCCCTTCTGCTGCACTTACACAACCTGCATTCACCTAGCCACCTGTATTCGCTCATGGAGATTGAAATCCACATTACTGGAAGACCACTGGACTAATGAGGAGATCAAAGAAGAAATTAAAAATTACTTTGAGTGGAACAACAAGGAGGACACCACTTTCCAGAATGTATGGGATGCAGCAAAAGCAGTAATAAGAGGAAAATGCATAGCAATACAGGCTGACATCAACAAAGAAGAAAGAACTCAAAGAACAACCTAATTTCACATCTTAAAGAGCAAGAAACAGAACAACAAAGAAAACCTAAAGCCAATAAAAGAAAGGACATAATAAAAGTCAAAGCAGAAATAAATGAATTGGAAATTAAAAAAACAATTCAAAAGATCAATGAAACCAAAAGTTGATTCTTTCAAAAAATAAACAAAATAGACAAACCTCTAGCCAGGCTCACAAAGAAAAAACAGGAGAAAACACATATAAATAGGATCATAAATGAAAAAGGAGAAATCACAACAGACTCAGTAGAAATCAAAAGAATAATCAGAGATTGCTATGAACACTTACATGCAAACAAATTCAACATCTAGAAGAGATGGACAAATTCCTAGAACAATATAATCATCGAAAGCTGGACAAAGAAGAAACAGAACACTTAAACAGACCAATTACAAGCAGCGAAATTGAGGCAGTAATCAAAGCACTTCCCAAAAACAAAAGCCCAGGTCCAGAGGGCTTCACAAATGAATTCTACCAAATGTTCAGCAGTGAATTAGTGCCTATCCTATACAAATTCTTTCAAAAAATTGAAAAAGAAGGAATACTACCAAATATGTTCTACAAAGCCAACATTAACAAATACCAAAACCAAACAAAGACAGAACAAAAAAAAGAATATTACAGGCCTATCACCCTAATGAACACTCATGCAAAAATCCTCAACAAAATCCTTGCCAACAGAATCCAACAATGCATCAAAGGGGTAGTACACCACGATCAAGTGGGATTCATCCTTTGGGCAAAAGGATTGCTCAACATATGAAAATCGGTAAGTGTAATCCAACACATCAACAAAAAGAAAAATAAAAACCATGTGATCTTATCAATAGATGCTGAGAAAGGATTCGACAAAGTCCAACATCCATTTATGATGAAGGTCCTTGAAATTCTTGGGATACAAGGAACATGCCTTAACATGATAAAAGCCATATCTGACAAACTCATTGCCAACATTGTACTCCATGGCGAAAAGCTGAAGGCCTTTCCTTTAAGATCAGGAACAACACAATGTTGTCCTCTCTCACCACTGCTCTTCAATATAATACTGGAGGTCCTAGCCAGGGAAATAAGACAAGAGAAAGACATACAAGGAATCCAAATAGGGAAAGAAGAATAAAATTATCACTATTTGCAGACAATATGATAATATATAGAGAACGCTAAAAACTCCACACAAAAACTACTCAAAATAATCGACCAGGTCAGTAAAGTAGCAGGATATACAATCAACACACAAAAATCAGTAGCCTTCGAATATACAAACAATCAATCGGAGAAGAAGAAATCAAGAAAACCATCACTTTTATAATTGAATGCAAAAAATCAAATACTTGGAAATAAACCTAACAAAAGAGGTGAAAGACCTATACAAAGAAAGATATAAAACACTGTTAAAAGAAATTGAAGAAGACAAAGAAATGGAAAGACATCCCCTGCTCATGGATTAGAAGAATCAACATTATTAAAATGGCCATCCTACCAAAAGCAATATACAGATTCAGTGCTATTCCAATAAAAATCCCAATGATATTCTTCAAAGAAATAGAACAAATACTGATGAAATTCATATGGAACCACAAAAAACCATGAATAGCCAAAACCCTACTGATGAAAACAAAGAAGAAAGGAGGTATCACACTTCCAAAATTCAAGCTATACTACAAAGCCACAATAATTAAAACAGTTTGGTATTGGAACAAAACCAGACACACAGACAAATGGAACCGAATAGAGAGCCCAGAAATAAAGCCACACCTATATGAACAACTAATCTTTGACAAAGGAGCAAAGAATATGCAATGGAACATGGATTGAACAGTTTGTTCAATAAATGGTGCTGGGAAAACTGGACCTCTCATGCAAAAAAATAAAACTAGACTACTACCTCTCACCGTGCACAAAAATCAACTCAAAATGCATAAAAGAACTAGACATAAGACCTGAAACCATAAAATATATAGAAGAATATAGGTAAAACATTACAAGACATACCTCTCAGAAACATCTTTAAAGACTCATCACCCAAAGCAGTGATAGTTAAGACAAAGATAAACAACTGGGATTACATCAAACTGAAAAGCTTCTGCACAGCAAAAGAGACATTAACCAAAACAGAGAGACACCCCACTGACTGGGAAAAAATCTTTGCACTCCATTCAACTGATAAGGGACTGATCACAAAGATATACAAATAATTCACAGGACTCAACAAAAACAACATAAACAATCCAGTAAAGAAATGGGCAGAAGAACTCAAAAGACATTTCTCCAAAGAGGAAATGCAAATGGCCAACAGGCATATGAAAAAATGTTCAACATCCCTTATAATCAGGGAAATGCAAATCAAAACCACACTGAGATACCACTTTAAACTAGTAAGAATGGCACATATCAAAAAAAAAAAACCAAAAAACTAAGCAATAGCAAATGTTGGCGAGGTTGTGGTGAAAAGGGAACTCTCCTACATGGCTGGTGAGAGTGCAAACTGGTCCATCCACTGTAGAAAGCTGTCTGGAGGTTCCTCAGTCTACTAAAAATGGAGCTACCATGAGATTTGGCAATTCCACTACTAGGGATCTACCCAAAGGACACAAAAACATTGATTCAAAAGAACACCTGTACACCTATGTTTATTGCAGCACTATTTACAATAGGTAAAACCTGGAAACAACCCAAATGCCCCAAAATAGATGACTGGATCAAGAAGATGTGGTATATATACACAATGGAATATTATTCAGCAATCAAAAAAGATAAACTCATGTCATTTGCAGCAACATGGATGGAGCTAGAAGGAATTTTGCTCAGTGAAATAAGCCAGAAGGAAAAAGAAAACTATTGGATGGATTCGCATATAACAGGAATATAGTGGAAACTGATAAGACATCAGTGTTAAAAAAATAATAATAACAGTACAAAACACAACAAAGCAAAAACAGACAATTAAAAACCAGACACATCCTGCAGAGGAAGAGGAGGGAGAGGGATCAGAGGGAGGGAGGGAGGAGCACAGGGGATTGAGGTGATGGTACATGGGTGCCCCAGGGAAGGAAATTCTATGTGGACTAAATCTGAGGGGGTGGGGGAAGCAAATATTGTTTTAAAAAATTTTAAATATTAAATGTTAAAAAAATAATTTTTTTAAATAAATAAATAAAAAATATAAATGGGAAAAAAGAAAAAAGGAAGGTTCAAAATGCTGAGTTAGGATGCTGAGATCCAAGGAGAAATTCAGGAACCTGTTAAAGACAAGCTGGGGAGAAATACAAGGCACAGGATAAAGATGGGTGGGACCACTCACGTGATCCTGCAACAAGAGAGGGTTTTGCAGGTGTGGGAGACAGGGGAAGGTGACTCTGGGAACTGCCTGTAGACCACAGGCACTGACTGCTCATCATTGGGCACCTCTACCTGATGTCAAAAAAGTGTAGGTTAATTTGGTACAAGCATAGAGCCATTGCTGGAATCCTCAAATAAATGATATGTCTAGATGGCTTAATTTTTCAAACTTAAAAGTCAATTTATGAGTCCAAAATTCAAATAGTGAAAAAGCTTTTACTGTACATATTGAGTCACTCCTTTGTTAAATGAATGGCTCTTCATTCAGTCATTCACTCTGCATTCACCAATGGAGTCGGGCACATACCTGCCTCCAAAGTCAGGATTCAAGTCTCCGCAGTACCCTTTAGAGCCAGTCTTGCCTCACCTGAGACCTTTATTTCGGAGGCAACATCAACTGGTGATAAAGGGGAGGCATTCACCTTGTTTTCCATTGACGGTTTTTCCTGCCTGCTCTGGTTTGGATGATGGGTAAAATCCCCACTGGTCCCTGTGGCTAAGACAATGGATTCATCGTCAACTTCCATGATTTGGTGGTCATCCCCACTCTCGAGTTCTTCTCTCCTCCCTCAGAGGGTTAGGAGGCATATATACATCCTGAGGGCCCTTCTCTCTAGATGAAGATCTTGTTTACACAGACAGGTCTGGGGCCTCCCTCTGGCAGCCCATTCCGTGCCATTGCCTGATGCCTAAACTGGAGGCCAGAAAAACCCCAGAGGGGAGGGACAGCTCACCTGCCTTCCCAGGACTTTGCCTTCCAAATAATTCCCCCTTCTAGAACCTTCCCTTCTTCAAGGTTTTACTACCTTGTGAAATTAGGTGATGTTGCTTTAATCACCAGAGTAGGAGAAATCCTGCCCAAGAGGGTAATTTCTTTGTGTTTTTCATTTTTATAGTAGTTCAAGCTCAATTCAAGTGTCAAAATCAAATTACCGCTACCTGCAGTCATGCCCGTTGATTGGATGTGTGAGATGCTCTTTGTCCAGAATGATTGTGTCCTCTTTTTTCCAGTCCTCCCCACAACACACAGACACAGACACCAAGAGGGTCAAGGGCTGGCTGGAAGGAAGGCTGGGCTTGTTATTCCCTCACCCACTTTCTGCTGTTGCAGGAGCTGACATGCCTCGACCAGGTGTGCCATCAGGTGTTCAAAAAGAAGTAATGGCCACAGGGCACCTGCCGAGCATGCGCCGCACACTCCCCACAGAGAGGTCTCCACGGTCTTTGGGGAGCAGCCACGGGGCCTCTCCCACTCCTGACAGGCCATGAAGACAACTGGATGATTTCTACGCTGAATGAACGTATTTCTTTGGAAAATGGAATTAAATGAAAAAAAAAATCACATTCATACTTTGAAATCCCTTATGTCTCTCTCCCCTTATTTCTAGAACTGTCAGTTTTTACAAGCACAAGAGAAGATTGCCTACATGGTGGTTTTCTATATAATAGTAATTGTTTCTGTTGTTTTAGTGCTATGTGTTTTTTGTTAGTTTGTTTGGGGGAGTTGGAAACTTTGCCTGCAAACTCAGCATTCCCTACTAATTTTTGAATATTACCCATTAGAGATTAATTCCCCTGGATAACACATTCATTTCTTCCAGATTCTATTTTTTTATGCAGATGCTCCCAGTTTATACTTTGCCTTGAGCAGCCCGAGCAGAGCTAGCTCTAAAGGCCTCTGCAGTTCTGAGGTCCCACCTGCTCTTGTTCCTGGCAGTGCTCTGTCCTTCAGCCTGGGGAGGACTGGCACCACTGAGGAGGACTGGCACCTCTGTGGAGGGGTCACTAAGCACTGCCAGGGAGCTAGAGCTCAGGTCCTTCCACTCTACCTCTTATCTAAGGGACAATAGGCACATATTTTGGCCTCTCTTTCCTCATTTTTCTCTTCTATAAAATGGAGAAGACAAAACTGGCATCTCCTTCCCTGGGCCACGGGGAGAATTAAGCAACTTAATATGTACAAGCAACTTAATATGTGTTTGGAATGAGAGCAGGTATTTGGTAAGGACTCACTCCCTGCAAGATCTGTTCATTATGTGAAGTTATTCCCTTCATGATCCCAGGGGAACAGGTGAGTAGATGTTAAGTAGCAATAGGTCAGTAACTCCAAGGTCCCCTGATTCTTCCAGAACATTAGGTTCATTACTCTGAGCAGCATAATATTTTCCTGCTGAATACACAAATGCAATAGTACACCTGGAAGGGCAGAGTAGTTAATAGGTGGATTTATGGTGGATCATTCACGAGGTCCTGGGAAGCCATCTCCTTCATTCCTTGCATCAGGGCCTGGAACCCCATCATTAGGCAAGGATTACCTTTAAAAAGCAGGTTTATCCCAGGTGGGGTAGTAAATGGTGCTAGCATACCCTGGTATGATTTGAGTGATCAGATCATTCATTGATCCTGGGCATCCTGAATGGGATTGTGGATGGCGAGAAGGGCTATAATCTGGCCACGTGGCCCAGGGCCAGGCTTGGCTCAAGCTCTTATGACAGGCAGCCATGATGTGGGCCTCCTGGCAAGCTGTGCTCCCCAAAAACCATGCCATGTTCACAAGGCAAGAAAACCAGGGAACTATTGGGCAGACTGTCATCCTGGTTGGGGCCTAGCTGCAGGGCTCCCATGGACCCCAGGGAAGACAGGTGCTCTGGAGACAGACTGGAGACCAAGTGGAGGGACTCATTAAGTGACCCTTTGTCCCTAGCTCCCCCAAGTTTCTTGAGGAGCTCATGTTCCCCAATTGATGGCATCCAGTCTTACCCTTGCCCACCACAGCTTCAAATGACCCCCCTCCTTTGTCCCTCAAGAAAACCCCATTGAAGGAGATCTCTGAAAACCCACTGCGAACTAACTAGAAAACACTCTGACAAGGAAGGGGGTAATATTTCATGGTAATTTTTAATCCTAAGTTTTCCAAAATGTGTTCTAGAAAAATTTAGACTCCCCAGACTTTGTGGAAAGTTTATGGTCACATAAACTTCAGAAATGCTAACAACTACATCTCCACACATCTTAGATATGCACAGCGAGAATGAGCCTTGTTAAAGTTCTGAGAAGTCCCATCGAGAAGAAGGCCACCTTTAGCCCCTATGAACACTATTCATTCTGGGACCACAGTTCATCCCCTACTGTGTATGGTGCATTTTCAATTACAGAAAGCAAGTATATTTAATCCTCCCTTTTTCCAAGAAGGTTTTTCTTCTAGGAAAATAAATATTCTTTCCACAAATGAAGGGTCACCGAATGAGTTAGTGATGGTAATCATTCTACCAATCATACTTTTTCAAATAAGATGCATCTGAACTCAAGGTCAATTTGGAGGTTCCCAATTTAGTTTTTCAAACATTTATATTTTATGTATTTATTCATACAAGAACCTGGGTGTAGGCCAGAGGTGCAGTGGGTGGAGGGTGATAGCATGATAAGGCTGAGACTTAACCTCTACACCACCAGGGAGGCACTGGAGGTGCCCAGTTTAAAGCTGGGGCATGTGTTTGGGACCAGAACCTACTTTCATTCCTGCACTCACTGTGGATGAGCTAGGGCAAGACACCTGCCTCTGTCCCTCTGTCCCCTCAGGCAATTTCAGAACCAAACCAGGACAGAAGACATGACCTCAGCAATGACACTGTTGGGAAAAGGGTGGAAGTGGTCACCTTGCAAGACGCAGCCAGAGGATTACACTGAGAGGCAGGGCTGGAGGGAAAGACTCTCAGAAGCCAGAACCCGAACCTCCAAGATGTCAGGTGAAGTTGTAGTTGTCTATAAACCTGTGGGCCTCATCTCAAAAGTTAAAGAAAACTTTTCTCCTGAAAATCCTGGCCACACTTGGGCAGCAGAGAGCCCTGAGCCTGCCCCACTCCCTCCAGGTGTGTGACGAGGCTGCAGTTACTTTCCCTCTCTGAGCTTCCATTTCTCTATCTGTAAAGTGAGGGCTATGGCGACTGCTTCAGAGGGTGTAGCAGGGATTGAATAAAATCTTAGCAGAGTGTCTGTCAATACTCAATGTGTCAATACTCTGTGTGTGTGTGTGTGTTCATACACATCCTCCCCAGCCCCACCTATTTAGTACTACACACGAGGTAGTGATTCCCTTCATTAAAACTCTTTGCTTTCTAAAGTTTTTAGCACTGAGACCCTCACTTTTTTTCCAAGAGGACTATTTAAAAACAGATTCCCACCCTCTCCACCTTCCAGAATCTGCCTCTGAGGTCCAAGATCCCAGAAATCTGTATCATTATAAAGTCTCCTATAGGAGCCAGGCAAAGCCCCCTTCAAACCTTGCCTCATTCAGTTAAAGGCTGATTTGCCTTGAGTGTGTTTTTACACATGGGCCACGCACAAGACACCCTCTCCAGGGAGACTGCAGGTCCATGTCCACAGGGAGTCAAAGGACAGGAGCAGCACCCACACATTTTCAGTTGTATCAGGGCCCCTGCCACATGTACTGAGCTCTGTAGAGAAGAGGTGTCACACTCTCTGGAGCAGCCAGGGTGCTCCTCAGACTAGGGCAGGTCATGAACACCAGGTGGCTCCACCAAGGGTAGTGGAGGTCAGCACAGGCCTCCAAGAACAGTGTGGAGACAGACCAGGGAGAAGCTCAGCATTGTGGGCAGGAGGCTGGGGGAGGGGAGAGGGACTTGGGCTCACCTGTTCAGGGGCTATTGTAATATGTAGTTCAGAGGAGAAGCTGGCAGCAGAGCCAAGGGTGGCGGCAGGGAGGAAGGAAGACCATGAGCTGTGCTGCAGGAGGCCAAGGCTGCAGGAGGCTCACCAGGATGTGAGGCAACACAGAAGGGCAGCAGAAAGGCAGAGGCAGCGGGAAGGCCATGAATTGGGAGAGGTGTGCACAGGAGCGGGGACAGAGTGAAGGTGGCAGAGACTGACATGTCCTCCTCCCTTGTGCACTCTCCAGTGGGAAATGTCACCCCTGTCCTGTACCTGCCAGCCCCTGCTGGCTGGAAGGAGGGAGGCCCGAGCTGGGGCTGGAGGAGCAGCTTGGCTGCTGCAGACAGTTTTGAAGAAGTGATGGATGCCCAGGGGAGGAGGTGAGAGGAAAGAAGGGGAAGGGGAAAGGAGGAGGAGGAAGAGAAAGCAGGGGAAGGAGGGGAGAGGACAGAGGAGAGTAGGCAGAGAAAGGGGCAGGAGAGAAGCCAAAAATGGGAGAGAAGAAGGGAAGGGAGCAGAGGGGAGCAGCGGGAGTGTCCAATGTACCAGTTTCCCAGGGATCAGCAAAAAGGGACAGTGAGGGGGGCGGGCATCAGGAGCCCAATGTTAATGATCTTGCACCAAATGAGGCGTCGAGGTCCACTATATGAAAACATGTTTTTCATATAGAAACATATACAAATTGCTGACCGCAGGCATCTTCCATAAGGGCAGCGACGTAAGGGTAGAATAAGGAGAAAAACCCAACACGCTATTGGTGAAAGCCCACTAGGGAAGTTGTTTCTCTCTCAAAGCAGTGGCCCACTCCATTCCACTCACTTTGCAGGAGGTTAGGGAGGAGGAGCAGCCAGCAAGGAAGGCAAAGAGGGAGGGGTGGAGGGGCCAGGGGAGGGAGCAGCTTGGGAACAGGGCTGTTCTGTGGGTGTAGACAAAGGAGCAGGTGTGAATTATGTGTTGGCTGATGAGGGTACACAGACCACAGTCGGAGCAATAACAACTGAGACACACCCCAGGGACTTTCTCTGGTTTTGTCTCCCTCCAAACACAGGAAAGTTGAAGTATGACTAGGCAAGTGACCGGAGAGCAAGCATGCTCACATGAGCTCAAGATGGTAAAGGTATCTGAGCTTAGCAACAGCAGGAAGCTGCCAACACCTTTTATCATTGTATCAAAACCAGGGATGCCTACACCTTGCCAACACCAAGGCATGGAAGGGCACAGGGAAGAAGTGCTGTTATCTGAACCCAGAAACTACAAGAATGCTGGTCTCAGTTTCCCTTAGCGAATAAAAGGAAACAGAGTTTGAGGAGAAGGAAAGTAGTTCTATTTGTCAACTAACTGGGGAGGGCAGCAGGCTCAAGTCTGAAAGACCACCATCCTGATCTTTCGCAAAGGGCGGGGGATTTATACAAAGAAGTGTAAGGGGAGACAGACAAGGGTCAGCATGTCCTTTGATGCAGGCATCTGGAGATTCCTGGGAAGATTCCATATTATCTTCTTAGGAATGTTCTTTCTTTTCAGAATGTAAGAATACAAGATTGTTAAACAAGGAGGGTAAATGAAAAAAAAAAAAAATAAGAAAGTGTTAGTTACCGAACGCCGGCCTCAGTTTCCCTCAGCCAATAAAAGGAAACTGAGTTTGAGGAAAAGGAAAGCGGTTTTATTTGTCGACAAATGAGGAGGGAGGCAGACTGGTCCGAAAAACCACCGTCCTCCTCTTTGGCAGCGGGCAGGGGTATTTATACAGGGGGAGATTGGTAGGCATCCGCGAAGGGGAGGGGGAAGGGGTCCGCACAGAGACAAGTGGGCGCCAGCTCAACAGGGCGATGGATGGGTGTCAGCTCATTCATCTTAAGGGAAGGGGAAGGTGTCAAGGCACAGAGAGGTGATCGCCAACTTGTTTTCCTTAGGGCTAGGGGGAAGGGTCTACAGGGAAACCGGTGGGCGCCAGCTTTTTTGTCTTCCCAAGGGGAGGGGAAGCTGCAACAAATGGGAAAGACAAGTCATCAATCCTGTTAATGCTAGATAAGGGGAATTGCAAAAAATGGGGGAAAGACAAACTTGTTAACTGTATCAAAAGCTTCCTGGTGGGACAGGAAGAGAGACATGTCCTTTTATCATTGTATCAAAACCAGGGGTGCCAGGTGGGGCTGAATCATGGCGGGAGAGGCTACCAGAGGAAATGCAACCACTGCCAAAGGGGGGAAAAAAAAAAAAGCCACCAAAATAAAAGGAGGAAGAGATTGTGAAATACTCTGGCTTCTCCTTTCTTCCCACTTTCCAATCTCCAGTCTTTGCTCCCACTGTTAGAAACTTGCTGGAAGCCTGCTGCCTGGGAGTCTGGAAATAGCTCCCTGCAGTGAAGAGCAGAACAGGGAAAGGCAAGGAGTCTGCTTTGGGCCAATTGTGGGGTGAGGGGAGGCCTCAGGGAGGGCACTCCTGTCCTCCAGGGGCTCCCAGTCAGTCTCAGTCCATTGCAAGACTTGAGGTTTAGCATGTGGAAGACTTTGGGAGCCCAGAGGGGGTCTGTTTAAGGTTCCTGGACACAATTCCAATACGAGTATGTGGTGGCTTCCTCACACCCACAAGCAATTCTCTGGCACCAGACACCACCAAATCAGTTCTGATCCTGCCTACCCAGAGAGAGTGTTAGGGGGAAAGGATGTCCTGAACTAATTCCATACAGGCTTTGTGGACCCCACTCCCACTCCAGACCAAAGCCATCAAGACATTGGGAAAGACAAATCCTGTCACCACCAAAGGAAAGGCGGCTGGGACCTGAGGGTGGAGTTAAGCAGCCAAGTTTGGTATAAAAACCAAACAAGTGGGCCTTGGGGGGCCTGCACTATCCTTGCCTCCTGGCTTCAGGGCTCCTGGCTTGCAGCCAGCTCTCAGAGCACCATTTGCGATTCCAGATCAGAGGATCGAGTAGGACACATTTAAAACTTTGTCTCCCACTTTTCTCCCTGAGTTGTACATTTCCTCATTTGCCCTTCCCTTGTAAATAAACCTTTTTTTAACCTTTCGTGTGTGCCTGCAGTAGAGCATTAATAAGTCCTTTTAAGCGCGCAGGTGAGGACCCGCAGTCAGGCACGCCGTTTTGTATGGGGGCTGCCCTATAACAATCTCCCAAGAGGACCCCTTACCTCAGAAACTAGCCCCAGGCTTCTGTGCTTCTGACCAAGCAGCAGTAGATTGGAGGTTGCCACTACCTACTCCTCAGACTGCAGGTGCCTGTTGCAAGCCCAAGCTATTACCTATGCTTCTCACCTACAGGCCACAAATCAAAGATTCTCAGGACCCCTCCTCATGTTTGATTAACTTGCTAAGCACCTCACAGAACTCAGGGAACCCACTTAATTGCAAAATCCTGATTTGTCACAAAGGATGTTGCTCAGGAAGAGCCAGATGGAAGATGTGCACGGGCAAAGTACAGAGAAAGGTGTGGAGCTCTCTGCCCTCTCCAGGTTTGCCACTCTCCCCCATTGCCACACATTCACCAACTGGATGATCCTTCTTTTGAGGATCACTACACAGACACAGTTGATTAACTATTTGGCCTTTGATAACTGAGCAGTTTTTAGTCCCTCTCTCCCCTCTGAGGAAATCAGAACTGAAAGTGCTGCCTTTTACTCACATTGGTTTCCCTGGGGCCAGCCCCCAGGCTTTGGTGCTTCCAATAGTCACCTCATCCACATAACAAAAGACACCATTATTGTAACAGGGTGGTCCCCAGGAAAGGGAAGTTCCAGGTTCCCTGCCCCACCCAAGGGAGGGTGGAGCTGAGCAGGGAGAGAAGAAGCTGCAGAAGAGACTGAGGAAGGAAGCAGGATGGAGCCAGGAGACCTGGAGGAGGCGCATGGAGCCTAGAGACACGTGAAGAAACAGCTTGTCTTTTTGGTCGTGGACTGGGTGACACAGATGTGGATGAGACCCATGTGAGGTGACAATGGCAGCTTTTATCTTGATGTTGATTTTGCTCTTTTCCTTCCGGGCTTGTCTGGTTGTTTCTGACCCTTTTCTGTGGGTCCCCCAAAGCCCACGTGTCTGCCTTTTATATCCACCTGGCTGCTTAACCACACCCTCAGGTCCCAGCCACCTTCCCTTTGGTGGTGATGGAATTTGGAGTTCCCAGTGTCTTTGGCTTTGACCTGGAGTGGGGGTGGAGTCCACAAAGCCTATATGGAATTTGCTTAGGGAAAAAAGGTCTCAACAGATTCCTATTGATGGAACTGTTGAAAGTAAAAAACTTTCCTACAAAGGACTGAATAGACCTGGAAATACACCTGACATTTACTAAGTTTTCTTTGACATAATACTGGTAATTTTTTTATGCATTTTGTCCTGAATCCACAAAGTTTTGTTTTGTTTTGTTTTGTTTTGAGTGACCAGGATCTGCATCAAGGTTGCAATTTTTTTTCCAGCAAAGCTAACTTGTCACATTTTCTCTCCCCTTGATACCAACACAGCATACAAATAGTGGTAGTAATTTTTGCTACTTATCTCAGAGTCTGTTTTTGCATAACTTCCATAGGGATTTTGTCTGCTTAAACAAAAAAAATTGGACGTGAGTTTGATTGTGTGGCTTTGTGTGGAGTTCTTCCAGAAAGTTGAAAAAACTGAACCAAGAAGAGGAGAACCTGTTTGCCTTGTTTGTAGGGTTCCAGAGACCTCCAAAGAAGGTGAGGAAGCTTGCCTCCATTGGCAGGACTGGACAACCTGGCCAACGAAAAAGCCCTGGTACCCTCGAGAAGAGGAAGCCCAGGTGGAGTCTGATGAGACAACTTTGTACCTGAAGCCTACATCGACTGGATGCCAATGGTTCGCTCTAATCCTATCTGGAGTATTTCAACAAAGCCAGCTAAAAATTGCTGTTAGTTATTTCTGCCCTCTGATTTTATGCAAAAATAGGAAAAATGGTTTAAAAGTAAATTTAATTTGCAAACTTTTGCTATGCTGTTAAAGTTTGGGATCAAGGTTGAGAGAATTCGTTTTTGCATAAGTTGAACCATTTTAACATTTTTTCCCTGTGATTTTGATATATTTGCTGTCTTGCTTTAGCCAATGCTCCAAATTTTTTTCTTTTGGCTTGGATGATGGACTATTTTTAAGTAATAAAACTGTCATACTGGACATTCATGGACAATGCTGCTGACTATTTGTTGCTTCTCTTACACACATTGTAATCCTAAAAAAAGACTGTCTCCTAAGATTACACCATAAAATCTGTGCCACCATAGATATGGTGGAATAAAAACTAAAAGGGGGGATTGTAAGAGGGTGGTCCCCAGGAAAGGGAAGTTCCAGGTTCCCTGCCCCACCCAAGGGAGGGTGGAGCTGAGCAGGGAGAGAAGAAGCTGCAGAAGAGACTGAGGAAGGAAGCAGGATGGAGCCAGGAGACCTGGAGGAGGCACATGGAGCCTAGAGACACGTGAAGAAACAGCTTGTCTTTTTGGTCGTGGACTGGGTGACACAGATGTGGATGAGACCCATGTGAGGTGACAATGGCAGCTTTTATCTTGATGTTGATTTTGCTCTTTTCCTTCCGGGCTTGTCTGGTTGTTTCTGACCCTTTTCTGTGGGTCCCCACTGGAAGATGCTTTAGACTTGTGGCAGGCTTTGGGGCCTTGCTCTGAGCCATTCCCATATGGATGGACTTTTACCCACGAGGGGATGGGTAACTTTGGGTGCTTCATTTAGAAACTAGACTCTTTGCCTTACCTGTATTATTTCCTAGTTTTAGTAAAGTTCCTTCCCATTAAAGTCTCATATGTTTTGTGTTGATGCAGCGGATGGCAGAACCCATTTAGAATAGGCAGGTTTGCGGGATTTGGGCTGCCCCTCTCCCTGTCCTATAACATTACCACTCCCTGGCTCTTAGAAAATTCCAACTTGCATTTTTTAGCAACTTGAGCCAGGAGCAGTGGATAAAAACCAAGTGTGTATGAGAACTCTATTTTGGTCATCTGAGTGATCAAAATACATATTTCCTATAAATCACAATATTACAGGATCATAATCAGTCGAGCCTTTTTGAGCCATGTGGTTTGGCTAGTGATTTCCACACATCCCTCTGCTCTCTCAATCTTCAGCATAAGCCCCACAGTAGCAGCCCCAGCCTTACCCAGGAAGAAACTGAACCTGGGCTGGGCCAGGATGGGAAATGCACCCAAGGTGCCAACTATGACATGGCAGGGCCAGGTTTTGGACACAGGCATAGAGTCCATTCCCTGTGGCACTTGCATGCAAATGGCCTTACTGTAACAGGGTGATCCCCAGGAAAAGGGGAAGACCCTTATCCTAACCTGCAACCTTACCATAGTCTGCTGTCAGTTTGGGGGCAAGCATGACCTTTTCAAACTGTAGACAAAGCTAAATCCCAATCTTAAAGGACAATGAAGTTAATCAAACAAAGTACTTAGTGAATTGGAACAAAATAGACTATTTTATTAGCCTTAACTACTTATAACTCCTATTAAGTATTTAAAAGCTCAATGGAAATATTTTCTTTTATTAAAGTTCATTGTTTTAATCTAAAAAAGCATTGAAAAAGTCTCTAAAACCTCTCCAGAGTCCAGATCCTTGCCTACTCACAGAGGCTGGTTGGCTCCCCTGACTGTGCACACCTGTGGGTTCATGCCTGGTTGCATGTAAGCCTGCAGTTGTTAGGGGGGAAAGGATGTCCTAAGCTAATTCCATGCAGGCCTTTGGACTCCACCCCCACTCCAGACCAAAGTCATCAGGACATTGGGAAAGAGAGATCCCATCACCACCAAAGGGAAGGTTGCTGGACCCTGAGGGTGGAGTTAAGCAGCCAGGTTTGGTATAAAACCAGACATGTGGGCCTTGGGGGATTTTCCAGGTTGGTGGATCCAGTAAAAAGCATTTAAGACTTTATTTCCCTATTTTCTCCCTGAGTTGTACATTTCCTCATTTCCCCTTCCCTTGTAAATAAACCTTTTATTAACCTTTGTGTGTACTTGCAGGGGAGTATTAATAAGTCCCTTTTAAGTGCGTGGGTGGGGACCCACAGCCAGGCAATCCGTTTTATACTGGGCCTACCCTGTAACACAGTGACCCAGATCCTCTGCTTTGAGGTACTTTTTACAGTTGCAATTATTTCATGATTTGTAATTCTTATTAATTGTTGTTCCCTTCTTCATAGATTACAAACAACTCAAGGACAGAGTCCATTCTATTTTGCGTCCCGCTTTCTGTAGCATCTGATATCTGCAGGTAGCTCTGTCCTTTTTCTGCTTCACAGACTCTTCCCATCAGCTGGTATTTACTGAGTCCATATCAATGAGGGTTCCTGTGACAGATGCCAGACATTTTCTTTACTAGCCTATTCATTTGGAGCATTTATTAATCATCTGCCACAATCCAGACCCAACAGCCAGGCCTTGGGGAGACAGAGGAAAGCAACGCTGGGGTGTTCAATCTCCTCACAGATTTTGTTTTTAAGCCTCACAAGGCAGGAGTCATCCTCACTTTATAAATAGGAAGGACACTCAAAAAGAGTGAGACAACATTCACAAGCACACCCCAAAGAAGTGGCAGGACTCTAGTCTCATTATCCTGCCCCTCCCACCTGCCCAGCAGGACAGGAAGCAGAGGTAGGGCTCAAAGTAGAGCAACCAGAAGACCCCATTGTTTATAATCCAAGAGCTGGCTGGAAATGAGATCCTATCTATAAGACCCTTAATTTGGACCCTGGCATGTAACAATCACACAATTAATAATGGCAGAAACAATAGTCTTTGTTTGTATTTTTTCCAACCAAACTGGAACCATTTTAAAAATCAAAATTTGGGACAATTTTACCTCCCAGGGAACATTTACCCACAATGTCTAGAGACATTATTGGTTTTCATAACTAGGGATGGGATGCTATTCATGGGTAGAGGCTGGGAATACTACTATACACATAAAACAGCCCTCACAACAAAGAATTATGAGCCCCAAATGTTAATAGAGCAGAAGATGGGAAACTTGTCTAGTGGGAACTTTGTGTATATCATTAATTATTCGCTTACAACATTATATTCAGTGTACACAGAATGGTTGACCTCATGGCTAATGATCTGCTAGCATAAATTAGAGGATTCGTTCTTATATCCCCAGGTATAGGAGTAGCCTACTCTACCCAACTTCCTAGACTCCTGAACAAGTTGCAGTTACTGGTGAAGTTTCCATCACAAACTAGGTTTGGGTTGTCCCATTCATCCACAAGCCCTACTGTTGGCTCCCTCAAGGAGCATGGAAGAATTAGAAAAGAATTGTTTCTTTGTAGACTCAGGATTCCAAAGATTTCCTTAATATTTTTAAGTGATCATCCTCTCAAAATTCTTTCTCCCCCATCACAGACCTGAAGGCCCCTACTTAGGAACTTCAGGGAATGTTAGGGAATGCACTGACAGAAATGGGTGTGGGTACCCTGCAACTCAGTGTCTTCAAACACAAGCCAAACCAGATCAGAACTATTTCACATCCCTTTAGACTTAAAGAGCAATGACCTTGTTGGGAATGTTGCAATAATTAGAGAAACTAATGCTGCTTTCTCTACTCAAGATGAACTTCTGGGCATTGCAAAGGCATCAGCTAGGAAGCAACTACATTTTCTCTAAAACATGAGGTCATAGAAGATCTACAGGAGTCCATTTTCTCCATCTTGGCTAGAAGTCAGGGTCCCTAATTTATTTTGCTAATTTCATCTCAATGAAGCTTTTGTTCCCTCTACAGAGGAAACCTGATAAACAATTGTGCCTATACAGGTAATGAATTCAATAAAATTCAAAAAACTGGAGCCAGGAGTGTCCTTCGTGCTCATCTTGACACCATGACTGATCTACTATCAGCATGGACACTTGGACTTGGTTCAGTATCTTTTGAACCCGTCTTCACAGAAGCAACAGAGCTCAGCTATGAATTATCTGGTCCATATGCTCAGAAGTAATTGACCTTAAATTAAACTCCCAGAACCAAGAAACTGCTTACACAGAACCAAGAAGACAGGAAAAAAAAAAAAAAATGACAGCATGAACCCTAGTCAGAAGCAAGGGATCTATCCACCAGGAAGAGGGACTACCCAGATTGTATTCCAGAAGCAAGGGAACTATCCACCAGGAAGATCTGGTCATTTGAAAATGACCTGTCCCCATATGGACTGATTTATAGTTTTCCAATGGAATTCAGCCAAGTCCATATGCCTTTGACCTTAGTCCTTTATTTAGCCAATAAAATTTAATTCCTTTATTCTTGATCTTACCACCTCAACACCAAATCATTTTAACCCCCTTCCCTTTCCTGTGTGGGAAGACCAGCTTGAGCTTGGCTCCTGCTTCCTTGCCAGGTGACTCATAATAAAAATCCTTTTCTTCCTCAAAATTCTGGTGTTATAATATTGGTCTTTATGTGCATTGGGCAGCAAGCACCTTGCCTCAGTAGCAATCTGAAACCTTACCCTTTGTTATCAGTCAGAGAGGGACTTGCTAAGATCACTTGTGATAGAGGAAGCTGGAACTTGAATTCAGATTTTCCTGACTTTGATTCCAGAACCCTTCCCAATGACGATGAAACCTAAAAAATATAAGCACCTATTAAAAATCATACTGCTGCCCTCCCATGCTCTTATTTCCATGTGGGGAGAAATTACAAGCACAGCATAGGGCTCGAGATCACGAAAAGGGCCACCTTACAGTATGAAGTATCTTTCAGTTTGTTTGGCATTTTCATACTTGTCACTATGTGTAATTGTTAGGGGGAAATGATGTCCTGTGCTAATTCCATACAGGCTTTGTGGACCCCCAACTCCAGACTAAAGCCATCAAGACATTGGGAAAGACAAATCCCATCACCGCCAAAGGGAGGGTGACTGGGACCTGAGGGTGGAGTTGGGCAGCCATGTTGGATATAAAAACCAAACACGTGGGCCTTGGGCTGGCTCGCTGTCACTCGCCTCCTGGCTTGACGGCTCCTGGCTTGTGGCCAGCTCTCAGAGTGCCATTTGGGATTTCTGATCAGCAGATCAGGTAGGATGCATTTAAAACTTTGTCTCCCACTTTTCTCCCTGAGCTGTGCATTTCCTCATTTCCCCTTCCCTTGTAAATAAACCTTTTATTAACCTTTCGCGTGCGCTTGCAGTAGAGCATTGATAAGTCCTTTTAAGAGTGCTGGTGAGGACCCACAGTCAGGCACCCCATTTTGTTGGGGTTGCTCTACAAAATAATCTCCATAGAAACCAGGAAGAAAAGGAAAATAGTTTTAAAGTCCTTGGTATATTTGGAAAATGAGGCACAAAGGGGTTAATTAATTTCCCCAAGTCACCCTGATAGCCTAGAGCAGAGCTGGCTGGCTCTTGGCACATTTCTCCTAACTTGTGTTCCAGAATTTACCCCGCTTCTCAGGGGTTCACATTTATTGCAGACACAGATATACTAAAAGGACAGGAGAAACTGCAGGGGCCTCGATATCCCTGATGGGGTCTAGTTTAGAAGACACCCTTTAAAAAAGTATGGACAGAGTCCTAGAAAATCTGGTAAGCCCTTATGCCATCTCTGATGTGCTGGCCTAGAGAGTGGCATCTCAGGGGTCCAGGAGCCCACAGCCTCCTGTTAAAGCATGGAAAGCGAAGCCTTCTTGTCAAGGGAAGCAGGATGGAATAGATCTTTCCTTGACTCTGGTTCTTCCATTAAAAGAAGAAGGAGAAAATGCCTCCTTCCTCCACACTCCCTGTTTTTTCCAAAAGCAAACGTTACCCCACAAGCCAAGTAGACTCTGCCCCTCTGGCTACTTTGAAAGCCAGCTTGTCTGAAGTCCTGTTTTGGCAACAAATGTTCAATAGGGAACTCCTTAGAAGGAACCACCTCTTCCAAGGGATCAATGTGTTTGTCTTGAAGTTAACTTTCTGAAAGGCAAGACATAGACAAAAGTCCAGATTGGTCAGATGGGCTACATTGACCTGAAGGAGTTGCCTCAGGCTCTCTGCATAGGAATGTGTTTCCTCTCCCACTTCTCCCCATTCCTCCTGTCACACCCACACTGGGAGGACTTTGTCAGAAACTGGTATCAGTAGGGAGCCTTGGGACAAAGGTCATATAGATGGGGGGATGGAGGAGAGAAGTCAAGCACCAAAGGTCCAGAATGTGCCACAATTTTTGAGTTTTTGCCATGTTACAGGTGCAGTGCTAGGCCGCTCTAACACTTGCTTATTTATCCTCACAGTAATTCAATAAACATTTGTTAGCCTCATTTTTCAGAAACACCCAACTCAGAATACTTAAGTAATCTGTCCAATTTCCCAAATACAAAAGTTCATTTGTTGTTAAGCAAATGTTGGATCCTGTCCTGTGATAGGACCACATGAGGAACACCCTTCATAGTGCAAGAAAGCAAAAGTGCTGGCCAGTGGGGCTTTCTTAGAACACTTGATCAGATAAGTGTGCATTTGTTAAATGTTCACTGGGTGCAGAATCCTCCCAGAACTTGGAGCTGAGCTGCCCCTGAAGGCAGAAGAAGCTTGTTCAGGAGGAGGTCCCAGGGTTCTTCCTTCAAAATTTTGATTCTTCTTAGCCCCTTCTTTCTTTTCTTGATACATGTGGGAAATACCGGCTTGTGCTCTCTTTATGGGTGGATTCGGGGAGGGTGTTATGCCAGAAGGATGCCTAAGAAAAGGCAGGTTAATGTTTGTCTTAGACATAGGCCTTGGGTGGGCAAGCTGGTCAGTCCATGAGAACAGATACTTGGAAACAAAGAGGAAGAAGAGGGTTTGGGTTCTGCCCACTTCTTGAACTTCTGGATGCCAGCAGAAAATGTTGGTGAGGATCCAGTCAACCCCCATCAATGTTGTTGTATCTTAGAATCTGCCATTTTGCTCGTATTCTCTTGTGTTTCATTTTTGTCCAACACTACTCTGCTTAGAAAAAAGACGTATCAAATTGCACAGCAATATCCATGATCAGCCAGTCTGCCTGGCCCTGTCCTGCAATATTTCAGATGCAAAAGCCTGACAGACCACCCTCAAGCCTGAGAAATCACTGGAAAGGGAATGTAACTGAACCCCCATCTCCCAACCACAGCATTTTCCCTCCCCAGTTTCAACCTTGGTAATTAAGAAAACAGACTCCAGCTTGGTATGAGTGAGACTATTGTTCCTGCCTCTCAAAAGCAGTGGCACCACTGTAGAAGCAGTTGTTATGACGACTAAGCCAGGAGGACGCTTTCAAAATGGGCAATTTAATTTAAAACAATCATTGCATTTTAAACTGAATGTCACATCCCATAATTGCAAGGACAGCTAATTGGGCAATTAATTGTTTGGAATCTTTCTGTTCTCTTATTTCACTTAATGTGTGGGCACAGACATGCTCACGTGCACACACACATACACACACACAGAGTTACTCAGAAACAAGGCCAAAATACTAATCCGATGGCTACAGATGATGAAAATGATGAAGAGCTTTGTCTCGGTGTTTGAGGCTTTGGAGGTTGGTGCTACATCAACATTATCAGGACCTATTCATATTGGACCCAAAACGCAGCTCCCAGAGGTCCCCCATCACCACCCACTCTGCCCCTGCCGAAGATGTTTGTGAGGGTGAAGACATTGTCAAGACCCTTGCACACTCATACCCACATGAAAGAGGTGAAATTTCCCTGGTAATGAAACTCTGATTGGGAGAGCTATGGCATGGTCTTTACAAGTTTTAAAATTCGGAGGTTCTTCGGTCTACTAAAAATGGAGCTACATATGACCCAGCAATTCCACGACTAGGGATCTACCCAACGAACACAAAAACATTGATTCAAAAGACCACCTGTACCCCTATGTTTATTGCAGCACTGTTTACATTAGGTAAAACCTGGAAACAACCAAATGCCCCAAAATACATGACTGGGTCAAAAGATGTGGTATATATACACAATGGAATATTATTCAGCAATCCAAAAAGATAATCTCATGCCATGCACAGCAACATCGATGGAGATAAAAGGAATTATTATCAGTGAAATAAGCCAGAAGAAAAAAGAAAAACATTAGATGGTTTCACTTATAACAGGAATATAGGGGAACCAAATAAGACATCAGTGTAAAAAAATGATAATAACAGTAGAAAACACAACAAAGCAAAAACAGACAATTATAAATCAGAGAAATACTGCAGGGGAGGAGGAGGGAGATGGATCAGAAGGGGTGAAGGAGGAACACAGGGGACTGAGGTAAAGTCATGGGTGTATTAGTGAAGGAAACTCTGGGGACTACACCTGAGGGGGTGGAGGGAAGCAAATATTGTTTAAAAATCAACATTGATATAAAAAGATAAAAAATAATAATAAACTAAATTTAAATTAAAAAATTAAAATAAAGTGTTATAAACCAGAAGCAAAATTCACTTTACAATTCTTTTCCTTTATTATGTTCTTTCACATTCTGGTGACACTTTTATTTGAATATAGTTCTCAAAAGGTCCAAAATTTCAAAACTCTTTAAGACAGCATACTATGCATTCATTGCTATCTTCATATGAATAAATATTTTAAATATTTCTCAGTTTTGATTTTTCATAAACATAAATAGTTGTAGCCACTAAACAAAGACTCTTTGGTTGCTCAGTACATATGAAGTGACCTGAAAAACAAAAATCCCAAGAACCACTGATTATAGAAAACCAACAGCACATTCTCTGTTGCATTTTTCTGTCGTCAGCTCCTGGTACAGTTACAACACTTCTTATTAGTTACAACATTTTACTGAAGTAATTAACTTCTACTTCACTTCATAAAGAAAACTGGAAAGTAGATAACTGAGAACTTTCTGTCCATACTGAAGCATTTCAGCAGATTAGCAAAGTTCACAATACCATTTTTTGTAGCCACATGCCTTCTTCTGTGACAAATTCATTAACAGACTCATTACTATATTTTCTCTTACAGCACATTTTAAAACTCAAAATTATGCTTTGTAATCATGTGTCAGTGTTCTATCCTACACAGAAATTATTTAGAGAGCCATTAATTACATAATAATTAATTTAATATCAGCTTAAGGATTTAAGTTACT